>NC_080574.1:95607744-96244133 GCF_029962835.1 Magnolia sinica
AAAAATATTTGTAATCATGTTTTCTTTACATCCGAAATTGAACTGGCCAACATAAATGAAGCACTGGCTGATGAAAGTTGGATTTTGGTTATGTAAGATGAACTAAATTAATTTATAAAAAATGATGTGTGGTATCTTGTTCCTATACCATTTAATAAAAATGTTGCTGGAACCAAGTGGATTTTTAAAAATAAGATGAGCTTGGAAATATTATTAGAAACAATGCATGACTTGAATCAAATGAGCTTGGGAATATTATTAGAAACAATGCATGACTGGTTGTACAAAGTTATACTCAAATCTAAGGAATTGATTATGATAAGACCTTTGCACCAGTTGCTCACCTTGAATCAATCAGGCTATTTATCTATGTTGCTTGCTATAAGAATTTTAGAATATATCAAATGGATGTCAAGAGTACTTTGATTTAACAACTGTTTAGCCTAAATGGATGTCAAGAGTACAATGAATGCTATGATTTAACAATTGTTTAGCCTAAATTAGAAAATAATTCGATCTGTATAATTGATTGATCTATTGTCACATAAGGGTGCTTTAGACACTTTTGATTCCTTGAAATTAATATTCAAGTGATTCATGAGAGAATTGTTCAATTGAACTCATATTCTTATTGGTGTTAATGAATGGTGTCACCGGATTATCTTCTGATTGGATAAGATAGGACTTCGATTCTAATTGAGTTATATATTTAATCAATAAAGTAAATATTGTGATTGGTATGAGTGGATTCCTGGATCCTTAGTCGTTTATTTTTATCTATTTTAAAACCCTTTTTATCTCTTTGGAATAAAAACCCATATTAATCATTAAATTTAGGCTAGTTCTAGGCTGTGTTCCCCATTTCCTTACGATTCAACCTCGGTCTCAGCGAGTTATTACTACATCATAGCTTTATATTTGGGGTTGTCAACCCTTGGGTTCAATTAAGTTTTTGGCACTGTTGCTGGGGAGTAGCGCGAACACAAATAGGTTTAGGTTTTTTAGGTTTAATTTCTACTTTAGGTTAGATTTTCCTATTTTTCTGAATTTTTCTAACTTAGGATTTTAATTTTCTAATTACAGAAATTTTTTTTAGGGTTTGTAATTTTTTTAGATCTCCTAACATTGTGAACATCGTTTGCTTGTTTTTATTTATAGGATCTTCAATCTCCTACCTCTCTTTTGGTAACATCCTTCCTCACTCCCTCATTTTCCATATTGCTATAGAATTTTTTTAGGTTTAGGTTTAGAATTAGTGTTTCATTATGTTTATGCCGGAATGGACACAAGAATACTCTAATCGACTTCTCAGAGATGAGATATTGGTTGAAAGGCTCTCAAATAATTATGTGAGGAAACGCCCTATGTCTCATGAATTAACTGAAACCACGATCGAAGGCTGACCAGGATATGATGTGTCATTCCTCAAATTTGGAAACCGGGCTCACAAAATTCCCGATCGCCGAATGCGGCGCCGACAGCCTCCGTGGTACCCCTTTCTTGGCTCCCAGCACTCATATACCAGGTTCCGATCCTGGAATCATGCATTTATTCCATAACAACCATAACCATAACATAACCCATGGACAATAACCAAGAAACCATCACAAAATCCACTATGATAAAAAAACTTTAAGGTACAATGCGCATAAAGGGAAATACAATAATAGAATCGGAAGCTCCAAAAGTCCGCTGCACGCTCCAATCTCAATGCTGTTGCGGCGTCCTATTGTCACCTGATGCAACGGTTGTGCATAAGCTTATGAGAAGCTTAGAGGGTAGTGAGAGTGTGTGCGCAATATAAGCATGCTTAGAATGCAATATTAGAGTAATGCGGAATATATTGGTGAATCCATTAATACTATCAGTCGTACCAAGGCTATGCGATGCAAGGTATGAATGTTATCGGTCATATCAAGGCTATGTGATGCAAGGCATAAATGATGTCGGCCATACCAAGGTCATGTGATGCGAGATGCAACTCAAGCATACCAGTCCTCATCCGAATCTACATATCAATGTAGCTCATCACTAGAGCATCAAATATCAGTATAGTTCTCATGCTGGACAATCACCAGATTCTAGTACACTCTACGCTAACTTACTACCCCTATCCGAGTGCACAACTGGGTAAGTGGAAGAGACTTCACTATCTGCCTGCCAATATCAGGCCCGACTTGTCGATAGTGGACCCATTCCTCAAGCTGGTCAAACTCAACCTAGATATTGCCCCTTCACTCAGGCGGGTAAGGTTACACCCCTTTCCAACCGACCACAACACAGTGGGAGATGCGGCCTACTGGTTTACGACCCTTGTGCGCTCATGTATCCACTCGGTCTTGACGTTAGAGTCATCATCTGGTACCATCGAGTTTAGGGATTTTCACCCAGGGATATCTATGGCGCCCCGATGCTAGTAACAATATTTTCAATTTTCAATCCGGCTCTCCACGATGTGCTTGTGGAGGCCACAACCCTAATGTCGGTAGGGCATATAGTAACAACATCACACAATGCAAGATGCATGAGTCATATAATCCAGTCATGCATCAATCCTGCGCATACCATGCACTCATGAGGGACAACACCGCCTATCAGGGAGTCCCAGAAACAACTTGCCAGAAGGCATATGCAACGGTCAATCTCATTCATAGCAAGCATGCAGATGATGCGTATGGGCATGTATCATGATGCTATGCTGTTACATACTCATAATCGGTATCGATAATCGGCCTAAATGCAAGGCAGGGTCCATAAATAAATAGCCGATCCAAACCATAATATAAAGATCAGCCCTCAGCCGTGGATAAATCAAATCCGATAGCACGGAGCCATCCGTCTACGGCAATGATGGACCATGTAACATCAATGGGGCCCAATGATTTGGGTTAACCCACTAGGAGAATGATGAGAATGAGCATAATAAGGCCTGAGGAAAGGTCACAATGTGGACATTTAACCAACATTGCTCCCAAGGAGTGGCCCACATATAGCCTAAAATATAGTGGGGCCCATGGACTCACTCATGGGCCACATATGCATCACATTGGGCCTCACTCATGGGCCACATATGCATCACATTGGGCCTCACTCATGGGCCTCATATTCATCATATTGGGCCTCATCGAATGGGCCACAATTACATCACAATGGGCCTCCTCACATGGGCCATATATATACATCACATTAGGCCCTACTCATGGGCCTCAAATACATCATACCGGGCCTCATCATAGGGGCCTCAAATATATCATGATGGGCCATGTCCCATGGGCCTCATATACATCATAATGGGCCTCACATCTGGGCCTCAAATACATCACAATGGGCCTCATATACATCAAGTGGGCCGTATCACATGGGCCGCACCAATGGGCCTCTTATACATCAAGTGGGCCGCATCACTTGGGCCTCAACAATGGGCCTTATATACATCAAGTCGGGCCCACTGTTCTAGGTGAACTATCTGCACCATGCATCTATTTTAGGGTTTAGGGTTTATTTAGAGCATTACCCAAAAATGAAACATATCGAATGGTCATCTGGACCATACCACAAATAGTAGTGGAGATAATGATTTTCACTGATTAAAATCCACAGGGCCCACCATAACATTTATTTTCCATCCATTCTATTCATAAGGTCACAAAGACTTGAATTAAGAGGAAAAACCAATTTCATATTGATCCAAAACTTCTGAGATCCCCAACGGGATTTCAATGGTAGACGTTCAATCCTTCATTGGTCGTTGCAGTGTGGTCCACTTGATAGGCATCATACGGGACACACAAAGCTTGTAGATGTCAATACAGCAGCTATGCTACTTGTGGGTCCCCACTATCCAGATGGATGGTTGGGATATAACTTATACCTCATGATCAGGGCCATTGGAACTTGTTAACATCATTACAGTAGCCATAGCTGCTGGTGGGGTCCACATAGATGGACGGTGTGGATAACAAATACATCAGAGGTGGGTCCCACCGTCCAGCCATATGGACGGTGTGGATAAGACCCATACATCAATGATGGGTCTAATAGAACTTGCGACATCACTACAACAGCTATATAGCTGATGTGGGATGCATCAGCGCTACCACAGCAGGTGGGTCCCATGTGGGCCCACCATATAATATAATATTATATATATTTATAATATAATATATTAAATTATATTTTTTTTGAAAAGGTCCAGCATCCAGGGTTTGGACGTTGGACGAACGGTGTAGATGTAAGGAACACGCATCATAGGTGGGTCCACACATGTGGGACCCACCAGTGCTAGGACAAGCTGATATTTACGTTTTCTCTTCATCTGGGCCTGTCCAGACGGTTGGGCAGCAAGCCCGTCTACTGGACATTCTTGTAAGATGGGCCCCAAGGTAGATGGCATGGATATAACACATCATGGTGGGCCATACACACACACACACCAGGTGGGACACACACCTCATCATCATCATCACCATACAAAAGGAAGATAGAGAGAGAGAGAGGGACGGTGTAGTGGAGGGACCCCGCCACTATGGGCCCTCCCTTCCATGTGTTACAAAACATACCTCAAATGGGTTCCATTACATGTGGGCCTAACGATCAAAATCAATGGTGGAGATCCTTTCCACCAAGGAAATGCAAGGTCTAGATGACCATTTAAAATGGGAAAATAAACATCATGATGGGGTCCATAGAGAATGGCGCCATCATGGGATGATCTTATGAATCATGGTGGGCCATCGGCCACACCTAGGGTCCAAAGTGAGATCCATACCATCAATCGGTAGGCTCCACTTGGCCCATCATCAAAAACATAATCTAATCTTACAAAATACTCACCTATGGCCTTCTTCTTTAGCTCCTTGGACTCCTTGGCTCCTAAGCTAACTCTTTAAGGGCAGATGATGAAGTTTGAAGGGTTGGATGATGAGATGAGGGGGTAGGAAGTGGGCCTACTCTTTTCTCTCCTTAGAATTTTTTTCTCTCATGGAAGCTTGGAAATGGTAGAGAATGGAGTGAAATGAGAGAGGAGTGGTGTTGTGTAAGAAGGATGGGATGAGAGGGATGGGTGGTATAAGAGAGGGATGGGTGTGTGTAAGAGAGAGTTGACTTGTGGGGGGGTATGGATTGCTTGTCTTTATTGGTAAGAAAGGGATGGGAGAGGCATGGGTTGTATACTTGCTTGTACTTGATTAATTGATGTGATGTTTAGGTAGACATTCTCTCAGAATTCGCAACGCGCGACATTTTCCTCGACATAAACGCAGGCCCATAACTCCTAGCCTGGGTATCGCATCGGTGCGCAAGACGCGGTGTTGAAACCACGGCGACGGCACTGTCGCTAAGGTATAAGTCCCGGGTCGGGGTAACTCTGATATATAAGATGCGACTTAGGATTGCGTGCAAATGCTATCTACACATTGCGGGTCACCAGAATTTGATTGGGAGGACCGTGGAAGCCTACGGAATGGTACAGTCTAGGATACGGGCCTTACATGATGTTCCACTGGTTAAGAAGACAATGCATGATTATAGGCATGGGAACATTTATCAACAACCATCGAGTACACTCACTTATGACCCTATGGTTTTGATTGGTAGAACCGTCAAAACTTAAATTGGAAAGGTATACCAACCATTGATTCTAATGACTATCCCCTTGGGCCTCCTACTTATAAGATCCAACTAGAAATAACCCAAGAGGATCAAATTCAAAGGTTCATGGATGCTCAAGAGCAAGTGAACCAAAACATCATACAAACATTCCAGGATATCAAAATAACATTAGAGATGTTTGTATCATCCATTCAAAGAATTTAATCATACCTCATTGATGAGGAAGAGGCTTGTCTAGCCCAACCTTAGCCTAATCCAGAAATACAATGTAAGGAGAGTGATCTCAACTCGCTTGTTAAGCAAACTTAATTTAGGAATGAGGAGTCGAAGTATGCTCAAGAGACAATGGATCAATATCCTCAAGGGTTGATCTTATTTAAGTTTCTAGTTAATGATCGAGAGACGCAGAAAATTTTCAAACATGGTGATGTTTATATGATCCACAAACATGACATGTTTGATTCCATTGTAGAGAGTGAGTCCCTTTTAACTAAATCTCCCAACTTTATAGAAGTTTTCTTAGCACACTTTAAGGATTCTAATGATAATATGATAAAGGAAATAGTGAATTCGTGCAAGACAATACCTTAGTAATTGATATTAACCAAGGAAAATTTTGTGCTGAATTTTAAAAAATTTTAAGCTATAAAATTTTTATTTAAAAAAATCATGATTTAAGTGATTTTTGAAATTAATCCAAAGATTAGAATGATAAGATAATTAATATTAATGATTTTTTCAATTTGAATTGTAGTTATTTGATAAATTTCAAAGTTAAGTTTGAAGTTTTCAAATTTTAATTAGAAGTTTTAAACATTGATAGAGTAATGAATTCACATGTCCTATCTAGCTTACGCATTAAAGTTTAAGTTGATATTATAGTGTTAACTTGATGATTGTTGAGAATGATAGGAACCAAACTTGAAAATTTTGTCCATCATGTTCAATGGAAAAATTTTAATACCTAGTTAAAAAAATAGTTACTGTTGAAAAGGGCTACTTATCAAAGTTCCATGAAATGATTGTTGTGAAAAAGAAAAAGAAAAATAATATTTGAATAAAACACACATATATATATATATATATATATTAAAAATATTGTGAAAGTCGTCAATGGAAAATTCAAAAGTTGGATGAGTAGATTGTTGAACTATAAGGCAAGTTTTGATTTAGTCTTTAGTTATCCTGAATACTCTTTAAATTATCAATGTTATCTTAAAAGTAGAAACTGAACATTTGGTTGTGTTAAGCCTAGATTTCACGATACACTCATGGAACTCAATGTTTAGAGTTTTTCTAATTATAAGATTAATGCTTTGAATTTGATTAGGATATTTACCAAGTGCTAGAATTCGGGTAAAAGTAGGATTTCCATTAATGCATCTTAGATTTCTATAATTTGGATTGTCTTTAGAATTACTTGAGTTTATAGAGTATTTATTCATTTAGTTTTGGAATATCTTTCACATGTTTTACTCGGGACAAGCAAAATGCTAGTGGGGGGTGGGGAGTGATAATGCCTAAATATTGCTAATTTATCATCTCAATTACATTAGCTTTCCTTATAATTACATGTTAATTTAATATATTTATATATTTTTTCTTCATGTGAGAAGATTTTGGACCTAAAGATGAATACACACTTAAAAGATAGATTTAAAATTCAAAAGAATGATCAAAGAAGAATGAGAGATTCAGAGAACATTATTGAAGAATTCACATGCCAAAAATCCAAGAAAACCAAGGACAATGGATAGGAAAAAGACTGAAAAATCATGCAGTTCATTAATAGAAATAATAGACTGTTCGGCCCCACTTAAGGTTGGTTTGGTCCATCCGAATGTGCACAGAACAGTTTAGTAAGAAAGTGTGACTTTCAAATGAAATTCGGCTTGACTCTTAGGTGTGATCGAAGCCATGTTCGGTGCCAACAAAGGAAGTTCAGTGCTACCAAAGGGAAGTTTAATGCAACTTGAGGGAGACAAAGACTTCAAACATATTTTTATGAAATTCACCTGCAATTGAGGGTATCTTCGGCTAGACTCAATGTGACCACAGATGACGTGACTATTGGTGTGACTAAAGCATAATATAAGTATGTAAAATTAAAGTCAATTCTAAGTCGGTGCAATTTTTTTATTTAAATGAATGTTTTTGTCATGCCCCAAACTCGGAAACCGGGCTCACAAAAATTTCAATCGCCAAATCCGACGCCGATAGCCTCCTTAGTACCCCATTCTCGGCTCCTAGCACTCATATACCAAGTTCCGATCATAGGATCCTATAAGGAGAATTTTTAACATAAATTTATTTCATAAGAAGCATAACCATTAGCATAACCCACAAACAAGAACCAACAACATCACCACATATCCACTATAATCAGAAACTTTGAGTACAATGCATAAGGAAAATACAATGGTGACATCAAAGGCTCCAAAAACTCAACGGCATGCTCCTGACTCAGTGCTTCTGCGACATCTTGGCGTCACCTACACGCAATGATCCTGTATAAGTTATAGAAAGCCTAGTGGGTGATGTAAGTGTGTGCACAAGGTAAGTACCAAGTATGCAATGTCAGAGTAATGCGAAATGTGCCGGTAAGTCCATGAATGGAAAAATGCTGATAAGTTAGTGAATGAGAGGGTGCTGGCCAATCCATGAATACTATCTGCTGTAACAAGGCTATGCGATGCAGGGCCTACCTGGCCAAATGTCATATGCAAGATGCAACGCAAGCATGCCAGTTCTCATCTGAATCCACATATCAGTACGGTTCATCTCTGGACAATCACCAGGGTCTAGTACACTCTACGCCAGCTTACTGCCCCATCTAAGCGCACAACTGGCCGAGTGGAAGATACCTCACTATCCTCCTACCAATATCGGCCCGGCTTGTCGATAGCGGACCCATTCCTCAAGCTGGGTCAGACTCAACCTAGTCATTGCCCCTTCCCTCAGGCGGGTAAAGCCACACCCCTTTCCAACTGACCACGACATAGTGGGAGACGTGGCGTACTAGTATACGGCCCTCGTGTGCTCATGCATCCACTCGGTCTCGAAGTTAGAGCATCCTCCTGGTACCATAAGGGTTTGTTGACTTTCACCCTATGACATCTGTGGCGCCCCCATGCTAGAACAAGTATTTTCGGTATCCAATCCTGTCATCCACGCTATGCCTGCGGAGGCTACGGCCCTGATGTTGCTAGGCGTACATCAATCAAATCATACAATGCAAGGTACATGAATCACACTATCCAATCATACATCAATCCTACGCATACCATGCGCTCATGTGGAGCAACTCCATCTATCAGGGAGTCCCATAAACAATTCACCCAATGACATATGCTATGATCAATCACTCCTCATAACAAGCATACAAATGATGCGCATAGGTATGTAACATGATGTTATGCTAGCCTATACTCAGTATGTCGTACTAACTCAAGTAGACTAGCATGATTAACAGATATAATATCAATATCAGTCCTCAACAGTAGATATAATAAATCTGATACCACAGATCCTTCCATCTATGGTGATGATGTACTCTCCTCATATCGAGGATAGGCCTAGATGGCCTGCTTATATCAAGAATGGGCCCAAGAACGAGGAGTGGGCCTCCTCACCCACTCCGTCATGTAGTATACTAGGCTTCCTAAGGGCCCAATAAGAACAAGGCGGGCTCTACAAGGCATAGTGGAAGCATAATCCATAATGGGCGCCCAACAGTTTGAGTTAGCCCACTAAGAGAAGATGAGAATGGGCCTAACAATGGGCCCTAGGGAGGTTACAATGTGGACATTTAACCACCATTGCTCCCAAGGCTTAGGCCATTAAAACCTATCATATAATGGGGTCCATGGTCTTTATACTAACTAGGAAAATAGATAGGCATCACAAACATCCCCGAATACATTATGGCAGAATCATACATCACAATTGAGCCTCAACACATGGGCCTCATATGCACCATGATGAGCCTCATCATAAGGGCCTCATACACACCACAATGGGCCTCGTATAAGGGACTCATGCACATCACAATGGGCCTCACATAAGGGCCTCATACACACCACAATGGGCCTCACACAAGGGCCTCATGTACATCACCATGGGCCTCATACAAGGGCCTCACATACATCACATTGGTCTTCATCACATGGGCCTCACATACATCACATTGGGCCTCATCCCATGGGCCTTGTATACATCACATTGGGACTCATCACACGGGTCTCACATACATCATATTGGGCCTCATCACACGGGCCTCACATACATCATATTAGGCCTCATGAAATAACTCATGATCTTAAGCACAATGGGAGGATGGTGTGTGTAACACATACATTATAGTGGGCCTTATGGAGCTGCCCATGATTCAGTAAAATAGACATGTGTAACATATACATCAAGGTGGGCCTCACAGTCAGCCCCATGGTCTAGAAAAACAGATGGACAGTGTACTTACAACACACACATCAAGTGGGCCTTATGCATCACAAAATGGGCCTTATCACAATGGTCTTGTTGGGCATTACAAGGGACGGCCCACTGATGGAAGGCCTGAATAAAATATACATTACAGTGGGTCCCACTGGATGTGGGCCATCCAGAAAAATGGGCCAGCTGTTGCGCCCCCCACAAACATCACAATGGGGCCCAGAAGATTTTGATGGTGGGCGTTTAATCACTACTGTCCAGCAAGCTTGCTGGTGGATGGTATGGATGAAACACATACTTCACGTGGGCCCCACAGCCGCTGGACAACATGGGTGCATCACATACATCACGGTGGTCCCACGTCCAAGTAATGGACGACGTGGGTTAAAACATACATCAAGGTGCATCCAGGACCGTCCCACGCTGGACAGTGTGGACCGCACATACATCACGTTGGGTCCCACCGTCCAAGGTCTGGATGGTGTTGATAAAACACTTACATCATGGCAAGCCCCACCCCCTCACGTGCAACACGTGCAGGGTGGGTCCCACTGTCCCATGTGTGGACGGTGTGGATATACAACACATCATCCATGTGGCCCCACGTCCAGGCCCTGGACGGATGGCATGGATATGAAACACATATATCGTGGTAGACTCCACCGTCCCTTGCTAAACGGTGGATAGCATGAATGAAATGAAAGCATCAGGTGGGGTCCATGTACACGTGGCCCACTTGATTTGAATCAGGCTGATATTTGTATTTTCTCTTCATCTGAGCCTATCCAGATGGATAGGCAGTGGGCCTGCCGCTGGACGCTAGGCTAGTGAACGACCTGGATGAAACACATAATATATGGTGGGGTCCATGGTTGCTGGACGTGGCAGCAATGGACGACAATGAACACATCATAGTGATGTCCATATGGTGGGCCACACAGCCGTAAGCCGAGCTAATATTTGGGTTTTTCCCATCCAAACAGGTCTATGAGGCTGCTAGACATCCAGCAACATGGACTGGGTATGGAATGGCTTGCGGAGTATCGTGCCTTCTTGGATTGTGCCGCGAGGACAGTTACGTTCCACAATCTAGGCTTGCCAGTATTCCAGTTTGTCGCTGAGCCTAGAGGAGAGTCGTTATCTAGTTTCTCGGCTTCTGTCGTCAAGGATTTTGTGGCAGAGTGTATTGAGCAGCTACCAGTTGTTTGCAAGTACCCGGATGTGTTCCAGGAGATATCGAGTTTGCCGCCGCGTCGAGAGGTGGAGTTTCAGATTGATTTAGTGCCCGGTACTACGCCTATCTCGAAGGCCCCCTACCAGATGGCACCGTTAGATTTGAGGGAACTAAAGAAGCAATTGGATGAGCTCCATGAGTTAGGTTTCATTTGTCCCAGCAGTTCGCCTTGGGGAGCCCAGGTATTGTTTGTGAAGAAGAAGGATGGTTCGTTGCGGCTCCGTGTGGATTATCGTGAGCTCAACAGAGTCACCATCAAGAACCGATACCCTCTTCATCGTATTGATGATTTGTTCGATCAGTTACAGGGTGCACAGTATTTTTTCAAGATAAACTTGCACTCTGGTTACCATCAGATTCGGGTCCGAGAGGAGGACATTCCAAAGACAGCTTTCCAGACACGCTATGGTCACTTCGAGTTCCTGATCATGTCGTTCGGACTAACCAATGTGCCTGCCGTATTCATGCAGCTGATGAACGAGGTCTTCCGTCCGTTCCTCAATCAGTTCGTGGTGGTATTCATTGATGATATTCTTGTATATTCGAGGATCCGAGAGGACCATGCTGAGCACTTATAGATTGTGCTGGAGACCCTCTGTGCCCACTAGCTATATGCGAAGCTGGAGAAGTGCGAGTTTTGGTAGGAGGGGGTGAAGTTCCTCAGTCATGTTATGACGAGGGAGTGTGTCGCTGTGGACCCCTCGAAGGTTGATGCAGTGCGTCAGTGGGGCCAGCCCACGAAAGCATCCGAGATCTATAGTTTCCTTGGTCTAGCGGGGAATTATCGACGATTTATCGAGGGTTTCTCCCGTATTGTAGCACTGTTGGCCCGGTTGACGTGGAGGGCGTCGAGTTCGTCTAAAGTGACGCCTACGAGGAGGCATTTACGGAGTTAAAGGAGTACCTCATGTCCGCTCTTGTTCTCACTCTTCCTGATGAGAGTGAGGGTTTTGTTGTTTTCAATGATGCCTCTAGAGTTGGCTTGGGTGCTATACTGATGCAGCATGAGAAGTCAGTGGTGTATGCCTCGCGCTAACTCAAGGCCTATGAGCTCAACTACCCCACTCATGATTTGGAGCTTGCAGCAGTCATCTTTGCACTGAAGGTGTGGAGGCATTATTTATATGGGGTCAGGTTCTAACTCTTCTCGGATCATAAGAGCTTGAAGTATTTATTTTCACAGTCCAAGTTGAACCTGCAACAGAGGCAATGGATGGAACTATTAAAAGAATATGATTTCGACCTTCAGTACCACCCGGGCAAGGCAAACGTGGTGGCAGATGCGCTCAGCCATCAGCCAAGAGGCCTGGTGGCACATATGATGGTACATGAGTGGTAGATGCTCAAGGATGTTTCAGAGTGTGACTTTGAGTTCAGTCTGGAATCTTCCATTGTTCATCTTTCGAGCTTGTCGATTCAACCCTCTTTGGTGGCTAGGGTGATCGGGCTCAGCAGACGGATGAGTCACTTCAGGAGTACCGAGCAAAGGCCGCATCCGTTGAGCAGTCGGACTGGCAAATTAGTTCTGATGGTGGATTACACTTCAGAGGCCGATTGTGTGTCCCGGATGTGCCAGAATTACATCGTGATCTGATGACCGAGGCACACCGCTCGAGACTTACTATTCACCCGGGCTCCACGAAGATATATCGTGATATGAGAAGGCAGTATTTTTGGCAAGGGATGAAACGCTAGATCGCTAGTTTTGTGGTCGAGTGTGATACATGCTAGCGTATCAAGGCCGATCACTAGAGACCCCCTGGTCCTTTGCAGCGGTTGAGCGTTCCAGAGTGGAAGTGAGAGCACGTATCGATGGACTTCATCGCATATTTGCCAAGGACTCAATGCGGTCATGATACCATCTGGGTTATCGTCGATCGTCTGACAAAGTCAGCTCATTTTATTTCAGTGCGTACTTCCTGGTCAATGGACCGGCTTGCAAAGGTGTTCATTAAGGAAATAGTGAGACTACACGATGTCCCAGTTTTGATTGTTTCAGACCGAGACTCCAGATTTACATCTCAGTTTTGGAGGAGTTTCCAGTAGGCGTTGGGGGTCAGCACCGTTTATCATCCGTAGATGGATGGGCAGACCGAAAGGGTCAACCAGATCCTTGAGGATATGGTCAGAGCTTGTGATTGACTTTGCGGGCAGTTGGGTTGAGCATATGCGCCTCGCCGAGTACGCGTACAACAACAGCTATCAGGCGACTATCGACATGGCTCCTTTTGAGGCACTTTATGGTAGACCGTGTAGATCTTCTAGTTGTTGGATCGAGGTTGGAGAGCGTCGTCTCTTAGGTCCCGAGCTTGTGCAGTAGACGTCAAAGGCTATCAATGTTATCAAGAAGAGGATGCGCACAGTTCAGAGCCGGCATAAGAGTTTTGCTGATTATTGGTGTCGACCCCTCGAGTTCGTAGTCGGGGACATGGTATATCTTAAGGTCTCACCTATGAAGGGTGTGATTCACTTTGGTGTAAAGGGCAAGCTCGCCCTGAGATTTATTGGACCTTTTAAGATTACCGAGTGCGTGGGCGCAATGGCCTATAGGCTTGCCTTACCTCCTGAGTTGTCTGTAATCCACGACATGTTCCATGTTTCTATGTTACAGAAATATGGGTCAGACAATATTCTCGTGATTGATTGGTAACCACTCGAGGTCTGTGAGGATGCTTCCTACATTGAGTAGCCGATTCGTATTCTTGATCGGAAGGAGCAGGTCCTCAGGACCAAGGTCATTTCCTTCGTGAATGTGCAATGGAGTCATCATTTGGAGGCCGAGGCGTCTTGGGAACGCGAAGGCGAGATTAGGGAGCATTATCCCCATTTGTTCGATGATTGATTGCTTGTATTGCCTTCTCTTGTGATTGATGATTGCGATATGTATATATATATATGATGATGTTATGCATTTTATTGTTCCGGTTTGTCAATTTCGAGGATAAAATTTCTTTTTTGGTGGGGAGGATTGTGAGACCTGACTCGAGTTCACATGTGTGTATATGTGTGTGAATATGCATCTCGTTCATTTTAGTCCCACGGTCCTACCGATCAAATTTCAGCAACCTGCGACCCTTGGGTAGTATTTGCGGTCATCCTTGAGTTCGGTCATGTAGACCCGACCCAGAATGACCCAAGACCTAGCCAATGTGACCGCATCATCGTCGCGGTTCCAATGTCGTGTCTTGTGTATAAATCCGACGTGTGCATCAAAAGTTGTAGGCCGCACATTATTTGGGCCATTGATCATGATGTGAGACCCACCTAGTACTTGTACACATTTTTCTAGGTAGACTCACCCTAGTTCCATCATTTTCTATGAGAGCTATCATTACTTATAGCCATCTAGTCAACTCTCTTACAAGCCATCATGGATTTTCTTCCCAAAAAGTCATCATGAGCTTTCTTCCCAAAAAAGCAATGATTTCCTTACATTGAATGATGAGTTCTTTACAACACTCCATCTTCTTCTCATATCCTTCATTTTCTCTCATCTAGCAACCCAAGAGAAAGCCCTTGGACATCCCCCATATTCCAGCAACTCCAACCCATTTTCTCTAAAAGACCTCCCAATCTAACCTTTGAAAAGTAATCTTAACCATAGATCTATAACCCTTAGAGCTTAAGGAGCTTGGAGATAGGAGAATCTTGAAGATCCATTACGGTGCATGCACTTAGCTTAAGATTTTCTGATTTTCTTGTGGTAGATTCTCTTTCATCTCATCCTTAGGAACTTGTGGGGCCCATCAAGTGATGATGGAGGTACCCCATGTCTTCATGATTGAGGCCTATGGTTCATTCCTTTGCATGCAAGTTCCATGGATGGGGCCATTCTCCATGGACCCCATCATGGCATTTTTCCTTTGATGCATGTCCTTTAGGGGTCATCTAGACCATAGATTTAGGTGGGAAAGGTATTCACACCATTTGATTGACTCCTAACTCCATGCATGTGCTAGAACTAGATTGTATATGATTCAATGGATGACATGAATGTGTTGTGATGAAGGGAGGGTCTCAGTAGTGGCGGAGATCCTCTCTTGTAGCCGGACCTTCATTTTTTCCTTATTCTATCTTTCATTTTTTATGTGTGTGGCCCACTTGGGGGCCCTGGAATATCCAGACCATCCAAGCAAGGTGGATGCCCATGGCTGTCCATTCCTTGGACGTTGGCATCCTAATTGCTCCATATTGGATGCATGCAATGGGTTTTATGAAGGGGAATTGGTCTAGATGTTTGTGCACAACACTAATTTCATGGGGTGATTTTTCCTTATTTTGGTTCCCATGCTTAGTTCATTTCATATATATGTTGCTGTTTAGAAATTTTCTGGACATTTGTTGGATGGTTTTTGGGTCAGGATTATGGACTGATAAGAGGGATGTTTCACCCCCATTGATAGATGATTCTTGGGGGTGTGGACCCCACCTTGATGTGTGTTGAATCTCACCTCCATCTGCCCTTGATTGATCTCCCAAAAAGGTGGGCGAAGAAGGTTGGTCAGTCCAGATTTTCTGAACTGTCCAGCCACTCTGCATGTTGTAAAAACATAAATATCAGCTTGTTTCTGAAACGGTGGGCCACCTTTGTGGACCCCACCTTATTGTATACTTGTATAGTGATGTTGGCTCTATATTTTCTCAAATTTTAGCAGATATGGGCCCACTCTAATGGGGTACAAAAGTCAGGGGCCGCAGCATTGTTTCAGCAGGAATTATTTATAGACCTTGCTGTCCATAATTTGTGTGAATTAAATAAAATACTTATACTACTTCAAAAATTCTAAAATTTTTAAGAGGTGACCCACCCATGGTATGACCCACCTACAAAATTTAGGGGCCAATGGACACTTGTACACACCAAGGTGGTGGCTGGACCGGCCCAATGTATTGTGGTGTTCAGATCAAGCAGTATCTCAGGATAGATTGTTTTCTTAAAATAAATTAAAATATCTCTAGTTGTCCAAAAATCCTGAAATTTTTTGAATATGTGTTCCACCCATGTTAGAACTCACCTACTAATTTTTGGGGCCAACGGACCCCTGTGCATACCGTGGTAAGGGCTGGACCGGCCCACCACATTGGGACATCCATGTCAGTCCGATTTTCTGGACAGACTATTTTATTTAAATTAATTAAAATATTTTTAATGTCAAAAAATTCTAAAATGTTATGGAGGTGTGTCCCACCTATGGAAGTATCACCTTTCAAAATTTTAGAACCATCAGGCCCTTGTACTGCCCGCGGTACGGCCTGGAGTGGCCCACCAGGCAAGGACACCCAGGCTGGGGTGTCCAGCCTTGGGTGGCCGTCCAGTCTGCTTTGTGGGCCCACCTAAACGTGTTGTATATCCCATCATCCATCCATGTGGGGTCCTTAAGGGACTTGATCATCTTCCCCTTCGGTGGTTTCCAATTGGGGTCCATTTGGATGAGATTCTAAGCTGAATACTTGGGACCATAGGGCTGCCTACACTAAGGCATCCCTGTCTTGGGCCACTGCTAGGCCTGCACTCCAACGACACGACCCACTTAATATATGAGTTATATCCCCCCCCCCCCCCCCTCATCTGGTTGGACCCATTGTCATGTATGTGGGCCATCGGGAATTTCATTTACTATAAAATATATTATTTTTTTGGTTGGATTCCAACCAACCCAGAAAAAAAATGGGTGGGCTGGAATTTGGTAATGAGCCCAATAATTATTGCCTATAAATGTTGCTTTGGGGCAGTATGGCCCACTAGATTTGAGGAGGATTCAAGTCAGTTATCTTACCATTTCAATTTTATTTCTGGGCTTAATTGGTGCATGATTAAAGGCCCATTCCAATTAGATTCTTCTTGGGCTAGTCTTCTCGTTAATTAATGGGCCTTATAACCTTGGTTGGGCTGGAACTTTGATAGGCCCATTGGACGCTTAGGTCCTATATTTACCTTGCCATTGTGATGGGTCTTATGGGCCAAATACTCAAGTAGTTGGGCCATTGCTTGCCCACTATAATAAATCCATACTTGGGCCGAGATGTGAGGCCCAACTTACTTGTGTTAAATATAAGGATTTCCCATATGTTGGGATAATGGGCTGCCCATTAGGCCTACCACAATGCATGAACCCATGACCCTTATGGTTGGGCCCTAACCTTGCTTAAGGGCCCACCAGGTTGCCTATGTATTGGGCTTAGTTTATGGCCCACTAGGCCATGGATTGATTTGGCCTTGAACTTTTCTTTACATACGTAGCAGGCTACCTTTTTGGGACCCAGTTGAGGTTAGATGTCCTCCTTGGTGGCCCTAAGGTAAGCCCATAAGGACCTATAGGTGGTTGAACGCCCACCTTGGACCTTGTTAGGCCCGTTTTCTCCTTGAGGTTTTAAGACTCCCCTAGCTTGTGGGTCATCCCAAATTATTGAGCCTCCACTAAGAAAACTTCATTTTTCCTTAGAATACTCATCTATATATATCTTGACCTTATCCCTCCTTGAGAAGGAGGAATACATATTTTACAGGTAGCGCACTTACATCATTGTGACCCATATGCATCATTTGTGTGTATTGATTGCATTGTGTGGTGGTCATAAAGGGATGGAGTTTCTCCCCTTATGCACATTGAGTGCCTGAAGCTGGTCCATGATTTGTATGTGTGATTCATGCATTAGCATCGCATTTCATGATGATACCGCCCTTGCTTCATCAGGGCCTTGCCTCCACAGGGACATTCATGGATGGTCGTATGTGTGGACACCGGAAATGATACTTAAGCATACCGGGTGCATAGGATGCCCATGTGTGAAATTCTCAAAACTTTCATAGTACCAAGGGATTGCCCCAATGCCGTGACCAAGTGGAAACTATAAGCGCACGAGGGCCTTGTACCATTAGGCTGCGACTCCCACTGTCGTGTAGTCGGTTGGGTAGGGATGTGGCCTTATTCGCCTGTGAAGGAGGGCAGTATTAGGCTAAGTCTGACCAGCTCGTGAAATGGGTCTGCTACCGTCGAGCCTCATTGGTGATTGGCTATGCACAAGTGGGTAGTGAGGTCTCTTACGCTCGTTTGAATGTGCGGGTCTGTAGAGCGGCAGTCATTCTACAGTGTAATGGACCCCAGTGATTTCCTTATGATTGGAAGTGTATTTGACATGTGGTTTGGACATGAGTACTGACATTACTTGCATCGTATTAGCATTGACTATATAAGCCCCTTTATGCATTGCCTTGGTATGGTACCTAGTACTCATTGCATCGTATTCATGATAAGCCTTGGTAAGGCTAGTAATATCCTAATTGAACATGATTCTCTTCTTGCATACCCTACCATTCTTCTGTGCACCGTTATCACACACTTTCACTACCCTTAAAGCTTCTATAAGCTTATACATGATTGATGCATGCAGGAGACTCTAAGTAGGTGTCGTAGCAACAGAGCGTCGAGTAGAGTAGAGCTTGAGGACTCCAATATTACTGACCTTTCTCTCTTTTCCTATCATCTTATGAATGTCCTTTTGGACCTGATATAAGCTTATAAAAGTTCAAATTCATAGTGGATTTTATGATATGTACCTTGTTATTCTTAGATGTACTTGCTGTGATCTTGGGTATGCTCGTATCGAAAATGATTATACTATTATGGAAATCCTCCTTGTAAGATCCCAGGATCGGAACCTGCCTCAAGAGCAAAGAATGGGATACTATGGAGGCTGTTGCGGTCAGAACCGGTCATCGGGTTCCTTGTGAGTCCGGTTACTGAGTCTGGGGCATGACAGGATGCAATCCCCACCACAAATCAAGGGTCTAGATGACCCATCAAAGGTATGGATTTAGATAAACATCATGATGGGGTCCATGGAGAATGGCCCCATTATGGCCATGCATGCATCAAGGGTGGGCCCTTGGCCACACCTAAAGGGTCAAGTAGGATTTCCACCATTGATTGGTGGTCCTACATGCCCCTAATTAAGAGAATAAAAAATCTAAGAAAGAAAATGCAAGAACTACCCCTAAACATGGCACCCACCTCAAATTTCTTCCTCCTTCCACCTTAAGGTTCTAGAGCTCCAGGAGAATGGTTTTAATGGTTGAGATAGGATCTTAACGGTTGGATTAGGGGGAACTAGAGCTTGAAGTGGCTGGCCATGGAGATGGGTTGGGACGTGCAAGCTTTCTCTAGCAAGGGAAGATGAGAAATGAGGAAGAAAGGGAGGGAAAGAGAGAGATGTAGGGAGATAATCATTGCTTTATAAGCTAATTATGGTGGTGTAAGAAGGCATGGCTAGCTTGCCATCATTACATGTAAGAGATGGGCTAGCAATCATAACTTGAAATGATTACAAATCATGCTTGTAAGAGGGTATGGGTGATGATGTCATCATCGTGATTATTCTAGGGAAATACACTAATTGGAATGGCCCCGCAACGTGCGATCCACGGCTATGATGATGTGCGGGCCACATCTCACACTCTAAGTGTCGGATTGGCACACGAGACATAACGTTAAAACCATGGTGACGGTGCGGTCGCAATGACATTGTTCTCTGGTCAAGCTGACTCGGTTTGATAGGATGCAACTCAGGGTCACTCGCAAATGCTATCTACAAGTCGCGGGTTGCTGAAATTTGACAAAGAGGATCGCGAGATCCTAAGGAATGGAATGGTCACTAGGACATAAGCCTAACAAATACCCGTGACAATAGCATGGAAGACATGAAGCATAAAGGGAGTAAGATCAGTCTTATTCTTAGCTCTAGGATATACATTAGATATAAAGATGCGATGCAAGATGCGCAATTTAAGAAATAACTTGTTGGAAGGCAAGGCATTACCGGACCGCCATTCAACATTGAAACTACACAACGCCCTTTTAATCAACCGTTTTTCAGAGTTAGTCATTTTCTTTGAAAGTGTGGTGATTGGTATTCCATCATCTACTATGTCAATGTCCATTAAAGCAGAGATAATGGAAGGAGTAATAATGATTGTCTCTTCTAAAGATTTAATTGAGAATGATGAATTTTCAAGAGAGACATTACAAATGGAGAGAAACATGCCTTACAGAATGGACCGGTAAAAAGACCCACCCCAATGCAAAAATCTTTCCCATCCAACCTTGGAAGGATTTCTACAAGAGCAAAACAAGAAACATGGTCTAGATTTATAGATTTTTCAATAATAACATTTCTCGTGCGAAAATCCCGAAGATTTTCCAGGTCATCCTCCGGTGAACGCAACAATTGTACATCAAGAGGGATGGATCGGGAAGATGAACCAACTCTTGACTTACGTATAGTTCGTTTTACTCTTGGTTCCATCTTAAAAACATAAGAAAAATTACAAGAAAAATGCAAGGGAAAATGTAGATCAGATTTTGAGGAAAACCCAATAAGAAAAGGATTACAAAATGAAGAAAAACTAGACAAACTTGCAAACCTGAGAATGGACAATCTAAATCTTGAAGGAAATTGAAATAAAATCACTTACAAGAAAGTTGGGTTGATGGGTTGGTCGAATGGTGCACCGTCTAGCCAAAGAAGAAAAAGTGGAGAATGAAAAAATTTGAGGGTTTTTCCCTTTTTGTTCAAGCGGCATGAACTTCGGCTAACCCGAGCATGTGCTTGATTGACCGAATTTTTCGGTCAACAACGGGTTGGCCAAAAAATCCCCAAATTTTTTAATTTTTTATTTTTTTAAACATTTATTTTTATTTTTTCTTTTTCTTTTCATGCATTTCTTAATTACAAATAAACATAAACATAAATGTAAAGAAAATAATAATTATTTAACAATACACAGTCCAATATCATGCTTCAGATTTGAAAATTTTAACATTGTCAAGTGGCTTAGTCAGTATATCTGTAAGTGCTTCTCAGTTTGAATGTATTCCAATATTATAGTCTTATCTTCAACTAATTCTCGAATGTGGTAATATCTTATGTCAATATGCTTTATATGAGAATGTTGAATTGAATTTTTAGAGATATTTATTATACTTGAATTATCGCAATATAAAGTCATCATATCTTGCATAATTCCATAATTAGTTAGTGTTCTTTTCATCTACATTAGTTGAGTGTAAGCATTTCCTGCAGGAATATATTCAACCTTTGCAATAGAAAGAGATATGAAATTTTATTTCGTAATAAGCTATGATACTAAGCAGTTTCCAACATAGAAACATCCACTGCTGGTAGATTTTCTACTATTAACATTACATGCCCAGTTTGCATCTGTATAACTTGCGATTTGTACAGACGTATCATGTGGATACCATAAGCCTAAGTTCATAGAACTTGCAACATATTTGATTATCCGTTTGACAGTGGATAAGTGAGATTCTTAAGCATCTGATTGATATTTAGCACAAATGCTAAAACTAAATGCAATATCAGGTCTACTAGTAGTTAAATAAAGAAGGCTACTAATCATACTGCGATATAGTCGAGAGTCTACACTTTTACCTGATTCATCTTTTAAGAGTTTAAGAATCATACTCATCGGAGTATTAAAATTCTTACCATTTTCAAAATCAAACCTCTTTACAAGGTTCAATGCATATTTGGTTAGAAAGATGACTATGCCATCTTCAAGCTGTTTGACTTGTAATCTAAGGAAATAGTTTAGTTCACCGACCATGCTCATTTCAAACTTGATTTCATGAGATCTGCAAACTCAGTAGATAAATTAGCGTATGTGGATCCATAGATAATATTGTTAACATAGATTTGAACAATCAGGATATCATCATTATATTTCTTAATAAATATGGTTTTGTCAACACTACCCATAACAAAATTATGACTAAGTAAGAATTTAGTCAACTTTTCATACCATGATCTAGAAGCTTGTTTTAAACCATACAAAGACTTTTTAAGATGGAAAACACGATCGGGAAGTTTAAGATCTTCAAAAACCTTTGGTTATTCAATGTGAACTTCCTCATTTAGATCATCGTTTAAAAAATACTTTTTACGTCCATTTGATATATTTTGAATTTTTTATGACATGCAATAAAAATAAATAATATGATTGATTCAAGATGCACAACTGGTGCAAAGGTTTCATTGTAATCAATACCTTCAATCTGAGTATAACCTTGTACAACCAGTCGTACCTTATTTCTTATAATGTTCCCCATCTCATCAGTTTTATTTTTAAAAATCTACTTGGATTTAATCACATCTTTGTTGGTAGGTCTGGAAACCAAATACAAAAATCATTTCTAAAAAATTGATTTAATTCATCTTTGCATGGCATTAATCCAACATTTACATTACTCGGTTTAATTTGAGAAGTAAAGAAGACATGATTACATATATTTTCAAGTGGTCTTCTGGTCTGAACACCAGTGTAAGGGTTACTAAGTATTTGATTAGTCGAATGGTCTTTGACTAACCTTAACTTAATATTGACAGATTTAGATGAAGGTTTAGGTACATTAACCAAATTGATATCATTATCATCTTAATCAAGACTGGGTGTGAGCTATCGATCATCTATCACAATATTTATTGATTTTTATATAACCCTAGTTCTTTTGTTAAGTACTTGGTATGCCCGACTATTTAGAGCAAAACCAACAAATATTCCCTCATTACTTTTGGCTTCAAAATTTTTTGAATTTTCACAGTCACGTAAAATAAAACATTTGCTTCCAAAAGTTTGAAAATATTTGACAGTGGACTTTTTGTTAAACCATAATTCATAAGCTGGTTTTTTTTTTTAGCTTTTCTAATATAAACATGATTAATTATATAACATGCAATACTAACAGCTTCGGCCCATAAATATTTAGACAAATTCATGCTATTTAGCATTACACTAGCCATTTCTTGCAAAATTTTATTTTTTCCTTCAGCAACTCCATTTTGCTGAGGTGTTTTTGGAGCAGAAAATTCATATAGTATTTCATGATCATTGCAGTATTTCTCAAATTTGTTATCTTCGAATTCAGTTACATGATTACTTCTAATTCTGACCACAGATAACTCTTTTTTAGTCTGGTTACGTTTTATAAGTTTTCTAACTTTGTCAAGAGTATCTGACTTTTCTCTTAGAAAGGCTACCCAAGAATATCTAATGTAGTAATTAAATACAACCATAAAATATGTATTTCTTCCCTTACTCTCCGTTCTGGTTGGTCCAATTAAATCTATATGGAGAAGTTCAAGAGGTCTTGTCGTGGTTAAGGAGTTTACTTTCTTGTGACTACTCCTAATTTTCTTGCCTATCTGACAGGCGCCACATACTTTTTCTATCTTTTTCAGTTTGGGTAGGCCACGTAAGTGATCTCTTTTACTCAATTTATATAGATCTCTATAATTTACATGTCCAAGATGTTGATGCCATAATATAGTTTCGTTTGTTTGGACCATGTTGCATGAATGATTTGTTGAGCAAGAGTCATAAATTATATAGCCATTTTTAGAAGTTCTGTGACCATTTAATATTACATTTCATTTTTCATTAATTATCTCACATCCGTGATCTGAAAATTTTACATAACATTTACATGAATTATATAGCAATTTTAAGAAGTTCTGCGACCATTTAATATTACATTTCCTTTCTTAATTATCTCACATCCGTGATCTGAAATTTTACACTACGTTTATTATCACAGATCTGAGATATGCTCAGAAGATTATGTTTTATCCCTTCAATATATAAAACATTTTAAAAGAGAGGTAAGTTGGGAAGTTGTATATTACCTTGGCCAACAATCGTGCAATTGCTTCTATTTTCGAATGTAACCGAGCCTCCATTTATTTTGTTGATGTTTGAGAGTATAGCCTTATCACCCTTTATGTGTCTCGAACATCCACTATCCAGGTACCATCTTGAATGGCTACTTGCTTTGAAAGTTGTGTGGATTATAAGACACTTAACCTTTAAAACCCATTTCATTATGGTTCTAGGTTTAGGAGGATTTCTCACTTTTTGTTGAGTTTGGGAGCTAGGATTTCTCCTTTTTATATATACTCCAGTCTTACCAGAGTTAGATTTCAATAGCTCTTTAAGCAAGTCCACAATTTTATCATCTAAAGGAGGATTTCTATTATTATTTCTTTGATATTGGTAGTTGGCACTATTTTTTATATTAGAGGCTTGGAAAGGTTTTGAATTTTTGAAATCATTCCTTTTATAGTATGATTCTTTCAAAGTCCCTGCTTTAGAGTTCAAGGATTCTCCTTTTACAAAGGTAGGAGCAGAACCCTTAGATATCAAAAAGTTATTTTTAACATAACCCAGTCCAGACTTGTCACCACATCGCTAGATGAGGTTAAGAGTTTTTCAAGTTTCTGAACCAAGGGTATATTTCCAAGTGTCCGTTGAACTCTAAAGGGAGAAACTTCAAGTTTTAATTTCTCATTTTCAGATTTAAGTTTTTGCATTTCAAAAATCTTTAAACTCAAATCTAACTTAGTGTTTTCAAAAAAAGGAAAAATGAGATTTTTCTAAAAAAGCTTTTTCAAATTCTAATTGTAGTTAGCATAATTTTCTTTTTGAATTTTCAATTTAACCACAATCCTACAACTTTCTCTGTATAAGGCATCATATGCATCTTGAAGATCATCTTCATTTTCAGAGTTACTTCTTAGAGTTTCATAATCAAACATATCACAGTTATCTAAAGAAGTGACTCTGGATATAGTCATAAAAGCTTTCAAATTATTTGCATTTTCCTGGTTTGATTAATCAGTTTCAGAATTAGTTTCAGACTCTGATGATTTATCCCAAGTAGCTATCGTGCATTTTCTTCTAGATTTATCATTTTTAAGACATTTAAAAGTTAATGCCCATATTCAGAACAATTGAAATATTTGGTGTATTTTGTTTTAAATTTCCAAAAATTTGAATTTCCTTTTCTTTTATAAAATGATTTTTAAAAATCTTTTCTTTTGTTATTTTTAAAAATTCTATAAAATTTCTTTACCAACATATCTATATCATCTTCATTTTCTTCAAAATTAGAATTTACATTAAATTCATTTGAATTGGATTTAGAAGATTTAAGAGCAATGGACGTGATTTTAGGATCTTTAAAATTTAGCTCATAAGTTTGAAGAGAACCATCCGACTCCTCAACTTTCATAGTATTTTTATCCCTCAATTCTTGCATACCAGTAACTTTTGAATTAAACCTATCAAGAAGTTATCGCAGTATTTTTGCGCAAACCTTACTTTCAGGGATTTTATCTCCAAGATCCCACATAAAATTTACTATGTCATTTAGTTTCGTATAGAAGTCCATAAAAGACTCATTTTCTTCTATACGAATTTTCTCAAATTTAGTTGTGAGGATTCAAATTTAAGATTTTTCGACAATGGTAGTTCCTTCATGTGTCATTTCAAGAATATCCCATGCTTGTTTAGTTGTATCGCAAGAAATGATTCTTTTGAATTCATACGGTGATATAGCACAAGTTATTGCATTTAAGGCCTTTGCATTTGCACTACCTTCACTTTTTTGAATAGTAGTCTAAAAAGTGTATGATATTTCTTTCATTGATATGGTTCCATCTTCAGCTGTTACTTCCACAGTAGGAGGGATCCATTTAGTCATAGTGGCTAACCACACACTTTCATCAATGGATTTAAGGAAAATCTTCATCTTGGCTTTCCAATATAAATAATTAGAGTTATCAAAGAGAGGTGGCCTGGTAATGGATAAGCTTTCGAAATTTGACATCTTATAGCTCTAGATCTAGTTCAAGGAGATAAATCGAAAAATAAAAAGAGCGACCCTCTCTGATACTACTTGAAAATGAGAACTAGCGATGCCCTAGAGGGGGAGTGAATAAGACAATGTCAAATAATCAAAATAAGTGTCAAATATGTAAAGAATACAAAAATCTCAATCGCATGAGTATTAAAACCCTTATTCTAAATGATTTGTAAGATAACTTTCACCTAAAATATTAGGCAGGACAATCTTATTTCATGAATGTCTTTAAAATCACTCTTTCAAACTAGCAAGAGAATATAAAATGATTACAACATTCACTACAAGAATGAAAGAAATAACATCCACTACCAAAAGAATAAAGCAATCACCATAAGGCACAAGGTGTTATAGTGGTTCAGTGCTTAAAACAAGCACACCTACTATACTCCCAAAATTACTACCCTTGTAATTTTGACTTTTACTATAGTAAGGTTTTCATAGGTTCACCTTAACAACCAAATACAATTCATTGCGATTTTCATAGGCTATCATAATAAAAACTCCTTTTGTGATTTTAACAGTCTATCACAAATAAAAACTCTTTTTGTGATTTTAAAGGACTATCACAAATAAAAACCCCTTTTATGATTTTGATGGGCTATCACAAATAAAAATCCACTGAGATTTTTACAAGCTATCTCAGACAAACCTAAAATGAAACAAAACAGTAAAATACTTATCTTCAAATGTAGATTCGAAGACGTAGGAGAAGCTTTATAATAGAAGAACTTCTTTCTTGAATATAGATGACACAGTGTTCGAATAAACAAAAAGAGTATAGGGTTCTATAAATTTTAGAAATGAAAACCCAAATGCTACTTGATTCAATTCTCTTAAATCTCAAAGAAGAGTATAAATTACTCTTTTAGAATAAGATTAAAAATGATCTTAAAAAAGAGAATCGAATAAGTTAAAATTAAATCATAAATACCACACAATTAACTTGCGAAGGACTTGAGCTTCTCTCTCTCTTGCAGAAGGATTAGAGTGAATTTTCGTGGTACTTTAGAATGAAAGAAAGCCTCCATTTATATCCAAAGATATTGAAAATTCGGTTAGTCTAAGACTGGCTTCGGCTGCCTGGATTCCACCAGATTTATTCCAACGGCTATCGAATCATGCGGGATAGGATCTATCCAAAATTCAGTTGGCCGAATTCCCACAAAAATCAAAAGTTTGCATTGTTGAAATTTGACCTGAACTCACTCAGGCTAGCCAAATTTTAAGCTTAGGCTAGTTGAACCAAAACTTAGGTTGGCCGAATTTTCAACATAATTTGTTATTTTGTCTGGGTTTGAAGTTAGGTTAGCTGAGGAAATTAGGCTGGCTGAATTTTAGACCAAAAACACAATTAAAATCGAAGTTTAATCACTTTTGAAAGTACCTAAACCTAAGGTATTTTTAAGGTTATACCACCTGTGTTTTAGTAAATATATGGGAAACTTGTCTTGAACTTTGACTTGATCGTGTCTCAAATTCGGACGTTAACTTGTTGAGAAAATGTATCGATCTTGAGCTGATTTTCAGGCATGCAGAATAGTTATGATTTGATCTTGATGCACTTTTGTGTTACGAAATTTGACATTTCATGTGTGCTAAACATAAAAGCACTTACAATTAGGCAGAAGATACATGTAGCCCAAAGCTAGTAAAAGAGTTATGCTAATCATCGATGGAGAGCCCTAGAGTTTATAGTGGGTGACCAAGTCTATCTAAAGGTCTCACCCATAAAGGGTGTGATTCAATTCTGCAGTAAGGGAAAGCTTGCCCCAATATATATTAGACCCTTTGAGACTGTGGATCATATTGGCACAGTGGCATATTATCTCGCCTTACCTTCTCAGTTGTTGGGCATGCATGATGTATTCCATATTTCGATGTTGTGGAAGTGTTAGTGAGGTACCATGCCTGTGATTGACTAGTAGCTAATAGAGGTTCGTGATAACATTTCATGCATGGAGCATCCAGTCCATATCCTCGATTGAAAGGAGCAGGTTCTTCAGACCAAGATCATCCTGCTAGTGAAGGTGCAGTGGGAGCACCATAACGAAGAAAAAGCCTCCTAGGAGCGTTAAGACAGATATCCCCACCTGTTTGCTTTATCCATGTATCTGATATATCTGTTGCACATAGTTTAAATAACCAGTGTACGTTCCCCTTTTGTAATAAAAGAGTTTCAAGTTATTTTCCTCTTTGGAATTGTGTTGCTCATTTTCAACCTAAGGGTATGAAAATTTCAAGGATGTAATTTGGAAGCTGGTAGAGTTATAAGACTTGTAACATGAGCCAACATGAATCATACAACTTTCGTACCTTCTATGGGTTGTCTGACATTTCCGACAATATCTGAATCGAGTGTGCAAGTACACAACTGAGAGAACGAAATCTCGATAATCCAAAACCTACATCAGCACGACTGCACTGATACTACGAACCCAACGATACCCCTTGCACGTCGATGCATGCACTCAAACCCAAGTTATCGTGAGAAGAAAACTTAACATTCACATACACAAGGAGCCTTAAAACCCTTTGAATAGTGTCACAAGTCCACTTTTTCCTAGAAAATCCATAAATTAATAAAGTCTCTTTTTTAAGTTCTAATGGTGCCTTAAAATGGCCCTAATGTATATTAACGTATCATTATTAGCCCTTAATAAAGGTAAGTGACGCTCTTCAGTAGAGTTCAATGATTTTCCTTGAAATAAAGAGAGTAAGCCACCTCATATCTTTTAAAAAATGATCAAGGCTTAATAAAACATATTTAAGAATCTTAATTTATGGATTAGATTGTGTAAAGAGACCATTAATTAACTTAATAATATGGTGAGAACCAAAAGTTAACAAAATCTCTTAAATCAAGGAGGTTGCCAACACATCTTTTCTATAAACAATTAGGCCTAATTAAAGTATGTTTTATTAACCCAAAGCAATGGTTAGATTATGACTAACAAAGTACTTAGACGAAAGTCAAATATCTTTTCCTAGAATTAAAGGGGGCTAAGTATTTTGTCCCCCTACATTTCTAGAAAATCAACTTGCGTATAATTAGAATGTCATTAAGAGACTTAAGCTATGATTTAGTGGGACAAAACATCCTTGAATTGATGAGGTGCTTCCACTTTAGTCCTATCTAAGAACTTCACCCTAATCACTCCATTTTTATTTTATTTTATTTTATATAACCACTTTCTAACCTAATTTTGGGCACATTAGTGTATAATTTCATGCTAAGTCTATCCATTGCTAAAGAGGGAGAGTGGTGGTGGACTATCTATCAAGGAGATCTAAGGCATTCAATCCTTTAAATCAAGTGAGTACACACCCCTTTCTTTTTCATATTGTTGATTATGTTGTAGATGATGTTAATAATGGAGAGTATTAGGTTGATGATGATGAAGTGGGACCGACCAAATGTGGGCCCTAGCGTGATAAAAAATGAGATCCAAACCCTCCATAGGGACACATACATGGATGAAGGGAAGGTAAAAAAAGAAGAAGAACATTTTGAACCAACACTTCGGGTGCGGCCCGCACTTCGTGGACCCCACCATCGGGAACGGATTGGCTACTCCCCTTGCCACCAGCCTCGGGGCTGGTGGTCAGTGCTCTGTGGGCCCCACCATGATGTATGTGTTTTCTCTATTCTGTTCATCCAGTTTTAAAGATCATTTTAGCGCTTGATCAGAAAAATGAGAGGAATATAAATCTCAGGTGGACCACACCACTGGAAAACAATATCGATTGGATATCCACCATTAAAGTCCTCCCAAGGCACACCGTACTGTTTATTTGACATCCAATATGTGGATTAGGTCATACAGACACAGATGAAGGGTAAAAACAAATATAAGCTTGATCCAAAACTTTTATGGCCCCAAAAAAAATTTAATGGTCGATATTCATTCAACACTGTTTCTTGTAATGTGGTCCACTTGATATTGAGATATAACTCATTTTTGGTCTAATACCATAAATTGATATAGAAAACTAGATGGACGGCATGGATGAAACACAAACATCATGGTGGGGCCCACAGAGCACCAAACACCAGCCATTGGCTGGTGGCGGGGGAATAGCCAATCCTTACCCCCACCATGATGTTTATTACCCATCCAATCAGTCCATCGATTCGCAAAGACCTGGCTGAAGGGACCACACAAATAACAGCATGGCCCAGCTAGTTGTCGACCATGTTATGCGCCCACGTGATTTTTATTTGCCATCTAAGTCATCCAAATGGGCGGGCCCACCAGACAGATCACACGCATATAATACAATATTTTAAAAAATGGAATTGTTGCAGCTACGCTGCGGCAGCCGGCATGCAGCAACGCAGCTGCAACTGCTATAAACAGGAAAGAAAAGTGGGGCCCGGTGCAGAGGCCCACTATGATTCCTGTAAATCATCTTTGCCATCCATCCATTTTTCCAGATCATTTTAGGTCATGAGCCCAAAAATAGGGCAGATCCGATGTCCGGTTGGACCACACAGCAGGAAACAGTAGGGTTAAACACCTACCGTTGTAAATCTTACAAGGGTCCACCGTAATGTTCGTTCGGCAGCCTACCCAAAAAAATAATAATAATAATAATAAAAACACTACAGCAGCTGCTGCTGCTGGGAACAGCCTGCACCTGTGCATGCTGCATCTTTCCAGCAGATGGGGCCACTGATGGCCCCACCGTAATGTATGTCCTTTGCATCTATGCCGTCCATTCATTTCTCCAGATAATTTTGGTGAAAAACCCCAAAAATGCGGGTAATCCAGAACTCGGGTGGGCCACCGTTAACCGAAAACAGTGGAGAGTAAATCTGAAGGCCAAGTGGGCCCCACTCGGTGAATAGTGGAGATTAAACGTCCACCGTTGAACATCAATTGGATCCACCGTGATGTTTACTAACCAACCAAACCTATTGATGAGGTCATCAATTGGATTCAGCTGTTAAAACAATAAAAATATTTTAATAAAAAAATAATATGGTGATGGTCACAGCGAGACTTCCACGCTGCAGGGGCCCACCCTGTTGTATGTGTTTGTATCCTTGTTGTCCATCTATGGGCCCCACCGTGATATGTGTTTCATTCACGTTTTGAATCTGGGGATCCCACCATAATGCATGTGTTTCATCCACGGCGTCCAACCGTTTTGCTTAACGGTCCAGCAAACGTGGACCGTCCAAGGGACTGTTGGGCTCCCTGCGGCCTCCAGGCCCGCTGGACCTCGGGGCTGTGGACCCCACTTAGTGTATGCACTGTATGTCAACGTTGTATGCACTGTATGTCAACGTTGTATGTCGAAAGACTCAAACGAGGCCCACTTCAGGCCCACTTGTTGTATGCTTAGTATATCCACGTCATCTACCCGCTTTACTACCTCGTTATCAGGTCAGGCCCAACTCGAGATGGGTGTTAGGGCCAACTCGACATGGGTGTGTGGGCCAAATGTCGGGCCCATTTAATTTCTGATTCGAGTAATTTGTAGATTTCACTAATGGGCGCACTTAGGCATAAGAGTAGCAGGCGCATTAACCATAAGAGCCACGTAGAATGGAAGTCTTGTGGGCCCAATAGTGAAAATCATATTGGATGGTAGCTGCTAAAGGATTACTCACCTTGCGATGAATGAGACATGATTGTAAATGCTATTATAGTTATGGATTTTGGTAATGATATCGATGATTATGAATTAATAGAGATATATGTTGAAATGTTTTGACCAATGGTATTCTACTTCCTAGCATGCTAATCCATTTACTTGAACATATAGACGTTGATCATGCTCATTCATGCATCACGGAGTGTGGCATATACTATATGTGTGGTATTGATCATGGCATAATCATGTACATCCATACCTATGTGAATTACTTATGAACATGAAATTGGTCATTGGAGTTCGACCACTTTATAGCCAATGATGGCATATGTTGGTCTATATGACCAGTGGCAAAACATGAACATGTTAAGCCAAGTGGCTAGTTGGTTATAAATCCTCTCACAAACATGCACCATAAGCATGATACATTTGTTATGTGTAACATATTGTACATGAATGCTTGCTGCCGTGCATACCCTTAGCATTCACATGAACAAATTGGTGAGATATGGAGATGTAGATGTGGGCAACACGGTTATATTCATAGTTGCATGGGATGGATATCCCAGACATAATTATGGTTTGGATACCTAGATATGCACAGGGTCACGGAACACTGAAAGTATGAGAATAGTTGGGGAGAGAAAGAGCCCCATAGGTTAAAAGTCCATAAACCTTGATGGTACCTATGCATGCCTCATTGTCGGCCCGAGTGGATAAAATGGGTCATGCTGTGTTTGACTCCCACTGCTGAGGTTGAGTGAGAATACGTTTGTCTAACATGCTTAAAGGCTGAGGCGTGAACATGGACCAATTTGACCCGCCGGCTAGAAGAAGTGCCAATGTGGTCCACTACTATCGTGGTGGGTGGGTGTCTTATGGCCTCACCAACATGGCAGGTATATGAGGTCTTACTAATAACATTAGATATGTAGGTACAACCATGATGATTTCATGTGATGTGATGATATGATATGGACTTGGGCATTGGATGCCATGCGAATGCAACTATGACCGTAGATTGTTGTATGGTTATTTGTTGGCTTTAGCATGGGATGTCGGGAGGTAACATGGTGGTGTTGTAGCATTGGTTATATGACTCAGAGCATGATTATGATGCATATGCATTGTATTACATCACACGAGTATCGACATCATACCTTACATATTACATACATTTCATCATACTTAACTCCTTCACAACATATTTCATCTTACTTGTTTGCATGTAAGATAGACCCTACACACGGATGTACTTGTTAAGCTTTAAATCTCATACCTTCCCTTTATAATTTTTCAAGACAATGACAGAAGCAAGAGTAGTAGATGATGCCCACCGTGTGATATTTGGACACTACACTTCCTACTCATTTTGATGATTATATACTATTGTGGAACAGTTATAATATAAATATATGTACAGTGAGAACTGATTTTTTTACTATTAATCTTTATGTCTGATATCTATTAGTGAAAAAAGAATTACTCCGAAATTTACAAGTCATATGCCAAACTCAGGACTAAGTATTGGGCGTCGGGTGCCGTATTCAGGGCGCGATACTAGGTGAAATTGCACGAGATGGTGGGCCACAGGCTATATGCGGAAGCTTGGCAAAACTATGAAACGAAGGTTATGTCATAAAGAGAATGATTAGGACCACATAAAATTTCATCTAATTAAAACACAACTACCTAACGTAAACTAATATCTAAATTAAACTAAAGCAATTAACTCTAGGGCTTCCCAAGCTAATAAATGGTCCAATTATATAGACTACAAATCATATTTCTATAAAGTAACTAGTTTATAAACATGATAGTGTACATGTGTATGTGGGATGTGCTACCTATCAACTTCTAGTATTCATCTAATCATACATATATATAATTAAATATTAAATCACATAAGCATAATTAAAATAAGTGCTCAAAGACAATCCCAAACACAAGCATGCGTAGTGGTTCGGTTTCCATACTCCACTCCTGATGGACACACTCAACCCATGAATGTACTGGATTTCACTATCGGAGGTTTTAAATCAGGCTCACCTCTAACCTTCAAAATCCTACACAAGGATCGGCTCTCTCGAAGAGTTACATAGTTTTCTAAAGGCTCACCATGAACCTCTGTCTTAATCCAAGGACCTACATTTACACTTGTTGCAGGCTCCCTTAGAGATTAACATGTACACACGTATGTCTAGTAGCCTACACAAGGACTTGGATTTTGGTTCTACATAAGAACCTAATCGAGTTTGACAATTCTAACTCTACACTCAATCCTACACAAGGAAGGAATGTACATGGAGTCTTCCAAATGATAACTAACTTGTTGAATTGAACTCCTTTATAATGCCTTCTCAGGTTGCTTGATCAATGATCTCCCATACTTCAGTCAGCTCCCCTTGCTCCTCTGATAGTGATGTCAATGTGTTGTCAATACTTCAGCTCCAAAATCAACCACCTAGCATGTGATGTTCCTTTCGATGACCAAGGTGATGGGAAGTTGGTGAATTCTCCTACAACTAGTATGGTAGTTGTAATCCTAAGGGATTAACTTAGATGAGTCTTCTAGAGAATTTAGATAAGGGTATACCTATAGAAGTTTAGTCTAATCTCTAGAAAATTATGGAGTTTAAGCATATCTTTAAGGTGGAGGTTGGAATCTTCATTAGAGTGTTAATCTCAAGGAAGATGACTTAGAAACCATTGGCTTAAAGGCTTGGAATGAGGGATATGATCATGAAATTACTTAAGTTTTTATTGCACCAAAAACACATCCTAATGCCCAAGAACCAAATGCCCTTTTATAAAAAAAACTTATTTCCAATGGCTAGTTAACGACTTTTTCGATATGATCAAAAGGCCACTCAGTGGGATTTAAGGTCCTTCGATAAGATCGAACCTTGTGTTGATCCCATCGAGAAAATTTAGATATATCTATGTATGGTTGCTAGACTCATTCTTCGATGGGATAAAAGTCCACTCGAGAAATGTTGTTTTGGGCATATGATTTCACCGCAGTTGTGCACCTCTTTTAGCCTTACTTATCATGTTCAATTAAGATCTTAGGGCTAATGGATGATCAATAAAGTTTACCTATAAGGTTGGATCATCTAAAGGTTCAAGGGTTGTTTTTAGATAAGCGTTAGAGTCACCAACACACCTCATTTACTTATTCTTTGCTCCTTAATTCTCATGTCCTCTTGTGCCTTCGGTTTGTAGCTTCTAAGGGCTCAACCGATTATAAGATACATTAACTCATCTTATTAACAAAGAAGATGCATGCATCAATGTGCTAATGATCTATCCAAAAGGATGACAACTCCAAGTGCAGGGTTGCGATGTAGTTTTAACTGGTTGAGACCGAGATCGAATCCATAGGGACTTATATCCAAAAGTACTCCTCGATATCCTCGGAATTCAAACTTCGATGATATCTGAAGCCCTTCGATAATATCAGATTGGACACTCTGTTTTTTAGCAATATTTTCAGGTTGTTTTATTTTTGATGGAGGGTCACTCGATCGAATCAATATTCAAACATCGATGATATCGAGGCTGGGTCGATGGCATCGATAATGGACATAAACTATCCAGCAAGCTTAATTGGAAAATCCTCTGAATTTTTCGATGCATCGACACGACTATCGATATCATCGACATTCAAATTCCGATCATATCGAGTGTGCCTCGATCAGTCTTTTAACCTGTAATATTTCAAAGGCAAGTCTCTCTCATTTTCAAATGTCGAGGAATCGAACCTCGTGTTGATGAAATAGGAGTTCGAAATCCGATGACATCGACGCCCATTCAATTTCGTCGACCAGCTGGCAAAAGGTTTCAAAAGTGTTTGACATTAGAGTTCATCTCATCGAGCGGCCAGTCGATGCTATCGAGAGCATTCGCTCGATGATATCGAACTCTATCAAAAATGTGACTGTTTTATATCCGTTGGAACCTTCTGCCTATTTAATGAGAGCTTGCCTTGGTTGTTAGATAGAGAAAAAGAGAGAGTGCTTTTGTGTGCTTAACCCTCGATCATATACCCTTAGCCTTTTTCTCTCATGCGAGTTCATCCTCCAATCCACCCTCATCATTGACATTCAATAGAGTGGATTGGAGAATGAACTTCCGCATTTAAGGATCCTCCAGCTACCATCTTAATGGCAAATCATTAAGCTGGGATGCCTTGAATGTATAGATGATTGGAATCGCTCTATCTCCCTTATAGGAAAACATTCAATAGAGTAGGATTTCATTATAACCTTGACCCAACCCGTCGCCTTGTATTAGTACATCTTCCGAGTTGTAGATTAAGGAAGTTGAAGTTCTTCATCAAAGGAGGAGATCTTCAACAATGCGTTGAAAGGGACTCATCTGCTTATCTGTAAGTTATTAGAGTCCAGAGGACCCTTGTGATCATTCCTTCTGTAGGATTGGGTCTAAGGTGTTTCTCACCCCTTTCATGTCCTCGTAGGAGGCCTCCGGTGGGAGTGTACATGGTGGGTGCTTTGTGTTGACCCTTGCTCTGTGGAGAGCATAAACTCTTAGGTCCTTATAGTAAGTCCTTGACCAAGGTGGTCTAAAAGTTGGGTGTTTTGTGTTGACCCTTGCTCGTGGGAGCATAAACTTGTGAGGTTCCTTGAGTGGATCCTTGGTTAGTGTGCCTAAAATTGGGTAATATGTGTTGACCCTCGGTCGTGGGAGTATAAACTGTAAGCCTAGGTGTAGGTTGTACTGGTTAGAGGTGAACCTGATTTAAAGCCTCTAGTTTGAGGTGAATCTGTTGTGAAACCTCCTTAGTGAAATCTAGTACACTTAAGGGTTGAGTGTGTCAGCCAGGAGTAGAGTAGACAAGTAGTCGAACCACTATAAAAATGACTATGTTTATGATTGATATTACTCTTTGATTACTTGTGTGATTTAAATGCTTTTATAATTGAATATCTAAGATCACACCTCACACGCAGTCACATCCATCATAATCTATAAAATATATCTTATTCACCTGTCAAATAGCATTATGATTGGATCCTCTATTTGGCTTGGAAGCCATTAGAGTTACTTTAAAGAAATCTTGATTCATGCATATCTACTCAGGACAAGTTTAATAGGATTTTAAATAAACCATAAAATTTTTATAAAAAGTCCTATTCACCCCCCTCTAGGACATATTGGCATATTCCTACTTCAACTAAAGTGGTCATTACCGTAATTTCAATTGATATCAGAGCGGGTCTCTTTTAAAGGGCTTCACCGCCTAAAGAGCGATCTTAACTGAAGTTGGTAATATGGCCAAAGGAGAGGGCTCATCGGTCACTAGACCTCCAGTATTTGATGGATCAAATTATGCATACTGAAATGCTAGAATGCACTACTTTCTGAGATCTTTGGATCATGATGTTTGGGATATAGTTGAAAGAGGATATGTGCCACCATCTGAACAAATAATACTTGAAAATGGCACAATTATCACCAAACCAAAATCCAAAGAAAAGTGGACAGTATTCGATAAAGAAAACCAAACTGCTGAGGCTAAGGCTATGAATGCTATCTACTGTACTGTGTCCCAAGATATTCTCAATCAAATTAGTATGTGTGGGATAGTCAAAGAAGCATGGGATTTGTTGCAAACAACCCATGAAGGAACAAGCACTGTGAAGAGATCAAAACTATAACTCTTAACATCACAGTTTGAAAGTCTCAGAATGGAAGAGGATGAGACCTTTATGGAGTTTTTTACAAAACTGAATATCATTTGAAACTCCATGGGTAGATTAGGTGAGAAAGTTCCAATCCCCAAAATCTGTAGAAAAATATTAAGATCATTATTAGAACGGTTCAATCCTAAAGTAACAACCATTGAAGAATGTAGAAACATATATGAAATGAAAGTAGAAGAACTAGTAGGTTCTTGTAAATATTTGAACTACACTTCAAATAAATCCCTAAATCCAAAACCACTGTCCTCAAAACTTCAAAGAATATAACAAATGAGGACATTGAAAGTGAAAGAGAAAATGAAGATGAAGAAGTGGCTTTATTGGCACAACGGTTCAGAAAAATCGTGGTCGTCCACTTAAAGGAAGAAAGGTGGACAATAGAAATTCTATAGGTAAATTTGGTAAAAAGACCAAAGAACCACAATGTTATGCCTGTCAAAAGTTTGGACACCTGTCTACTGAACGCCCAAATAGAAAAACTAACGGTAAAGTAATGGCTGCCACATGGGATGATACAGAAGAGTCAAACTCAGAATCTAGCAACTCAGAAAGCGATGGAGATCAGAAATCTTTGAAAATTCTTATGGTTTCCACTACTCCAATCATTCCCATTGAAACTGAGAACGAGGAAGAACCGCAAGTCACTGAATCATTTCCATCTGATAATGAAGAAACAGAAAAAGAAGAAGAAGAAAAGGATAAATTGCAGGATGCCTATAATCAACTATACATTCATAGCATCAACATCCTTAAAAGACTTGGAATGTCTAAAAATAAAAAGGAATTGCTGCAAAAAGATCAGGATAAAACTTTGGAAATTAATATACATCTAATTAATGATCTACAGCAATATCATTCTGATAATGATAGATTAGAAAGAATCAACATCTTCCTTAAATCTGAGTCTGAAAAACTAAACAAACAAGTTGAGCTATTAAAAGACAAAAACATGCTCCTTCAAAATGAAAATCACACACTCCTGTTTGATTTAGAAGAATCCAGGAAACTTACTAAGATAAACTATACATTTTCCAAAAGTGGTAAGAAATTAAAAAAACTCTCAGGGATGGGAAGACAAGGAAAGGACAAGAGTGGCTTAGGATATGATAAATTTAAAACAAAAACTGAAATTGCAGCACCAATGGCTAAAAAACTATTGCTTCAGGAAGTAACATAAGAACTACTCCAGTCTGTCATTTATGTGGTGATTCGGGTCATTATAAGTTTGAATGCTTGACACCTAGGAGGACACAACAGAATTTTGGTTAAAATCAGTTTGGTAAATTCAAACCAACCAGAAAAATACAAGATGTCAGGAGTTCACCTAGGAATATGGATAAAAGAAATACACATCCATCACCACCTAGAATGAATGACAGAATGAAGGAGTTGTTGAATCAAGTGGCCGAGTTAAACAAGAAAACTAAATCTACCACAGTAAAAAATTCTGTCACAAAATGGATAGTGAAAGAAAAGAAAAATTGCTTGATAACTCACTCTATGCATATGCCCTGAAATATTAAGCATGGAAAGACAAGTCCAGATCATGCATCTAGATCTAGATAGCGGCTGAAATGATGCAATTTCGTTGAACTCTGAATGTTATATCTGAGGTCTCTCACCTCATCTTTTGTATATAAACATCTTAATGTTTATAATTTTTGGTTGTACAATGCGTGTACAAAATTTTTGCTGTGTATACTGGTTGATATAAAGAAATACTTTACTATACATAGAAGATTGTCGATATGCTAATAAATGACAAATATACATCTTCGATATGTTTATCGATAATTCATGGCCTCTCTCGATTAAATTGACTAAGGATCGATATCATTGACGCCTCTTGGAATCTGAGCAGCCGTATGATCGAGAATGTTATCGAAGGTAGTCTCAATAACATCGAATGGGGTCAATCGATATCATTGAAACTATGTTCGATGATATCAAACAATGCTGCCCGATAAAAGGCAGTCGAGCGGGAAAAATCACATTTCCTTTTTAAAAAGTTTTTTTTTTGCTTTCCTTGCTCGTCCCCTTCAGCCGGAGGTTCATCAATGGGTTCCAGACATTCCTCAAATCAGGTAATACTCCTTCCATTCCCTCTTCACTATCAAGATTTCATCTTGGTCTTGTTAAGGTATTTCCTGATCTTCAAAAGAAACTTTGCTCCTCTATCTCCAATCTCTTCAAATCCCTTTCTGTGAGAATCAAAAAATGGGGAAGGACAAAGGGAAATCGTCTGATCCTGGGGAATCTTTGCGATCATCCCGACAGAAAGCTATTGCTCCAAGGGAAAGGGCAAGAGCTACTGATCGTGGGACTCCCACTCGCCAGCGAACACTACCGACCGCACGCGACGAGCCCCAACCCGGTGCTCCAGCGCCTCCTCTTACCAGAGTAAATCTGGAGCTGGCAAAGTACACTACGCGGAAGTTAATTTTTAAGAGAAGGGTAGACAGGGAATGCCTACGGCCGTATAATCTGGAACCCTTGTTAGCCGAAATTGGATGGCTACCTCTACTCGATTTTGGGGGTCCTTGTCACTATGAACGGACCTACCATTTCTTTGTCGCTTGTCATTCGCCAATATCTGATCCTCCATCCATCACTGTTTCTATTGATGGTGATGATGTAGAGATCACTCCTGCAACGGTTGCCAACATTCTTGGGCTTACACTATCACCGGTTGGTCTTCTTGACTTGGACTTGGAGAGCCCTGAAAACCTGGTCCATGGTTACCAAATTTCTATGTCATGGTCGTGATATCCTCTGGTATCAAGGCAATGCACTAAAATCAAAGTTCATGGAACCTCGGTATCGTATTTTACATGGTATCTTTGCCTCAAATATATATCCTAGAAGTACCAATTGGTCGGATCTCACCGGGTTCATGGCCATGATAGTGTACTCCGTAGCTATGGGAATCAAAATCTGCCTTCCTACCCTAATTGTTCATTAGCTGTTATATGCCATTCATATATCTCGGGACATGCATTTGCCCTATCCTTGGATCATTAACTCTATATGTAATGCGATCGGCTTTTCCACGTCAAACGATCCGGAACTTCCCCTTCAACACTTCAACAAGAACAATATTATAAGGATGGATTTAAAGTTCCACAAATTTCCCGAAGATGAGGAAGGGATTCAAGAAGAAGGCAAACATAGTGAAGGGGATGCTCCAGCAGAAGGTGCTGGAATGGCTAAGGGTGACCCTCCTGCATCTCAACAGGCTCCGTCCCCGTCTGACCCTGGTCATGCAAAATGATTCAAACTACATCAGGATCAGATTGGCGCGATACAGCGAGATGTAGCCCAGCTGAAGGAGTCAACCAATACATGATTCAATGTACTGGAACGTCTGGTGCATGGGGTGCAACAGTCCGCCCAGCAATTGGTTGATCTGCTTACCCGCCGTCGAGACGATACAGCACCGTCCTCCTCTGCTCCTCTGCCTTAGTGAAGACATCCAGGATCAGTCACATACACTTTTCTCTTATATCCACATATGGGCATTGGTATCTTTTTGAATGCCCTACGATTCCATGAGTGTATGTGATACATTACTAACTTACAAAGTTTGACGTTTTTTCTTGGTTGTTGATGTGCCCATGAATGGGCTCAATACTGGTGGTTTTCTTGTTCTTTTTGGGTGCCCATAGATGGGCTGAATTTTATTTTGGTATGGGATGAATGATTATACTACTGCCAATCTTGGGCAGTATATGTATATTTTGGATACTCTTGGTTATGGCGATTTATATATCATCAATCTTTAATGCCATGTTTACATTCTGTGATTCCCTATTTTATCTGGTTATAGCTCCAATGGTGTGCGATGCATGTGATATTTTGATCTATATATTGTTTGCTTTGCATACATGGTTTCTGTAATGCGATGTTGGTTTTCCATCCATCTATTATATGCATATGATTCCCGAAATATGGTTCTCCCATATTATCTAAACTTCAGTCAATATCACGTGTTATGTTATCCTTTGTCAATGACTGACAAAAAGGGGGAGAGCAAATCCACCCCGAAGAAAAGTTGTGTGTATCTGTTTATGGGTGGTGGTGCAGGTGTTAAGGGGAGCAGCTGCAAGAAGAAAATAGGAGTTTGCAACAAGAAAGGGGGAGTTTGCAGCTAAGGGGAGCAGCTTTTGAATGTTTGTGTATGTGAACTAGATAACATTGTACAATTGTGTAAAGTTCATGTATACACAATTTAGGATGTCAGTATAGAATTGTTCTAGGGTGTTTTGGTATTTTGTCACATAATTGACAAAAGGGGAGATTGAAAGTGCCCTGGTTTGTCAATTAGCATGATTGTTGAGTTGGCTAGACAGAGAAGCTCCATAAGAAGATCAATCAAGTGTCTACCTCAACTGGATGTGTGCCCGAACTCGCCACAGGTAAATCTTAGCCTCACATCCCATGTCCCAAAACACCAAGTAATTAAAACCCTTAAAATTGATTAGAATATCATAGGGTTTTTGGGTTAGAAAACTTTTTCAAACTTCAGATAAATCTCTTGGTTTTCTACCTTTGTCGATTTATCGACAAGCGTTTCGATGAAATTGAACCTTGCTGTTGATGTCCTCGAAGCTCACTCGATGGTATCAAAATGAGGACATAAGATGTCCAGCAACCGCATATACCTCTGAACGGAATTATCGATGTATCAATAGCCGTATCGATATCATCAAAAACTGAATCTCGAGTCTATCGAAGTTGACTCGATAAAATCGACATCATATATGTTGTGTCCAAAGTTCTGCTAAGGCAAATCATGAAATCTTTGATATATCGAAGTACTCCTTGATATCCTTGAAATTCAAACTTCGATGATATCTGAAGCTCTTCGATAATATTGGATTGGATGCTCTGTTTTCCAGCAATATTTTCATGTTGTTTTATTTTGGATGGAGGGTCACTCGATAGAATTGATATTCAAATATCGATGATATCGAGGTTGGGTCGATGGCATCGAGAATGGACATAAACTGTCCAGCAAGCTTAACTGAAAAATCCTCTGGATTTATCGATGCATCAACACGACTATCGATATCATCGACATTCAAATTCCGATCATATCGAGTGTGCCTCGATCATTCTTTTAACCTGTAATATTTCGAAGGCAAGTCTCTCTCATTTTCAAATGTCAAGGAATCGAACATCGTGTCGATGAAATCGGAGTTCGAAATCCGATGACATCGACGCCCGTTCGATTTCCTCGACCAGCTGACAAAATGTTTCAAAAGCGTTTGACATTAGAGTTCGTGTCATCGAGCGACCAGTCGATGTTATCGAGAGTATATGCTCGATGATAATGAACTTTGTCAAAAATATGACCGTTTTATATCCGTTGGAACCTTCTGCCTATTTATGAAAGCTTACCCTTGGTTGTTAGATAGAAAAAAAGAGAGAATGCTTTTGTGTGCTTAACCCCATATCATATGCCCTTAGCCTTTTTCTCTCATGGGAGTTCATCCTTCAATCCACCCTCATCATTGACATTTAATAGAGTAGTTTGGGGAATGAACTTCGGCATTCAAGAATCCTCTAGCTACCACCTTAATGGAAAATCATTAAGCTGAGATGCCTTGAATGCATAGATGATTGGAATCGCTCTATCTCCCTTATAGGAAAACATTCAATAGAGTAAGATTCCATTATAACCTTGACGTAACCTGTGGCCATGTATTGGTACATCTTCTGAGTTATGGATCAAGGAAGCTGAAGTATTTCATCAAAGGAGGAGATCTTCAACAGTGCGCTGAAAGGGACTCATCTGCTTATCTGTAAGTTATTAGAGTCCAGAGGACCCTTGTGATCATTCCTTCTGTAGGATTGGGTCTAACGTGTTTCTCACCCCTTTCATGTCCTCGTAAGAGGCCTCCGGTGGGAGTGTACATGGTGGGTGCTTTGTGTTGACCCTTACTCTGTGGAGAGCATAAACTCTTAGGTCCTTGTAGTAAGTCCTTGACCAAGGTAGTCTAAAAGTTGGGTGCTTTGTGTTGACCCTTGCTCGTGGGAGCATAAACTTATGAGGTTCCTTGAGTGGATCCTTGGTTAGTGTGCCTAAAATTAGGTAATATGTGTTGACCCTTGCTCGTGGGAGTATAAACTGTCAGCCTAGGTGTAGGTTGTACTGGTTAGAGGTGAACCTGATTTAAAACCTCCGGTTTGAGGTGAACCTGTTGTGAAACATCCTTAGTGAAATCCGGTACACTCAAGGGTTGAGTGTGTCAGCCGGGAGTGGAGTAGACAAGTAGTCGAACCACTATAAAAATGACTATGTTTATGATTGATATTACTCTTTGATTACTTGTGTGATTTAAATGCTTTTATAATTGAATATCTAAGATCACACCTCACACGCAGTCACATCCATCATAATCTATAAAAATATCTTATTCACCTGTCAAATAGCATTATGATTGGATCCTCTATTTGGCTTGAAAGCCATTAGAGTTACTTTGAAGAAATCCTGATTCATGCATATCTACTTAGGATAAGTTTAATAGGATTTTAAATAAACCATAAAATTTTTATAAAAAGTCCTATTCACCCCCCTCTAGGACATATTGGCATATTCCTACTTTGACTAAAGCGGTCATTACCGCAATTTCAATTTCTACAGGACAATCCTCCCAATTTCTAACAACGCTCACATGCTTTGCAAAATTTGTGTGTATCTTTAAACATAGTGGGCCCATAAAAGCCACATTGCGAGATTTTATTGTGTCTTCTTAGCCAAGAAATGGCCACCACACGCGTGAGAATGGGAAGAGGAGATGGCACTTTAGTATTCATTATCAGGAACTGTAAGTGCTATTATTGTCACGCCCCAAACCCGAAAATCGGGCTCATAAAATTTCCGATTGCTAAATCCGGTGCTAACAGCCTCCGTAGTACCCCATTCTCGGCTCCTAGCGCCCATACGCCAGATTCCGATCTTAGGATCATACAAGGAGGATTTTCCAATGTACATTTAACTTGTAATAAGCATAACCACATGTTTACCCAAATCACAAAGGCAACATCATCATCACATATCCACTAATATAAACATTTAAATTCAGTGCTGAAAGGAAAATACATATGTTAAAATCAAAGCTCCAGTAGTCTGCTGCACGCTCCAAGCACAATGCTGCTGCGACCTGACGCCACCTATACGCATTTATTGTGCATAAGATTATAGAAAGCTTAAAGGGTGGTGAAAGTGTGTACACAAGATAAGTGCCAAGTATTCGATACAATGTCATAATCATACAATGTCGAAAATACTGGCAAGTTCATGAATCATACAATATCAGAGTAAGCGGAAATACTGACAAATCCATGAGTCATACAAGTACGGAATGCGGATCATAATGAGCCAAATATTAGATGTCGAGGATGTAATATAATATGCAAATCCTGACGAGCCACAAATACCATCAATCTCATATCAGTCATATAAATGCAGAAACATAGTAACCCAAAATTACTAAATGTTGCGAATGCAATGCAATATGCGGTGCAAATGAAATGACTATGATGGAGTGAAGTCGGGATGATAGTACATAATATCGCAAGCTATGGGTTCATCACAATGGACTTCTATCCAAACCAGTCCCATACCTAAATTTGGATAACCAGACTCAATGTGATAAACCCCTGACCTCAGGTTAGTCGGGCGCCCCAACTGAAATCCTTGCCATTATAAAGGTACATAACAATTAGTTGCGCACCACTGGCCCGAGTGGATAGTGAATGAATGAATGAATGAGTATGCAACTTCTGCTCAATAAGTCCACGTATCAATACTATACATCTGTGGGATCATCACCAAGGTCTAGTACACTCCAAACCAGATTGTCACCCCATCATGCGCAACGAGGTGAGTGGAAGAGACCTCACTATCCACCTGACCAGTAGTCAGCCAATACCTACCCGGCATGTCGATAGCGGACTCATTTATGAGCTGGTCAAATGTAGCCTAGTTTTGCCCACTACGAATCGAGCGGATAAGGTCATACCCCCTTCCAACCGACCACGACATAATGGGAGATGCGGCCTACTGGTATTCGGCACTCAGGCGCTCATGTAATCCACTCGGTCTACACATTGGAGTGTCTCCTGGGCACGGAGCTTTAGGGATTTTCACCCATGGACATCTATGGTACCCATTTGCTAGAACAGATTTTCAGTGTCCCATCTGGCCATCCATGATATACCTGTGAAGGCTACGGCCCTGATGACACTAGGGCGTACAACAGTCATATCCCAAAATGTGAGATGCATGAGTCATACAGTCCATCCATGCATCAATCCTGCACATACTGCGCGCTCATGTGGGGCAACTTCGCCTATCAGGGAGTCTCATAACAACCTATCCAATGACATATGCAATTGTCAACCACATCTCATAACAAACATGTAGATGATGCGTATGGGCATGTATCATAATGCTATGCTGTCACATACTCATAATCAGTATCGACAACCAGCATCGATAATCGACATCGATATCGACGTCAATAATTGGCCTCAACAATCGAAATCGGCCTCGATAATCAGAATCAGCCTCGATAATCGGAATCGGCCTCGACAAACGGAATCAGCCTCGATAATCGGAATCAGCCTTGACAATCAGAATTGGCCTCAACCATCAGCCTCTACAATCGGAATCAGCCTTGACAATCAGAATAGGCCTCGATAATCGACCTCGACAATCGGAATCAGTGTCGATAATTAGAATCGGCCTCGACAATTAGAATCGGCGTCGATAATTAGAATCGACCTCGACAATCGGAATCGGCGTCGACAATTGGAATCAACATCGACAATCAGAATCAGCCTCTACAATCGGAATCGGCCTAATAAGGGCCTAAGGGAAGGTCATAATGAGGACATGTAACCATCATTGCCCATCAAAGTGGACATTTAACCAACATTGCTCCCAAGGAATGGCCCACATAGAGCCAAACATATAGTGGGCCCATGGCCTCACACAAAGGCCTAATATATATCGCAATGAGCTGCTCATACACAACAGGTGGGTCCCATCACATGGGCCAAATACATGGACCTCATGTACATCACAATGGGCCGCAATACATGGGCCCTATATACATCAAATGGGACGCAATATATGGACCGGAATTACATCTCATTGGGCCTTACCAAATGGGCTAGAAATACACACAATGGGCCACACCAAACAGGCCACAAATACATCGCAATGAGTCTCAAACATGAGCCTCAAATATATTATAATGGGCCTCATATGCATCAAGTGGGCCACATCAATGGGCCTCATATACATCAAGTGGGCCGCATCCATGAGTTGCACCAATGGGCCTCATATACATCAAGTGGGCCGCATCAATGGGCCACACCAATAGGCCTTAATTATCATATGGGCCTTAACATATGGGCCTCAAACATGGGCTCCAAATACATCTCATTTGGGTCACGCCAATCAGCAAGTGGGCCTGAAAATCGATGGATTGCAAGGATAAAACCTACATATCATGGTGGGCCTCGAAATGATTTGGAAATAGGGTGGACTGTGTGGATACAACACTTACATCATGTGGGTCCCACTGTGCCCGTGTGGACAACACTGGACAAAACATATATATCATGGTGGTCGCTGGGATGATGGTGTGCATCCAGTACATACGTCACTGCAACGTCCCACTGTCCAAATGGACAATGACAATAAAACACAAGTATCAGTGCGCTCCACCATCCATTGTTGGATGGTGGACAGCGTGGATAAAACACTTACATCCAATGGACCCCATGGACGGATGGCCTAGATATAACACGTACCATGGTGGGCCACAAATAGACTGTAGGATGAAACACTTATGTCATAGGGGGTATCACATCCAGGTGAACGGTATGGATCAAAACAGATACATCATGGTGCCTTAGCAGCACCGTCTAGAGATGGATGGTGTGATATGGAATACATGCATCAAGGTGAGCTACATCGTCCAGCACATCTGGACGGTGCAAAGTAAATACATTTGCTAAGGTGGGTCCCACATACAAGTGGCCCATAGCTTAGGACCAAGCTGATATTTGTGATTTCCCCACTGTCCAGACAATTGGATGGTGTGGACAGATACATCATGGTGTGGCTCGCAGAACTTGCTGACGAAATGCAGCCGCTGATGCTCCTGGCTCATCGTCCCTAATGGATGGTGTAGATATAAAATAAATACATCACGGTGGGTCACACTGCCTCATGTACAGGGATGGTGTTGATAAAACACATATTTCATGGTGGGTCCCACCTTCTGATGGACGGTGTGAATGAAACACATATCATGGTGGGCCCCTCCTGCCAAAATAGATGAACGGCTTGGATCCAAAACGCATAGCTCAAGGTGGTTACCCACCGTCCAGACCTACTGAACTGTGCAGGTAAGATCCATACATTAAGGTGGGTCCACATGTGTGGCCCACCAATTCATGCATCTATGGGGTCCACGCCCCTGGACGATGATGACCCCACACACTGCCATGGTGGGTCCACGTCCAAAGGGTGGATGGCTGGATGGGTACATCATCAAGGTGGCCCCTCATTCATCAAAATGGATGGACGGTCTGGAGAAACACATACAACGTGGTGGCCTACAGAACTTGCTGACGTTACTAGCAGCTTTAGCTGCTGGCCATCCAGTAAATGGACGGCCCAGATACATCATACATATATTAAGGTGGGTCCCACCTGCCCTAGACTGATGGATAGAGTGGATGTAGAATAAATTCATTAAAGTGGGCCCCACATGGCACGTGGCCCACAGTTGCCAAAACAGATGGACAACATGGAGAAACATATACATCAGGGCCCCACTGCAGCAGCCTTGCTGCTGGATGGCGGGGCTGCTGGCCTAGCGTCCAGTAGATGGACGGTTTGGACAAACAGATGAACGGCATGGGTATAAAACATATACATCAGTGGTGGATCCCTCGTGAGGGCTGGATGACATGGATAGATCGCATACATCAGGTGGGTCCACACGTGTGGCCCACCTGCTTTGTATCAAGCTAATATTTGCATTTTCCCATCCGTCCAGACCTAGTAACAGGCTGGACAATACAGATCCAACACATCCATCAGGTGGGTCCCACGTAGGTGGATGGCATGGATCAAATACGTGCATCATAGCGGGGTCTATAAAATAGGAAGAGAGAGAGAGAGAGAGAGAGAGAAAGAAAGAAAGAGGAACGTGTGAAGGGGAGGGACCCCGCCACTATGGGTCCTCCCTATACAATGCATACATCAAGTGGGTCTCACCATATGTGGGCCCTCAAATCATAAAAACAATGGTAGAAAATCATAAAATCACCCACCATTCATTCTTCTTGGTCTAATGGAATGCCAAACTCCTTGGCTTCGACTTTGACGGAGGATTATGGAGATTGGATGGTTGGATTGGGTGGTAGGGAGGTGGGCCACACTAGCTTCTCGTCTCTCCCATAGAAATGCTTGGACGTTGAGTGCTCATGGGGTTACTTGGGAGAATGAGAGAGAGATGAGAGAGAGAGAGAGGTTGTAAGAGAGAGAGAGGGATGGGTGAGTGATGGGGTGTGGTGGGTGAGTGAGTGATGGGTGTACTTGATGGGTGGAGAGAGAGAGAGAGAGTTGACTTTAAGGGAGGGGTGGTTGTACTTGCTTGAGGTGATTGATGGGATATGTACTTGACATGATTGATGTGATTTCTCTTAGGTTTTGCAATTGCACGGTGTTTTCTTAGAAGTGAACGCGGGCCCACATCTCCTGGCTCGAGTATCGCCTTGGTGCGCAAGATGCGGCATCAGAACCGCGGTGATGGCGCGGTCGTTAGGGTATAAGTCTCGGGTTGAGCCGACTCTGGAATACGGGATACAACTTAGGGTCATGTACAAATGCTATCTTCATGTCGCGGGTCGCTAAACTTCGACCGAGTGGACCATGGAAGTCTACGGAACGGGACGAGCTAGGATACGGGCCTGACAATTATGTTAAGCACACATAGATTGTCAAATTTTGTAAGACAAAATCGCTTTAAGGTAGAAACACAAGTATGAAATAACACTTGCTCTACATTCCGGAAGATCATCTCAAGATCAGCTAATGATTAAGTCAAGATCGACACATCTTCTTAAAGAAATCGTCGCCCGTATTCAAGACAAAGTTGAGTCAAAGTTCAAGACAAGGAGACTCAGATATTTGCTAACACGCATGTGGTATAGGTGTTTAAAAAATTCTCTATCATGGGTTTTTATTAGTATTTTTGGTATGAAATTTGGCCAGCCTAACTTCCTCTACCAGCTCAACTTCATGCCCGAGCAAAATCAATAACTTCTGTTGAAAATTCGGCTAGCCCTAGAAAGTTTGGGTGAAATTCCAGCAACACAAATCTTTAAATTTTACGAGAATTCGGCCAGCCAAATTTGACCTCTGGCTAGCCGAATTTTGGATAAATCTTATCTTGCGTAATCCGAGTGCCGTTGGAACAAATCTGGTGAACTCCGGCCAGCCAAAGCCAATCTTTGGCTAGCCGAAGTTACAAGCTCTTTGCCTATAAATTGAGGCTTTCTCTCATTCTAAAGAATAACAAAAATTAATATAATCCTTCTGCAAGAAAGAGAAGCTCAAATCCTCGGCACAGCTATTAGTGTGGTATTTATAAATTTTATTTTATAGCTTATTTAATTCCTTTATCTCTAAATCATTTTAATCTTATTCTAAGAGGGTAAACTATACTCTTCTTTAAGATCTAAGAGAATTAATCAAGTAGCATTTGGATTTTCCATTTTAAAAATCTATAGAACCCTATACTCTTTCTGTTTAATTGAGCACTACGACATCTATGTTCAAGAAAGAAGTCTTTCTACTACAAGCTTCTGCCACATCTTCTACATTTGAAGATATGTACATTTACTGTTTTCTTATTTAGGTTTTTCTACGATAGCCTGTGAAAATCTCAGTGAGGCTGTCTGAGATAGCCTGTGAAAATCTCAGTGGGGTTTTTATTTGTGATAACCTGTGAAAATCACAAAAGAGATTTTATTGTGGTAATGTCACACCCCAGACTCGAAAACCGGGCTCACAAAATTTCCAATCATCAAATCCAGAACCGACAGCCTCCGTAATACCCCATTCACGGCTCCCATCACCCATATACCAGGTTCCAATCATGGGATCTAATAAGGATGATTTTCAACATGAATTTGATTCATAAGGAGCATAACCACAAGCATAACCAAGTCACAAAACAGCATTACCACTATCCACTATATCAAAACTTTGAGTACAATGTGGAAAGGAAAATACAAAGATAGACAAAAGCTCCAAGATGATCTGCCACACACTCCTGCCTTAGAACTACTGCGATCCAACATCACCTATATGCAACGATCGTACATAAGCTTATAGAAAGCTTAGAGGGTGGTGTAAGTGTATGCGCAAGGTTAGTGTCAAGTATGCAATATCAGAGCATTGTGGAAACATGCTGGTAAGTCCATGAATGCTATCAGCCATACCAAAGCTATGCGATGCGAGGTATGAATGCTATCGGCCATACAGAGGCCATGCGATGCGAGGCATGAATGCTATCAGCCATGCGATGCGAGGCCTACGTAGCCAAATGTCATATGCGAGATACAACGCAAGCATGTCAGTCCTTAACTGAATTCACATATCAATATAACTCAACTCTGGGATATCACCGGGGTCTAGTACACTCCAAACCAAATTGTCGCCCCATGCAGGCAATAAGGTGAGTGGAAGAGACCTCACTATCCACCTGCCAATATCGAGTCCGGCTCGTCGATAGCAAACCATTCCTCACTCAGCCAAGCTTTGTCCCCTCCTCTCGAGCGGGTAAGGTCGTACCCTCTTCCAACCGACAACAACATAGTGGGAAGCGCGACATCCTGGTATTCAGCACTTAGCGCTCATGCATTCACTCGGTCTAGACATTAGAGCAACCTCTTGGTACTATAAGAGTTTAGGAAATTTCACCCAAGGACATCTATCATACCTTATGTAGAGAAAGATTTCTGGTGTCCAATTCTACCATCCACGATATGCTTGTGGAGGTTACGACCATTATGTTGTTAAGGCGTGCAGTAGTCATGTCACACAAATGCGAGATGCATGAATCATGCTATCATTCATACAGCAATCCTGCGCGTATTGTACACTCATGTGGGCAACTCCTTCTATCAAGGAGTCCCATAATAATCCGCCCGATGGCATATGCTATGATTAATCATTCGTCATATCAAGCATACATATGATGCGCATGGGCATGGATCGTGAAGCTATACAAAGCATGTTATAAGATGATGATACACTTTTCTCATATCATGGATGGGCCTAGACAGCCTACTCATATCAAGAATAGGCCTAACAATAATGGGGACCCAACGGTTTGGGTTAGCCCACTAAGGGAAGATGAGAATGGGCCTAACAATGGGCCTTAGAGAGGGTTACAATGCAGACATTTAACCATCATTGTTCTTATAAATGTGGACATTAAACCATCATTGCTCCCAAGGCATAGCCCATTTAAAACCAAATAGGAAGACAAATGGGCATCATAAACATCATTACATACATCATGGTGGAATCACACATCACAATGGGCCTCATATACATCACATCGGGCCTCATACAAGGGCCTCACATACATCACATTCAGCCTCACTCATGGGCTCAAATACATCACAATGGGCCACATCTATGCGCTTCAAATACATCACAATGGGCCACATTTATGAGCCTCAAATACATCATAATGGGCCTCAACATATGGGCCTCATATACATCACATCGGGCCTCAACATATGGGCCTTATATACATCACATCGGGCCTCACACATGGGCCACATATACATCATAATGGGCCTCAAATGGGCCTTAAATACATCACAATGGGCCTCATCATATGGGCCTCTCATATATCACATCGGGCCGCACCCATGTAGTAGTGGAGATAATGATTTTATTGATAAACAATTCACAGGGCCCACCATAACGTTTATTTTCCATCCAATTTGTTCATAAGGTCACAAAGACCTAAATTAAGAGGAAAACAAATTTCATATTGATCCAGAACTTCTGTGACCCCAAACGGGTTTCAATGGTAGACATTCAATCCTCCACTTGTTTTGAAGTGTGGTGCACTTGATAGACGGATCTATCTTATTTCTCGTCTCAAACCTTAAGACGAGCTCACAAAGTGGATGGACGGTTTAGATATAACACACATATCACGGTGGGTCCCATCGTCCCAGCTGGGTGGGTCTCACGTCCAGATGTATGGTTTGGGATATAACACATACCTTAAGATTAGGCCCACAAGCTTGCTGACATCATTATAGTAGCCATGCTGCTGGACTGCTGGCCCAGCATCTAGTAGATGGGCGGTTTGGGTTTAACACGTACCCATGATCAATCTCATAGGGCCTGCTGACGTCAATATAGTAGCTATATAGCTGGTGGGGCCCACTTGAAATTTAGATCTAACTCATCCTCTCTGCAATGCCATAAAATGATCTCCACAAATGGTTGGACGGTATGGATTTCATGCACATAGCATGTGCACCCCACTGCCACTGACCAGCGTGGGTAAAACACATACATCAAGTGGCCCCTCCACTGTCCAAGGTCAGGATGGTGGATATGTAAGGAACATACATCAAGTGGGTCCCATTGTCCACGGACGGTGAGGATGGCATAAACATCAAGGTGGGTCCACGTGGTGACCCACCATAGCTTTGAATAAAGCTAATATTTACATTTTCCCTTCATCTGGGCCTGTCTAGACGGACAGGCAGTAAGCCCATCCACTAGACAATCCAGTAGGGTGTGCCATCTCGTGGATGGTGTAGATAAAATTCATGCATCATGGTGGGCCCCAAACACTGCTAAGAGAGAGAGAGAGAGAAAGAAAGAGAGAGACAGCAGTGGTGGAGGGAGCTCCTCTACTATGAGCTCCCTTCTATAATACAATGCATACATCAAGTCGGTCCCACCACATGTGAGCCCTCAAATCATAAAAATCAATAGTGAAAATCCTAAGATCACCCACCGATTCTACTTCTTCTAGGCTCATTAGAATGCTAAGCTGATTGGCTTCAACTTTGATGGTGGAAGATGAGGATTGAAGGGTGGAGATGGGAGTGTAGGGGTAGGAAGTGGGCCACACACTAGGCTCTTTCTCTCTTGGAAAGCTTGGACGTCCACCCTTTCTTTGGTTGCTTGGAAAAATGATAGAGGGAATGAGAGAGGAGAGGGTGTTGTAAGAGAGAGGTCATGAGTGATGGATGAAGTGATGGGTGATGGCTGGTGAGTGACATGAGAGTTGACTTAGGGGGTAGCTTGCTTATCTTGGGGAGAAAGAAAGTATGGCCTAGAGATGGGATGTGTACTTGATTGATTGATTAATTAATCTGATGTTTGGGTGGAGATTCTTTCAATATTCGCAACGCGACATTTTTCTCGAAATGAACACGGACCCACAACTCTTGGCCTGGGTATTGCATCAGTGGCAAGTCACGGCGTTAGAACCACGGTGACGGAGCGGTTGCTAAAGTACAAGTCTCAAGTCGAGTCGACTCAGATATACGGGATGTAACTTAGGGTCGCGTGCAAATGCCAATTACAGGTCGCGGGTCACCAAAATTCGACGAGGAGGATCGCGGAAGTCTAAAGAACGGTACGGACTAGGATACGGGCCTTACAGGTAAACCTATCAAAATCATAAGGAATTGTAACAGGTTATTAAGGTAAACCTATGAAAACATTATTATAGTGAAAGCTAAAATTACGAGGGTAGTAATTTTAGGAGTGGAGTAGGCGTGGTTGTTTTAAGCACCGAACCGCTATAACTACTTGTGCCATGTGGTAAATACTTTATTCTGTTTGCTAATTGGATCTTATTTATTATTTCATTTTTGCAGTGAATGTTGTAATATTTTTATATTCTTTTTCTAGTATGAAAGATTGATTTTAAAGACATTCGTGAAATAAGGTTGTCCAGCCTAATATTTTAGGTGAAGGTTGTCTTACGAATTATTTAGAATCAAGGTTTCAATACTCATGTGATTGAGATTTTTGTAATATTTACATATTCCGCATTTATTTCAATTATTTGTAATTGTCCTATTCACTCCCGCTCTAGGACATCGCTAGCTCTCCATTTAAGGAACACATCTCCTAATGATTTAATCTAGGCATTATTTAAATAAATATGGATCATCCCAGATAAAATTGCACACCTCAGTGAAAAACTTCTTCGTATCTTGCGTAGTCCAATAAGTGGGAATTGTAGTTCTGGCAAGATAATTAAAAATATCAGCATACCAAGAAAATTTGGAGACTTTGAAGATTTGTTCATCAGGGAACATGTCATTAATGTGAGTCTTCTCCATAGAATTCGTTATAACAAGCCGAGAGAGATTTCAGCCACTACATTTTCTACTCCTTTCTTGTTTTATATGTTTATGTTGAACTCTCGGAGTAGAAGGATCTAGCTTAATAAATGGGGATTAGCATCCTTCTTAGAAAGAAGGTACTTCAGTGTCGCATGGTTAGTAAACACAATGATTTTGGATCCTATTAAGTAAAACCTAAACTTGTCGAATGCAAACACTATAGATAGGAGCTCCTTTTCCGTAGTGAAATAATTTGCTTGGGTTGAGTTTAGAGTTCTACTCGCGTAGTAGATAACGTAAGGCCGCTTCTCTTTTCTCTCACCTAACACCATCCCAATAGCATAATCACTTGCATCGCACATAATCCCAAAAGGTAAACTCCAGTCGAGTGGTTGCATAATGGGAGTGCTAGTTAACATTCCTTCAAGCTTGGTGACAGCTTTTTAATATTCTTTATTCCACTCAAAAGGAGTATCCTTTCGAAGAAGATTGCACAAAAGATGAGGATGAGATAAGACTAAACTCCTTCATGAACCTTCAGTAAAAATCGGTGTGTCCTAAGAAGGATCGCACCTCGTGTATGCTCGTGGGTTGAGGTAGGTTAGAGATTAAATTGATTTTGGCTTTATCTAATTTAATTCCATTAGACAATATGATATGTCCAATACTATTCACTTTTGAACCATGAAATGCCATTTTTCCCAATTCAGCATAAGGTTGTTTTCTTCACACCTTTTCAGCACAAGTTTAAGATTATCAAGGCATTCGCTAAAAGCTATACCAAAACTAGAGAAATTGTCCATGAAAACCTCTAAGAATTGCCCCACCATGTTAGAGAAAATACTAAACATACATCGCTGGAATGTGGCGGGAGCATTGCATAGTCCAAATGGCATCCTCCAGTATGCGAAAGTGTTAAAAGGACATGTAAATGTGGTCTTCTCTTGGTCTTTAATGGCTATCTCTATTTGTTTATAGCCTGAATATATATCAAGGAAATAATAGTAAGAATGACCAGCTAACATTTCTAAAATCTTATCAACAAGAGGTAAACAGAAGTAGCCTTTCCTTGTGATGGTATTCAACTTTATGTAGTCAATGCACAGTCTCCACCCAGTAGTGACTCTTATTGGAATGAGTTCATTATCCGCATTGGCTACAATGGTGATCTCAGACTTCTTAGGTACCACCTGAGTTGGACTCACCCATTGGCTATTGGATATAGGGTAGATAATACCCACATCCAACAACTTTAACACCTCAGCTTTAACCACTTCTTTCATAATTGAATTTAACCGACATTGTGGTTGTCTAGATGTTTTAGCAGTATCATCGAGGTGAATGCGATGAGTACAAATCAAAGAATCGATTCCCTTGAGGTCCGCGTCGTCCATCTCAAGGCTCCTTTGTGTTCCTTGAGAGTAGAAATAACTATACTCTCTTATTTTTCGTCTAGGTGGGAAGAAATTACTACTAGATATGTTTCATCTTAACCCTAATAGGCATATTGAAGATCAGTGGGTAATGGTTTTAGGTCAAGCTTCAACACCTTGACACTAAATGGTAGAGGATTTTTGTCAGTTTAGGGCAATTTTTCATATTTCGACTTCCACCGATTAGTTTCAAGTACCGGTATAGCATCCAGGAAGGCATTCATCTCCCAAATCATATTATCATCTAAATCAGGGGAGTGAGCCAAGCATGTCTTTAAGGAGTTAGAGTATATGCTCAAAAGTGACTTATCTTCTACGAATGAATCAATCATATTTACTTCGTGGGTATCATCAACATCCTCAGTTTGTTTACACAAATTGAATATATTCAGCTCTAATGTTATGTTTCCAAAATTATTTTCATGATCTCATTCTTACAATTGATTATGGCATTTGATGTAGATAGGAATGGTCGACCAAGGATGATGAGAATTTGAGAACGGGTGTGTGTCCAAGATAATAAAATCTACTAGATAGTAAAATTTATCAAATTGGACTAGTACATCCTCTATCATCCCTCTCGGTATATAAAATGAATGATCAATGAGTTGAAGTGTGATAGTGGTGGGTTTTAATTCACCAAGGCTGAGTTATTCATAGACCGAGTATGGAATCAGATTCACACTTTCCCCCAAGTTAAGGAGCGCGTGCTCAATCCGATGATTCCCAATCACACGAGATGGTTAAGCTATCGAGATCTTTATATTTCTAGGGCACATCTTGTTTGAGAATGGCACTCACTTTCTCTATCCAAAAAAATTATTTTGAATATTTTGCCGTCTCTTGGCCATACATAAGTCTTTCAGGAACTTGGCATATGATGGTATTTATTTTTATGGCATCCAATAGAGCAATATTGATTTTCACTTGTTTCTGAACCTCCAAGATATCTCGAGTGTTAGACAGAAGTTTTGGTGAAATCAACCTTTGAGGGAAGGGGGCAACTCGCTTGTATTCTTTTTTCATTTCCTTCCCATGTGACGTATCGCTAAGCCCATCATCCTTCTTTAAGTCCTCCGAGTCTTTAGGCTTGTCAGCCCTCATCGGTATGCTTTTGTCAAATGTTTTCTTACTTCTAAGAGTGGTGATGGATTTAGCTTATTCCACATGCTGGTTTGAAGAGCTTGGGTCACTTATCTCGTATTGTAGTTTTGGGTTAGGTAGAGGTTAAGGTGGAAAAGTCCCTTTCTCCCTAACTATATGTGAATCCAATCTTTGAATGGACTTGTTAAGGTCCTAGAATGCTTGTAATGTGTTCTGATTGAATAGCTCTTAATTTTGGATGTGTTTTAAAAACGGATCCTCTTGGGTTCTTTTATGATTTAATGGTTTGAAATTTGAAGGAAAAGTCCCTTAAGGGTTTCTCTCTATAATAACCAATTGGTCATTCTTCCAATTGAAGTTTGGATGGTTCCTCTAGCTATGATTAGATGTGTTTAAGATGGAGGTGATGAATGGCCTTTGATAATTGTTCACAACATTAGATTGCTCGTGTAACAACTCTTAGGACGCATGAATTGTGGGACAATACTACGTCAAGTGTACATTACTAGCATAAATAACACAAAAAATCTCAATGGTCTCCCTGGGTTTGACCATTTCTACTTTCTTCAGTTCCATGGCCTCAATTTTTCTTATGAGATTAGCCTCCCTTGCATTCACATCATCTTCCTCCCTCAAGATGAACATTCCTCCATTCTCTCTAGACTGTGTCAATCTAGGATTAGTGGGCTTAGATGAAGTATCTCATGACTGCACGTTTTCAGTGAGCATATCAAAATAATCTCACGCATCATTGGGATCCTTGTTCATAAATTCTCCATTGCACATCATCTCCACAAATTGGCGCATGGAAGAGGTCAGTCCATCATAGAAAATGCTTATTAGCCTCCAAGTTTTGTAACAATGATGTGGGGAAGAGTTAAAAATATCCTTAAATCTTTCCCAGCATTGGAAGAAAGTTTCTTCCTTTTTCTGAGAGAAATTCATGACCGCCCTCCTTAGGGTATTGGTCTTATGAATTGGGAAGAACTTTTAAGAAACTCCTAGGTCATCTCAGCCCAACTCCCAATAGATCTCGTTCTTAAGGAGTGAAGCCAAAACTTGGCTTTCTACTTCAAATAAAAGGGAACAACTTTAATCTTGAAGTGTCCTAAGATATGTTATGAAAGTGTAAGGTTGATACAATCTCATCAAATTCCTTTAGGTGTATAAATGAACTTTTGGAATTGAGTCCATGAAACTTCAGGAGTAGTTGGATCACTCTCGACTTAAAATCCATGTTTCATGCATTATACGGCTCAAGTGGGAAAGTGTAGTTTTGCCTTTTGAGGAGATGATAATTAATCCAGTCCTTGATGACCATTCCGTCATGAATTCGTCGAAAATGAGCCTTTAGGGGGTAAGATGCACAACATATATTGCTAAGATATCCGGTTGTTAATTCATGAAGGATAATTGACTAAGAAATTGGCAAGAGCCTGTCCTTTAGTGGCCTTTTGAGAGGCATATTTGAAGCTGAATTTTGATAAAGTAAGAATTAATTTTTCGATTCTTCCTCTTAAAATCAACTGTGTTAGCATATACTTGATAAGATTAGTCATAGCGAGACATGGACTGTTCCTGTTAATAGGTAATGTTGGAGTTTAATAATGGTAAAATATATCAACAATCATAGTTTCTCAATAGTCAAATATCATCATTCAACCTCGTTTTAAGTCTAAGATAGATAATATATCACTTTCTCTTTCCTACCATTGTTTGAGCTAATAAAGCTCCAATGGATTCATCGGTTGTTGCGATATAGAGATGGAAGGACAGATCCTTCTTAGGAGGAATCAACACCAACGGCTTTATTAAGTATTTCTTGATTTCTTCAAAAGTGGCCTAAAGTGTCTTCTACCATATGAATTCTTCTCAAGCCTTCAACTTGATTAGCAGAGAGAAAGCACTGATTTTGCCGGCTGAATTAGAGATGAATTGACACAAAAGTTAATCTGACCGATAAAACTCTGTAGCACTTTCTTATTCTTAGGCAGGTGAGCCAATAAGCTAAAGGACTAGGAATCTTAAAAAGTTTCTTGCCAGGACTGCGAAGGCACACTTAAGTGTATTCATCTTTAGCTTGTGTCTCATATGTGTTCAATAAATTATGGAGAATTCATGCCATTTCATTAATATTCTTTAGGTACTCTCAATTTCTCACTCTTTCATTTTCATTGTCTCATGTTATGATGTATTGCATATCTTTTAATATTGAGGAAAATATAGATTTTAGGTTGGGGGTGAGATTTGATGGAATTAATCAATATTTTCTTAGTTTTTGAGCAAAAAATTTTAAAAATTTTCAATTCTCATATTTCAAAACTCTTTTTGAAGATTAATATTATGAGTGTCTGAGTACGTTTAAATATAGAATGATAATATATAAAGTAATTTTTTAAAGTCTAGAGTCTAATTTATTAGTAGATTTTTGAACAAGTTCTTTTAATGAAATGATTGATAGGAAGATTTAAACATCAATTGAGTCTAGTTTGTTGTCACGCCCTGAAATTCAGGGGTCGAGCATAACTCAGCTCCCGAGTTTCAAAACATCACTTATGCAACATATTGAATGATGGATGTATGTTGTCTGTATGAGTGCATAAAACATGGATTAGATTAAGCCAAACTACAAATATAATTCAGGGATAAGTGAAGAACGCAAGCGGAAGACTTAAAGAAATGTATGTGTACATGTGCAAATTCCTGAAATACATATACATACCAGGTCGTAATACAAGTGTTGCTATCAAAATTACAAGTATCAAATTACATCATTTAATCCCAAAAGAAATCCCAGAATCCCACGCATCAGAACAAGGCTCACTAGAACCCGCCTGAAAACTGCATGAAAGAAAATGCAGCCTCATCATTCTCGATCTCCTGCTCTGCCTCAGAGGTCTCATCAACATCTGCAACTAAGACAGAGTCTAGTGGGTGTTTAACACCACCCCAGAACGTGGGAGTGAGTGATCAACTCAGTGGAATAATAAAGCAAAGGTTAACATGCTATTAATTCAATCAAGCAGTAATGATAAAGTAGAACAATCAAACATGTCCTAAGTACTCTTGTTAATGCAAGGATGTATGTAGAATGATGCGTGCCCTCACGCGTACACCCTCAACGTCTTCATCTTACGTTACGCATGACATCGCCTCAAAGTGCACCATATCTTCAAAGCACATGCAAATGCGGTGCATGAACATGATTACCAAGTTGTTATTAGTCCCTTTCATATAGCAGGATTGGGAAGCTAAGGTACCTTCCTCATATCTCCATCCAAATAGTGATCCATTCTAGGGTCATCAGTCCTAGCCAATCTCATACGATTATATAGTTTTAGGTCGTTACAAGGGGCTCGTCACCAATCAATGCACGCCTATCATACCTTCGTTACTACACTAAGGCTCGTCACCTCAATGCGGTATCCAGGTATGCTCGAGGTCACTACAAAGGGCTCGTCACCAATCAATGTAGGCCAACAGCACGAATATAGTGTCCCATACCACCATAATCGGCTCACGAGTTTGGTTGCTCACTGGTCACTACGGGGAGGCTCGTCACCCCAGCGTAGGCCGACAGCTCGACCACGGTGTCCCATACCACCATGTCCGGCTCATGAGTCTTAGCGGATCAAGGTACAATGGTTTACAGGATTTGCACTGGTAAGTTTGGTACCCTAGATTCAAACAATAGCGTCCATACATGGTGAACATACATCGGAAAATCAAGTTACTTGACAAACTCGACTAGCACGAGGGCACGTTTGGTTGAATGACATGGAGTGCGCAAACACTCCGTGTGGCTAAACCACTGCCGACAACTCTAATACGACTCGGGTTCATCAAATCACGTCCTATGTGGCGAAAGCAACTTCAGCCACGATCTCAAGGCCGATTACCGATCTCCTGGACTAATTCATAGTCCCAAACACATTCCACTACAACAGATATTGATATCAACAAATTAGAACAGTAATGGAACAACAACTCAAATCATGTGGTATATAAGCATTTGAAGAATATCAACTTAACATAGATTTTCACATAAGTAATACTTGAACTTAAACAACAAGGAATATGACTTGCATGCGGTAAATCATACACATCAATAGGAGTGTTGAGAATCGCTTCTCAACGCCCATAATTAGGTAAATATATTACACTTTAGATCATTCAGACATTTCTACAAACACTTAGAATACATAATACAACATACATGACGTATGTTGAAATACACACATTTGGACAATTCCTTTTACCGAGTTGTCACACATACATCTAGCATCAGTATACGACAATTAATAATGGCAAACACAGGTTCATATTTTATATGTATACGGTACTTCCTACATATGCATAGAATACACAAATGGCAATAAATCACATGCATATAAGGAACGCAACATAAACATAACATTTGGCATGTGAAATCTCATCTATAACAAGAATAAACCATTCACTGGCATTGAAAGCCTTGAAAACCATAACCTATACGATTAAAGTCCGCACCTTAAACCAGAAATAGAACACCGAGCTGATTCAGACGATATGTCTTCGTCAACGACGACAAGATAACCTAAGGCAAGAATAGAAATGAGATACAACATCACGTAAATTATTCTAAGCTCTAAAACAGATTAGGGTTAGGTTAACTTACCCAAAGAAGGAACTTAGAATCGCCGGAATAACGATTCAAAAGTGATGGTTTAAGGGTGAAGAAGAACAGGAAAGAATCTAAGATGATTCACCAACTTCTCTCTCACTTTCTCTCTCTTTTCCTCTCTCTTTCTTAGCTAGGGTTAGGAAATTCGTATGGAAAAGAGAGTTAGGGTTTTAAGGTCTATATATAGGACTAACATTGATGAAAATAACCCCAGGGCCAAGGTATACTTAGGTTATAACCAAAATAGGCCTCTCTTGATCTAATGGAGCACTTCCGGTGGACCTTTTTTCACGAGAGGTCGGACTTAAGCTCACTAACCATGGATCTAGGTCAGACTGAGTTTTCGTACCAATCAGATCTTCAGATCAACCGTGGCGGACCACACTTAAATCAACGGTCACCGAAACTCGATCAGGTCCACAAGTACTAAGATATACCTGGGCCACCTTCCCTGATCAGAGAGTGAAATTAGGTCAAAATCCAACGGTTAGATTGCTTAAAATCGTCGCGCAAGCGACACGACTAAGATTTCATAAAATCTTAATAATTTCTCACCGATCTCACACTCTTCACTCCGGACTCAATCAAATTGACCCAGAACATCACATGGACTTGATTTTTGAAGTGATGGCAAAGTCCAACATGGTGAAGATTATCGCTATCGGACTTACGACGCACGGTCCAGGTCCGATCCAGAACTTCCAAAAATTTCCAAGAGCAACTGGATTTGGCGATGAATCCCATATTTCAGAGTAACATAACGCTAACTATTCTACAAGTTTTGAGTCATGCAGATCAAATTTAAAGTGATTGATACAAATTTCACAAGCAATCGAGTTTAGCACTAATTACCCCAATTAACTATTAAGGAAAGTAAAGAAAGTACTCGGGTCTTGGCACAAAATTTTTCGGGTCATTACAATCTACCCCCCTTAAAGAAAATTTCGTCCTCGAAATTCATACCTTCTCATATTCCTCAAGGATCTGAGGGTAGCTCTTTCTAACCTCAGCTTGAGATTCCCAAGTAGCCTCTTCCTCACTATGATGCGTCCATAGCACCTTCACAAGAGGGATGACCTTACTACGCAATACCTGCTCCTTCTTGTCTAGAATACGCGTCGGTTGCAGTACATATGTGGCATCCTCGCTCAACTGCACCTGCTCCCAACTGATAATATGCGAAGGATCAGGAACGTACTTCTTCAGTATAGAAACATGAAATACGTTATGCACGCCCGCAAGAGGTGTGGGCAAAGCAAGGCGGTATGCTACCGCTCCCACTCAATCCAAAATTTGAAATGGACCAATAAATCTCGGCGTAAGCTTTCCCTTCTTACCGAACCGCAGAACTCCCTTCATAGGAGAGACCTTGAGAAATACATGGTCTCCAACCTCAAACTCAAGCGGTCGCCGCCTCGTATCAGCGTAACTCTTCTGCCTACTCTGGGCTGTCAGAAGTCGTTGTCGAATAATGTCAACTTTCTCTGAAGTCACCTACACCAACTCTGGGCCAATCAAACTACGCTCGCCAACTTCTGCCCAGTAATGCGGTGCTCTGCACGGGCGACCATACAACGCCTCATAGGGAGCCATGCCGATACTCGCCTGGAAACTATTATTATACGCGAACTCTGCATACTGGAGACAATCATCCCAACTGTCCTCGAAATTCAAAACACAAGCTCGCAACATGTCTTTTAGGATCTGATTCACACGTTCCGTCTGCCCATCTATCTGCGGATGAAACGCGGTGCTGAACTTCAATTTCACACCCATCGCTTCCTGGATACGAGTCCAGAAGATAGATGTGAAACGCGTGTCTCTATCAGATACAATCTCTAAGGGAACTCCATGCAGACGCACAATCTCCTTGATATACAACCTAGCTAGCTCGTCTGCAGAGTTTGTGACTCTGATCGGTAAGAAATGAGCCGACTTTGTCAATCGATCGACGATCACCCAAATGGAGTCATGTCCCTTCTTCGTTCTCTGCAACCCAGAAATAAAATCCATAGAGATGAAGTCCCACTTCCATTCTGTTATGGGCATGGGCTGAAGCAACCCAGGAGGTCGGCGATGCTCTTCCTTGACCTGCTGGCACGTGAGACAACAAGACACAAACTCAGCAATATGGACCTTAATGTTGTCCCACCAATAAGATCTTCTCATATCCTGATACATCTTCGTGCTACCTGGATGCATCGCAAGCTTAGAACTATGGGCTAACTCGAGAACCTCCCGTCTCAAGTCAGGAATGTCTGGGACACATAACCGGCCACGAAGTCGTAGGCCCCCATCAGAACCAACACTCCACTCGGAGTCCTCATCTGTACCAACCCGCTTTCTCATCTTCGCCAGAAACTCATCATCTGCTTGAGCTGCAACGATCTTCTCATCGATGAGGGGCTGTACACGAATGTGTGCGATAGCCTCATATGGCTCTTCCACCGTAAGCTTTTGCTCAAAGTCTCGCACAAACTCTAACATATCCCATTCTACTATCATTAGCGGAGCCGCAAACTCTATAGCCTTCTTACGACTCAATGCATTTGCCACAGGGTTCGCCTTGCCTGGATGGTAAGAAACATCGAACTTAAAGTCTTTCAATGTTTTCATTCATCAACGCTGCCTCATATTCAAGTCACGCTGTGTGAAAATATACTTAAGGCTCTTATGGTCACAAAAGAGCTCGAACTCCTCTCCATAGAGGTAATGTCTCCAAAGCTTTAATGCGAAAATGACAGCTGTCAACTCCAGGTCGTGTGTAGGGTAATTCTTTTCGTGTTTCCTCAACTGTCTCGAAGCATAAGCAATCACCCTGTCCTTCTGCATAAGGACACAACCTAGACCAACACGAGAGGCGTCAGTATATATAATATACTTAACCCCTTGCTCTGGCAATACTAGCACAGGGGCGAACGTCAACTTGTCCTTCAACTCTTGAAAAGCTACCTCCGTCCTCTCATTCCAAGCAAACTTCAAATCTTTCCGTGTCAACTGCGACAACGGTCTGGCTATCTTCGAAAAGTCTCGAATGAAGCGTCGATAATAGCCTGCTAGACCCAGAAAGCTCCTTACCTCAGTAACTGAACCAGGCTGCTTCCAGTCCTGCACTACAGCTACCTTAGTAAGATCGACAGCTATCCCTTCCTTGGACACCACATGTCCCAGGAACTTGACTTCCTCCTTCTAGAAATCATACTTCTTGAACTGTGCAAAGAGCTGATTCTTCCTAAGAGTATCCAAAACCGCTCTTAAGTGCTCCTCGTGCTCTTCCTGACTCACAGAATATATCAAGATGTCATCAATAAAGACAATGACGAATCGAAATAAGGATGGTCAAAATACCCTGTTCATCAGATCCATGAACATGGCCGGTGCATTCGTAAGACCGAACGACATCACAAGGAACTCATAGTGACCGAAGCTAGTCCTGAAAGCGGTCTTCTGCACGTCCTCATTCTTGACGCGCAACTGGTGATACCCTGACTGCAGATCAATCTTCGAAAAGTACCGTGCCCCCTTCAACTGATCAAACAGATCATCAATCCTGGGCAAAGGGTACTTATTCTTCACAGTGACTTGATTCAACCTGCGATAATCAATACATAATCGCAAGGAACCATCTTTCTTCTTCACAAACAAGACAGGTGCTCCCCAAGGAGACACACTGGCCGAATAAAGCCCAAATCCAACAAACCATCTATCTGCTTCCTCAATTCCTCCATTTCACTCGGAGGCATACGATAGGTGGGCAAAGAAATGGGCACCGCACCAGGCATGAGATCGATAGTAAAATCAATCTCATGCCGAGGAGGTAATCCAGGAATCGACTCAAACACATCTTCGAACTCCCGAACCACAGGCATGCTTTCAAACGCCGATTCAACTATACTCTCCAACAGAGAAGTATAATAATCAAGACGAAAAGGGTAACTGACCTTAACTGGGAAAGTAACTGTCTCGCCCTCAGGTCCATGGATTGTCACCGACCTTGCTTCACAATCAATCTCTGCTCGCATCCTCGTGAGCCAATCCATACCCATAATAACATCGTAATGAAAAATAGGTGCGACAAAGAAATCAACACGAATCGATCCACTTCCTAGATCAACCCAACAATCCATACAACGCTTGTTCATAGCAGAGGAAATCCCCATAGCGGTAGTGAGCGTCACTCTCTTCCTAGAAATAGTACTCAAACTCAAACGCCTAACTGCCGCATATGATATAAGAGAGGTAGTGGACCCTGTATCCACCAACATAAAAATGGGACTACCTTCAATGTGCGTTGTAACCTCGAAGGATCTCGACAACACGTCAGACATAGGCGCTTCAACTGAGAGCGCATGAACTCGAGCCTGCTGCTGACGATTCGGCGGAGGAACCATGGGCCGCTGAGGTGGCCTGAAGCTAGGTACAACAGGTCTGAAGGATGGATGAGCTGGCGCTGAACGAAGAGGTGGAGGAGAAATAACCTGAGGCATCGGATGGCTGATCCTCTGCGGTGGAGTAAAACCACTGGCCCGCATACGTGAAAAGTAAAAACGTTCCAAATGCCCCATCTTCCCACAATACGAACAGCGAAGATCATCTCGCATCTGCTGAGCGGGCGGCGTTGAACGCTTAGGAGGAGAATCTGCTCACGGCCTCTTGCCAAAAAAAGGTGTAGGTCTGGGAACCATAGGTTGTCGCATACGGGACGACCTGTCCCCGTCCTGCTCTACTCACAAGGACATGCTCACCAACTCCACATAGGAAGAAATGCTAGCACAGCATATCTTCGATCGGATCTCAGGCCTCAATCCCTCAGAAAAGCGCCGCATCCTCCCAGAATCAAAGGAACATACTGACCTAGCTCAGTGAACCGATTCTCATACTCTGTCACCGATAGCCCTCCCTGGCGCAGGCGAAGGAACTCACTCTCCTTCTCATGTCGGTACGTAACCAGGAAATACTTCTCGTGGAAGCGTGCCTCAAACACCTACCACGACCACTCATATCCTTCCTCGACAGTACGAAGAACACCGTCCCAACATAGATTGGCCTCCTTCTCAAACATGAAGGAGGCAAGCTCGACCTGCTCAATCTCAGAGCAGTGCAGCGGTCTCAACATCTTAGAGATGCGATCAATCCAATACTCGGCCTCCTCAGGTCTATGAGAACCCGCAAATGTGGGAGGTCGTAAGCGCTGGAATCGCTTAAAAGTGCCGCTCGCACTGGTGCTCCCAGATGGGGGCATAGGTGAAGTAGGAGGAGTCGCCCCCACTGACTGAGCAAAGATGTCAGCCATGAAAGATAGAAACTGCTACTGCTGGTGCTGCTACTGCTGAATCTGCTACTGCTGCATCAACAGCATCATCTGCTCAAACCTATCAGAAGGCGGAGCAGACGAAGATGCACGGTTCGACTCAAGAACCGAAGGCGTGACTGGAGGAGCCATAGGTGTCAGCCCAACACCAGCATGAGACGGGCCAGACTGTGGATCTGTCTGGCTATCGCTCAAGGGAGGAACCCCAGCAAGTAACTCAACCAAGGAGAGACGGGCCGAAGTCTTCCAACCCTTAGGAGGCATACCCTACATTCAACAGAGGATGCAACCTGTAAGATTCTACGACTACATAATCCATCCATACAGCATTCACAGCACAACTTCAAAGATAAACAACATGCATTCCATTTAACAAAATTTGTCGCAATACAAGTAGTGCGGCATTACATGAATCACGACAGGGAAAGCATATGAACTACAACATATAAAACTTCAACCAACAACAAACAACTACAAATAACTCCAACTACAAAGCCAACAACGGCTACACATAAAAAGAAACAACAAAACAAAGCAAAGGACGACTACAACGACAACTACTCATCGAAATCAGGAGATGGAGGCGGGGCACCCTTATCCTGCAAGCAACATAGGATAGACTTCAGAGTTCGAGTCACCTTCTTAAACTTATGCTTCACAAGGCCTCGAAGATCCATGATATCCTGGTGTAGAACAGCCTGCCCTTCCTCAAGCCGAGCGATACGGGCATCCCTGGCAGCCTGATCTGCGCTCTGCTCTGGTGCCACAGGAGGAGAGCTCTCACTCGTATCCTATGCCTCAACCTCTTCCTCGTCCTGCTCTGTTTCTTCTTCAATCTCAGCTCCACCTTCAGCATAACTCTCATCCTCATCACTCTTTGACTCATCCTCACTCTCTGAGGCCTGTCTACGAGGACCAATCTCCATCTGCTTAAGGGTCGTCAGATTAATATGACGAACAGGAACCGGCTTCTCTGCCCCAATCCTATAGCCAAACACATGTGCAAGCTTACAAATGAGGCGGCCAAATGGAAGCGATTCGGTCCTCCTAATCGAACGAGCGATGAGAATAATCTGACACAAGATGTACATCGGCACACATAACTTAGCTCCTTGCCCCACCTGATACAGAAAATCTACCATCAGGCGCGTACACTCGCCGCGATTGTTCCACCTTAGATATACATTGAACGTACACATGTGGTGCAGCAAACGAAAGTCGTCCGTCATGTTGGTAGCTAGAAGACTTCTATTCGGCTGCCATTCGACCAGACGACCACACAAGAATCTGGTGCGACGATCCCTCTCGCGCATACTATTCAAATTCTTCTCACTGGCATGCACCTCACCAAGTGGCACATTCAGGAGTCAGGATATCAAAGCGACGCTGACTGTGGCCTCCCGACCGCTACTGCAAGGAATCTTGAACTGCAGAGGCTCCAGCGATGGATCACAAATGTTGGCATAAAAAGCTCGAACAGTACTGCATTCGCGTGATACTCGCCCTCAAACAAGGGACACCAATCAGCTTCTTCCAGGCGCTCCAACAACAAAAACTCGTCATATAGCCGCGGATCAACATGAGCCTCAAAAAGGACCCTACGGCCTTCATAGACTCCATGAGATAGCTCCGCCAACAAGGTTCTTCCAATGGAAGCTTGAAGATCAAGGTCCCGCTTGGTCTGAAACTCGCGGGCGACGGTCATGCTCGCGGCGGCACCTCTCAGCCTCCGTGCATGAGTTGGGCGGCTAAGCCTGGCCTCATCCACGGGCGCTCTCTTCTTCCCCATCAAAAAAAGAAGGGTAGAGATGGAAAATATGGTCGTGATAAACTCAAAGAGGGCCATGAGAAATGAGAGAAAGAGAGAAATAGGAAGGATGGTGAAGCTTCCACAGACTTGAGATCCCAAAGGAGGATTTGAGAGCCCAAATGAGAAGGAAAGGAAGTGTAAACAGCAATGAGAGATGAGGTTTGAGATGGGTTAGATGGGTGTGCACGAAAATGGAAGAAGAAGAAGATTTGGAAGAGATTTGGTGGAGTTTTAAGAGAAACTTGAAGGAAAGGAGAGCTAGGGAGGGTGTATTGTGAAGGAGATAGGGCTTAGAAGGGGTTTTAAATAGCAAATCGTGGAAGGGTGGGCCACACTAGGCCAAAAACCTGTCGGCCTGAGCCGGCCCGCCCGACCTGGCCCACTGATCGGCGAGGGCCCGCCGAACCGGCAAGGACATTGCCAGTCTCTAGACCGTTCGGCGATGGCTCGCCGTTTGGGCGAGGTCCTCCTGGCCCCTAAGCTCTAAATGAGGTGGGTCCCCCCTGGGTCCCCCTGTAATTACCCCGATCGGCCCCTTTGGATGATTCGACGCCTATCAGGCCATTTGGGTAGAAATCTGATACAAATAGAGATTTCTTGACAATTGAAGGGTTGAGATGGGAAGATAAACTATCTAGACTCATTAATAGATGGTCTAGAAGAGATTTTGGGTCACTGTGTATGATCAGGAGAGAGCAAAGACTCGATCTCGGTGATCATTTTCAGTAAACTTTCACCGATAGAAGAAACAAGAAACAAAAACACATCTACGATAAACTCGCACCCAAATACACTAAAGTGGCGACAGCATGCGGTGTGTGACCATAACCCAGGTCCAGTTTAATCCAATTCATGCTCTGATACCAACTTGTCACGTCCTAAAATTCGGGGGTCGAGCATAACTCAGCTCCCGAGTTTCAAAACATCACTTATGCAACATATTGAATGATGGATGTATGTTGTCTGTATGAGTGCATAAAATATGGATTAGATTAAGCCAAACTACAAATATAATTCAGGGATAAGTGAAGAACGCAAGCGGAAGACTTAAAGAAATATATGTGTACATGTACAAATCCTTGAAATACATATACATACCAGGTCGTAATACAAGTGTTGCTATCAAAATGACAAGTATCAAATTACATCATTTAATTCCAAAAGAAATCCCAGAATCCCACGCATCAGAACAAGGCTCACTAGAACCTGCCTGAAAACTGCATGAAAGAAAATGCAGCCTCATCATCCTCGATCTCCTGCTCTGCCTCAGAGGTCTCATCAACATCTGCAACTAAGACAGAGTCTGGTGGGTGTTTAACGCCACCCTAGAACATGAGAGTGAGTGATCAACTCAGTGGAATAATAAAGCAAAGGTTAACATGCTATCAATTCAATCAAGCAGTAATGATAAAGCATAACAATCAAACATGTCCTAAGTACTCTTGTTAATGCAAGGATGTATGTAGAATGATGCGTGCCCTCACGCGTACACCCTCAGCGTCTTCATCTTACGTTACGCATGACATCGCCTCAAAGTGCGCCACGTCTTCAAAGCACATGCAAATGCGGTGCATGAACATGATTACCAAGTTGTTATTAGTCCCTTTCATACAGCAGGATTGGGAAGCTAAGGTACCTTCCTCATATCTCCATCCAAACAGTGATCCATTCTAGGGTCGTCAGTCCTAGCCAATCTCATATGATTATATGGTTTTAGGTCGTTGCAAAGGGCTCGTCACCAATCAATGCACGCCTATCATACCTTCGTTACTACACTAAGGCTCGTCACCTCAATACGGTATCCAGGTATGCTCGAGGTCACTACAAAGGGCTCGTCACCAATCAATGTAGGCCGACAACATGAATATAGTGTCCCATACCACCATAATCGGCTCACGAGTTTGGTTGCTCACTGGTCACTACGGGGAGGCTCGTCACCCCAGCGTAGGCCGACAGCTCGACCACGGTGTCCCATACCACCATGTCCGGCTCATGAGTCTTAGCGGATCAAGGTACAATGGTTTACAGGATTTGCACTGGTAAGTTTGGTACCCTAGATTCAAACAATAGCGACCATACATGGTGAACATACATCGGACAATCGGGTTACTTGACAAACTCGACTAGCACGAGCGCACGTTCGGTTGAACGACATGGAGTGCGCAAACACTCCGTGTGGCCAAACCACTGCCGACAACTCTAATACGACTCGGGTTCGTCAAATCACGTCCTATGTGGCGAAAGCAACCTCAGCCACGATCTCAAGGCCGATTACCGATCTCCTGGACTAATTCATAGTCCCAAACACATTCCACTACAACAGATATTGATATCAACAAATTAGAACAGTAATGGAACAACAACTCAAATCATGTGGTATGTAAGCATTTGAAGAATTCAACTTAACATAGATTTTCACATAAGTAATACTTGAACTTAAACAACAAGGAATATGACTTGCATGCGGTAAATCATACACATCAATAGGAGTGTTGAGAATCACTTCTTAACGCCCGCAATTAGGTAAATATATTACACTTTAGATCATTCAGACATTTCTACAAACACTTAGAATACATAATACAACATACATGACGCATGTTGAAATACACACATTTGGACAATTCCTTTTACCAAGGAGTTGTCACACATACATCTAGCATCAGTATACGACAATTAATCATGGCAAACACAGGTTCATATTTTATACGTATACGGTACTTCCTACATATATATAGAATACACAAATCGCAATAAATCACATGCATATCAGGAACACAACATAAACATAACATTTGGCATGTGAAATCTCATCCATAACAAGAATAAACCATTCACTGGCATTGAAAGCCTTGAAAACCATAACCTATACGATTAAAGTCCACACCTTAAACCAGAAATAGAACACCGAACTGATTCAGACGATATGTCTTTGTCAACGGCGACAAGATAACCTAAGGCAAGAATAGAAATGAGATACAACATCACATAAACTATTCTAAGCTCTAAAACAGATTAGGGTTAGGTTAACTTACCCAAAGAAGGAACTTAGAATCGCCGGAATAACGATTCAAAAGTGATGGTTTAAGGGTGAAGAAGAACAGGAAAGAATCTAAGATGATTCACCAACTTCTCTCTCACTTTCTCTCTCTTTTCCTCTCTCTTTCTTAGCTAGGGTTAGGAAATTCGTATGGAAAAGAGAGTTAGGGTTTTAAGGTCTATATATAGGCCTAACATTGATGAAAATAACCCCAGGGCCAAGGTATACTTAGGTTATAACCAAAACAGGCCTCTCTCGATCCAACGGAGCACTTCCGGTGGGCCTTTTTCCACGAGAGGTCAGACTTAAGCTCACTGACCATGGATCTAAGTCAGACTGAGTTTTCGTACCAATCGGATCTTCAGATCAGCCGTGGCGAACCACACTCAAATCAACGGTCACCAAAACTCGATCAAGGACAACAAGCACTAGGACATGCCTGGGCCACCTTCCCTGATCAGAGGGTGAAATTGGGTCAGAATCCAATGGTCAAATTGCTTAAAATCGTCGCGCAAGGGGCACGACTCAGATTTCATAAAATCTTATTAATTTCTCACTGTTCTCACACTCTTCACTCCGGACTCAAACAAATTGACCCAGAACATCACATGGACTTGAGGTGATGGCCAAATCCAACATGGTGACCAATACAGCCTAAGATTATCGCTATCGGACTTACGACGCGCGGTCCAGGTCCGATCCAGAACTTCTAAAAATTTCCAAGAGCAACTGGATTTGGCGATGAATGCCATATTTCAGAGTAACATAACGCTAATTATTCTATAAGTTTTGAGTCATGCAGATCAAATTTAAAGTGATTGATGCAAATTTCACAAGCAATCGAGTTTAGCACTAATTACCCCAATTAACTATTAAGGAAAGTAGAGATAGTACTCGGGTCTTGGCACAAAATTTTTCGGGTCATTACATTTGTAATTCACATCAGACTCATATTCTTTAAGGTTAACTTGAACTCATTGTTTTTAGCTTGATGATTACTCAAAAGTGCTAGGAACTAAGCCTGAAGATCTTTATCTACCTTGATATAAAAAGAAAAGAAGAAAATGACTAGCTAAAAAAGAGTGGAATCAAAAATTGCTGTCTATTATATGTGCCTAAATGAGAAAAAGAAGAAGAAGAAGAAGAGAGAATGAGAAAACAATGAAAAGAAGGAAAGAAGAAAGGATGATAATGTGAAAGTTGTCGATGAAAAAAAATGAAAAAGCTGGAAAAAGAAGTGAAAAGGGAGATGGGTTCGAAATCAGTGACTTATGTTGATCTGACCACTTTAAAGTAATAATCATAGTTAACATTATGGAAAGAAGGCTGACTCTTATGGATTATAAGTTAAAATTCACTGAGCACACTATGAACTTGATATTTAAATGCATTCTATTAATTGATTAATGAAAAGGAATTTAGTTTAATTGTTTACTAGTGATATTAAGTTATAAATTGACAATATTTTATCCTTGTATCTTTGAAATCTAACGACATATCATAGGATTACACAGAATGTTATTTTCTGAGAGAGGTTTAAAATTTAGGTCTTGAAGATTAGTTTTTTATATGTTTTTCTTATGACTAGCAAAATGTTGGTTGGGGTTGTGTTCAGTGTGAAATCAATCCAATAAGAAATTATGATTTTTAGATGAAATTTTTCTTGACACTTAGGTCCAACTGAAGCCATGTTCAGTGCCACCAAAGGAATGATCGGTGTGACTTGAGGGAGACAGAGACTTTAGAGTTATTTAAAGAAATTTGCCTACAATTGAAGGAATATTCGGCTCAATTCGGTGTGACTGAAGCGTAATATAAGTGTGTAAAATTATCGTTAGTTTCAAGTCGGTGCGAATTTCTTCTATATAAAGGGGTAATTCTAACTATCCTAGATACGAATTAGGGCAGAAGAGAGAGAACAAGGAGTTGCGGAGCTTCCACAGAGTCCTCATTCTCTAATCCTTCAGTTCTTCTTCAATTTTTATGTTCTTCTTTTAAGTTTAGTTCAATCATGTATATGGTTGACTAAATCTCTTAGTTAGGGATAAGAGGTAAAGCTTGTAGTGGTTTTTAATGTCTTAGTTTGCTTTGATTCAAGTAATTGTTTTAATTGTTAAACAATTCATTAATATTTGGCTTGAATGAAGATTTATTTTTAGTTTACTTTGATCCATTGTCGACTCCAAGTACATTAAATGCTTAAGAAAGCTAAGAGAGATTGCTAATCTATTTTGCAAGGGATTGATCTGTAAAATCCATTTTTCTATCGTAAACTAAGGGCACGATAGATACTTTGAATTCCCTACAATCAATACTTTGGTGCTTTATGTGGGAACCAAATCAACTGAAGTTCAAATATGTTTTGTTTGTGAATGATGATTAAACAGCTCTATTATGTAGCTATATAGGATAGGACTTCAATTCTAATTGAATCAAGTGAATTAAACATTAAGAATATCTATACGTGGATCATTGTCACTCTATTGTTTTGCTTTAGTGATTTTCCTTTAAATTATTTTAGTTTTAATTATACTTATAAAAATCTAATCTCATAATTAGATTTATTTCAAGTTCTAATTTTAAAGTATTCTAAAAAAATGCACAAATATAAGTCCTTATGGGTTCGATCTCGATCTCATTAAGTAAAACTAAATCGTAGCCCTGTACTTAGGGTTTACATCAACAAAATATCTATGAAAACTAAGTACAAGAGAGAGAAAGAGATAAGAGCGAAAAAATCACAAAGTCTATCAATAGAAATATTTGATTGTTCGGTCCCAATTGAGGCTGGTTCGGTCTGACTGAAAGTGCACAGAATAGTCCAACAAGAAACTATGATTTTCAGACTTAATTCGACTCAACACTTAAGTATGATCGAAGCCATGTTCGGTGCCACAGAAGGGAGGTTCGTTGCGACCTGAGGAAGAGAAAGACTTCATACCTATTTTAGAGAAATTCAATTACAACCGAAAGTGGGTTTGGTGCAACCGAAGGTATGTTTGGCTGCAACCGAAGGTGAATGTCGGTGCAACCGATGCATAAAAAAAGTATGTAAATTTGAAGTTGGTTCCTAGTCGGTGCAAGTTTTTTCTGTTTAAAGGGGTAATTCAAGCTAGTCTAAACACGAATTAGGGTAAAGGAGAGAGAGCAAGGAGTTATGAATCTTCTACGAAGTCCTTCTTTAATCCTTCAGTTCAACTTTGATTTTTATGTTTTTATTTGAGTTTAGTCCAATCATGTCTATGTTTCACTAAATCACTTGGTTAGATCTAAAAGCTGAAGCTTGTAGTAGTTTTTATTGTTCTAGTTTACTTTGATTCAAGTTATTTAGTTTGATTGTTAAATAATTCATTAATATTGGTTTGAATGAAGAGTTAGTTTTTGTTTACTTTGATCCATTGCCGACTCTGAGCACATTGGATGCTTAGGAAAGCTAAGAGTATTTGCTTATCTATTTTAAAAGGTATTGATATGTAAAATCCATTGATTTATCATAGACAAAGGGCATGATAGATGCTTTGAATTCCCTATAATCAATACTTTGGCACCTTATGTGGAACCAAATCAATTGAAGTTCAAATCTATTTTGATTTATGAATGATGATTTAACTGCTCTATTATCTAGTTGGATGTGATAAGACTTCGATTACAGTTGACTTATCTAATTGAATCAGGTGAATTAGACATTAAGAATGGCTATAAGTGGATCCTTAACTCTTTAGTTCTTTGCTCTATTAATTTTTTTAAAAAATTATCATAGTTTCAATTATGCTTCTTCTTATAAACCAAGTTCACAATTAGTTTTAGTTTTAGTTCTAGTTCCAAAGTATTTATAGAATGCATAAATATAAGTCCATGTGGATTCGATCTCGATCTCACCAAGTAAAACTATATCGCAGCCTTGCACTTAGGTAACGCTCAACAAAGATAAAGTAAAGCACGCTCAATTCGGAGGTTCCTAATCACGCATGAGATGATTGGGCTACTAAGATCTTTATTTTAATGGGGCACATGCTGTTTGATGATGGCACTCACTTTCTCTGTCAAAAATATCTTTTTCTGAATGTTATAATGTCTCTTGATCGTACAAATGTCCTTAAGGAATATGGCATATGATGGGATTTATTTTATGGCAACCAACAAATGGATGTTGATTTTTACCTGTTTAAGAATCTCTAAGATATCCTGCGTATTAGGTAGAAATTTGGGTGAGATCAACCATTATGGGAATGACGCCACTGGCTTATACTCTTTTTTTTGTTCCTTCTCATATGAAGTATTGCTAATCACATCATTTCTTTTAGATTCTTCCGAGTCCTTAGGCTTCTCAGCCCTCGTTGAGATACTTTTGCCAATTACTTTTTCATTTCTAAGAGTGGTGATGGACTTGGCTTGCTACACATTGAGTCGAAGAGCTAGGGTCACTTATCTCACATTGCAATTTTGGGTTTGGTAAAGGTAGGGCTGGAAGAGTCCCCTTCTCCTTTACAGTTAGTTGTGACTCCAATCTTTGAATGTCTGATGCAAACATCCCTACGAATGTTTTAATATCCTAAAATGTTTACATAATACTCTAAGTGAATTGCTCTTGACCATGCATGAATTTTTAAATTAGATCCTCTTGGGCCCTTTTTTGTGTTAACAACAGGATAAGAATTGAAGGAAGAGGCCCTTAAGGATTTTTATCAGCAATATCCATTGGTTTATTCTTTCAATTGAGATTCGGGTAGTTCTGCCAACTAGAAATATACGTGTTTGATATTGGAGCACTAAAAAGCTTATTATTATTATTTATGGCATTGGATTGCTAATGTAACAACTCTTGGAACGTAAAAATTGTAGGACGCTCCTGCGTCAAGTGTACATTACTTGCGCAAATACTGCAAACAGTTTCAAAGGTCTCCTCAGGTTTGACCATTTCCACCTTCCTCAATTCCATGGCCTAGACTTTTCTAGTGAGGCTGGCCACCCTAGCATTGATATCGTCTTCTTCCCTTAAGACGTAAATTCCCCTATTTTCTTTGGACTGAGTCAAGTTGGGATGGGTCGACTTGGTTGAAGTATCCTAAGATTGCGTATTTTTCAGGTAGCATATCAAAGTAGTCCCACACATCATTGGGATCCTTATTCATGAACTCCCCATTGGATATCATCTATACGAATTGGCGCATGGGTGAAGGCAGTCGATCATAGAAAAAACTTATGACACACCAAATTTCGTAGCCATGATATGAGCAAGCACTTAGAAGATCTCTATACCTCTCATAATATTGAAAGAAGGTTTCTTCCTCTTTTTGTGAAGCTCATAGTGGCCTTTGTAAGGGTGTTAGTCTTATGAACTGGGAGGAACTTTTTAAGGAACTCCTAGGTCATCTTAGCCCATGTCCCAATCGATCTCATCCCTAAGAAGTGAAGCCATGGCTTGGCCTTCTCCTTCAATGAAAAAGGGAACAATTTTAGTTTTAGGGTGTCATCTGATACATTGTTAAAGTGTAGGGTAGCTACAACCTCATCAAACTCCTTCAAATGTGGAAATGGACTCTTAGAATCTAGTCTATGGAATTTTAGAAGTAGTTGGAGCACTCCCAGTTTAAAATCCATGTTTCCTGCATTATAAGGAAAAATCATGCAGGAAGGGGTGATCATCCTAGCTAGTTGTAAATAATCATGTAAGGTTCTAGCTAGAGGACCATTGTGAAAATCATTCTCATCTTGGTATCCCTTAGCATGCCAATGGGGTTGATTCTTAGCCATGTTCTCGGACAATTTAAAAGATCTCATGTTCTTTCTAACACTGCAATGGATGAACAATCCTTCAACTGGTCCTCCTTCACTTAAGAGATGCAGATAGTTGTCACGAACCCACACGGGCATGAACCACTCAAAATCTACTTCTAAACATAAACCTACTTCTACATAAACAAAAGACTTCTACAGCAAAATAAGAATATGAAATAAACTAAAGTAAGAGGTTTGGAAGGATAGTACCGATTTGATGATTCTAAGTTAGATTCTACGAAAAAAACAAACAATGTTAGTATCTGAATTTTTTAGAAAAATCCCAATTTAGAAATGCAAAGAAAACTAATCCTAATCTTACACAAATTCTAAAACCAAAGTATTTCAAAAAAACACATCGAAAGTCCCCAACAACGGCACCAAAAACTTGATCTGTCCAAAAGGATGACAACCCCATGTGCAAGTTTGTGATGTAGTTTTAACTCAGTGAGATCGAGATCGAATCCACAAGGAATTATATCCGTGCATTCAGTAAAAACACTTTAGAACTAGAATTAAATCTAAAACTAATTGTGGAATTGGATTAGAAGAAGTAATGATTGAAACTTAAGTAATTTAAAGGAAAAAATAACAAAGCAAAACACTATAGTGCCAAGGATCCACTTCTAGCCATTCTTAATTCCTAATTCACTTTATTCAATTATATAAATCAACTAGAATCGAAGTTTTATCCTATCCAACCAGATAATAGAGCGGTTAATTCATCATTAACAAACCAAAATAGATCTGAACTTCAATTAATTCAATTTCCACATAAGGCATTTATCGCAGGGAATTCAAAGCATCTATCATGCCCTTAGTCTATAATAGATCAATGAATTTTATAGATCAATCCCTTGTAAAATAGATAAGTCATCAATCTTAGACGTTCTAAGCAGCCAAAGTGCCCGGAGTTGACAATAAATCAAAGTAAACTAAAACTAAAGCTTTTTCAAAGCAATATCAATGAATTGTTCAACATTCAAACCAAATAACTTGAATTAAAGTAAACTAAAACATTAATAATTACTACAAACTTTGATCAAACTCCAATAATTCAAAATTCAATCTCTATCTTATTATTATACTTAAAACATTCTTAAGAGCACAAACTATCAATCTCCAAATAGGTTTTTACTTTGAAAAATTAAAAAATGTTAGACTTTTTGCTTAACAACTAAGAAAACACTGATTAGTTTACCTAATCCACACCCCCCCAACCTAAAATCTACATTGTCCTCAATACAAAAGAAATAAGCATGCAATGCATAAGAGGCAACAAAAAGAAATGGAGTAGTGATGGAAAGATAGTACCTGGAGAAGAAAATTTGAGGCTTTATCAAGGATCTCAACATGAAGATGGGTCAGCAAAAAAAAGCTAGATAAACAAAAAGCAAACTGTCCTAATCCTAAATCCTATGAAAGCAATAAATTTAGCTACACCTCCATCAGACTAAGAGATCAATCCTAATATATAAGATCAAACAGAGGTATGGACATATCCACTGAATCAAATTTCTCAACAAATATCTTTAAACGATGTCCATTCACTTTGAAAACATTGTCATTCGTTGGATTCTTTATCTCGACGGCTCCATGTGGATAGATGTCACGCCCAAACCTGGAAATCGGGCTCACAAAATTCACGATTGCTGAATCCAATGCCGACAGCCTCCGTAGTACACCATTCTCGGCTCCAAGAGCCCATACGCCAGATTCCGATCCTAGGATCCTACAAGGAGGATTTTTTAACGTACATTTGTCTTATAAGAAGCATAACCACAAGTTTACCCAAATCACCAAAGCAACATCATCATCACATATCCACTAATATAAACAGTTAAATACAGTGCTGAAAGAGAAATACATATATCGAAATCAAAGCTCGAGAAGACCGCTGCACAGTCCAAACTCAACGCTGCTACAACCTAACGTCACCTGCACGCACCTATTGTGCATAAGCTTATAGAAGCTTAAAGGGTGGTGTAAGTGTGTGCGATGTACGTGCCAAGCATATAAATATCAGAATAAGTGAAAATACTGGCAATCCATAAATCATACAATATCAGAATAATGTGGAAACATTCTGGTAAGTTCATAAATATTATCAGCCTAATCCAGGCTATGCGGTGTAAAAATATAATAAGTCAATATCATATACTGAGGAAGCAATGTAATATACAAATCCTGATGAGTTCACAAATACCGTCGGCCGTATCTAGACCATATAAATGTAGAAATATAGTAACCCAAAATGTCATATCCCACGAATGTAATGTAATATGCGGTGCGAATGGAATGACCAAGCTAGAGTGTAAAGTCGGAATGATAGTACGTAGTATCGCAGGCTATGGGGTCCATCACAAGGAACTTTTATCCAAACCAGTCCCATACCTAAATTTGGATAGATAAACTCAATGTGGTAAACTCCTGACCTCAGGTTGGTCATGCGCCCCAATTGAAATTCTGGCCATTACGAAGGTACACATATCAATTAATTGCGCACCACCAGCCCAAGTGGATAGTGAATGAATGAATGAGTAAAATGCTGAGTATGTAACTCCTGCTCAATAAGTCTACAAATCAGTACCGTACATCTCTGAGATCATCACTGGGGTCTATTACACTTTATGCTAGCTTACCTCCCCTATCCAAGTGTACAACTGGATAAGTGGAAGAGACCTCACTATCTGTCTGCCAATATCGGGCCCAGATCGTCGATAGCGGACCCATTCCTCAAGCTGGTCAAACCCAACGTAGATATTGCCCCCTCACTCAGGCAGGTAAGTTCACACCACCTCCCAACCACCACGACACAATAGGAGACGTAGCCTACTAGTATACGTCCCTAATGCGCTCATATACATCCACTTGGTCTCAACGTTAGGGCGTTTCCTGGCCACAGAGCTTTAGAGATTTTCACTCAAGGACATCTATGGCGCTCATATGTTAAAACCAAATATTTTTAATGTTCCATCTGGCCATCCACGATATGCCTGTGGAGGCCACAGCCCTGATGTCGTTAAGGCGTACGGTGATCATATCATAAAATGTGAGATGCATGAGTCACACAGTCCAATCATGCATCAATCCTGTGCATACCGTGTTCTCATGTGGAACAACTCGACCTATCAGGGAGTCCCATAAACAACCCACCCTATGGCATATGCTATGATCAATCACTCCTCATATCAAGCATACATATGATGCACATGGGCATGGATCGTGAAGGTATAAGCATGTTATAAGATGATGGTGTACTCTCCTCATATCAAGGATGGGCCTTGTCAATCTACCCATAACAAGAATGGGCCTCACAATGGACCCAAGGGAAGGTCACAATATAGACATCTAACCATCATTGCCCATCAATGTGGACGTTTAACCAACATCGCTCCCAAGCAATGGCCCACATAAACATCATTACATACATTATAGTGAAATCACACATTACATCGGTCCGCACATTAATCGCATTGGGCCTCACTCAAGGGCCACACATACACCATATCAGGCCTCGCCATACGGGCCACAAATACATCACAATGGGCCTTATCAAATGGGCCACAAATACATCACAATGGGCCACATACCTAGGCCTCAAATACATCACAACAGACCACATACCTGGGCCTAATACACATCACAATGGGTTGTATGACATGGGCCTAATATACATCACGATGGGCCGCATGACATGGGCCTAAACACATCACAATGAGTCGCATGACATGGGCCTAATACACGTCACGATGAGCCACATGACATGGGCCTACTACACATCACAATGGGCCGCATGACATAGGCCTAATACACATCACAATGGGTCGCATGACATGGGCCTAACATATATCACAATGGGCTGCTCAATGGGCTACATCAATAGGCTGCATCAATGGGCGTCATATACATCAAGTGGGCCGCATCAATCGGTCGTACCAATGGGCCTCATATACATCAAGTGGGCTGTATCAATAGGCCACACCAATGGGCCTCATATACATCAAGTGAGTCGCATCAATGGGCCGCACCAATGGGCCTCATATACATCAAGTGGGCCACATTAATGGGCCACACCAATGGGCTTCATATACATCAAGTGGGCCGCATCAATGGGCCGCATCAATGAGCCTCATATACATCAAGTGGGCTGTATCAATGGGCCACACCAATGGGCCTTATATACATCAAGTGGGCTGCATCAATTGGCTACACCAATGAGCCTAGAAAAGTGGATGAACCATGTGCATGCAACACACACATCATGGTAGGCCGCATAAATGAACGACATAGATATACAATACATGAATCAATGGTAGGCCTGATCAGGGTCGAATATTGCATATTAGACGCTAATCATTACCAGATTTTACGTTTATGATAATGCTTAATGGAGTATTTTAATTGTATTTTTGTAACAGGATGAAGTCAAGAGCGTTAATTGAAAATTGATGTTAAAGGCATGGATTTCATGATCCAAAGTCTCCAGAGCATGGGATGGACTCCAGAGAACCAATAATGAAGATTTTACACGCCTGGGATCTGAGGAAAGCAAGCCAAAGGGGCCCGAAAAGGGTCCAGAATGCAAGATCACATGGTTCCCACTATCCGATCAGTTCGAAACTTCATACATGAGATGAGGGCGGTAAATTAACCGTACATATTAAATTTCAGCCATTGAGGATCTCGGGAAGTGGTCCAATGGACAGATCAGCCCATTAATCTTCACTTTGGGGCCCACCTGATATTTGGAACTGCCTCAAACTTGGTTTTGGCGGTTGGAATTATATGAAGGAAAGGATGGACGGTGCAGATTTCCCACAAACATTACATTGGGCCCCACATGCGTGAGTGTGTGCGTAAAGCGCACATGCGCTGGCACTACACCGCACCGCTGGGACGGTCAGCGAGAACGCTGACCCGTCTCTCTCTCTCGCCGCTGCAGCGTCCGCGGACCCGACCCACAGTCGTCGGTTGTGGGGCCCACCTAGTGTCCAAATGGACAATCTAAACCGTCCATCCACTTCCTGGGGCAGCCATTAGCATTGCCTAGGTGGCGAAAACTTCAAATGATAGCATAGATCGGTTTTTAACCGTACAAACGCAGGATGGACGGCAAGACAGAAAGCCACGTGGGCAGCACCGAATCCACCCCAAAACCAGTCAATTCCTACTGATTTTTCGAGCTGAAACCAATGGACGGCGTGGATTCCTGTGAAAAGTCCAATAATGGACCCAACCATCATCGCAGCGTCGGTTTGGCATCCGCGAAACGCACGGACGCTGCCAGTTTTTGCAGAAATTAGTGGGCCCCACTCATCAACTTTTCGGAAGATCTGATCCATCCATCGTGTAGAGGGCTTCGAGAGCTTCAAAACTATGTTGATATTCCTCGCCCATGCGTACACACGTGTGCGGTACAGAGGCCAAAAGTAGACTGCCCCGGGACGTTCAAAACTGAGTTTTTTTGAGATTTCTTCTGTGGGCCGCGCTAATGGACCTTCAAAACCACCCATTCTTGACTGAAATTTCGTTCTGAATCCAATGGACGGGGTGGATTTTCCAGAAAATACCTCTGTGGGGCCCACCGATCACGGCTGTGAAAATTGCACTTCGAGTCCTTCTACGACCCCAGCCATCCAGCAGCTATAAAAGGGGAGTTTTGGACGTGGGAAAGACATTCAGAACCAGAGGGAATTCCAGACCTAGAGCAAGGGAGAGAAGAGAGAGAAGAGAGAGAAGAAAGAGAAGAAAGAGAAGAAAGAAGAGAGAGATCGATCGGTTTGATGTTCCTTATTTTTATGAATTTTATTTCATCTATTTTTATGGATTTTATGGGTCACTAATCTCTCAACTAGGGCTGAGATGAAGCCCCTAATTTGATTAGCTTTTGTTTTGGTTGATTTACTTTGAATGTCAATTAATTTGTTTCTTTCTTTAAGTGGGCTTTATGGGTTTAAATTCTATACTTCTCCATCTATGAACTTGATTAAAGTATATATATGGATGTTGTTTGGATGCTTATTATAGGTGCTTGTGTCTGATCAAGAACAAGTTTCCTATAGAGGAAGAAACAGGGTGCTTTAATGAATGTACATTCCATGTACCCGACCAAGGATATGGGATATGTCATTCATGGCATTGCTTAAAGGAATTAGACAGTCTGTATGCCACGATTAAGGACACAGATTGTGCTTTCTCTGTATAAGTGGTATCAATCTAGATCAAGGTGAATCAACAGACAAAACAAGGGTTAGGATAATTAGGGGTGGATTCGAAAGTCCTAGTGCTCTCTCTCTGATTGAATTTTCTTCCCTGTTCTTAATTAATTGTTTTTTCATAAAATTGTGCTTAGTAATTCATTCCATTATTTGTTGGATTAGTTAAGGAGAATCATAGATTTGAATTGTGACGACCAGTCCTCGTGGGAACGATCTCGTAATACGTACCGTATCTGCATCTGATTCGTATACTTGCGAGTTTAAAAATCATTTGAATCGTGTTGGTTTAAATAAAACATCAAGTTTTTGGCGCCGTGGACTGTTTTGGTCCAATTGGATTTAAGATTCTCTCTTATCATAATTCATAGTCTTAGGTTTTTACTAACTTTAGGTTTTTTTTTTTTAGAAACTAACCTATTGCCTGTTTTGTAGGGACCTGACATAAACTACTAATTTGGTAATCTCTTTCCAAATTTTCTATTTTTTTTCTAATTTCTATTTTTAGAATTAAGGTTTTATTTTTTTAGAAGTTTCTATTTCTAGGCTATTTTATTTTATTTTTAGAAATTTCCTATTTTCTAATTCTAGATTCTGATTCTTCTTTCAAGTAACTTTCTATTTTCTAGTTTTAGAAATTTTTCCCTTTTTAGAAACTAACTTAGTTTTTTTTTTTTATTTCTAAAATTACAAACTTTCTTTTTTAGAAATTAACCGTTGCTTAGGATTTTTTTTCTAGCATTATTTTAGGAATTTAATTTATTTTTATTTTCTTTTTGTTTACAGGAATTGAGGAAGGAAGCTGCTAAATAACATTGTCTTCAAAAGGAGGAGCTCCCTATTCTTCATACATCAATCATCTCCTTTTCCGGGTTCTTTCTTCCCATTCTTATTTACATAGTTTTAACTTGTTTTAGAATCTCTTAGTTTCTAGGTCTAGTTTTATTTCTCTTAGGTTGCTTCTTAGTTTAGTTTTCTTTCTTACATTGCAATAACATAGTTTATGCTAGGACGTAGATCTCTGAATATAGAACTAGCACCGTTTGATCCTGAGATTGAAAGAACAATTCGTGAAAGATTGAGAAATAATCCTGTTGAAATGGCGAATGAGACTGAAGTTAAAGCTCTCAAAGATTATTCAGCTCCTGTCCAATTTAATGCGCCTTCATGCATAGTGTTGCCAACCACTACGGCAGCACACTAAGAACTTAAACCTTGAGTCATACAATTGTTGCCATCCTTTTATGGATTGGACAAGGAGGACCCATATCATCATGTGAAAGAATTCTTAAACATTTGCTCCACCTTTAAGTTCCAAAACTTCTCAGACGATTCGATCCGCCTACGCCTGTTTCCTTTTTCTTTGAAGGATAAGGCGAAAGCATGGTTGAATTCTCTAGAAGTTGGATCTATCACTACATGGGATCAACTGTCTAAGAAGTTCTTAAACAAATTCTTCCCCGTTCACAAAACCAATGCCCTCCGTAGAGAAATTACTAACTTCACACAAAAAGAGGGCGAGCACTTTCATGAATGTTGGGAAAGATGGAAGGACTTGCTTCTTAAATGTCCTCACCATGGTTTTGAGAAGTGGCAACAAGTTCAATACTTCTATGACGGTCTGACACCACAGAACCGTCGCATGGTTGATGCCACCAGTGGAGGGTCATTCATGACCAAAAGTGATGTCGAAGCGTGGAACTTCTTTGAAACCTTGTGCGAAAATTCCCAGCAATGGGATTATTCAAATAGAGGTGACAGAAGTCCCCAACCACAAAAGAGAGGTGGTATATATGAGATAGGAGTCATACCAGAGATGAGCGCCGAGATGAGCGCCAAGCTTGATAACCTGACAAAGAAAGTTGATGCTCTGGTATTAAATAATGGACCACCACAAACAGCTCAAGTCGAGGCATATGCCACATGTTCTAGTCCTGCCCATCCTATGCAGTCTTGTCCATCTGGTGCAGCATTCCCAGAACTTCTCTCTGAACAAGTTCATGCTATGAACACTTTTCAAAAATCTGGGAATGATCCTTACTCGAACACATACAACCCAGGGTGGGCTAGACATCCAAATTTCTCTTGGGCAAAAGGACCACAACAAGGAGGACCATCTGGAAATCCTCCCATGCAACCGCACCTCCAAGTTGGCAGTCAACAACCTCAACAGTTTCCACAATATCAACAACTGCCTACACAATCAAGGAAACCATCTCTTGAGGATACACTCCATCTTTTCATGCAGAGTTCTCTCCAATTCCAAAAAGACACCCAACAAACCTTACTGGCCAACCAGCAAAGCTTACATGCAAATGCACAATCCATTGTCAAGCTGGAAGTACAAATGGGTCAACTAGCTGCCACATTGAGTGAGAGAGAGAAGGGCAAGTTCCCTAGCCAACCTGAGGCTAATCCAAAGGGACAATATGAGATTGGCTCTAATTCCAACCAAGGGCAATATCATGAACAGGCCAAATCGATCACTACCCTTAAGTCAGGCAAGCAGATTGATAACAGAATAGAGATGCCTGGGGATGAATCAAATTCTAAAACAGAAGATCAAGATGAAGCAGAGAGCTATACCAATGCATCCAAAGTCCAAAAGCTCTCTGACTCTCCAAGAGCCACTAATGTGCCACCTTATGTGCCCAAAGCACCCTTTCCTCAACGTCTGGCACCAATAAAGAAAAGAAATAACTTTGATGAAATCTTGGATGTGTTTCAAAAAGTGCAAGTCAACATCCCGTTGCTTGACGCTATCAAGCAAGTCCCTGCTTACGCTAAGTTTCTTAAAGATTTATGCACTCAAAAGCGTAAGCAGAATGTTCATAAGAAAGTCTTCCTTGCAGAACAGCTCAGCTCCATGATTCAACATAACACCCCTCCTAAATTTAGGGATCCAGGAGCTCCCACCATTTCTTGCGGCATAGGAGATCATAAGATCGGGAAGGCATTACTTGATTTAGGGGCTAGTGTCAATTTGTTACCATATTCGGTTTATGAGCAGCTAGGACTTGGTGAGTTGAAACCGACTAAGGTAACATTACAACTAGCCGATAGATCTGTCAAGGTGCCCCGGGGTGTTATTGAAGATGTGTTAATCCAGGTTGATAAATTTTATTTTCCAATGGATTTCATAGTTATAGATACTCAGCCTGTCCAGAATCTTCATAGTCAGATCCCAGTCATTTTGGGTCGTCCATTTTTGGCCACATCTAATGCTATTATCAATTGCAGGAATGGAGTTATGAAATTGTCCTTTGGTAACATGAATATTAAACTCAATGTTTTTAATGCAGAACAACAATCCTCCGATTTGGATGACATATTTGAAGTGGACATGATCGAGAGCCTTGTGCAGGACTCCTTCTGTACATCTTTTGAAGATCCTCTTGAGACCTGCTTAGCACAATCGGGCATGGATTTTGACATTGATAGTCCCATCCATGAAGTCAATGCATTGCTCGACTCTACTCCTATATTGGAGACTGAAAAATGGAGAGCGAAAGTGGAACCTCTTCATCCCTCTGAGACTCTTCCTGACAGCACAGTTTGTAACTCTGAGAAGATAAAGGCGAGCAGGCTGCTTAATGTTCTTAGAGCATATAAGGCAGCAATTGAACGGAAGATAGAAAAAATCCAGGGAGTATGCCCCACTGTATGGATGGATCATGCTGTGGTAATTTCGCATAACATGCAAAGGAAGCGTGATCCTAACATAGAAGAAGTCGTTCGAGCAGAAGTCCTTAAATTATTTGACGACAGTGTCAGTTGCCTTATTTCAGATAGCACAGTTCATGGGAACTCACATCACTTGTCTGGGATCGGTTAATGAAAGTGTTGAGGTAATTTCTTTGGCGAACCCTGGTTATAAAGATTATTTCATTCATGGTCCGTTCTTGTCTGGCTGAAGACGTTAAACTTAGCGCTCATGGGAGGCAACCCAGCCTTTTGCTTTATTGTATTGCTTTTTATTTCATTCATTTTCAATTTTCTTAGTTAGTTACTTCAATGTTTGTGGGTAACATTACTGCAAACCCTCACGAGACTACAACTCGTCCACTAGGGGTAACCTAGGGGTTTAAAGGCTTGTTGCATGCGCTAAATGCAATCGAGAGCACCTGCGAAAGTGGTATAGGTAGGATCTTCTTTTGTTTTTCTTTTTGTTATTTTTGCTTATGTTGATTTCTCTCTTGTGCTAACTCGCTTTTACGTTGAAATGTTTCATGAATTTTGAGAAAGCTTCTTGATTCTCCATCCAGGTATTATCTTTTCATCACTCCTCTTTTATTCTCGTTGTCCCATGTGCCTTGCTTGTTTCTTTCTTTTACATTGAGGGCAATGTAGATTTTAGGTTGGGGGTGGGAGATTAGGGTACCTAATCAGTATTTTCTTGGTCTTGAGCAACATTTGTGAAAATTTTAAATTTTTTTTTTTTCTGAATTTCTATTGAATTCAAAGTGATTTTGAAGGATAGTTGTGATTTTAACATTATAAGATACATGATGTTGGTAACTAATGACTCTTGGATTCGGCCTTCTGCTTGATTTCACAGTCAATTTGACATTGTTAATCCATGATTAGACGTTGTAAACATTGATTGAGTCATGATTTCACATATCACATCTCGCTTGCACATTAAGTTTTGGTTCGATAACTGAATGATTAACTTGGTAAAAAGAAGAATTAAAAGGCTAAGTCACATAATCTTCACCATAGGTTTGCTCCCTATAGGTGCAGATTTGATTCTCCATAGTTGACATATGAAAAAAAAAAAAAAAAAAAAAAGTTAGGCGACAAGTTTTCGCCATAGGTTTGCTCCCTATAGGTAAGAATTTGATTCCCCTCATTTGCGTTACTGCTCATAAAGAAAATCAAAGGCTGGTAAAATGAAAAGTTAATCTGTGAGATAAGTGTTGGTTTCAAGCTTGGTTGTCACGAATTACCAATGATATCATGAGATTGACAATTGGATCTCTTAATGTTTGTAAGTCGAGATTACACTTTACATTCATGGAGCTCGATGTTCAGAATTGTTCCAATTAATGGATTAATAGTTTGAAATTAATTATGAAATCTATCGAGAGCTTGATTCCAAGAGAAAAATTCCACACACCAATCATGAATCTTAGAATTTTCACATCTTAGCTATCTGTTCACAAGTCACTTGAGTTTACAGGAATTGTCTTTTATTTTCTGAAATTATTTTTCGCATGTTTTGCTCGGGACTAGCAAAATGCTGGTTGGGGGTTGTGATCAGGGTCGAATATTGCATATTAGACCCTAATCATTACCAGATTTTACGTTTATGATAATGCTTAATGGAGTATTTTAATTGTATTTTTGTTACAGGATGAAGTCAGGAGCGTTAATTGAAAATTGATGTTAAAGGCATGGATTTCATGATCCAAAGTCTCCAGAGCACGGGATGGACTCCAGAGAACCAATAATGAAGATTTTACACGCCTGGGATCTGAGGAAAGCAAGCCAAAGGGGCCCGAAAAGGGTCCAGAATGCAAGATCACATGGTTCCCGCTATCCGATCAGTTCGAAACTTCATACATGAGATGAGGGCAGTAAATTAACCGTACATATTAAATTTCAGCCATTGAGGATCTCGGGAAGTGGTCCAATGGACAGATCAGCCCATTAATCTTCACTTTGGGGCCCACCTGATATTTGGAACTGCCTCAAACTTGGTTTTGGCGGTTGGAATTATATGAAGGAAAGGATGGACGGTGCAGATTTCCCACAAACATTACATTGGGCCCCACATGCGTGAGTGTGTGCGTAAAGCGCACATGCGCTGGCACTACACCGCACCGCTGGGACGGTCAGCGAGAACGCTGACCCGTCTCTCTCTCTCGCCGCTGCAGCGTCCGCGGACCCGACCCACAGTCGTCGGTTTTGGGGCCCACCTAGTGTCCAAATGGACAATCTAAACCGTCCATCCACTTCCTGGGGCAGCCATTAGCATTGCCTAGGTGGCGAAAACTTCAAATGATAGCATAGATCGGTTTTTAACCGTACAAACGCAGGATGGACGGCAAGACAGAAAGCCACGTGGGCTGCACCAAATCCACCCCAAAACCAATCAATTCCTACTAATTTTTCGAGCTGAAACCAATGGACGGCGTGGATTCCTGTGAAAAGTCCAATAATGGACCCAACCATCATCGCAGCGTCGGTTTGGCATCCGCGAAACGCACGGACGCTGCCAGTTTTTGCAGAAATTAGTGGGCCCCACTCATCAACTTTTCGGAAGATCTGATCCGTCCATCGTGTAGAGGGCTTCGAGAGCTTCAAAACTATGTTGATATTCCTCGCCCATGCGTACACACGTGTGCGGTACAGAGGCCAAAAGTAGACTGCCCCGGGACGTTCAAAACTGAGTTTTTTTGAGATTTCTTCTGTGGGCCGCGCTAATGGACCTTCAAAACCACCCATTCTTGACTGAAATTTCGTTCTGAATCCAATGGACGGGGTGGATTTTCCAGAAAATACCTCTGTGGGGCCCACCGATCACGGCTGCGAAAATTGCACTTCGAGTCCTTCTACGACCCCAGCCATCCAGCAGCTATAAAAGGGGAGTTTTGGACGTGGGAAAGACATTCAGAACCAGAGGGAATTCCAGACCTAGAGCAAGGGAGAGAAGAGAGAGAAGAGAGAGAAGAAAGAGAAGAAAGAGAAGAAAGAAGAGAGAGATCGATCGGTTTGATGTTCCTTATTTTTATGAATTTTATTTCATCTATTTTTATGGATTTTATGGGTCACTAATCTCTCAACTAGGGCTGAGATGAAGCCCCTAATTTGATTAGCTTTTGTTTTGGTTGATTTACTTTGAATGTCAATTAATTTGTTTCTTTCTTTAAGTGGGCTTTATGGGTTTAAATTCTATACTTCTCCATCTATGAACTTGATTAAAGTATATATATGGATGTTGTTTGGATGCTTATTATAGGTGCTTGTGTCTGATCAAGAACAAGTTTCCTATAGAGGAAGAAACAGGGTGCTTTAATGAATGTACATTCCATGTACTCGACCAAGGATATGGGATATGTCATTCATGGCATTGCTTAAAGGAATTAGACAGTCTGTATGCCACGATTAAGGACACAGATTGTGCTTTCTCTGTATAAGTGGTATCAATCTAGATCAAGGTGAATCAACAGACAAAACAAGGGTTAGGATAATTAGGGGTGGATTCGAAAGTCCTAGTGCTCTCTCTCTGATTGAATTTTCTTCCCTGTTCTTAATTAATTGTTTTTTCATAAAATTGTGCTTAGTAATTCATTCCATTATTTGTTGGATTAGTTAAGGAGAATCATAGATTTGAATTGTGACGACCAGTCCTCGTGGGAACGATCTCGTAATACGTACCGTATCTACATCTGATTCGTATACTTGCGAGTTTAAAAATCATTTAAATCGTGTTGGTTTAAATAAAACATCAAGGCCCCACGTAGCACCATCCAAAGGTGGACGGTGTGAATATAGTATACGTACGCCAAGGTGAGCCCCATCACATGGGCCTAATATACATAACAGGTGGGCCCCGTATACACAGCAAATGGGCCCCACCAAATGTGCAGCATGGGTACAACATACATCGTGGGGGAGCCCACGGCACCATCTAAACATTGTCCAGCACCGTCCAGCACAACCTGGACGGTGTGGATGAAATAAATACATCATGGTGGTCCCACGCTGGCAAAACAGGTGGACGACTTGGGTAAAACACATATACCAGCGTGAGCCCCATCCCCTGGACGATGTGGATATAATAAATACATCTAAGTGTGGTCCACCGTCCATATCTGCTGGATGGTGTGCATACACCACATACATCAAGGTGTGGCCCCACAGAACTGCTGACATGCAGGGCACCAGTAGCTGCCTGCTACATGGGACCTAGAAGGTGAACGGCTTGGATCTAAAACACATCAAAGGTGGTCCACAATGGACTGACGGTTTGGATCTAACACATACATCGTGATAGGCCCACAGAACTTGATGACGTCCTACAGTCAGCCATTGCTGCTGGCCCACTGTCCCTGATTGACGGTGAAGATATAAAATAAATTCATCACGGTGGGTCCACGTGGTGTCCCACCAGATATAAAATAAATACATCATGGTTGGGCCAGGGAATTGGATGGACAACACTGATGAAAAACATACATTAGGGCGCCACGGTTCTATCCAGATGGACAGACGGCTTGGATATACAATGGAGGGGCCCACACGAGTGGACGGTGTGGATGCTGCACTCGTGCAATGAGTGGGGTCCATGGACCGTGCAGATAATGCACATACATCATGGTGCATCCCACGTCAGTGTGGCCCACCGCCTAGATCAAACTAATTTTTGTGTTTTCCCTTTTATTTTTAGCCTGTCCAGACGGAAGGGCAGCAATCTGCCTGTCCGCTGGACAGTCCAGCAAGGTGGGTCATAGGGTTAAATGGCATGGATATGAAACATCATGGCGGGCCATACACACACACACACTAGGTGGGCCTCACACCTCATCATCAACATAAAAAATGAAAGAAAGAGAGAGAATGAGAGAGGAAGAAACATGTGAAGGGGAGGGACCCCACCACTATGGGCCCTCCCTATACAATGCATACATCAAGATGGGTCCCACCATATGTGGGCCTTCAAATCATCAAAATTGAGATGATGAACACCCATCATTAGATCTCCTCTTCCTTCTTCCGCCAATGCACCCTAGAGCTTCAATGGAACATGATTAAATGGTTGAGATTGATCATGGAGGGTGGGATTAGGTGGTAGGAAGGTGGGCCACACTAGCTTCTTTGGGGAGCTTGGACGATTGCTCTCATGGTGGCTTGGAAGATGGGTAGAGAAATGAGAGAGAGAGGGTTGTAAGTAGAGAAAGGGATGGGTGATGGAGTGATGGGTGAGTGAGTGATGTGTACTTGATATGTAAGGGATGGGTTGCATTGACTTTGGGGTTGCTTTGGTAAGGGAGTTATGGGATATGTACTTGACTAATGATGTGTACTTGATTGATTGATTTCACATGTTCTCTTGGGTTTTGTAAAGCGCAATGTTTTCCTCGAACTAAATGCGGGCTCACATCTCCTGGCCAGGGTATTGCCTTGGAGCACGTAAATGCTATCTACGCGTGACCCACCTTGTTGGACTGTCCAGCGGATGGGATTGCGGCCCGTCCATTTAAACATGCCAAAATAAAAGGGAAAACACAAATATCAGTTTGATCTAGGCAGTGGGCCACGCTGACGTGGGATGCACCTTAATGTATGTGCATTATCTACACGGTCCGTGGACCCCACTTGTTGCATGAGTGCAACATCCACACCGTTCACTCGAGTGGGCCCCTCCATGATGTATTATATATTCAAGCCGTCCGTCTATCTGGACAGAACCATGGGGCCCTAATGTATGTTTTTCATCAGCGCCAAGGTAGATTCAAATCTCTGGTGGGACACCACGTGAACCCACAGTGATGTATTTATTTTATATCTCCACCGTCCATCAGGGACGGTGGGCCAGCAGCAACGGCCCTCTATAGGACGTCAGCAAGTTCTGTGGGCCTATCATGATGTATGTGTTATATCTAAACCATCCATCCATTGTGGACCCACCTTTGATGTGTTTTAGATCCAAGCCATTCACCTGCTGGGTCCCATGCAGCAGGAAGCTGGTACTGCCCTGCACGTCAGCAGCTCTGTGGGGCCACACCTTGATGTATGTGGTATATGCACACCGTCTAGCAGATCTGGACAGTGGACCACACCTAGATGTATTTATTATATCCACCTCATCCAAGGGGTGGGGCTCACCCTGGTATATGTGTTTTACCCAAGCCGTCCACCTATTTTGCTAACATGGGACCGCCATGATGTATTTATTTCATCCACATCGTCCAGATTATGCTGGACAGTGCTGGACAATGTTTGAATAGTGCTGATTTGCATGGACAATGTTTAGATGGTGCCGTGGGCTCCACCACGATGTATGTTGTACCCACGCTGCCCATCTGGTGGGGCCCATTTGTTGTGTATGTAGGGCCCACCTGTTATGTATATTAGGCCCATGTGATGGGGCCCACTTGGTGTACGTATTCTATATTCACACCGTCCACCTTTGGACGGTGCCACGTGGGGCCTACCATTGATGCATGTATTATATATCTATGCCGTTTATTTGTATAGCTTACCATGATGTGTGTGTTGTATGCACACGACTCATCCACTTTTCTAGGCCCACTGGTGTGGCCCATTGATGCGGCCCACTTGATGTATATGAGGCCCATTAGTGTGGCCCATTGATGCGGCCCACTTGATGTATATGAGGCCCATTGGTATAGCCCATTGATGTGGCTCACTTGATGTATATGAGGCCCATTGGTGCGCCCATTGATGCGGCCCACTTGATGTATATGAAGCCCATTGGTGTGGCCCATTGATGCGGCCCACATGATGTATATGAGGCCCATTGGTGCGGCTCATTGATGCGGCCCACTTTATGTATATGAGGCCCATTGGTGGGGCCCATTAATGTGGCCCACTTGATATATATGAGGCTCATTGGTGCGGCCCATTAAGTAGCCCATTGTGATATATGTTAGGCCCATGTCATGCAGCCCATTATGATGTGTATTAGGCCCATGTCATTAGCCATTGTGATGTGTATTAGGCCCATGTCATGCAACCCATTATGATGTGTATTAGGCCCATGTCATGCGACCCATTGTGATGTGTATTATGCCCATGTCATGTAACCCATTCTGATGTGTATTAGGCCCATGTCATGCGGCCCATTGTGATGTGTATTAGGCCTAGGTATGTGGCCCGTTGTGATGTATTTGAGGCCCAAGTATGTGGCGCGTTGTGATGTATTTGTGGCCCATTTGATAAGGCTCATTATGATGTATTTGTGGCCTGTATGGAGAGGCCCAATGTGGTGTATGTGTGGCCCTTGAGTAAGACCCAATGCGATGGTTGTGCAGACCGATGTAATGTGTGATTTCACTATGATGTGTATAATAATATTTTTGTGAGCCACTGCTTGGGAGCAATGTTGGTTAAATGTCCACATTGATGGGAAATGATGGTTAGATGTCCACACTATGAACTTCCCTTGGGCCCATTGTGAGGCCCATTCTTGTTATGGGTAGGCTGTCTAGGCCCATCCTTGATATGAGGAGAGTACACTATCATCTTATAACATGCTTAGTATAGCTTCACGATCCATGCCCATGCGCATCATATGTATGTTTGATATGAGGAGTGATTGATCATACCACATGCCATAGGGCGGGTTGTTTATGGGACTCCCTGATAGGCGGAGTCGTTCCACATGAGCACACGGTATGCATAAGATTGATGCATGATTGGATTGTGTGACTCATACATCTTGCATTTTGTGATATGATCAATGTACGCCCTAGAGACATCAGGGTCGTGGCCTCCACAGATATATCGTGGATGGCCAGATGGGACACCGAAAATGTTTGGTTCTAGCATACGGGCGTCATAGATGTCCCTGGGTAAAAATTTCAAAACCTCCGTGGCCAGGAGACGCCCTAACGTCGAGACCGAGTAGATGTATATGAGCACATGAGGGTCATATACTACTAGGCCACGTCTCCCACTTTGTCATGATCGGTTGGAAGGGGGTGTGACCTTACCTGCCTGAATGAGGGGGCAATATCTAGGTTAAGTTTGACTAGCTTGAGGAATAGGTCCGCTATTAACGAGCCGAGCCCGATATTGGCAGGCGGATAATGAGGTCTCTTCCACTTACCTAGTTGTGCACTCGGATAGGTGCAACAATCTAGCGTAGAGTGTAATAAACGCTGGTGATGATCTCAGAGATGTACGGTACTGATTTGTGGACTTATTGAGTAGGAGTTGTATACTCAGCATTTTACTCATTCATTCATTCACTATCCACTCAGGCCGGTGGTGTGCAACTAATTAATATGTGTACCTTCGTAATGGCCAGAATTTCGATTGGGACGCACGACCAACCTGAGTTCAAGAGTTTACCACATTGAGTCTATCTATCCAAATTTAAGTATGAGACTGGTTTGGATAGAAGTCCCTTGTGATGGACCCCATAGCCTATGATACTACGTACTATCATTCTGACTTCATACTCCAGCTTGGTCATTCCATTCGCACCACATATTGCATTACATCCACGGTATATGACATTTTGGGTTACTATGTTTTTGCATTTATATGGCCTAGATACAGCTGACGGTATTTGTGCACTCATCAGAATTTGTATATTACATTGCTTCCTCAGTATATGATATTAGATTATTATGTTTTTACATCACATAACCTAGATAAGGCTGATGATATTTATGGACTTACCAGCATGTATCCACATTACTTTGATATTGTACGATTTATGGATTGCCAGTATTTCCACTTATTCTAGTATTTATATGCTTGGCACATGTATCACACACACTTACACCACCCTCTAAGCTTTCTATAAGCTTATGCATGATAGATGCGTGCAGGTGACGTTAGGTCGCAGTAGCGTTGAGCTTGGAGCGTGCAGTAGTCTTCTGGAGTTTTGATTTCGATATAGTATTTTCCTTTTCAGCATTGTATTCAACTATTTATATCAGTGGATATGTGCTGATAATGTTGCCTTTGTGATTTAGGTAAACTTGTGGTTATGCTTCTTATGAGACAAATGTACATTGAAAAATTCTTCATGTAGGATCCTAGGATCGGAATCTGGCGTATGGGCACTGGGAGCTGAGAATGGGGTACTGCGGAGGCTATCAGCATCGGATTCAGCAATCGAGAATTTTATGAGCCAGATTTCTGGATTTGGGGCGTGACAATAGACATTAGTAATAGTGAAAGGGTCGGTCCAACAAGATCTGAGTTTACCCAAAAAAAGATGTAACCGAGAATTGTACAAAAGGACTTTTTAACCGTTTAAGAATGATTTTTTAAGAATGTTCTTATCATGGAACACCTTCATCATGGCCTTATAAATTCTCAAGTTCTCATATGCGTCATTTCGGATTTCCTCGAGTTCGTTTAATTGAAGTTTGCGAAGTGAGCCACTGTTGTCCAGGTTAAAATTCAAATTTTTGATGGCCTAGTAGGCTCTATGTTCCAACTCCACAAGTAAGTGACGGGCTTTCTCATAGACAAGCCTAAAAGGAGACATTCCGATTGGGGTCTTAAAAGCTGTACAGTAAACCCATAAAGCATCAATCAAGCAGATTGACCAATCCTTACGATCAGGGTTAACCATTTTCTCCCAAATGTATTTAATCTCCAAAATGTGAACCTCCATCACTAATGATGGCCCGAGGCATTCCGAACTGAGAAAGAATGTTTTCTTTTAAGAATCTAATGACTGTTCGATGCTCATTGTTTCGGCATAAGATCCTTTTGAACCATTTAGTGACATAGTTTACTGCTAGTAAAATGTATAAATTCCCAAAGGCTTGGGAGAATGGTCCCATGAAATTAATGCCTTAACAGTCAAATGCCTCAATGATCACAATGGGGTTTAGAGGCAACATATTTTGATGGGATAATGCTCCCAATTTCTGACAACACTCACAAGCTTTGTAGAACTCATGAGTGTCTTTGAATATATTGGGTCAGTAAAAGCCACACTACAGAATTTTGGCCATGGTATTTTTAACAGAAAAGTGACTACCATAAGCCTGAGAGTGACAAAAGGAGATGACACTTTGGTGTTCATTGTTTGGCACTCATCTCCTTAGAATTTGGTCTGGGTAATATTTGAATAAATATGGGTCATCCTAGAAGAACTTACGACATCGGCGAAGAATTTTTTCTTATCTTGCGTAGTCCAATGTGTCGGTGTGAAACCTGTGGCAAGATAATTAGCAATATCAGCAAACCAAGGTAATTGGGAGAGTTTAAACAATTGTTCATTAGGAAACATGTCGTTTATAGGTGTCGTCTTAAGGGAATCAGGAAGATCAAGTCGTAAAAGATGGTCAGCCATTACTTTCTCTACTCCGTTTTTATCTTTTATTTATAAATCAAATTCCTGGAGTAAAAGGATCCATCTTATCAAGCGGGGGTTAGCATCATTCTTAGAAAGAAGATATTTCAACGCTGCATGATCAGTGTAGATGATGATCTTGGATCCAATCAAATATGACCTAAATTTCTCTAAAGCGAACACTATAGGTAGGAGTTCCTTTTCCGTAGTAGAGTAGTTCATTTGGGCAGAATTTAGAGTTCTACTTGCATAGTGAATAATGTAGGGTTTCTTCTCTTTTATCTGGCCTAAACATTGCCCTAATAGGATAGTCGGACACATCACACATAATCTCAAAAAGAATACTCCAGTCGGGTGGCTACATGATAGGTGCAGTAGTTAACTTGCCCTCGATCTTAGTAAAAGCTTCCTGACATTGCTCAATCCACTCATAGGTACATCCTTTTGAAGTAGATTGCATAAAGGAAGAGAGGTGACTAAAGTCTTTTATGAATCGTCTGTAAAATCGTACATGTCCTAAGAAGGATCACACGTCTCATATGCTCATAGGTGAAGGTAGGTTAGAGATAAGGTCAATTTTAGCCTTGTCCACCTCAATTCCCTTGGACGAGATTATATGTCCAACAACTATTCCCTTAGCAACCATGAAATAGCACTTCTCCCAATTTAGTACCAAATTCTTTTCTCACATCGCTTCAACACATTTTTCAGATTTTTCAAACATTTGCTGAAGGATAAACTAAAGACAGAGAAGCCATTCATGAAGACCTCTAAATATTGCCCCACCATGTCAGAGAAAATACTTAACATGCATCACTGAAAAGTGGCTGGGGCATTACACAGTTTGAATGACATCCTTTGGTAAGCGAAGGTGCCATAGGGATATGTGAACATTATTTTTTCCCGATCTTCAAGAGCTATCTCTATCTGATTATAGCCTGAATAGCCGTCAAGGAAGCAGTAGTAAGAGTGACCAGCTAACCTTTCCAAGATTTGGTCAATGAAGGGTAAAGGGAAGTGGTCCTTCCTTGTGACGGTATTCAACTTTTTGTAATCAATGCACATTCTCCAACTAGTAGTAACTCTAGTTGGCACGAGTTCATTCTCGACATTGGATACGATGGTGATTTCGGACTTCTTAGGAACCACCTGAGTTGGACTCACCATTGACTGTCGGATATAGGGTATATGATACCCACATCTAATAATTTAAATACCTCTCCTTTAACCATTTCTTTCATATTTGGATTGAGTCGACGTTGTGGTTGTAGAGAGGTTTTCGTATTATCCTTAAAATGAACGCGGTGAGTACAAATCAAAGGATCGATTCCCTTGAGATCCGCAATTGAGAGCTCAGATATGAGATCGCCATGTGGGGCTAACAGGAATGACAGATCAACAAAAAGGCTTAAAAGGCAACCAGAAAGGAGATAACGGGCAACTGAAGTTCTATATATACGGAAGATTTGTACAACTGATGATAGATGATCATATGACAAACTAAACTAATCATCGCCAGGTACGTAATCATCCATATCCTTCCGACGAAGCTAAAGCCCCAAAGGCCCACAAATTCAAAGCCCCAGAGGCCTATAAATTCAAAGTCCCAGAGGCCCACATTTCAAATCTCACAAGGCCCATAAGTTCAAAGCCCATGAGGCCCACAGTCCAAAGCCCCAAAGGCCCACAAATTCAAAGACCCAGAGGCCCACATTTCAAAGCCCCAAAGGCCTATAAGTCAAAAGGCGCACAAGGCCCATAGGTCCAAAAGCCCATTTCAAAGCCCATAAGGCCCATTATCCAAAAGCCCATTTCAAAGCCCATAAGGCCCATTGTCCAAAAGCCCATCTCAAGGGCCCATCTCGAGAATCCTAAAGTCCAAACCCATTGTCCAGAAATCATGAATAATGCCACATTAATTTGTTAGTCGAGGCCATCTGGCTATTCGATCTAGACTCTACAATAAAAATCGAACGACAACGCCCTCCCGCGAGATCGGACGGATATTCTAAAACCCTAAAAATATTTTAAATAAAAATCGTTAGCTCCGCTAGATCAACAGTGGAAGCAACGCGACTGTTTACTTAACACAAATAAAAACCTAATGACGATGCCCACCCACGAGATTGAATAGATATTTTTCAAAAAATCCAAAAATATTTTCAAATAAAATCCCCAAGGAGTTTAATTCCAAAGAGGATAGTTTTCAAAAAAAAAAAAAAATTTTAAATGCATGCGGCGTGTAGTACACTAAGGAATCTTCCATATTCTCCAGTTATGGTCAGTGCAATAGAAAAATAAGATTCGATCACTTCCAGTTTCCCTGGAGGACGATCAAATCCGTATATGATACAAGTACGGTTGGTCCGATCTCCATATCTGGACAGTCGTACGAGACAAATATAAGTAAAAATGATTTGATCTATCTCTAAACAGAATAATCAAACTAAAAGTGACGACAATCTATTGTAACCAAAGTATCAGAATCAGCAAACTACATGGCAAACGATTACCAGCACATACCTAGTCTGGGATGTTCAGAAAATTTGATCAAGTCCAAGTCGGCATAGTGAGTTCCCCATAAGGCCACATCCACGCGCAGGGCAGCTAACCACTTTCATGACCAAACGGAACGAATACTCCTAGGGTGATTAAGTAGTAAAGGACACAACAGATCCAAACAGTACGGGAATCCTCGTAAAGCCGCATCGAAGCGTAGAGGCCCTACTTCTTAGACTTACCCTCCATTGCTATTAACAATCTGACGTGAAAGGGTTGTGGTTGGTGACCCATAATGCCGCATCAATGCGCAAGGACAATCACAATATTTTCCTCAAACCCTCATAATATGTGCAAGTCATCTTTTTTCCAAATAGTCAGCTGACAATAATACAATGATATATAACAGATTCGAACCACTACCTTTTCTGACCAGGGTGGGGTGTCCACTCGCTTTGGTACTCGGTTGCTCGCAACCTCGGATAAAGAGGGACATCTATAAACACTCCACCCAGGCTAGTATCTTGAGAAAGATAAGACAATCCGGGAACCATAATCATATCCTAATCCCATCTCATATCCTAATCTGAACCAAACCCTAATCCAAACCAAACCCTAATCTCAGCTAACCCTAGCCCAAGTCTCAGCCTAAACCTAGGACCTAGCCTAACCCTAGCCTAAACCCTAATCTGAACCATCACCCAGGCCAAAGCATAGAAATCAGTACAAAAACACACCCATTTGAGCCCAAAAGCCCGAAAAAAGATTATCGGACGAAGTAGAGCATCAAACAAAGCCCACCTACCAAAGCCTAGCCCGAACCAGGCCCGGGCGGTAGTCAGACTACCACAGACGGTAATCAGACTACCTCGAGTAGTAATCCGATTACTGCCCCAATACGAGATAACTGTCTCCTCCGAGCAACAGCTGTCCCTCATCCCCAAGTCAACTTTCATATGGATTTAAACCCCCCCCCCCCCCCCCAGCATATCTTATTTACCATTTTACCAACCCCAAGAGCCAATGAGAGCACACCATATGGTATTCCTCTCTCCTCAACCAATTTGTAACATCTCAGAAAAATCTCTACGAAGACCCAAGTACCACCTCAGGTAGAAATCCCTAAGGACCGTATTTTATAAAATTTAGGCGAAATTTAGTTAAATATTAAACTAAATAATTAGTGTATTTAGCTCAAACTACTATTTATACAAATGACAAGATCCAAAACCATCAAAATAGCTAACTCAACACTACTTATAAACTTAGGAGAAATCTTAAACGCCTGTTGCTCTCAGGAGTACATTGAAACTCCATATCGGACCTGGACTGTGCATCGAAAGTCTGAAGACCACGAAACTATAGGGTTATATTCATCTTATTGGGCTTAACAACCAACATGGGAATCGAGCCCCGATAGTATCGAGAAATGCACAACTTGAGCCCTGAGCAAAGTGTGTGAGAAACGCAAATATCTTTAGAAAACATAACGAAACTTAAGTAAATTGGGTCATTCGCTTACGCGCAAAATTGAAGATTTTGGACCGTCAGTTTCTGACCAAACTTCATCCATGGATCAGGGAAATTTTCTTACACATATCTCTATACTTGTAGCCCTGATCGAGTGACAACAACAGTTGATCTGAAAGAGGTCCTTCACGGTCGATCGGTCTATCCAATCACGTTGAAACCACATCCTAGCATAAATCTATCGTCAGGAAACTTATCCTACACCATAAGTGAGTAGTGGACCTCCAGATGAACCCCGCCTGCCCGAAACAGACGCCCTTTGGTTATAATTTAAGTATACCATGGCCCTTGGGCCATTTGCATCAGTATTGGGCCTATATAAAGCCCTTAAACCACCCCATTCCTATCCCATACGAATTTTCTCTAACCCTAGGAGAGAGAAGATAGAAAAGAAGAGAAAAGAGTTGGGAGTGAGGGGAAATCTTTGGAGTTTGCTGCTGTGATTCTTTCCCATGACTCCACGCACTGAATTGCCTTTACATCTACCTAACCGATCCGTTCCAACTACGATTTGGGTAAGAAATCCTAACCCTAATCTTAATTTAGAAACTCAGATTGAGTAATCGGTAAACTAGCTAACCTATTTCATTATTTAGGTACCCGTCGTTCCGTTTTTGGGAACGTAGAATTCGAACTGAGTTTGAATGAAGTATTCCGATGGAAGGTGAGGACTATAAACATTTAGGTTATGATTTTTAAGGCTTTCAATGTCAGCTAATGATTTATGTCTGACTTGATTGCTGCCATATGATCTTAGTTACGATGTTTTCAATAAATTATACGTGTGTGAACTATGTTGAATATAAGATGCATTCCATATGTTTGTTGAAATGTTTGAATAAATATAAAATTATGATTTGTGCTTGTCATGACTACAAATCTAGGATTCATGCTTGTCGTATGTATCACAACCTCTTTGTATAACGAATTGCTATGGATCATGTCGTAACTAATCTAGTCTATGTACTTAGAATGTGTAGCCTAAGTGTTTGATAAAATGTCTGAATGAGAAATTGTTGATGATTTGTATTTATTAGGTGTATTAAGATAGGATTCTCAATTTCCTTAATCATATGTATAGTTTCCTTCATGTAATCATATTTGTCGTTACGCAATTTATGGATAAAATGCAAGTGCTTGGTAACATGTTCAATGTGTTTGATGAAATGCCCATATGAGAGATCTATTTGGAATGTTTGTTAAATGCTGATATGATTATCACATGTGTCTATATATTGCATCTAAGTAAGGTTGGGACTACAACGTAGTCTAGGAAATCAGTAACACTTCCGGTCTGGGTGGCTAAATTAGTCTCACCACATTAAGTAACTCAACGAATCTGAGTTGCACGATGATTGTTGATAGTGGTTAGGCCACAAGGGGTGCTTATGTGCTCCATGTCGATCAAGTCTGCATGTTCTCGTACTAATCGAACTTTTCAAACAAACCAATTGGTCTATTGTGTGTTTACCATGTATGGACATTACTGTTTGAATCTAAGGTACCACTTATCAATGTAAAAGCCTATTTCAACCATGGTACCATTATCCGCTAAGACTCATGAGCTGGGCATGGTGGTATAGGACACCGTGGTCGAGCTGTCGGCCTACGCTGGGGTGACAAGCCTCCCCGTAGTGACCAGTGAGCAACCCAACACTCGTGAGCCGAATATGGTGGTATGGGACATAGTATTCGAGCTGTCGACCTACGTTGAGGTGACGAGCCTCTCGTAGTGACCGTGAATATAAACTCTTGAATTTTCCTATCCACTGCTTTTCAGTAGGGGTGATGCCCTACAACTTGCCTATCATATGTGAATAACTAGGATTGACGACCCTAGATGGATCTTCGATTTGGGTTAATGATATAAAGGGAGGTACCTTAACTTTCCAAATCTGCTGTATGAATAAGCCTAATTAAGTACTCGGCTAACACGACCATGCACCCCATTGCATGTGCTTTAGTGAGGAAGTTACACCTTTAAGGAGTTTGTCATGTGGGAACTTGGTTGTTGGAGTCACTTTTGAGGGAGCTTTATGTGAGGGCATGCATCATACTGCACACATCCCTACATTAACAAGAGTAAATAGGAAGTGATTGTTATATTGCTTTATCATTACTGCTTAATTAACTTGATAACATGTTAACCTTTGCCTTATAGTACCACTGATTTGATCACTCACTCCTATTCTGGGACGGTGTTTTAAAACACCAACCAGACTCTGTTGTAGATACAGGTAAGGACGAAGTCTATGCGGTTGAGTTTGACTTCATAGATAAGGAGGAGGAATTCTCCTATGTTCAGCCATCAGGCGGGTCTTCGTAGACCTTATACTGATTTGACGGGATTACAGGGTTACATGGATTAGTTGGACATTTACATTTTTACATTTTGTATATTTTGAAACAAACCTTGTATATTAAACCCTGTTACATCATCATACTTTGAATTTTTAAAATGTTTACCGTTCAAATATATATGTATTTCAGTCTTCCACTTGCTAAATTTAATTATATCTGGAGTATAATATGTTGTTTAAGTATAATCTCTCTCGTGTTTAATGCATTGATATGAACAACATCTAAACATCATTATCTATGTTACATAAGTGATGTGCTGGATCTCTGGAGTAGAGCTTTGCTCGACCCTTGAAATCTGGGGCGTTACACAATCCCAAGCTGCCATATCAACTTTCACCCCTCTTAAACTCAGCAATTACAGCAATGTCATTAGGAAAGATTATAAATAGCCCTCTCCTCTTCACATTTCACACAACAATTCCAAGAGAGAAACAACAACTTCTCATTTTCAAAATCCAAGTGAGAAGGAGAGAGAGAGAGAGAGAGAGAGAGAGAGAGAGAGAGAGAAAGGAAGAGAGTGAGGGTGAGAAGGAGCTCTCAAGCCTCCAAAATCAGATTTTTCAGCTACCCCCTTAGCCTCCTCCCACCCATCTCAACCCCCCAAGTCTAGCCTAGATTGATCATGGCGCAATCCATGTCCTAGCCTACTCAAGATTAATCCAAAGATCTTTTCATTTTACATACAAGCATTCATCATCATAAAATCTATTCCATTTTCAACCCCCCTGCTTCTTTAAATCTCTAGGGAACGTATGCTCTGTGACTTGTCATACCTTAGATCCTGTCACATTAGAAATTTCTAGTGATCTAATCTACTTTTCTTTACCTTTTCACATAAGCATCATCACATCCGCCTTCTAAACACATCATTAGATGTATGCTCTGTGGCTTGCAAAAATCTCGGATCTTCCTGCATCAAAAATCCACGTGTGCCTAGTCCTACTTTAGCCACATCATTCATCCCTTGAGATTTTCTTACCACACCAAGTAGAGACCGTACATTCATACGGGTAGAGAGGGTGCCTAACACCTTCCTTCTTTGTAACCGAGGTCCCTTACTTAGAATCCTGAATCTCAAACTAGGAGTGAATCTAAGGTGGGAGAATCTTCGAATTTCTCCCACCTTACATATTCCACGAGTTCAGGCCAACTGTGGGATTTTGAGATTAAGTGGCTAGTGGCGACTCCAAACTGACAATCAAGGCTACATACCCCACAACAAACACATTAAAGGAAGAACAAAAGTTAAGATCTCCTAAGAGCATGGGCGCCGATCTCCCAGCGTTCATAGAATGGTGACTCTATTGGAAGATCGGCGCCCACGCTCTTAGGCGATCTTGAATTTTGTTCTTTCTCTTGTGTGTATGTTATGGGTTATGTAGCTTTGATTGTCGATTTAGAGTCACCACTAACCACTTAATCTCAAAATCTCACAATCGGCTAGAATCCAGGAAATATGTAAGGTCAGAGAAATCCAAAGATTCTCCCACCTTAGATTGACTCCTGGTCTGCGATCCGGGATTTCGAGTAAAGGACCTCGGTTAGAAAGAGGGAAGGTGTTAGGCACCCTCTCTGCCCGTACGAATGAACGATCTCTACTTGGTGTGGTAAGAAAATCTCAAGGGATGAATGATATGGTCGAAGTAAGACTAGGCACACATGAATTTCTGATATAACAAGATCCAAGATTTTGACAAGCCACAAAGCATACGTCTAACGATGTGTCTAGAAGACTGATGTGATGATGCTTATGCAAAAAGGCAAAGAAAAATGGACTAGATCACTAGGAATTTCTGATGTGACAAGATCCGAGGAACGACAAGTCATAGAGCATACATTCACTAGAGATCTAGAGAAGCAGGGGGGTTGAGAAGGGAATAGATGTTATGATGATGAATGTTTATATGTAAAATGAAAAGATTTTTGGCTTGATCTTGAGTAGGCTAGGACATGGATTGCGCCATGATCAATCTGTGCTAGACTTGGGGGGTTGAGATGGTTGGGAGGAGGCTAAGGAGATAGTTGAAAAATCTGATCTTAGAGGCTTGGGAGCTCCTTCTCACCCTCACTCTCTTCCTCTCTCTCTCTCTCTCTCACTTGGATTTTAAAAATGAGAAGTTGTTGTTTCTCTCTTGGAATTGTTGTGTGAAATGTGAAGAAGAGAGGGTTATTTATAGCCTTTCCCAATAGCATTGCTATAATTGCTGAGTTTGAGAGGGGTGAAAGCTGACATGGCAGCTTCGGATTGGTTGAGGAGAGAGGAATGCCATGTGGTGTGCTCTCATTAGCTCTTGAGGGTTGGAAAAATGATAAATAAGATAGGCTGGGGGGTAAATCCATGTGAAAGTTGACTTTGGGATGAGGGACAACTGTTGCTCGAAGGAGACAGTTGTCTTGTACTGGGGCGGTAGTCGGATTACCGCCCGAAGTAATCCGACTATCGCCCGTGGTAGTCTGACTACCACCCGGGCTTGGTTCATGTCGGGCTTTGGTAGGTGGGCCTTATTTGATGCTCTGCTTCATCCGGTAATCTTCTTTCAGGCTTTTGGGCTCAAATGGGTGTGTTTTTGTATTGATTTGTACCCTTTGACCTTTGTGATGGTTCATATTAAGCTAGGGTTAGGCTGGTTTAGGGTTAGGCCAGGTCCTAGGTTTAGGCTGAGGCTTGGGCTAGGGTTACGCTGGGAATAGGGTTTTGTTTGGATTAGGGTTTGGTTCAGATTGGGATATGAGCTGGGATTAGGATATGATCATGGTTCCCAGATTGTCTTAGCTTTCTCAAGATACTAGCCTAGGTGGGGTGTCTACAAAAATAAAAGAAGAAATTGAATGGCTATTAAATGCATGATTTATTATACCCATCAAATACGCCAAGTGGATTTCTAATATAATGTTGGTCATTAAGAAAAATGGTAAGCTCCGAGTTTGTATTGATTTTAGGAACTTAAACTGAGCTACGCCTAAAGATGAATACCTAATGCCCAGAGCTGACCAATTGGTCAACCGAGCAGTAGGCTATAAAATGGTTTCTTTCATGGATGGTCATTTAAGATATAACCAAAAAAGTATTGTGCCTGAGAACATGGAAAAAATAGCGTTCAAATGTCCAGGACCGTTCAAGACTTTCTGTTAGGTAGTGATGCCATTTGGACTTTAAAATGCAAAGGCTACTTATTAGATAGTCATGAATGCAATTTTCCATTATATGTTCAGCCACTTCATGGAATTCTACATCGATGTAGTGGTCAAGTTGACCGAGGTGGACGAGAATTTTGATCACTTATGTAAATCATTTGAGTGAATGATGGTCCATCAGTTGAGGATGAACCCACTCAAATGTGCATTTGGAGTTTCGGCTAGAAATTTTTTAGCATTCCTGGTATATTAGTGAGGAATTGAAATAGACTAAAAAAATGTTCAAGCATTAATTGATGCTCAGCCATAGAGAAACAAAATATAATTACAACATTTTCTCGACCAAATTAATTTTCTACGTAGGTGAGTTTCCAACTATGCAGGAACAACTAACATTTTTATCCATCGGTGAAGCTGAAACAAGGAGATAAATTCAAATGGGAAGCAAAATACCAGTTGGCTTTCAATATGATTAAGGATTACTTGATGAAGCCACCAGTGTTAATATCGGCAGTTAAAGGTCGACTGCTCAAGCTATATGTTGTGGTTATTATAAAGTCGATCGGTACCCTACTAGCACGAGACGATGATGATCGAAAAAACCATGTTATCTATTATCTCAATCGTACATTGTTAGATACTGAAAGATGGTATTCAGTGATAGAAAATTATGTTTATCATTATACTTCGTGGCCACTAAATTATGTCATATTTATTAGTAAAATCAATTAATGTAATTAGTATCATTAATTGAATCAAATATATGTTGACTTGGCCCATTTTGAATGGCCAAATTGGAAAATGGGTATTAACACTATTTGAGTTTGATCTTAAGTATGTGTCTCAACGATCAATAAAAGGCCAGGACATAGCTAATTTCCTAGTTGATCATCCATCTGACATTGAAATGTAACTTCCTCTAAAAATCTTAGATTTATATACAGCACATCTGTCATCATGGAAATTGATATTTGATGGTTCAAGACTAACAAATCATCAGGAGCAGACATCATCTTAATTGCCCCAGATGGGAAATGGCAGGAATTTGCATTCTAGTTAGAATTTTAATGCACTAACAATCAGACCGATTACGAGGCTTTAATAATCTATCTGGAAATGTTAATGGAATTAGGTGCTAGAAATATATCCATGATCAGTGATTGGCAACTAGTGATAAACTAAGTAGCAAGTTTGTTCAAATGCACTAGTATTGCATTACTAACATACTATGCCTTAACAAACTAGTTATTATACAATTTCGACGCGATCGAACTAAGGCATGTAACCAGAGAGAATAACGTTGATGCCAACGAGATGGCACAACTGGCAACAAGACTTCAGATCATTTAGGGATCAAGCCATTTATAAATGTAACATCTCGAATTTTCACGGCCTGAGTACATACTCATGCCCAAGAATTCCAGGTGTTAATAATATAAAAATTGGATGCTTCAAAATCACACCTTTTTTAAGATAAATCACATCCAGTTATATTCATAAAGGTAACCATTCACGAGAATATAATCGACTATATTTATTATTCCATCAGAGTAAAAAGCATACAAATAATTCTTTAATACCCTCTCAATAGGAGCTTATTACATTATCAAATTTTGTAGCGAAAAATAAATAAAACAATTCGTGGTGTTATCCTTCATCTTTTATTTTTGAAAGAATCTTCCATAGAATGATTATCAGCCATATCATCAACCTGTAATTCACCTGTAATATCTGTATGGTTGGAGAGGGTGAATGCCCTACTCATAGTGCTGGTTATCCTTTAAGATTAACAACCATTCAAGAGATTCATAAGAATAATATGAGGGTTTTGATACGTCTCGTACTCCACCACTACGAGTGGCATTAGTAGGCGCAACCAATCTACATGAATGCATGCCTAGCATAGTGTGTCTCGTCCATCATACATAACGATCATCATAATGTGGAATATAGTTCACAGAAAACCTGGCTTACCCTGCATTCCATACTACAGAGATTCGTCGGTGTGTCCAAAGGTTACGTGGATTTACGCGAACATTTAAGGCGACACAACAACGCGATTCAAAGATATACATGACACGATTTGTTCATGGAGCAACTATTTACGACATCCAATCCTGAGAAGTGATGTAACATGCATGGTGGTTTACTTACATCAATTGTGCACCACTGCCGAACCCATAGGATTACGTGCTGATCAAGAGGGCCGCTACCCAAAATGCATTACATTCTTGATAATATATATGAACCACTATATACAAGGCCTATAACACATCACTTGTATCAATAAAGAAATAAGTCGAACCATGAGAGTTTTGAAATTCTAAGACACATGCCCAAGCCTTAAAGGAAGGTAGCACAAGGTTGACCTAATAAAGGAGAAGAGTAGTAATAAGCTAACTCAATAAGAGAGAAGAGTAAAAAATAGACTAACTCAACAAAAATATAGGGAGACAAGCAAAAGGCCAACTCAATATAGAATGGAAACACGTGTCGCTCTCAAAATTGACAAAGGGCAAGGCTTGTATCCATCACCCCACATAAATTTATAAAAATCACGCATAATTAAAATCATATCTTAACCATAATTACCAAAATGATAAATAATTCATAACGATCCATCAATCAATTGCATGAAAAATTATAGTAATATGGAAGTATGCAAAAATAAGATAAATCATATGAACTCAAATTAGTGTAAGCTTAAATGAATCCCTCACCTTAGCCTTAGATCTAAACCTTAGATAGATCTTGATGTAGGAAAGCTTTTACATGAATCACGACATTACTTAAGTAAGAGGGAGATACCACACATGTAGAGAAGGAAGAGGATGGTAGGCATTTAGGCTTCTCTTTCTCTTTCTCTTTCTCTCTCTCCTCCTTGGACATTGGGAGGTAGTGTGTGAGTGTAAAGGGATGCACACCCTCTTTATAAAGGAGTGGGTGGGTGTGAGGGGGTGTGTTTCACATCTTACTTTAATTAAGTTTCTCCAATTTGACCTTTTTTGACAATCTTTCTTTAAATATAATTCATTCAGTGCGTCGGGGTTGTCGAATGGAGCCGGGGTTTATGATTTTCTTAGTGATCCAAAATCTAGACTGGCCTATCTTAAAAATTCTCCTAACGGGTGTCAAAACAAACTTGATCTCAATTAACGGTCCACACTTAATTATCAGGGCCTAATTTTGAGAGAAATGTGTAGTCAGGATAGACAAACAGTTGGACAAAAGTTAGTGGTTGATCAATGGTGGAAAAGCCTTAGAAGAAATTTTACCTTTTGCACCAAAAGGAAGGAATTGAAGTCAAAGCGGTTATCATTCAATGATATAGGATCACAGATCAAGGTCTAAATTTTGTATGATATCATATTATACAAAGTCATAGTGTGGTCCAAATTTAAGTTGCGATCGACAGTGTAATATAGGTCAATCGAAAGCTATAGATTTAAGAAGAGTTGGTAAGCCTAAAACGGCTTACTTCACACCTAAGGAAAAGCCTACCAAGGTGGGGTCCTCATATTTTACACTGGGTCCATATGATGACCAATCCAAGTCGTTCATATGGAAGGAAATATCCTACTACAACTAATCACGAGCTTTTCTCACTCGATGGACATCAAAATTAATTATTAAGGGACTGATTTGTTAATTGGGCCACTTTTACAATGATCTAAGGGCTAAAATTTGACGTGCATAGTTAATTTATGATAAGTAGGCATGGTATAAAATTTTAAATGAAATGGATCATGAAAACTATGTGATCTAAAATTCAAGGGTATAGGTTAATGGCATTAAGTATTTACGATTTTGTCATCTTTTATTTCCAAGTTCCATCGTCTGTAACATCAGACTAAACCATCTAAATACATTAAAATTTGACAACCATTCTTTATTTTTCATTCTCTTTCCATCGCTCCATTTTGGGACTTGATCGTTTACAGATGACCAAGATGCCTTTTTAATGGGCTATACTGCCCTGAGGTCTAAAACAACGCTTTCATATATCTAATAAAGAAGTCAGCCAATAGTTGTGGCATATACCTTACGATCTTTGAACTGAGCAATTCATTCTGATTTTTGGCGGCCCATTTGATGGATCCAAATATGATGGATGGTCAAATGATATATTAAAAATATGCAAACTTGATGGTTAGTATTCTGATCATGTATGTGGGTGGTTGTATGGTTAGTTTTGTAAACAGATGAATATAAATAGGTTTTTGGAGTGATCAAGAGGTAGAACATGTGTACCATTAGATTCAAGTGACTTGTTCACATGTGTAAGTTCCTCAAATTGTAGTTCTGATGGTGGGTTAAGCATATTCATAGGTGGTGAATAAGATGAACAGATCAGCATCTCGATTTTATAAGTGTACGAGCGGATGTAGAGATCAAGTAGTTAGTTTACCATGATCGGGTAGTCCAAACTCAAAGTAGATGGTCAGATATCTTTACCTAATGGTGAATAGTTGATTGTACGGTTGGTTATAATAAACAAGTGAGAATAGTTAGATATATGATGATCTTGTCCTAAAAATCAATGGTCAGGTGACTTGTTTTATGAATGAAGATTATTCTCAATTGTCAAATTCGGGTTAAAGAATAGATGTAAGGTTAGGATAGGTTAAATTGTTGACATATATATGTATATACTAAATTAAATTTCATGGTAACACTCAAGAACTTTTAATACTCGGGTATTGAAAAGTTTAAGGTGTTATAATAAAAGGTCCTTGCCTTCGGCCTTTCTAAGAAAACTAACTTTGGAGATCCATCGGGCTGAGATAGATGAGGATGACTGGAGGATTCCAATCATTAATTATCTTCAATGTCCTCGAGCTAAGACTAGTCGGGATATTAAAAGATCAGTCTTAAATTATTTCATGGTCAACAGTGAATTATATTGGAAAGGGGTCGATGGTGTATTATTATGATGGCTAGGCAATAAAGAGAGAATGTTAGCTATAGGCGAAGTACATGAAGGAATATATGGAGCACACCAAGCTGGAAGAAAAATGATGCTCACATTGCAGTGCTATGGATATTTTTGGCCAAAGATGACAACTAATTGTGTCCAATACTCCAAGGGATGTGAAGCATATAAAAACCATCAGCCAATATAACACGTACTTGCGACCGAGTTACATCCTATTATGAAACCCTAGCCGTTTTAAGAATGGGCCATTAATATAATAGGACAAATTCACCCACCTTTTTTTTAAAAATGGATAGTTTCATCATTGTGGCTACCAACTCACTAAGTGGGTAGAAACGAAACCCACGAGGGGAACTAACCACAATGAAATAATTGAATTTATTAAAACATATATTATTCATCAGTTTGGAATTCCTGAATCGATTACATTGGACTAAGGTGTAGCATTCTTGTCTAAAAAAGTAAAAGTCATGGTTGAAGAATACAAAACTAGGTTGTTGCATTCAATACCTTACTACACACAGGCTAACGGCCAGGCCGAGACTAGTAATAAGGTTATTATAAATATTTTAAGAAAGTTGATCGACATCAATCCTCGAGAATGACATACCAAACTGTCTGAAGCCCTTTGAGATTATAGGAATTCACCTCGAACTAGTACTGGAATGAGTCCTTTTACACTAACTTATGGCCATGATGCAATATTACCTTTAAAGGTTACTATGTCATCATTAAGAGTTACGTACCAAAGTGCCTTAACTTCGACCGAGTTCACAGAAGTAATGTTGATCAAGTTAGGACTAGATGAAATGCAATTAAAAGCTTTAGATTCCTTGATAGCTAACAAGGCTAAATTCGCACGTGCATATAACAAAAGGGTAAAAGGCAAAGCTTTTGGAGATGGAGATAAAGTCTGAAAAGTTGTGTTGCCTTTGGGAGTAAAAGAAAATGCCTTATGAAAAAATGGTTACCCACTTGGGAGGGACCATTTACGGACGAGAAAGTTCTTTAAGGTGTACATTCTTCGTAATATGCAAGAAAATATTGCAAAGAATCCTATCAACGGTTAGTTTTAAAATGGCTACCATTTTCACATGTGGGAGATGGTGCAAGATCAGGCCGAGTACTAGTTTTTTCCATAATTTTTACTAAAGAAAACTGACCAAAAATGGTCAAGTTGTCAAGCTTGAGACAGATAAAAAGAAAAAAAAAAACATCGATAAGTGTTGAGTGTTAAATATTACATATTTTTCCCTATTTATAGCTTGGTTTTATGAACATGATCAGGCTTAATGGTATATTCTATACATGTTTGTATTGCAAGGTGAATCTGAGAGCTTGGATTGAAAAGAATGCTAAAAGCATGGATTTAATGCACAAGAATCACCAAGGCAAACGATAGATCTTAAGAGACCAAGAGTGAATAATTCACATGCCAAAGATCCAAGGAAGCCAAGTACAAAGGATGAAGAAAGAATGCAGAATCCACAGCAGAAAACAGGACATTTCGATCCGACCTGAGCCAACTTCAATCCGACCGAAATCGTAAAAAACTGTCTAGCAAGAAATCAGGATAATTCGGTCCGACCTGAGTCAACTTCGGTTCGACCGAAGTACTTCGGTTGGAGTCGGTCCAACCTAAATTTAACAGATTTTCTGTATAAGATTTTTCAACATCAACTTTGATCCAACCGAAATTGTGCAGAATTGTCCAGTGAGAAAGTGCAATTTTTAATCTTAATTCGATTCGACCAAACCCAACTTCAGTTCGACCAAAACGTAACATAGGACTTATGCGGAGTGCGTAAATTCAAGACAGTTTCAAGAAATTCCAAGGAGCTACGTAAGATGGGGCTTCACAATTATAAATAAGAGTCCTTAGGACATTCTTAGGTATCTTCTAAGGTTTTAAGGAGTAGATCAAAAGGGTGGGAGCGGCTACCAAGAGTTTTTCTTCTTCTTCCTTAGTTATTTTTATGCTTTCTTCAAGAGTTCTTAGTTCAATCATGTCTATGGTTAGCTAAATCTCTTAACTAGGGCTAAGAGGTAAAGCTTGTAGCATGATTGAGATGTTTGCTTTGCTTTGATTCATGTTTATATTGAACTTCATTGATTTCTAGTTGATTTTAAGGAATATTTTTAGTTTTCAATGGTTTATTTTGACTCAAATTACAATAGGCACTACAATAGATTTAAGTATCTTCTTTTCTTATTTGAGATTGTGGGATTGGTAAATCTTGTTATTTTCCATTGTCTCCTGGTCATGGTTTGGTGACAGAATCCCTTCCAAATCTTCACAATTCTCCTCCATTGAGGCTGGATCAATGAGAAGTTTAAAGATTTAACCATCTCTTTCTCCAACTGGATAAGATAAGACTTTAATTCCAGTTGGATCTCTTGAATCAAGTAAGGTAACATCTTAATGGCTACAAGTGGATCCTTGGTACCCTAGTTCCCACCTTTAAATTCACAAGTTTCAATTACATTATTCACAATTACTCCTTTATATTCCAAATTCAAATTTAGATCTTCTTCTAGTTCTAGTTCTAGTTCTAGTTACTTTCAAAAACGTACAAGATTAGTCCCTATAGATTCGACCTCAGTCTCACTGAGATTATTACTACATTGCGACCCTACACTTGGGGTTGTGAACAATAAGCAAGACAAAACATAGATCAAGCCCTAGCCAATCATACAAAAAAGGAAAAATAAAGAAAAAAGGGAGGCTTGGCCACATGGGGATTCAACATATGTTGCATTCAATTCTGTGAATTCGATGAGGGTGCGCTCTTTCATTACTTTGGCCTCTTGTCTTTGTTTCTTCCAGGATACTCCTTTTGTCAGTGAGCGATCAAGAAAGCATAGAACAATATTAATGTGGTGACCAAAGGAGACGGCTTTATCTTCTCCATCCTTCTTACAAGCACTGCTCTCTTTCGACCGTCCATAATACAACTCAATCAGGGAGTGAATGAACTCCCCAAGATCTGGAGAATTGGGGCAATTTCCTCCAGCATAGATATGCTCGGTCTCTTTAATTTCCAATTCTAGTTCTTTTAACTAAACTTGAAGTGCTCGCAACACCATTTTGTTAAAATGGTGCTATTGATTCCAATGGAGATGTTGCTCCCAAGCGGTGTCCTAGAGACTCGACAAGGTGAAAGATTCCATGTGCATGGCTTCCTTTTGTTAAGCTAAGTCAGTGAATTTCTTAATCTCAAATTCTACAATGAAAAAGGTGTTCCTGAGATTCTGAAGTCGAGTCAGAACATATAGCAGTTTTTTTAAGATTCATCAGTAGAAGAAACTACTGAATATTCATGGATGAAGGGGTAGATGTTGAATAAGATGTGAGAATGAGCAAACCCCTCAAGGTCCATGGCCAAAATTTCTTCCAAGAAGCCCCTAGCCCAAGAAAGAGGAGTAGAAATCCCAATAGAAGACATGGTTGTTGAAGGGAAAAGGAATTCAAAATTTTTGAGGGCAGAAAGGGCTGGAAGTGTGGAGAAAATGGAAATCCAAAGTGCTGTTTATATAGCCACAAGAGGTATTAATCGCGTCCACTTCTAACGCATCATGTCGATTCGAATGCCCATTAATGGTATGCAAAACATCTCTTTAGAAGAGGAAACAAGCAGTCACAATGGTAGTCATTACTCGAATAGTGCTCTTCATTTCTATGGCATGTCATCAGGTTAATGATTATTTTAAGTATACAAGAGAAAGGAAAAAAAAACTAAGAACCAAATGGTCGAGACATAGAAAAAGGGGCACTCTGGCCAATTTTATTAATTTGGAATTGTAGTACAAACCAAAAAAAAATCAAAAATCAAAGGAGGAAAATGCATCCATTCTCTCCGATATCTTCATTCGTCTGGCTTCATGTCGATCGAGGATTGTTTAGGTCTTTAATACCATGCACGTCGATAGAGGAGGTGTTGTCTCGGATAAAGACAACCAATGTGTTGACCTTAGTTTTCTATTGAGCCCTGATCACTACTAGTTCCTCATGGTGAGCCTTTAGCACCTTCAGTTGTTCCTCCATCATTGCAATCTGAATAGCTAGATTGGTTATCTTCATCTCTGATTCCTTCAGTTTAGTATATGCAGAAGATAATTGTTCTCCAGCAATTATGACTTCGTTCACCTTAAGAGTTGTAGCTGAGTGCCCATCCCGGATCCTATCGACCATTGCATGAATGTCTTGATACTCTTGCACTAAGTATAAGAACTCATAGAGCATAAGCATCCTGGTCGACAAGGTTTCTTCCGAGCGAGAAAACATTTGGTACAGTGGATGATAATGACAAATTTCTCGACAAACCCTAAAGAGATGAAGTCGTTGAAGCATGGACGAAGGTGTAATTTCTCTTGAAGCCGTTGAAGCATGGACGAAGGTGCTGAAGACTCGGCCACTGAAATGTTACTAGTGAGAACTTGGTGTAACGTCTCAGAAAAATCCATACAAAGAACCGAGTACCACCTCAGGCAGAAATCATTTATGGTCGAATTCTTTGGAGATTAGATGAAAATTAATTAAGTACTTGTAACGCTCCGATTTTCAGGACCCGAGTATATGACCCGTGTCCCAAAAACCCGAGTGTTAACTTTAAAGGATGGTCGAATTCGAGTGTACATTTTTTTTTCTTCATCAGAGTAAGCAAATGAGCGTAGTATGGACAAATCGACATAAAGGAAAATTTCATTATCATTCAAATTTACAAGAAGCTGCCCATAATGACTTATACAAACTAATGTCTCTAAATTTAACAAGTACAAGATTTACAAGAATTTAATACATGAAGAATGACGGAAAGCATATAAATGTCAACAGCAAGATCACGCAGCTCCTCCAGGTAAATACAGCCATGCATCCCTGGCGATCGTACCCTGCTCCTCATCAAGTCTGAACATACATATCACTAAAGCCACCTGTATTACCTGTACGGTTGTATATTTGATGGATGAGTGGCCAACTCAGTGTGAATTCCCCTCAAGATTACACACCGCCGCATTAGGTAAGAGATAGTATAAAACATCCAGACAACCAAAACAGAGTAAATGCAGTCTTATTAGGTGCATGGATGCATGAATGCAATCATCGACCCGGGTAAATCATCCGGACGGTCGGAGCCCCAGGAAAAACATCCAGACAGGCAATGGGGTCGTCACCCAAAGATGTGAGTGGTCATCAGCGCAACACGCAGCGTAATCGTATGGGCATGAGTGATCCAAGTCATCATCATAAATCGATCGGCTGGTCATTAGCGCAACTCGCAGCGTAATCGCATGGGCATAATGATCCAAGCCGTCGTAGTATGCCATGCATGATTAGCCAAGTCATTATTAGTCCATTTACAACCAGCCAATTTAGATAAGCTCAAAGGTCACTACGGGGAGCACATGGCCCAACAGCTCGGGCATAGTGTCCCATTACCACCATCCCCGGCTCATGAGGCTACCATCTTAGGATGTTTAATGGAAACCTGTCGACTAGTGGCCAATCATGTTACAATATATGGCGCTTACCATCGTATGGTTACACAGTATAAAACATCGAACCCATATAGGAAAAATATCAAAACAAAACCACATAGGGCGATATCAAACAAGCCACATAGGGCAATTATCAAAATAGGCCTCATAGGGCGAGTGTCAAAACCATGCGATAAAAGACCATCCTTAAAAACCATTTGGACACAATAACCCTGGATGGTAGGCCCACATCAATGATCCATTTAGACCACTACTCAATAACCACTAAGTCGAAGGTCCATTTTAATCACAACCAGTCGGGTTACATCCCAAGTATGGGTGTACATTTATAGGTGGAGGTTTCCCACTAATGTACCAGTTTAAAGTCCATAAGCAATACACAAATAATTCACAAGCATGAACAAATATACAGGATGAACATTAAGCAGGCAATATAGCAATTCAATTTCCACCAGCTAATACATGTGATTATAAGAGAGAGATATCAATTATAATTTTTTAATAAAAACTATAACTTAAGCTAATGAGAAGATGGAAAGCTCAAGGGGAAGAATCATCACCTTATACGTTGAATCGCCTTCTAATGTCGCTAAGTGCTTCGCCCTTAGAATTATATCCTACCATAAATCATGAACTTGTACAATTAGGTCCAAGTTCTAATCACTACCTAAGGTTTAGATTTCTTTTAGGGTTTTAATATAGAATTAGGGCTTTATCCTGGGGTTTTAGTTCTAGGAGTTGAACTGTAATACATGTGTAGCTTACTCGATGTAACAATAGGTTAGTTGCAGTTTAACGTTAATGATACAACTAATACTAGTGACCATGGTAATACTAAGTATTACGATGGAAATAAAATAGGTGTAATCTACTATTAATGATAATATTTTCGAGTGATGGATATTACACTAATATCAGTAATGGCAATTTTATTTACAATAACTAATATTAGCACAACAACGTCTTGATGGCTATTATTATATTAGGTTACCTAGCATCAACCCACGATGAATAATAGTGCTAATAATTCCAAAACAATTATTACTATTAACAATGTACTAGTATTAGCTAACGTGACACTAACAATCGTTAAGGCGAAAATATGTAGTATGTTCTATCTTCAATATTAATCTTTTAAGAACGACAAAATAAAATACTAATATTTTAATAACGATAATTTTTATATGTATTAACCAATATTAGTATGGATGATGTATTAACCAATATTAGTATGGATGATTTACCAAGGGTTAATTTTAACTAAATTTATTAATCTTTAAAATGATGCTAATAATCACAATGATAATTGAAATGGTTTCAATCTGAAAAGAAAATGGGGCTCACCTTGGTCGACTCGGTTCGAGTCGAGTTGACTCGGCTCAACACCACCGCCCATCTACTCTCTCTCTCTCCATCTCCCTTTCTTCCTTCTCTCCCTTTTCTTCTTTTCTCCTCACCCAAGCCCCTACATCAACAAGTCACTGGACTAACAGGAACTGGTCTGACTCACCCAACTCGACTCAGCGAGTTTCAACCGAGTCGAGTTGACTCGGAATGGCTCCCTCTCTCTTCTTCCCCAACCATGCTGCGACATCCAGCAATACTCGAACCAGGCCCCTAGCAGGGTTGCTGGACCAACACCCACAAGAAACTGCACAATGGCTCGCATTCAACTCTATGTAGGGCCCACTAGATAACTAGATTGGCCTGGTTTACAAACAGTTGGATTTACAAAGTCGAGCCCCCCTCCTGATGAGCAGCTTAATCTCACATACACGGACCACGTTGGCAATTGCAAACCACCAGATCCGTTGATTTCATTTGGCCAATCCAATACATAAAGGAAACCTGCTTTGTTCTTGCCAGGAATCAAACACCACCTAGCAGATAAAGTCTCCTGGTCTTTCATGAACTTCCAGCCATGATTCTTTCATAGCTTGATGAAACCAGTTCCATGTTGAGTTCATTCAACAACGTGATTTGTCATCAACAAGGAATCTATGCTCAACCCCATTTGCCTCAGTGTAGTTACAGTCAGGAACTGTCACCACCCTCTCCTCCACTCTTTTTCTTTCTCTTCCTTAAGCCAGTCTAATGGTCCAACACGGCCCAGACTCGGCTTAGACTCGGACCGAACTTGGGCCAGTGGGTGCAGTGAGTCGGATCGGCACCAGCGGACTGGTGTGGTGCATTACAGCTTGAGTCGAGCTCACTTCTCTCTCCGCTTCCATTTCTTTCTTCTCCTTCCACCCACCTCCAATCTGAGGTTGAACCGGCTTGGAATCACGGCAACTCAGTGAGCCAAAACGGTAGTCGTGCATGGAGTTTTGGCGAGGAAGATGACTGGCCATTAATGGCGGATTCCACTACTGAGCACGTTCCTTGGAAACGAATGTGCTGGAGGGTCTGAATCATTCCTTTGAAGCTTATGGATGCCTCAAATCGAAGCTCCATGAAGGTTTTCTCAGTGGGTTCGGGGTTTGAAAGATGCGGCTGTTTCTCGTCGGGCTTTCGTAAGAGCTGAGGAGGAGTTATTTTCACTCCCCTCTTAACACCAAAAACAACTCGTTTAGGCCGTTGGATGAGGATTTAACGATCCGGATACATCCTGCTGGTGGGAGGTATTGCAAACTGTTGGCGCGACTAAAACCAGCTGTTTGAAAGCCCTAAACCACGCAACTACGTGGGCGGCTAGGATCTTCCTCGTATGAACGGCCGAGATCGACGGATTCTCGACGCACACAGATTGCTGAGTCGACAAAGCAGCAGGTTTCCATTTTTGGAAACAATGGTTTTGTGGGGCTTGTTTGTGTTGGTTGTTGTGCAACGCACGTGTGCAAGGACCTACACGAGTGACTTGGTTCTGGTCAGGTCCACGTCGTGCACACGATGGACGGTTTGGATCCTTCGTGGGATCCATGATGGTGGGCCATTTGCAAATCACACGGACGACGTCCGTTTCAAATGAAGTTGCAGCGGGAGAGCGGCATCTCTCTGTTTATGGAAACAGCGGGTCAGACCCGTGTTGACCGGGCTTGGTGGTCTGGTGCACCTCAAGTGTACCACCTATGGTGCACACAAAATGGTTGTGGGGCCCACTGTGATGTTTTGTGACTAATCCATCCCGTCTAGTCATCTTGGAAGGCCCTATATAAAGGAATTTGGTCAAAGATCGGGTGGATCCACGGCTTAGGTGGGCCATATGAATTCATTTACGTTCTTTAAGGGCGCCTACATAGGTTCAATGGTCGAATCAACCTTAACCAGAGCGTCAATGGTCCAAAAGATCCTGGTGGATCATTGGTAGGACCCTTTTTACATAATACCAACCATATGCTAATATTAATATCATTTTTTCCATTATCATTATTATTATTCTTATCATTATTACTATTATCTTCCTCTAAGTTATTTACATGGGTCCCATCCTAATCAGCACCATCTATTTACTCACTCATCCCCTAGGGGGCTTTTGTCAGAAAGATTAAATCATTTAAATCATAAGTGGCCATATTTAGTAATCTCATGGCCAGCTAATGATTCCCACCAACCTAATGGTCGGATTGGCTCCAGGTGTTAATATGAGTGATTCCACATGATTCTCAAGTAATCTAATTCACAAATATAGTGTATATTTCCATCCAATCATCCGATTAAGTTATCCTTTGAGCGAACGTGCATCTTTGTAGTTATATGCTCAACTACAATGTTTACATCATAAATCCACGGTTGGATTAATTTAAAATCCTTTATTAGGAGTCCTAGCAGTCCTAAGTTCTATATAAGTGGACTTTTAAATTGCCTGATTTAATCCCTAAATTATCTGATTAGTGCGTCAAGTGATTGGTCGCTCTATAGAACCTAGTGGTTGTTGAATAGTGGACCTCATGATTCAGGGTGCTATACCCAAGCTAGTTGGTTAGCTCGTCCACGAGTGGAATTGGAATCCTAAAAATATAGCCATGTGGGAGTTAATTGCTTCCAACGGTTGGACTCAGATTAGAATGAACATAGGTGTTGACTAAGATGGGTTTGTATTTATGCTAAGTTAGGTTACCTGGTAACACCCGAGTACTGAAAGGTACGGGGCGTTACAGTACTAAACTGAATAAATTGATATGGGAATTGGCCCCAGGCAACGCCAAGCCTGACTCGATGAGAATCGCTAACTCTACATCACCTAAAAACCTAGGATTAATCTCAAAACCCAGTTACTCTCGGGAGCACACTGAAACTCCGTATCAGACCTGGACTGCACGTCGAAAGTCCGATGAACACGAAACTATATGGTTATGACCGCCTTACTAGGCTTGACAACCATCGCGGGAATCGAGTCCAGATAATATCCAAAAACACATAACTTGAGCCTGGAGCGAAGTGTGTGAAAAACGCGAATATCCTTAGAAAATGAATTCAAACTTAAGTGATTTGGGCCGTTTGCTTGTAGGCCAAATTTAAGGTTTCAGACAGTCAGATTCTGACCCAACTACACCCTTGGATCAGGAAAATCTCCTTACACAAGTCAGCGTATTTGTGGCCCTGATCGAGTGACGATAGCCGTTGAACTGAAACTGGTCCTCCGCGGTCAATACACAAATCCAATCAAACCAAAATCTTAACCTGAGATAGATCCATTGTCAGGAAACTTTTCATGGACCGTGTGCAGAAAATGGACCTCCAGATGAACTCCGTTGGCTTGAAACAGCCGCTTTTTGGCTATAACCTAAGTATACCATGGCCCTGGGGTCATTGACTTCACTTTCGGGCCTATATAAAGCCCTAAACCCACCCCTCTCTTATTACATACGAATTTCCTAAAATCCTAGGAGAGAGAAGAGAGAAAAGAAGAGAAAAGTGTGAGGAGAAGAGTGAAAGTCAAGGAGATCGAGGCGGTGTTTCTCTCGTGCGACTACAAGCACTAGATCGCCTCTTGGCTACGCTACTCAATTTGTTTTGACTGTGATTTGGGTAAGGAATCCTAACCCTAATCTCATTTTGGAAGTCCAAATAGATGAATCGACGAAATAGCTAACCTATTCCGTGATTTAGGTAGTCGTTGTGCCGTAGACAAAGGCGTAGTGTTCGAACTGACTTCGATACAAGTTTACCAATGGAAGGTGCGAACTATAAACATTTAGGTTATGGTTTTCAAGGCTTTCAATGTCAATAATGGTTTGTGACTGACTTGATTGCCACCATATACCCTTAGATACGATGTTTTCCATATATTACATGTGTATGAACTATGCTTATTAACTATGTATTCCATGTGTTTGTTGAAATGTTTGAATGAATATAGAATTTTGATTTGTGCTTGCCATGATTATTATTAGAGAATACATGATCGTTGTATGCGTGACAACTCCTTTGTGAAAGGATTTGACATAATATATGCTATAATTAATTAATTACATGTATGTTTGAAATGTGTAGTCTAAGTGTTTGATAAAATGTCTGAATGGGTGATTTTTTGATGAAATGCATTTATTAAAGGTGTTGAGATGAGATTCTCAACTACCTTAGCTATATGAATAGATTCCTTCATGTAATTTACATTCGACTACGTGATTCATGTATGAAATGCCTATGTGTGATAACATGTGCACTATGTGTTTGTTAAAATGCTTGAATGAGATTTATATATGATTTGGTTGTTAAATGTTGTTTGACTGTCACATATGAATGCCTATTGTGACTAAGTATGATTGGGACTATCGCATAGTCTAGGTAATCGGTAACAATTTCTGATCGAGTGGCAGAATTAGTTTTGCCACCATGGACACGTTTGATGAATCTGAGTCGTACGGTGATTATCGACAGTGGTTAGGCCACAAGGAGTGCGTATACACTCCATGTCGATTAAGTTAGCGTGTGCTCATACCAATGAAGCCTGTCAAGTAACCCGATTGGCCTAATGTGTGTTTACCATGGATGGACGCTACTGCTTGAATCTAAGGTACCACTTACCAATGCAAGGTCCGTTTAACCTTGGTACCACGATCCGCTAAGACTCATAAGCTGAGCATGGTGGTGTATGGGACATCGTGGTCGAGTTGTTGGCCTATGCTGGGGTGACAAGCCACCTCGTAGTAACTAGTGAGCAATACAAACTCGTGAGCCGAATATGGTGGTGTATGGGACACCGTATTCAAGCTATCGGCCTATGCTAAGGTGACGAGCCTTTCCATAGTGACCTTGAGTATAAACTACGGCCTAAGTTGAGGTGATGAGCCTCTTCATAGTGACCTAAACTTACCTATCCACTACTTTCAAATCAGGGGTGATGTTGCCCTATAACTTGCCTATTGTATGTGATTAACTAGGATTGACGACCCTAGATGGATCATTGTTTGAGAAAATGATATAAAGAGAGGTACCTTAGCTTTCCAAATCTACTATATGAATAGGTCTAATTAAGAACTTGGCTAACACAACCATGCACCGTATTGTATATGCCTTTGGCGTGGGAGTTAAGCACAGTGGGAGTTTAGCATGCACGACCGTGAAATGATGTCGCGGAAGGAGTGCAAGCGAGGGCATGCGTCATTATTGCATATCATTCTTACATTAATCAGAATAGTTAGGATATGATTGTTATACTGCTTTATCATTACTGCTTGACTGAATTGATAACATTTTAACCTTTACCTAATAGCTCCACTAAGTTGATCACTCACTCCCACCCTGGGACGGTGTTTTAAAACACCAACCAAACTCTGTTGTAGTTGCAGATGATGTTGCAACCTACGAGTTGGAGTCGGCCTTCTACGACGACGACGAGTTCTCCTTCATGTAACTCTCTAGCGGGTCTATGTAGACCTTGAGTTGCGTCGTAGGGATTGCACTAGTTGAACATTACACCATATCATTTGTAAATTTTGAAATTATACATGTAATTATTTAACCTGGTGATATAATCATACTCTGGGGTTCATATCCATTTATACACCTTATATATTTATCACAGTCTTCTGCTTGCTAAATTTAATCATATCTGGAGTATGATATGCTGATTTAGTATAATCTCATTCATGTTTAATGCACTAATGCGGACAACATGTAATCATCATTTTCTATGTTGCATAAGTGATGCGATGGATCTCGGGAGTTGAGCCTTTGCTCAACCCTTGAAATTCGGGGCGTTACACTTGGACAAGGGAGGAAAGTATGCCTTCAACAAAGAGTGTTTCCTTGAGCATTTAATGGGGGAGCGGTTGACATCTCGACAGGTGCAACAACATCACCAGTGTCATTAGTTGATAAAACCTCAATAACTGTTACTCAGCCAAGAGAAACTGTAGCTAGCTGAGGAATTTCTTCTTCTTCATCATCTTCCAAAATAAGTGCTCTATCCCTGTTGGACGAACCAAGAACTTTTTATTCAGTTTGATCCATGGGAGATGCAAGTTGGCTTACCAATGATGGTGTAGAGTGAGAAGACATGGCCTTGTAGGAATTCTATGGGGTCACAAAAAGAGGCTCATCTTCATCAAGATCGATGGTCGAGGTCTCAAAATGAACAGTGACAAGGAGAGGTTCTACTTGTTGTACAATTTTCATCTTCTCTCGAGTTTAGTCTTCTAGCCGAGGGATATCGCTCATGGTTTCTTCAAAATTTGAGTCATTGAGGTTTTCTATAGAAGTTCGAGTCTTGAAGACTGCAACAACAATAGGGATTGACTCAGGCTATGTAGAGTGTTTTTTTGCGACCGAGAGCTCCTTAGTCCCTGCATGGATGAAATATATTAGATTAAATAAGGAATTATCAAGCAATCAAGTAATTAAAAAGAAAAAGGAAAAACATCAACCTAAATCAGAGTGAACAGCAACAATGGAGTATTGGTCAATCATTAATTGGATTTTAGTGGTATCACCAATAGCTATTGCGAAGGGACAAGCAACGGAAGGAAAAGGTGGAGGATTAGGCCGATAAGGTGTAAGTACCGATCGAAATGAAGGTTGAGATCGTTCAACCTCTCCATTTCTTTTTTCCATTTATTGAAATGAGCTTCGTCATTTCTCTTATTAGCCTCTTTCATCTCCCATGAATAATCTAAGAGAGAGTCCCAGCTAAAAATTGCTTTTGTAGTATGTTTCAAAAGTAGAAACAACCTCAGTTGTAGGAGAAATGCTTATGATTTTTCTTGTAGCTCGATCAGTCTATGCTACTAGAACAACGCTTATTGGCACGACCATGATAGCAGGAATTGCAGGTACTATAGGAGGAGGACCTGTAAGAAGTCCAAGATCGGCAATCTTCTTAAAAACAAGTGGTGCTACTAGTGCTTGGGCTGATTGAGGAGTTGTGCCTGACCTAATAGGGCCAACAGTTGTGACCTTTCGGTACTTTGGTTACGGGGGAAGCTGGATAGACTGTCTTTATTATTGCTAGAGGGACGGTCAAAGCAATCGAGGACATTCTTTGAGACCAAGTCTTTCTATGACTTGGAGATGAGGTTGATTTTGATGCTAATGGTTTTTTATTGTCTTAAGTCGATTTCTTCTTCTCAACCTTAGGTTTCTCTGTCTTGGAAGTTGAAGGGAAGATTCGAGCGATGGTAAGATCAGTGAACCCAGTAACTAATCTCGTAAAATACTTCTTCCACCAGTTGCAAAAAGAACGCATCTAGCAAGACAGCTGGAGAAGAAGGGGGCATTGTAAGTAGCACATATTTCTTCAAAATTATTGTGGAGGATATGGAAGGTGCCAACCAAATTTAAAATCGAGCATTGTTCGGAGGTTGATTACATGTTTTGTGAATGAAGGGGCATGAAATGCATTGGGTTCATCTAAATTGGTAAACAACGAGATTGGGACAGTAATACTTGACCCTAGCTTTAGCATTCATACATGTCTCTAAGGTGCCGCCATAAGAGAGATCTCTGCAGATGAGATAACTCTCCTAAGCTTTGTCTCTAAGCTTGGTCATCTCGACATTGCTTGTATCATAGTCTTTTATGAACTAGGCTGGATCAAACTCTTTATTGTTAAAAGGGCAGTAAGAACGATTGGATTTTTCTAGGTTGAGAGAGAGAGAAAGTAACTCATGTTTTTAGCAAAAGAATGGGTAGATCTAGGGAAAAAGATATTTTAATGGCTAAAAGAAGTGAAAGAATTTAGAGAAGGGATAAGATTTACAAAGTCAAATATAAAATATTCAAAAAGTCACATTTAAAGGAGCCACAAAGGCCCTCTGCTATGGTAAAAACCTTTGGCAGTTCCTTGAACATACTGCGCTAGAGGTGGCCAAGTACGAATAGGGCAAGGGCTAGCTGTCGACCCTGGGCGAGTGCCTCGGCTAGATGAACATACTCTTTTGTAATTTACACAACACTCACGAAGAGTAGATAATAGCATATTCACATCAATAGAAATGACGTATGTTCTTGATTATCAACAATGGCATGTGTTTTGCAATGGAGGACATGAAATTATAATAAGTCTTACCACTCTTGTCTAGAAGGGAGAAGTAATGTTACTTACCCAGAACAAAGATGGGGTAGATTGGGTCGCCAATAGGAAGAAGGTGGGTGAGGGCACAAATATCCATGATTGTGGAACTCATGAGAATACATCCAAAATGAAAAGTGTTGGTCGATTAGTTGTAGAAGGATGAAGTCGTAGTAAGAAGAGATGTGTCTGCTACATATTCATGCGGTGAAAGGTTGATATATTCATACATGCCAATCTGTCTCCATGTATCCCCATATTGTTGGGATAGATGGGCAAACCATTCTAGCCATCCTTTTAATACTCTCAACCAGGATCTCGAGGTCTTGAAGGTATTTATAGGGTTTAGAAGAGAGTCAGATTGAATAAGGAGTTGTTTATCCAAATAGCAGGGGAATAATTCATCCAACAATTATAGTCAACCGAGGGAGATTTCATAATGAAATCTAGGTCGAGCATAAGGAATGTTCTATCTACATCGATAGGGATGGAGAATATAATACCATCCTATATTTCAGACGAAAGAGCTTCTTGATGGAAGGTTGCAGGGCCAGATGAAGAGGAAGTAACTATGGCACTAGCAATCTCGGTCGGAAAGAGCTTAGGAAGAAGAAGAGTAAGAGTCATGTAAAAAAGCAAAAATTAGTTTGCAATAGCATATATATTGGTCAAAGACGTGTGCACTAATGAGGATAATCATAACTCTTTGTACAATACGATTATGTGTTGCATGTCATGATAAGATCCGTAAGGCAGATGTAAAATCGCCATTCAATTTTCATATCGGTCAGGCAAAATCAATAAGGAGTTGCCGCATAGAATGAGCGGTTGAGCACATTTATTGCATAGGATAACGAGCGAACGTCACTTTCACCGTTTTACCCAAAGGCAAAGCAATGTGGGAGGCAATGTTGTACCCTATTAAAAGCTAATCAGGGAATGATACGTGTTGTTGAACAAAAAGGATATTGCATGCAAAAAGATAGTTGAAGATACTTGGAGTACTTTTTTATGGAAGTACGACTAGTGTTGAGCTAGATTGTACACGTCATCTGATGACAGGGCACAACTGAGAAGCTCAAGGGACAGAAAGTGGTTGAGAGAAGAGTAACGGTTAGAAGAATACAAAGAGGCAGAAGGATCTGAGAAATTAATGTGGCAACGATTCAACTATTGTAACTGTTGAAGTAAAGGATGGAAACAGATGTAGAGTATCTGCATAATAAGATAAACTTATAAATAAAAGGAGAAATTAACAGAATAAATCGTCTCATACCAAAAAAAAAAAAAATCTAATCGAATTATCTTTTCTTATCATAGTTTTAGCTCTATGTTAGGAGTAGCAATAATATTTAATAATAATCTCTAGCTGTAATCTAAGTCTGCACTCATACGCTAGACTATTTCCATTTTACTACAAACTATTCTTAATTCAAGAAGGCTCCTTGCAGTCCCGCCCCGCAATCAATTGTGAATATTTTTTTTTCTTTTTTTTTTTTGTGATTGTTTCTAATTGACCGGTATACCAAAAATCATTTCATACGGAAGGCAGTGTGCAAACCATCTTCAAAGGAAAAACCCCACCCTCTAATAGTATCTTAATCGTCTCATAACAATCTTGTGCGAGTGGTTGACTAGGTGACCGATTTTCTCAAGTCTTGATCATATATGATCGCATTCGACGTAACTATCTATCTTGAAACTTGAGGTCAAAGTTATTTGGTTTGAATCAAGCCACACAATCGGTTATGGTATACCCGCATATAGAGTTGTACACGAGTCAAACCGAGTCAAGCTTACCATAGCTTGGCTCGGCTCGAATAGCAACCAACCCCAGCTCGAACTCGGATTGGCTCGGTCCTCGAGCCTAACTATCTAGCTCAGCCCGGTTTAGTCAGCAGCTCAGGCTAGCCCGAGCCGAGTTCGAGCTCTAGCTTTCAGGTTGAGTTCGAGTTTGTGCTTTCGAGTCAAGTTTGGGTTTGATCAAGAGGTAGGGGCAAATAGAGAGAAAGAGAGAGAGAGAGAGAGAGAGAGAGAGAGAGAGAGAGTACCGGAGGAGGGCTTGGGCTTGGTGCTCGCCGAATCGGATGGATTGGCCAAAGCTTCGAACAAAGAGAGGAAGGGAGAAATGGGTGGGATGGTGGGTTATAGGGTCTGACCAGGTGCTGGAGAGAGAGGAGAAAGGGTGGCGGGTTTTGGACAGGTATTGGACAGAGAGGAGAAAGGGCTGAGGGAAATTTGGGTTGTGGACTACTGACCTAGTATTTATAACCCAGTCAAACGAGTCAAACCTGATTTGAGTCTAACCGATTCGGGTTCAAGCCAAGGGCCGGGCCGAGCCAGGTCGAGCGCAGTCCAGCTCAAACTCAGCTCGAATTCTTTCAAGCTCCCAAAAATTAGCTTGACTCAGCTAGTACCCAATTTCGAGCCAAGTCAAGTTGAGCTTTATTGGATCAAGTTAAGCGAGTTAATCGAGTTGACTCAGTTTGTGTACAGCTCTACCCGCACACACCACACATGGCCAAAAACAAACCCTGAGCCAACATTTAGGTTGCACATATACAATATTTTAACTATTGGATGGATCAAATTGACCGTCGACAGTCGCTAACAGTCACGCAAATCAGTACACCAATAACGCCAATTTCAAACCATGACAATCATCCCTCGAGAAGTTCCTTTCATCTGATATTTACTTCAGCGGTAACGAAACTAGTAGGACTAGCAATCTAGAATTAAAAATTTATATATATGTTACGTTGTTGTTGTGGACTAAATCGTATATAGCACCCATTTTATGCCGCCAAGCTCTGGTGAGTCCACCTTACTTTATATTTAAATCCACTGTCCACCAGCTAATAATTCCTATCTGAACCGTACATACAAAAGATCAACCAAAAAAGAATTCTTATGGGCCATACCAATGGCAATAATGTAAATTTGCTACTAAAACCGCTAAGTTCACATAGCCTGGCCCATCTGATATGTTAGGCCGATTTTTGGTAATTTTACTTCAACCTTGTGAGTTGCACCTGATTAATGGGTTTGACTAAAGATACACACCATGGTGACCTCCCACACAAGCCTATGTCTAGCATCCCATCCCCATTATCCCCTGTAGTGTGGACCACTTGAGTCATGGATCTCAATGATTTTTTCCTCCTGGCCTTAGAATCGAGAAAAGAACCTGATGGACAGAGTAGATCTTACATATAGAACATGGTGAGCTCCACAGGCTTAGGTGTTTTCATATACAGGTGCTGTATAGGATATCGGTCCTGTTGTTTTAGCGGTAAGAGTGAAGGAATTCAAAGTTCCATTGACTTAAATGAAATTTTAGAATAAGTTGGAAGCATTAGACAAACGAGAAACGACATAGGAAACGTCGGCCATGAAAGTGAACCGTTAGAACAAAACCCAAACCTTTGTATTTGTTGAGTAGCGGGCGTAGGAGAAGATGGGGCCCACCAAAGACGTCACCCTTTGAATACTTCGCTCGACCCATTTAAATATAAAAATACAGCATCTAAGCAGTCGGCCCCACCTTGATTGATTTGGGTTGTCGATCAGATATTCCTCAAGTTGGGTTTCCACATGACAAAAACGTAACTGTACAGTAGGAGGATGCTAACCGTTGGATTAAGAATCCGCTGAAAATGGATGGTGCACAGCTTTCCAAATTATAGAACCAGAAAACCTAATCACCGAACGATTAGGAACATCCGATCATAACGAATTCCAGCTATGTGAAATCCCGGATGTCAATCCCAAGTTCACGAGTGGACCAGAAACTCGTCCCAATTTCAAATCGATTGTCCTAGACAGTTGATCTGATCAAATTCAATCAAGTAAGTTTGATTCCATATATGTATACACACAAATCCTAATTTTCAATCATGGTGTACACTTATTTAGTTTTAAAATCAAATAAATTTCATTTTTGCAAACTTGGCCCGTGGAAAATATTAATATATAAATATAATTATTTATACCCTACCAAACATGGTCAGACCCTATGGCAAGAATGCCAATACCTAGCAACATTGCCATATGGAAGATCAAGATAATATCCATGTAGCCAGTACGATTGATAGAATGAAGGCCTGGGATAGCAAGATGGTCGTCGCTAGAGGATACATGTCGAACAATAAAGGACACCATGCCCACACAACAATCAAACGATTGGCTTAAGAGAGGCAATAGTTTACATAATGGCTTAAGAGAGTGTACACAATCAAATGACTAGTTGGCAGTTACATGCTCCAAGATACATGAGAAATGGTGAAATGCGATTGACTATGCTTTTAATAAATGACTGGGAGCATAAAGATCATGGGGAGCCATCCTTAAGATACCAGCATAATGGGCCACATCTGTTAATTAGCCAATTTATTAAAAAGAGATTATGGAAATTGATTCCAAATACAAGTCTCTAGCAACTACCTTACATGTTTATAAATAAAGTTAAGAGCGAAAAACTCTGGGCCCACAACTATCCAAGACAACTCCTCTATATAGTACGATTTTGCTTATCCCTCATCTCTCATGGATACACTTAGTTTAGTTTTGTCTTACTCCATTGCTAGCCAACGTTGTTAACACAAAAGCCTTCTTCGAATTAAACCTGACTTTAAACTAACAAACAGAAAGTCGAATGCAATCAAAAGGTTGGATCCATTGGAAAAGTTGTTAAGATTACCTTCCAACGACCCTAGGATTACTTCATTCTAAGTTCAGATAAACCAAATGCGGATAGAATCTTTGGAATTGTACAATTTCCTAGGTTGCCTAGGAACCTTGTCATATACTCAAGGAAGATAAGCCCAGGGCTTTGAGATACAGGTCTAGAACCAAAGATGTTATTCCGAGGGTTTGAAGGTCATCCAAATACTTTTTTGGAAAAGCATAAGATCAGCTCAATCCAACTCGAAACTAAGAAGTTATGGCTTCCTCTTCACAAGCATACAAACTCAATTGAAGAGATGAAGAGGTTCACAGCATGTGGGGTCCAAAGGCCCTCATTTTGGGATGGTTTGATAGCCCTTTGAGTTATCTTTCCAACACATCTGAAATCAGCCAAATCTGAGCTGTAACAAGGGATATATGACAAATTTATGAAGTTGCACATTGTTACCTAAGTGTTGGATCCAATTCAAACCTAAGTTGACACAACTCTAACTTGGCTGCCAGTACGTCAGCACTGTAAGACCCCTAACCTTTGTAACTGTTTTATTCCGTTAGGTCCCGCGGTCCTACCGGTCGAATTCCGGTGACCCGTGACCTGTGGACTTCATTTGCGATCATTCTTAAAACCCGTCATGTAAACCCGACTAGGATTGACCCAAAACCTATACCGTTGTGACCGCATCAATGCCGCGGTTCCAACGCCACGTCTCGTGCGTCAATCCGAGTAGATCTAAAGTTGTGGCCCGCACCATTTTTGGGCCCTTAATCATGTTGTGGGACCCACTTTACCCCATGTACACGTTTTTCCATGTGGGCCCACTTTAGTGTGTCATTTCCCATGCCAGCTACACCCTAGGCATGATGTCATGCCTAGAACTCTAGCATGATGTCCCCTAGAGCATGCTTTGCTTCATGATGACAAGCATGCTCTCTCTCTCCTCAAAACCCATCATTTCTCATCATTCCCATCTCTAGCAACCATTTCCCTCCCTTTTTTTTTTTTCTCTTTCTCTCTCTTTCTCTCATTCTCTCCTCTTCTCTACCTTGGATGTCCATGGGAGAAGCTCCCTACCATTTGGAGTTATGGAGCCTAAAGCTTGAAGAAGAAGGGAGATCTTGAGGTGAGCGTATATCTAGGAGTAGTTTTTCTGATTTTCTTCTTCTTGTAATCTGGATTTTTATTTTTGGGAGCTCGTAGAACCCACCAATCAATGGTGGAGATCCTACATGACTCTATATGTGTGGCTAGTAGCCCACTTCATGCATGCATGTTGCCATGATGGGCCATTCTCCATGGACCCATCATGATGATATCCTTTTGATCAATGGTCGTTGGGTCATTTAGACCTGAGATTGCATGGTGGGGATGATATCCCCACCTTAGATTTTCTTTGGATGTAGAGATCCATGTATGCATGGACCCATGATGTACGGTTTGGATTGTTGGAGGACTCATAGTGGCAGAGTCCTCCCATGGCCGCGATTCTCACTCTTTATCTCTTTCCCTCTTTGTCCCTGATGATGGTGGCCCACCTGATGTGACCAAAACATCCCAGACCCATCAGATTTCTAGGACGTTCAGGCCCACTATGCTGAACGTCCAGGCCCATGTTGATTGTTGGGGTTGGATGGCCATTATGGCCAGGTTTCTTAGATGTTTTTGTAAGGGGAGTGGGTCTGGAATATTTGTGGCCCATCTAGGTGGACCCCACTTGTTTAATCTGAGCTTTAATCCCTCTAATTATTTTTCTATGGGCTGAAAATGGACAACATATGTTGTTGTCCAGATTTCAGGCCTAATTGATGTATGGTTTTGGACATTGTTTCAATGCCTGTTTACAAGGCTTTTCTTCCTGATTTTTTTTAGCATTCTCTGAGGTGTGGACCCTACCTTGATGTAGGATGAAGCCCACACCTTCCAACCTTGATTTGAGACCCATGGAGTGGGCCCAAGAGGGTTGGACGGTCCACATTTTTCTGGACTATCCAGCAATCCTGTATGTTGAAAATGTCCCTGTATTGGCCTAGTTTTGGAGATGATGAGCCACTCTAGTGGACCCCACATGTTGTCCATTTATGAGTGCATACAATCCACCTATTTCTCCTTTGTTTTGGCAGGCCTAGGCCCACCCCATTGGGTGCATAAGATGGGGCCAGCAACATTATTTTCTGCAGCAGAATTTTTGCAACATTGCTGCCCATTTGGATTAAAATTGTTTGGGAGTGTTTATGGCCCTACTTTTTCCCCCATTTTGTGGCCCACTTGAGGGGACCCACTTCAAGTGCATGTGGGCCACCTAAATCATAGATTTTGGGGATTTTTGGGCTGGGATGGCAGCCCCATGTTGGACGTCCAGCCATGGGCTGGCCATCCACCCCTTTTGTGGACCACCTTAATGTATGTGTTCTTCCCTCATCTTCCTCCCTTGTGTGGTCCACTAAAGTATGGACCTTCCCTTGGTGGGACGTCCCCCTGTGGAGCCCACCTTGATGTGTTTTTGGATGGCCGTCCAAGCCTTGGACCCTCCACCCCTATGTGGGACGCCCATTGCCTTGGACTGCTGTTGGACTTGCAGTCCAGCGGTAGGCCCATTTGATTTATGTGATGCATATCCACTCTCCATCTGGTGGGGCCCCCTGTGTATATTGCTGGCCACCATGGAATTAACATTCATTTAATTTTACCAATTTTCGGACCTCAACAGGCCCAGGAAGTTAGGTGGGCTGAAAGTCCAACAAGGGGCCTTAAAAATACATTGTATGTGGCTGAAATTTTAAAAGGTGTGGGGCCCACCATATTGAGAGACTTGTGTTTATGTTTCATGCTTTTATTCTTAAATTTTTGGGCTTATTTAGTGCTCTTAGAGGCCTACTTTAGTTGAATTATGAGGACCTTAGATGAACCAGATTTTTAGGACATCCAGCAAGCCCAGATTGGGCCGGGACGTCTAAGCTTGGCCCAGTTGTATGTATGGGCTGTTTCCACCATTATGCTGGACTTGTGGGCTGAATTATAAATATGATTGGGTCCTTGATTGCCCAACAAAATTACCAGTTTTTGGGCTGATGTTGCAAAGCCCGTTTGACCCAACTTTGACATGATTTTTGTCTATGTATTTGGGCTTATGGGTTGCCCACTAAGACCAACATAATGCATGGATTCGGTTGCCATTGAGACTTGGGCCATGATTCGCCTCTTTTGGCCCATGTTGTTGTATGTAGGTTGGGCCATTTGCTTAAAGCCTATTATGTGGAATATCTGTATATGGCCAACCCTTTTATTCTTATAGTGGATTTGGGCCCTGGGCCTTGCTTCTAGATAGATTATGGTTGGGCTACCTTTGGGGGATAATGGTAGTTAAATGTCTCCATTACGGACCCCTTTAGGCCCATTTGATAGGCCTTTCTTGTCTATAGGTGGTTAAATGTCCACCATAGACTCTTGTTGGGCCCAATCTCATCATTTAGGCCCATGGCATTGTCTACTTAGTCTCGTGGGCTACCCCAAGCTATTGGGCCCCCACTAGTGGTTGTGTTCCTTCCTATCCATGGGAAAATTTGTCTAAGTATCTAGACCCGGGGTGAGTACATCATTTCATGGCACACTTAGTCATTTTCATGACTCATGGGCATCATTTGTGTGCTTGATAGATGGTTGATTGGTCATGGTATTATGCCGTTAGGCAGGCTGTTATGGGACTCCCAGGGTGATGGAGTTGTCCCACTTGAGCGTGCTGGATGTGCAGGATTGGATGCATGGTTGATTGGTGTGACTCATGCATCTGACATTGCATAACACGTTGATATTCGCCCTTGCTTCATCATGGTTGTAGCCTACACAGGTATATTATGGATGGTCAAATTTAGACACCGAAAATGTTTGTTTGAGCACTTAAGGCACGTAGGATGTCCTTGGGTGAAAGTCCCAGAACCTTCATAGTACCAGGAGATGCTCCAACGCTGAGACCGAGTGAAAAACATGAGCGTCGGTGCCTTTACCATTAGGTCGTGTCTCCCACTGTATCGTGGTCGATTAGGAGGGGGTGTCGCCTTACCCACCTGAGTGAGGGGGCAATAGTTAGGCTGAGTTTGACCAGCTCGTAAATGGGTCTACTACTGTCGAGCCTTATTGGTGATTAGATGTCCACAGGTGGGTAGTGAAGTCCCTTATGCTCGTTGGGTTGTGCGGCTTGGAGAGTTGCAGTCAGCATGTAGTGTATTTGACCCCGGTGATAATTCCTAGAAAGGAACTGTACTGATTTGTGGACTTGATATGAGGATGAGCATGATAGCATTGCATATTGCATATGCCACTTGGCTGTATAGCCCCACATTGTATAGCCTTTGATTGGCAGATAGTATTCCTGCCTTGCATTGTTTAGCCTTATGACGGCTAGTGGTATTCATAGTCTTACTGCATTTTTTCGCATACGCTAATATCGCATTCATGGTACTTGTCCTGTACACACTTACACCGCTCTCTAAGCTTTCTATAAGCTTATGCACGATTGATGTGTACAGGTGATTCTAGGCCAGAGATCGGAGCAGGAGCTGGAGCATGCCGTTGATCCTTTTGGAGTTTCCTTTATATAGACTTTGTATTTCTCCTTAAGCCTTGTACTTGTAAAAAGTTTTAAATTCTTAGTGGATTTTGTAATGGTGTTCCTGTAGTTATTATCTGTAGTTATGATGTTATGATCTTAGATATGCTCATTATGAATCAGACTTATGTTATAGAAATCTTCTTTCTATGATCCCAGGATTGGAACCTGGTGAATGGGTGCCAGGGGCTGAGAATGAGGTACTACGGAGACTGTCGCTACCGAATTCAGCGATCGGGAATTCTGTGAGCCCGGTTTCCGATCTAGGGCATGACAAGCACCCAGCCCTAAGTGTCAATGCCCACCCTGGTTTGCCCCTCATGCACACATTGTGCACCCCAAGTTTAAGTTCCAGGCCCGATCTTTGCTTGGTTCGCATTAGTTTTTTGCGATTTCACCATCTCCAACGCTATGCATGTTCTACCGATGATCGAATGTCGTGTTTGGGTGCTAATGCTCGATGAGGCTCGTGCATGTCTCCTATACAAGGGAGATGCTATCAAAATTCTTAGGCACTGGCACCTAACAAGGCTTGTGCATGCCCTGAATGTAAAGGGAGACGGTGTTAAAATCTCCATTTTGGACCTTCGTGAAGACGACCGAATTCCATCATGAGACGCGTGACACGGTGTGTAATCATGCCTTGGCACGAACTACACATAATCAAAGTTGGTCAATCAAGCCTAAATATTGCATATTTATCCTCTCAATTGCATTAAAGTTAAAAATCAAAGATGAAATCATGTTTAAGAATGATTAATTAAATCTCAAAGGAGGTTATGATGAAGAACGGAGGACTTAGATGAATTGAATGAAGATTTGAAGTGCTAAAGACATAAAGAAATCAAGTAGTGAGGTGGTGAACGCAGCCGAAACTAAATATTGAAGATGAAAAATCACACAGTCAATTAACAGAAATAACAGATAGTTTGGTCCCACTTGAGATATGTTTGGTCTGACCAAAAGTGTCTAAGACAGTACAACAATAAACAGTGGTTTTCAGAGTAAAAGTTCAACTGTTAGATGTGGAGTGATCCTCAATGACACCAAAGGTAGGTTCGGTGAGACAAAGGAGACGGAGAGTTGAGACATGTTTTGAAGAAATTCGGTTGCAACCGGAAGAAGTTTCAGCTAGATTCGGTGTGACTTTAGTGCTATTGAAGATGATTATCTGTGCAATCAAAACATAACAAAAGTGCGTAAATTTAAAGTCAGTCCAAAGTCAGTGCAGAATTTTCTTATTTAAAGGGGTGTTTTAGGATATTTTAAGTGCAAATTAGGGCTTAGGAGAGAGACCAAGAGGCAGTAGAGCTTCTAGAGAGTCCTTAAATCCTTTGATTCTAGTTTATTTTTCATGTTTTTCTTTTGTTTTTATTTAAGATGTTAGTCATGTTTGGCTAATCTCTTAGCTAAGGCTAAGGGATGAACCTTTTGATGAATTTTTTATATTTAATTCATTCTCAATGAAAGTTCTAGGTGTATATATATATATATATATATATAAACAAGACAAATGCTTGTTTTATTTTGGTTTAACAACGGATCTTGTCCGTCGACAAATTTTACGACTGATTATGTCCTTCCTAAAAGGAAAAGTCCATCGCTAATTCATGGAAGTCCTGTGTAAAATTTTGGTCAGGAACTTTTCGACTATGTAGAATGCATCGCAATTTATTATTTTGTGACAGATTGGGTCCGTCGCAAAATATGTTTTTCATCAGATAATTTCCATTTGAAAAATTGCCTCTTCCACGTTTTCGACACTTTTCATCATATGCGATAGATCGCAGTCTATCTCAAATCTTTCCAAATTTCAAAGGTTTGCCCAAACTTAGTTATTCTTTTTTGGTGTAGAATTTAATGAAATTTGCACTTTATTATAATCAAAGAAAGTATTTTTAATATAATTAGCAACGTTTGTCCTAACTTCGATATAATTTTTTTAAATGAATTGATTGAATGCATCAATAATATATTTTTCTTGCTTTTCTCAATTGAGTAGAATTTATGTTTATTTTTGCATGAAAATTGGTTTTCAATGCTTGGTAATATCACATGAAAAATCCATTAAGTTGTTGGTTTTGTAAAAAACTAAAAACTAATTTTTTTTAAATGAATATTTTAAAAAAGGAAGTAAATTTGAAAAAAAAAAAATTGAGATTAAAAATAAATTAAAATTTTGACAAAAAATTATCATCTTGAAAAAGAAATTTTAGAAGTTAAAAAAACTAAAGTATTTTGAAACAAAATATTGAGAAGTTTAAGAAAAAAATTACAATGTTTGAGAAAAATTGAGATTTTGAAAATAATTTTAATTTAATACAAATTGAATTTTGAAAAAAAAAATGACATTTTCAAAAAAAAGCGCATTTTAAATAAAGTTGATAATTTTGAAAAAAAAAAAAAGATTTTGGTAAAAATTGACAAATTTTAAAAAGTTTAAATTTTTTATAATTATAAAAAACAAAGTTTCAAAGTTTCAAAAATAAATAAATAAATAAATAACAATGTTAGAGAACAAAAAAATTGAAAAGAATTGATATTAAAAAGTAACTGAAATGTTGAAAAAAATTGACATTTGTAAAAAAAAATAAAAAATTATCACTTTAAAAATATTATAAGTTGAAAAAAAAATGAGATGTTTGAATAGATTGACATGTATGAAAAAGAAAATAGATTTTGAAAATTGAGAGATAGATTCTATATTTTGAAAAAAAACATTCAAAAGTTCGATAATAAAAATTAGATTTTGAAAAAAAAAAAAAAAGAATTTGAAAAGAAAAAACAAATTGAGAAGCTTGGAGAAAAACATTTTGAAAAAGAAAATGGAGAAATTCGAAGAAAAAATGAAATAAAATTGAGAAGTTTAAAAAAGGTTGTGATTTAAAAATAAAAAGTTCAAAAGTAAAATAATAATAATAATAACAATGTGAAAATTGAGATTTCAGAAAAAACTAATATTTCAAAAAATTGACATTTTAAACAAAAAATTTGGCACTTTGAAAAAAAATGATAAGTTTGAAAATAATTAGATATTGAAAAAGTCTGAGATTTTTAAAAAGAAATTGAGATTTTGTATTTTAAAAAAAAAATTGAAATGTTTCATAAAAATGAAATTGTTAAAAAATTTGTGATTTTTCAAAAAAAAAAAAATAAGAGAACTAAAAAATGACATTTTGGAAAAAAAAAATGAGGAAGTTTGAAAAAATATAGAATTTTAAAAAAATGAGATTAAAATAATCTCGATTTTGACAAAAAAAATGAAAATTTAAAAAGAAAATTAAAAAGTTAAAAAAAAAAAGAAGGTGATTTTGAAAAAAAAAAATGACAATGTTAAGAAAAATTGAGATTTTGAAAAATAAATTAATATTAAAAAAAATTGAGATGTTGACAAAATATTGACATTTTAAAAAAGAAAATTAAGAAGATGAAAAAATTTGTTATTTTGAACAAAAAAATGCGGCATCCAGAAAAAATGGAGAAGTTTGAATAAAATAGATTTTGAAAAAAAATTGAGATATTGAAAAAAGAAATGGAGATTTGGAAAAATAAATTTAAATTTCATGTTTTTTAGATTTTTTATTTTGGACAAAAGTTGATAAGTTTGAAAGAAATGAGAAGTTTGATTTTAAAAAATGACATTTTAAATAAAAATTGAGATTTAAAAAAAATGGAAAAGTTTAATAAAAAATGAGATTTAAAAATAAAATCGTGAGATTGAAAAAAATTGAGAAATTTGAAATGAGTGGACCAAATTCATTGGTGGACATTTATTGGAAGGTTTAAATTACTAGGGGCATCCACTAATTGAACGTCCAACCATTTATGCATGCACACAAGTTCACTTGTACAAAAAATGATGCCCAAGTATAATGAATTGTAATTGCAAGAATAATTTATAATGATGAGATTAATCAAATTCTATGGTCAAGCCATCCTAAAGTTGATCTGAACGGTAGATATGTTTGGAACATGCTAATTAGGACAGAGAATAAATTCAACCTAACATAACCTCGGATTCATCCAAAACACTTTTTAAATGGACACAATCAGTTTGTCTAGATCGAGACAGATGTTGGATAATCTAATCGGTCCAGATTGAAGAGTAAATGACTTTAGATCTTTATATTAAATTTCATTAGATTTGACTGTTGGATCATAAGACATGGCCTATCATATTGTTGATCAATCTTATCTGTCCAATATCTTTCTCATTTGAAACCAAGACTAGTCAAATCCAAGCTCTTAACGAGTACAATAGAGTGACTAGATCATATTTTCAAATTAGAACAAATTTTTAGGTCAAAATTGTACCACAACTTGCTAATCTCATGAAAACCAAGAAAAATTGCAACTTGCTACCTCATAAAAATCAAGAAAAATCAAGTGGGGATCAAACTTTGATCAAGAAAAATTGCAACTTGCTACCTCATAAAAATTAAACACCTCCCATTAAAATTTTCTTACAGCCTGCATAGCCACAAGAGAGCTTTGATCAAACTAATATTATTGTTTTCCCATCATCCATATCTTTGTTAACTTACGAAAAGATGAGATATAGAACAAACATTATGGTGGCCCTAAAAAGGTTTCAACCATGGGTGTCATTGTCCGACTATTTTATGTGGTGGTGGGGTCCACTAGAAAAAGGTTGACATTTTGAAAAAAAAATGGGGAAGTTTGAAAAGGTCGAAGTTTTGAAAAAAAAAAGTTTAAAATTTGACAAAAAGTTACACATTTTGAAAAAGAAAATTGAGAATTTAAAAAATTTATAATTTTTTTTAAAATTAAGAATCTGGAAAAAATGACAGTAGAGCCCACCTTGATGTATGAATTGTATATCCATGCCATCCATATGTTTTGCAATATCATTTTATGGCACGATCTAAGAAATGAAGTAGATCCAATTATCAGGTGGATCACACAACAGGAAACAGTGGTGATTGAATGCCCACCGTTAAAAACTTCCTAGGTCATATTTGCAAATAAGTAACACGTGCGTGATTGAATACCTTACATTTGAGACATTTTAACAATCCAAGCCGTTTCAATGATGTGCTCGCCATGGATGAGGGACTACCAAAATATCAGAATGAAATATTTCAACCCTTCAATCAGTAGGCCATCATTCTCCTTCATATATAGACAATCTTTTTCATCATCTATTCAGGCCCATTTATCCAAAGGTAAGTTCTTTCAAATATGAAATATTTTGGAGGCAGCCATCATCAACCGTGCCTCTCATCAGATCAACGGTTTGGATCACCGAACCATGGTCCTGAATTTATGAAGATTCTACCTTCCAATCTTAGGATATTTTGCTCTATTTGGCTTTTAGTTGTCTATTACAGGTCACAAATGTAAATGTCAAGATCATTCTACTGATGGAATTCTTTATACATGACCAACACATATGTGGAATAAAGTAATCAACGGCCTAGATTTTGGAACCATGGGCTCTACCTATAACGATAAAAACAAACACACTTACAGCGTGTAAAAGCTCCCGCTGTGCGCGATATGGTGTTAGTTTTAGGTCCAATGTAAAATGGTGGTGATTTGTGCATTCACTAGTTGCAATGATGTAAAGTTATCCAGACCAGCCAAACAGTGGGTCCTCTTGTAGATGGTTAATATTTACCTTATATCCATATTATACAATCTTAACCATCTGGGCAATGGGCCCTTATATATATATATATATATATATATATATATATATATATATCCGAAAAATTAGTTTATTGTATAATTTGGTGTTAAACTCACATCTTATTAACCCAAAAAACTCATTTTGAAAGAGGCATTTCTGAAACCTCTCTCTCTCTCTCTCTCTCTCTCCACCTCTCCACCTCTCTGAGCAGTGCCGGCCGTAACCCATCTCCAATCAAAACATTTCAGCGTCGTCCAAACCCTACCGTTTCTGCCCCATTGTCGCCGGCAGGAACTCGCTGCAACCGTTGCCGCTGCACTCATCTCCATTGTCGATCTGGTAGTGGATACGGGGTAGATTTGCTGATTTCGGGAGAATCAGGCGATACGGTTTTTGCACAACCCCTCCATCATCTCGAGGGTCAGGTTCTTGCAGGTAAATCCGTCCATCTTCTCTTCTAGTTCAGTTGAAAATTGGGGGTAGGGTTTGTACATTAGCTATTTGTTGAATTTCCTTAGAGAAGGCAGGATTTGTCTTAGGACTGAGATTTGGAATGATCACCTTAGAAGGATATACCCTGGCATGGTATGATGGTTGATATTCCGGTGCTAGGAAATTGCAAGCATGCCATACATTGACTTAATGAGTTTTTCACCTTAAACTCATTGGCGAATGACGTGCATACCTACGACCAATTGAGGTGGTCACATCTGTGCCATTTTGGCATTTGTGGTTGCATGTTTGTGGGCAAGGCTTCAGTGGACAATGAGCATGTCTGAGGCTTTACCACATTATCTAGAGCTTGTGCATTAGTTGCACCTTTAGCAATGGAGAATATGTGCAATCTGGGTTAGGTGAATTAGAGCAATGGAGTGCACAAGGCAGATTTTTATTTTTATTTATTTTTTCCTTTTAAACGTTAATGGATAAGTCAGATTGTATCATCTGTCATTTATAGGAAAACACTTATTGTTCGGCCTTCAATTGCAGAGGTACAAGGTTCCTTTCATGTAATTGAAGTTTCACTGGTTCATTTTTTTCCCTCACAGATTCTTATTTCTAATTTTATAATATTTGCATCCAAGAATTGTAGTTTTTCTGTGTTTGCTGCATTCATCTGGTCAATCAGAATTGATGAAATTGTGATTTTCTTTTTTCCTTTTTCACTTTTTTAAAATGAGATTTTGTGATTATGCATGTTTATTGCGATTGAATATGGAATTGTTCATTTATATTCTTTCATAGATGGCTTAATGTAAAGAAAAAAAAAAGGTTATTTACATTCTATGGTATGTGACTTGTAGGAAGTACAATGCATTCATTCATGGTGGAGGTTCTCATTGGAAGACCATCTTCATGGTAAGATGGCAATGCTGCCACACTTCAACAGCAAAGCTTTTAACTTTCAAATTTAGAAGATGAAGAGTGGCATTTTCTCATGTTCAACATCAAAGCTTTTAACTTTCAAATTTGAGTGGCATTTTCTTGTTCAATAAGAGATTTGTATAACATTATAAATCTTATATTTGAAATTTTGGAAAAAGAATTGAGCCTATAACTGAAAGGGGGGAAAAAAAAAAGCACCTCTGTAGCCATTTTTTAGGAAAGGCTACCTCAGAAAAGCAACTTCTATGGCGGTAACCTTCTTCCAGGTGTTCGCATTATTCATGAGAAGACTCTTCTAAATGGGTGGGTATTCTTTTATCAAACCCATAAAAGCACACATCTAAAAGTGGTTTGACTTCTTTCTTTTTTTAAAAAAAAAATTTTATTTTTATTTTTATTATTATTTTTTCCATTCACAGTTTCATGATAGTTGCCTCCAACTACAGGCAAAAAGAAAAGATAGAGTAAGATTCTTGCACGTATACATAGGCAAAATATGCAAATAAATAAGCCACGAGAGTTAAGACATTTGAACTAGATATATAGGAAATCCACATCCAACATACTTGCATATTTGTAGAAGTATGCACATTGAGTCAATATGAACGTGGAAGTTGTTAGTGCACTCATTTTTGTACCCTGGTTTGTCAATCATATGAGCCATTGTGCTTGTAGTTGGTTGAGCCTTTAGAAAGTGAAGATCGAAGACACAAGTGGAGAAGAAGCATCAAGGAGCATGTACATGTAAAAGATATTCCTTGGTGACCCTAACCCTTGACCAAAACAACCTTGTAACCTCTAGATGATCTTGTCCCAATTAGGAATACTAATTTGATCATCCCTTAACCTTAGGAGACCAAGAAAAATACGATAAAGAAGGCCATAAAAGGTGTGAATCTGTTGTGTAGAAGATAGCCCAAATCAGCAGATTCTAGGCTATGTTCGATCACATCGAAGACTTGGCCGATGGCAACGATTGACAGTCGGGAATGTCCAGCAACTAAACTAGATTTATGGCTGGAATTCTCGATGGCATCAAGGTGTCTTCGATGACATTGAAATTTAAGTTTTGATGACATCGAAGTCCCCTCCATGGCATCGATTGAGATATGAAATTGTCCAGCAAGGTTTTGGGATTTTTCCCCTGACTCTCTCGATGGCATCAAAGCCACTTCGATGCTATTGAAGATCGTATCGATGCAATCGAAATGGGTCTAGAATTGTCTAGCAAGTAAGCATTATTTTTGGCTTGAAATCTCGATGGCATTAAGGAGCCTTCTATGACATCGAAGGAATCCTCGATGGCATCGAAGACCCTTCGATGGCATTGACATGACCGTTTTTTGCCTGTTTTTTAACCGTTGGAGCTCGAACTGTTTATAAAGGGCATTCAGTTCTTGGGCTTTTTGATGAGTTTTTGGAGCAATAGAAGGTAAGGTGATCTCATATGCAAATCTCTCATCCTAAGCTTCTATTCCATTGAGTTGTAAGCCATCTCCTTTGATATTACAACTTTAATGAGGATTCCAATCACAACATTGAGATGTGTTTGAACTCCTCCATTTCCTAGAAATTGGACTTAAGCATCTTGGTAAATCATTATCTAGATCTTCTACGAGACCCGTCTAGTTGAATCCCCCATGATAAACAACTTCCTATTAGTTGTAGGAGATTCGACCACCTCCCATCACATTGGGCACCTCGGAGGAAGCATCACAAGCAAGGTGATTGATCATGGAGTTGAAGCTTTGGCGAAACAACTGCAACATGATCGGGGGAGCATCAGGGAGCTGAATGGAGCACAGGAGAGTGAAACTCAAGTAACCCAAGAGGAGCATCAAAAGGGAATCAATCCGACAAGTAAGTGTCATGTGTAAGAGTCCATGTTTGTACTACTTCCTTTTGTATGTTGGAATTTTAAAGTTTGTGTTCAAATTCACCTAGGTTCTTTCGTATAGGACCTTGGTTATTGTGTAAGACCTTGGCTCTTGTGTAGGGCCTAAATGAGTTGGGTGCTTTGGTCGGACCCTTGCTCTTGTGTAGGGCATAAACTTTAGAGTCCTTGTGTACGGCTATAAAGGTTAGAAGTGAACCTGATTTAAAACCTCCAATAGTAAAATCCAGTACACTCAGCCGAGATTGAAGTAGGCAAGTAGCCGAACCACTATACATGCTTGTGTTTGGGATTGTCATTTGCGCATCTTGTTTAATTATGCTAATGTGTTGAATGCTTAATTATGAATGCATAATTAGATGAATGCTTAAGTTGATAGGTATCACATCCCACACACATATATTCACTATAATTTTATAGACTAGTTGTTTATTTGGATATCTTTGTAGCCTGTGATTGGACCCTCTATTGGCTTAGAAGCCTTAGAGTTATATTTCCTTAATCTAATTGATAATTAGTTTACGTTAGGCAATTAAGTATTTAAATAGGTCTTAATCACCCCCTCTCTAGGACTTAGCCTACATTTTGTAGCTCCGCCATACTTCCGCACATAACGCATTGCGACCCATCTAGCGCAATTTCAATTGGTATCAGAGCGGGTATCTCTTGAAAGGCGTAACTGCCTGGAGTTGATCCTAGGAGCTTAAGAATGTTGTCTAACCAAGAGGGTAATGCTGTCTCACGACCATCGTACTTTGACGGGTCTAACTATGCCCATTAGAAGGCTAGGATGAGGATATTCCTAATGTCCTTAAACCATTCAGTTTGGGATGTTGTCAATGAAGGATGGACAATTTCCATGAAAGATGTTGTGGTTGATGGTAGAACCGTGAGCGCTCCCAAACATAAATCTTAATGGAGTGCCACTAAAAGAGCTGGGTATACCTATAATGTTAGCTCTCAATGTTATTTATTATGTAGTTTCCCCCAACGAATTTAAATGCATATGCACTTGTACAATAGGGAAGGAAGCATGAGACATCTTGGAAATCACTCACGAAGGAATAGGCAAAGTAAAAAGATCGAAGCTTCAACCCTTAGTCACCCAATTTGAAAACATTAAGATGGAAGAGTCTGAAACTTTCATGAAATTCTATTCTAAACTGAATGACATTTGCAATTCCATGTGGGGTTTATGAGAGAGGATTCTGAAAGGACGCATTTGTAGGAAAACTTTTAGATCTTTGCCGGATAGGTTCGCTTCCAAGAAAACTTTTATAAAAGAGTGTATGAATATAGATGAGATGAAAGTAGAAGAACTTATAGGTTCCCTACATACATTTGAACAACACCCCCCCCTCTCTCTCTCTCTCTCTCAAGGTAAGAAATTAGCCATCATAAAATCATCATATAGGCATTCACACAAACATAAAAAAGCTAAATCAGAAAGTGATAGTGATGATGTGGACGAAGAGGAATTAGCTAATACATGTAAGAAATGCCTCAAATTTACTAAGGGCTTGTTTGGTTTTCCAGAATCCAGGTAAATCGCTGTAAATCACTGTAAAGAAGTAATTATTACATTTTTTCACTTGTTTGGAAATGAGTGAGTAATTTCACCTAGAAAACCGGTCCAAAAATGTTGACTTAAATCTGTGGGCCCCACCATAATGTATATAATATATTCATGTTGTCCATCTGTTTTATTAGAATATTTTGAGCCGTGATCCGAAAAAATTAGGAAAATCTAATGTTCAATTGGCTCACATGAAAGGAAACAATGGACTTAATTTGTCCACTGTTGAAAGTTGATTCTTTTATTAGGCCCACATTGAGGTTTATTCACCATCTAACCCATTCATAGGGTCACATGGACATGGATAAGTGAAAAATATAAATATAAGCTTGATCTAAAATTTCTAAGGGCGTCAACAAGTTTTTAATGGTAGGCATTCAATTCTCATAATTTCGTGTGGTGTGGTCCACTTGACCTTTGGATTTTGCCTAATTTTTGGGCTCATGCCTTAAAATTCATTTGGCATAATGAATGGGCGGTGTGGATAAGCCACACACATTATGGTGGGCCCCATATTTATTTTACAAATTTCTCGATTTAAGTGCTTAAAAAGTAACTGGTCAAGTCAGCATTAGGAAAGATGCAGGTAATTACCTTGGTAAATAATAATTACTCATTTACAAGGTAATTAGACTTGAGCCAGAAAACCAAACAGGCCCTAAAGGGAAGAGTTGTGACAAGAAGGACAAGAAGGTGGATAAGCGTAAAAGAAAATCCACTAAACTATCTAAACAGATCCAATGTTACGGTTGTGGAGATTATGAACATCTTGCCCCTAATTGCCATAACAAATCAAAATCCAAAGGCAAGGCAATGGCAGCAACATGGGATGATACAGAGGAGTTCGAATCTATTCAAAGTGACTCTTCTAGTGAGGAAGACTCGAGCCGCATGTCCATATTATCGGCTCATATCTCACCATCCCTCCCAAGGAATTTGGGAGATCATAAGTCCACAAGGAGGTGATGTTAATAGTCTATTTGAGCTGAATTGGTAAATTAGAGGACCATGCCTCCTAATATGAGCTCTATTATTGAATTTGAGAATTTCAACCTCATACTTGAATATATAGGTAAATCAAAGGATTCTAGCCTCATTTTGTGCTTTAATGGTATAATTTGCATGCTCCATGGTTTTCATGTTAATATGCATCCCTAACCCTTGTTAGTATAAGTCTTTTAATTGGTATATCTTTGACTTATAGAGTTGGTTCATGTGTGATTTTTATTGGTATATTTTTCTTTGAACTAAACATTTGTCAAATACTAACAAAAATGGGAAGAAAGATCAAATCCACCAAAACAATGCATTCTCTTGTGTAGGGTTTGTTTTTCGTATTGCAGGTTTGATCGGGGAAGCAATTCAGGGGGAGCATTGCTGCATTACATGTCTTGGTGTTTCGAGTTGTAAATTTTTATTTGACATGTAATTTTGTTAGTTGTTTTGATATGTCATTGGTATGGACCATGACATTGTCTTAGGTTAGGTAATTGATAAAGGGAGAGATTGTTAGTGCTCTCATTTTTGCACCTTGGTTTGTCAATCACGTGAGCCGTTGTGTCCATAGTCGGTTAAGCCTTTGGAAAATGAAGACCGAAGACACAAGCGGAGCAAAAGCATCAAGGAGTATGTACAGGTAAAAGAGATGCCTCGTTGACCCAAACCTTAACCAAAACAACCCTATAACCTCTAGATGATCTTATTCCAATTAGGAATATTAATTTAATCATCCCTTAGCCTTAGGAGACCAAGAAAAACATGATAAAGAAGGCTAGAAGTGGTGCGAATCTGTTGTGTAGAAGATAGCCCAAACCAGCATATTCCAGGCCATGTTCGATGGCATCGAAGACTTGGCCGGCAACGATGGAAAGTCAGGAATGTCCAACAACCAAACTAGATTTATGGCTAGAATTCTTGATGGCATCAAGGTGTCTTCAATGGCATCAAAAATTAAGTTCGATGACATCAAAGTCCCCTCGATAGCATCGATTGATATCTAAAATTGTCCAGCAGGGTTTTGGGATTTTTTCCTTGACTCTCTCGATGGCATCGAACAATAAATGCAATCGAAGATCATATTGATGCAATCAAAATGGGTTAAGAATTGTCTAGCAAGCAAATATGATTTTTGGCTGGAAATCTCGATGGCATTAAGGAGCCTTTGATGGCATCGACAGGACCATTTTCTACCCATTTTTTGACCGTTGGGGCTCCAACTGTTTATAAAGGGTATTCTATTCTTGGTCTTTTTTATTGTTTTTTGGAGCAATAGAAGGTAAGGTGATCCCATATGCAAATCCCTCATCCTAAGCTTCTATTCCATTGAGTTGTTAGCCATCTCCTTTGAGATTACAACTTTAATGAGAATTCCAACCTCAACATTGAGATGCGCTTGAACTCCTTCATTTCCTAGAGATTGGACTTAAGAATCTTGGTAAATCATTGTCCAGATCTTCTATGAGACCCATCTAATTGAATTCCCTAGGATAAACAACTTCTCATTAGTTGTGGATATTCAACCACCTCCCATCACCTTGGGCACCTCAGAGGAAGCATCATAAGCAAGGTGATTGATCATGGAGCTGAAGCTTTGGCAAAGCAGCAGCAACATGATCGGGGGAGCATTGTGTTCAAACTCACCTAGGTTCTTTCGTATAGGATCTTGGCTCTTATATAGGGCCTAAATCATCTAGTTCTTGTATAGGACCTTGGCTCCTAAATGAGTTGGGTGCTTTGGTAGGAACATTGCTCGTGTAGGGCATAAACTTTAGAATTCTCGTGTAGAGCTGTAAAGGTTAGAGGTGAACTTAATTTAAAACATTCGAAGTGAAATCCGGTATACTCATGGGTTGAGTGCGTCCACCGGGAGTGGAGTAGGCAAGTAGTTGAACCACTATACATGCTTGTGTTTGGGATTGTCATTTGCGCATCTTGTTTAATTATGCTAATGTGTTGAATGCTTAATTATGAATGCATGATTAGATGAATGCTTAAGTTGATTGGTATCACATCCCACACACACATGTTCACTATGATTTATAGACTAGTTGCTTATTTGCACATCTTTGTAGTCTATGTGATTGGACCCTCTATTGGCTTGGAAGCCGTAGAGTTATGTTGGCTTACTTAGTCTAATTGATAATTAGTTTAAGTTAGGCAATTAAGTATTTAAATAGGTCCTAATCACCCCCCATCTAGGACAGCCTACATTCTATAGCTCCGCCATACTTCTGCATATAACGCGTTGCAACCCATCTGGCGCAATTTCAAAAGCATCTAAACTTATTTACGGTGTACCTTTTGTAACATAAACTAACTATTTTTGTAGGAAGCACAAGTGTTTTTTTGCGGGTTGTTCTGGTTGCAAATTCCTTGCCCGCGCTAAATAATGAACGGACAATGACATAAAAGACTTTAAAAAGTCTAAAACATTACGGCATCGGTCAATGGGTGATGGGCTTTTCTCTCTTCTTTTCTTTGGATCTTCGAAGGGTTTTATGAAAGAGCTCTGATTTTTCTTTTATTTCTTTGAATCTGTTTTGCTGGATTTATTATTATTATTATTATTTTTATTTTTTTGAACTTTGTTGTCATGAGTTGAAGAGGAAAGAAAGGAGAGGGATTTTTTAGCTGGGAGCATTGAAATGGCGCTGAGTTTGATTTCCTTTCTTGTTGTATTTTGGTAGGATGCTACACGAAAGAAGAAATATCAGCTTGTTCCAAAACTTTTGTCACCCCCAATAAGTTTTCAACAGTAAGTGTTCAATCTCCACTGTTTCTTATGATGCGGTCCACCTGAGGTTTGGATCTGCCTCAGTTGTAGGGTCATGCCATAAATGAGCCAGAAAATTGGATGGACGACGTGGATAAAACACATAGATCATGGTGGGGCCCACAAAGCTTTGACACCAGATAGCTGGCTGTTGCTGGGGTACTCATCAGCCAAACGTCTAGGTGGGATGTACTATGGGGAGAACTTGGAACAGGAATGCATGCCACCACGTTGTTTATATGGCATCCAACCCATTCATCAGGTGGGCCCCACCAGGAAAAAAAGTCATCCATGTACAAACCCCCTTTTCCGTAACGTGATCACTGACATTTCCTTTCAAACTTAGATGGTAAAGGATACAAAATTGATGTGTTGTCCTTTCTAAACTACTCACGTTGTTGCCTTGTGTAAGTCCCATTTTGTCATTCTTGAAATTTCTTGACCTTTTATAGCACTTGCTCTTGAGACTTCAAAATCAGGTCGGCTAATCTCATGCAAATGCTTTTGCGTTGAAGTTATGGATAATATTTTTATAAACTAATAGAGCTTCGTGATTGATGAAAATTGGATCTTTATGCACAAAAAGCTACAGTTCTTCTAGAGATAAAGTGCCTAAGCAAGATAGGATTGAGACAACTCAGGCAATGGGTTCTTTAGGAAAACTGCAGGATGGAGTTGAGAGTCATCTCTTGGAGGAAAAGGCTAGGGATGCATCGTGCAAGGACAAAATATCAGTGCAAGATGGAGTTAAGAAAAAGAAAAAGGCAGATGGACAAAATATCAGAACCAACCAATTGCTAGCCATCAAATGGGCTGTTAAAAGAAGAAGTTCAAGAAAAAGAAAAAGAAAAGACAATTTCAGCAGTTCAAATTCAATGTCAGTACTCAATGATTAACTAATGTACGGGCATTTTCACACCGGGCTCGAGTGAGGTTGCCTGTGGGATGCAGGGGCACACTCAGGGTGGGCGGCCCGTGTGAGATGGGTGGCCCGTGTGAGGCGGTACCCATGTGATTTGGGGCCCATGAGGGGGGTTCAACCAAGGTCCTAACCCATGAGATGTTGGGCCTGGGTTATAAGATAAAGGTATTGATTCACCATGCTTTAACAGTTCGAGCTTTTAGAGCAAGTGGTTGATTGTCCTACATCAAAGTGGTATCAGAGCAGGAGGTCTCGTGTTCGAGACTCCTTACTGGGAGTGATTAATGCAGGGACATTTTCACACCTCTCTTTGGCTCTTTAGTAAATAGATTTGAAGTACAATCCATTGTTGATTCAGATCCTTTGACATGTTTCCTTATCCTTTGACATTTAATGTGTTCGTATTTTGTCATATGCTTCAACAGAGTAAACATTTCTGGTTGCAGCTACCACTACCCCAACCACATGAGAGCTTAATCTCATAGGCTATAAGATCAAATTCTACATTAGATATTGAATAGTAAACATAATTTCACCATAGGAAATGTTTTTGTTAATGTATTTTACTGCCACAATATATGGCTAGAATGAAGTTTTGGCTCTCGTGGCCAGTGAGTTTACAATAAACACAAAAGGAAGTCCTTGTCTAACATTTGGCTTCTTGACAGGTATATGGTTTGACGGAATCTTGTGGAATTGTCTCTTTGGAAAATCTAAAGAGAGGAATTCACCATTATGGTTCTACAGGAAACCCTTGTTCCAGGAGCTGAATCCAAAATAGTCAGTATAGACACATTGAAACCTCTTCCTCCTAATCAGTTGGGGGAATGTGAAAAACCAATAAACAAGTACAAATCAAACTTGTTTTTCATAATAACTAGGGAATTGTTTTACATCTATTTTAAGAAAATGAATGTTCAAACTTTTTGAGGTATCACTAGGAAATGGATTTCGGTTTCTAAGGCCTTGTTTCAGTTTTGGGAAATGAGTATGTGAATTAGGTAAATTCATAAACTTGTCAAATTCATGCTTTGTATTGGATTTTGATTTAATAAATTTTAAATCACTGTTTGGAATCAAACTACCAATCTTTTGATTTGCAGAATACTGATTATGGTAGAACATTTATTGTAAGGAATTACTTTTTGTGCAATTTGGATTTACACAAATCCATGGATTTATAGAGAAGTGGATTTAAGAAATCCATCCCCACAAAAAACAAATAAGGTAGATTTGCATCAGTATCTCAGTTTCAATTCAAACATGAGTTTGATTTACACTCCATGTTCTGAGAAAGATTTACCATCATGAAAGAGGAAAAAACTGACCTCGCAACCGGACTCCAACAAATTTTCAAACAAAGAGGTATTTCATAAATTGAACGATTTTTGTGAGATCCATGAATTTCACCGATCTCATCCCTAAATCCCTCACCTTAAACAAACCAACACCTCCTTTTCTAAACAAAGAAAAAATGTGAATTTTCTTCATAAACTAATTTTATTTCTAGGATTTTTCATGTCCCCAAACACACCCAAAAGCAAATTGATATCTACACCAGCTAGTTGATAGAAGCATCCTTACTACCTATGGTAGCATAGTAACAAATCTTGTTCTAGACAATTTCTTGGGAGACTTTCAAAATTTGAAGTTTCTTCTCAGGGTATTATATGGATGCATCACCAAAAATAAAAATATTTGAAAATATTTATTGTAAATTAATAAATAAATTAAAATTTTTAATATGTACTTGTAACACAAATTTATTTATTTTTACTCTTTTGTTTTTTTTTTTTTTTTCAGTGAATATTGTGATATTTTAGTTTCTCAGGGGCATCCAGCTTTAAAGGGAAACCATCCATGGTGCCCTGACCCCATTGCTGATCAAAAAGGGTCTGTAGAAAAGGCCAAATGAATACGGATTCTAACAATCTGTGATCAAAACTTGAAAGTTAACATGCTAGAGTTAATCAGGTTGTCAACAAATTGGGTTCAGGTCATGTCCTATAATACTTGCCGGTAATTTAGGTTAAGGTGGTCCTCTGAAGTACTTGACAAGTCCTAAAAAATTCCTAATTTGATTCTCAGCATCTTACCAATCATTTTTTTCATATTCTTTCATCCTACCTGAGACATACTTGCCAACCTATTTGTTTTAGAGAAAGCTGGCTGACTGTTGTGCCAAGTATGTCTTGGTCTTTAATTGTTATGGCAGATATGTTTCTGTTTCCGCGTGCTGCATTTGGATGCACAATTGAATTCAACTGCAATAAAGTTAAGTAAAGAGGATATAGCCGGGTTGTGCTCACCTTTGCATTCATAATGTGCAAGTAGCCCTCAAACCAAAGTTCCATTCTTTTGGACCTTAATCGCATAATTTGAAATGTTATCAAAGACAATTGCAAGATGGTCCTTTCACATTATTGTAGTTATTGCAATTCAATTCATTAGTGCATCCAAATGCAACCACAGCTATATCTTGCCTTGCATTAAAAAGAAAAGAAAATCATTATCGATGGATCTCACTTTATCCTGTAGCTAGAAAGAAAATTTTCCAAGTTGTCACTAAATACTTAAGAGCATTTGTGTAATGGTTGGAGATGGTTATGAGTGGTTTGCAGGTCAACCTTGTTCTGACTGTAGTTGAATGAGATAGGGAAGCAGGTTGAAGGAGATTCATCCACTGTCAGGTTAAAGCATCTTATCTCTTCCATGTATATTCTCCTGAATAGTATCTCTACCTCCATGCTTATAGTTCTACATGTTCCTTCTTTTATAGATGCTGCACTTGTACCCAAGATGGAAAGGAGCACAACAACTGTAAGTTCAGTAGAAAAACAATTAAGCAAGGCAATAGAATATTTCAGGCTGCTTTTGCTTGCTCCAAATATCATGAAATTTCATGATTAATCATCTAATTCAGTGCAAAATATCTTAAAATTTCATGATACTTGGTGCCGCCAAATGCACGTTTAATTACTGAAGAATGATCAGAATTTTTCTCTGGTCACTCCATTTCAGTAAACCAAGCAACCATAGTTTGTTAAGAAGCAATCTGTGCTGAAACACCTTTTGTTGGGTAGTGCATCTAAAGGTTCTTTAGCCTCACAACACGATCTTTCAGACACAGGTGGAGCTTGAGACAGTTTGGTTCATGGAACAATGGGCCCACAAAATTGAAAGGCTGCTTCTGTTTAAGGAATCTGATGTGGAGGACATGCTTCAGTTTGAAAATGTATTTCTAGTAACTTGCCAAGAATATTCCCATTAATACCTCGCACTCGCACCTAACCCCTTCAAATGAATGCTAGTTATTGGGTTATTGTTGTTGTTTCAGTACCAGTTTTTACTTTTAGCATTCCTATTAGAGTTTTTAAGTTTTTTTTTTTTTTCATGAAACTAGCCAGTCTCATATTATTCCCACTCTGGTTTTGTTTTTGGTTTTTTTGTTTTTTTGTTTTTTTTGTTTTTGTCTTTGTTGTTGGCAGTTATGGTTTTATATTTGTACCAAAGGTGACGGATTGACAGCCTCTAACTGGCAATGATAGATACCTGGTGGCTGCAACTGATGGGGTCTTTGAGAAAATGACTGTGCAGGATATCTGTGATCTAATATGGGATGCATGCATTCAAGATTGAAAAAGAATCCGATTGTACCAACACAAAATTGTTGGCTGTGTGGAAGGCAATGTGACTGTGTGGAAGGCTGTGGCGGTTCTTGTGCATTTGTAGTTTATTTTGAAAACTTTAAATAGACCATTAATTCTTATGTTGGTATTGTGTTGATTGTTTTGTCTTGATGAATGTTAAATGGGTGAAACATGCACAGGTTTAATCATTGGTTGATTATGATATTGTTAGCTTCAGTTGATAAAAACCAGAGCTAAAGATGTATTCAGTCTCGGTTGGTGTCAACTAAGGTGAAAAATTAGATTTAGCCTCAGTTGTTGAGAAATGAGGTTAAAAACTCAATTTAGCCTCGATTGATGCCAAAAGAGACTAAATCCATCTTTAGCTTTGGTTTTGCCTCTGTTACCTAAATTGAGACTGCAACTCCTGTGGCTAGAGGCTTTAGCTTTAGTTGTAAAGAACTGAGGTTAAAAATAGATTTAGCTTCGTTTGGAGGCAACCGAGGCTAAAATTTGGATTTAGTCTCCATTAAAAACAATGGAGGCTAAAAACTTGATTTAGCCTCATTTCGAGGCAACTGAAGCTAAAAAGGTTTTTTTTTTTTTTTAGCTTCAGATGAAGAACTAAGACTATAAAAGCCTTTTTAGCCTCTATTGCTAAAATTAGGGCTAAAGCCTTTAGCCACATGGGTTGTAGCCTCGGTTTTGGTAACTGATGTTAAAAGCTTTAGTCTTGGTTTTTATCCATTTTATTTACATTTTTGAACCGAGGTTAAAAGCCTTTTATGTTGTAATGTTTAATCCACGCATTTGAATGGTCATATATGCTTTCATGTTATGATTTTGATACGTATAGATACGCTATTAAGCGTAAAGATTCAAAAAATGATGAATGCATATGCATTTTTTGTCTAGCAAAAATTTTAACGACGGACTAAATTTGTCGATGATTTCAGAAGGTTTGAAATATCAATGGATTTCGATTTTTGTCGCCTATCCAAAGAGTAACGGTGGATCATATACGTCGATGAGATCATAAGGTTTGAAATATCACGGACTTTTAGCGGATATGATCCATCATTTTTTTTCCTTTCGATGGACCTTATCCATCGTTTACGATTTACAAGAGCAAAATTCAATGGACCACATGATGGATGAAGTCCGTTGCTAATTGCATTTACGACGAACTTGGTTCGTCATTGTTTTGTTGTTTTAGCAGTGTGTTGAGTTGTTATTAGATGTGATTGAATTCCTAAATTAGAAAAGGAATCAATCTATAAAATTGATTGATCTATTGTCGCTTTTAGGTACATTAGATGCTTTTGACTCCCTGTGATTGATTGCTTAGATATTCATCAAAGATCAAACCTATCGTAATTCTAATCTATGTTGGATGTTTATGATTGATTTTATAGCGTTATCTTCAAAGTAGAACAGATTGGAATCTAGTTCTAATTGAGTTATCAATTCAAAAAGACAAATTAAGTTAAAGTTCTATTGATTGGGGATTCATTCATCCTTAGGCATTTTTATTAGTTATTTTAAATCCTTTCTAATTAGCTGGATTAAAAATCTAGACAACCTGATTAGTTTTAATTATGTTCTCACTAAACTCCTTGTGGATTGACCTCAGTCTCATGAAGTTATTAATACATCGCAGCCCTGCACTTAGGGTTGTCAATCCTTTGGTTCAATCATTGGTTGAATCCTAACCACCTCAACTTCAACCATCCGCACACACCTATATATATATATATATATATATATATATATATATATATATATATATATATATATATCATTGGTGTCCTAATGAGTCTAGTCCACGCACTATATCATTCAAAGACTAATAAGGCGTCCTTTATAAATGGATTGCGGTTTCCCCCCCATGTAATGCCTTGATTTTTTATGTGTATGCTTAGAGTTAGAAATTTTCTATTCATGTGTGAAATTGTGTGGATTATCTACCACTGTATGTGGAAGCTTAGTGGAGCTTAGAATTATGGCTAAGTTCTAGAGGGGGATGAAAAAACCACTTAAAAATTATACGCCAATTGTTGAGTGAGAAATATTGTATATTTCTCCCTTGTTATGTATTGATTTTATAAACATAGATGCGCTTAATCAATCTAATTACTTATGTTTTTACTTGCGATGTGATTTGGATAGTTAAAGTGAAAAGGATATTTAAAATGATGATTTAATGTCCAAAGAATAACCAAGTGAAGGATTGGATCTATGGATGATAATATTGAAGAATTCAAGTACCAAATATTCAAGAAAACCAAGTGAGGAATAAAGGAAATCAAAGGTTTGAAGTAAAGAAACTATAGAAAAGGAATCCTGAAAATTCAAGGCTAGAAAAATCATATTATGAAATTTCTAGATTAGAAAGACAAAATCACAAAAAACTGCAAAAATAGCCCTTCGATGCCATCAAAGGTAACTTCGATCCCATCGAACCCTCTTCAATCCTATCGAGAAAATCATGAATTTTCTCAGTTAATTGCTAGACACATTCTTCGATGCCATCGATGGTGTGCACAATTGCGTAAATTTAAAGTCGATTTCCAATTTTTCCGAGATGGTGTGAAAGATGGAGTTCCAAAACTATAAATTGGGGTTCTTAGGAAGTCTCAAATCATCTTCTAAGGGTAGAAGGAATAGAGCAATGAGTTGTGGAGCCTTTAAGGAGTGCTCTCTTGTAAATTCAAGGTCAGTTTCCAATTTTTCCAAGATGGTGTGAAAGATGGAGTTCCAAAACTATAAATTGGGGTTCCTAGGAAGTCTCAAATCATCTTATAAGGGTAGAAGGAATAGAGCAATGAGTTGTGGAGCCTTTAAGGAGTCCTCTCTTGTGGGATCCCGATCTTTTGCAACATCGCTCGTATGCACACGTGTCCCAACTCTCACCATTGATAGACCATACACTGCACCCTAGTGCACCTAGAAAACTTACCCAAGCGATTTGTTCCAAATGATCTTAAGACCTCTATCACGTGGACCGCGTCGTCGTTGCGATCGCAATGGTGAACACCACGCATCAATTTGATACTCCGTTAGTGAGATATGATTCATCGAATGTAAGGCCCAAATTATGTATCTAGTAACACAAGCAATCTTTATTATGCTAGGCCCATTGGACTTGAGCTCATGTGGGCCTAAAGCCCACTTTTAGAACATGAAAATTACCAATAAATAGGATAATTGCTACATGACAAAATAAGAAGCTAGCACATATAACAAAAAATTAGATTCTATCCCAAAACTCATCATTAGCTCTCTCCCCATGCCTTAGAAACTAATCATGGCTCATGTCCACCTCATCATATACATGCATCCAATGCATGTCTTGATTTGTGTCGCATCACTTCAAACAACCAATTGCAACACTCTGCTTCATCGTACACCATGCATCATCTACAACCCATAACCCTTATCCATCCATTAGGTAATGCATATCTAGATTTCTTTCATCTTGGCCACTACATGCTTAGCACCATCCACCTCATCCATCCACTACCCATACCATACATCACCATCCACCTCATTCATTCACTACCCATACCATATATCACCTTCCACCTCACTTTTAGGACCAATAAAATCTCATAAACTTGCCACATCATCTTGCCACCTTAACCCCCAATTCCCTATATAAGAGTAAGATTTCTTTTGCACTTATTCTTTTCCTATACTAAAAAAAATTCTGAGATTTTAAGAGAGTGTGGGGCCAAGGTGTGGCCCACCATTGAACAAGAGGGAGTGGACCACACATCATCATCCACCCATCCATCCATTGAGGTGAGTCTACACTCCTCCCATCCTCCTCGTCCTTCTCTTTCTTCCTCTTTTTTATTTTCTTGATATGTATGGACCCCACCGGTGTGGAGTTCTTGTGTGCATGTATTTATGCCTATGGTGGTCAGCAAAGTGGCCCATGTCAGTTTGGTCCACCATGATGAACATCGTATCCACACCCTTCACATGTAATCCCCCCCCTTTTTTTTTTTTTAGTATCTAGACAACAAGTTCTAAAAATCATATAAAATCAATTATGCTAAGATCAGAGTTAAAACTTGGGAATAATATAAACCACAATATGAACTAACTCTGGACCAAATTTCGTAGCCATCCAACGATCCAATCATCCGTAACATCATGTTTACTTGGCTGTTGTCCAGTAGCACATGCAAGATTCCGATTTGCCTAAAACAAACCCATTTTTAACTCCTTTAATGAATGCATTAAAAATATATGATCCGTTAGATTCGTAGAAAATCGAACCAGCTTTCTAATGGTATGTAATAAGCCTCAATTGAAGTTCAGACGGCTAAGATCTTGGCCTTATACGAAAGATGTATTTGGGAACTTGTTATGACCATTCTTATGTGGGCCATATCCGTAATTCCAACGGTCAGATGTATTTGATGTTTGCTCTTAACTAAAGATAGTTATTGATCATATGTACGGTCCCTATGGTTAGATTCTTTCATGATAGAATTTAGAAAATTCTGGACCGTCAGATACTTCCATAAGGATACTTCCATAAGACAAATCTTGAATTTTTATGTGTGGTCCTGATGGATCCAAGGCTCTGTATGGTTGGAAACCTATAAACGGCCTGAATGATGTATTCCCAAACCATCCATTGGATCGGATTTTCTAACAGAGAATCTGATCATAGAGGTTTGATCAATATATTTCATGTGCCACTAGATTTGTATGTTGGATATATGTTGTACATAATATTCATCCTCTTATCGACCCACTTGGGTGTGGGATCACTTGTGATTTATGCATTTTATTAGTTCATCCAATCTGGAAACCCATGTATATTTTTGTGTCTCTTATTTATGGTTTGCTAGCATGTGGGCCCCACTTGCCATTGGATCTATTTAATTTCCTTTGCACTTTCTATTTGCTGACCTGTATTGCATGTAGGCCTCTTTGACACCTTGTAGTGGGCCCCACACTCATAGTTAAGGGTCCCACTTTAGGAGATGTTTAGTCCTTATATAAGTGAGCTGGGATGTCCCACCTTTTTGTCAGAAATGATCCCTAAGTATTTAGAAATTGGGCCCTAATTTGTGACAGACCCCATTTCTGAAAATTGTCTAATTATTTGTGTTTTGTACCAACTTTGGGAATATGTAGTGGGCCACACGCTGGAGATATGAGTAGGCCACCACTTGGAACCGTTAACCTATACCAATGAATATATAAATAATATTGTACTTGGGCTGAATCAGACCCCACATGATTAGGGAGTAAATCCCAAAATGTGGTCAGGCAGAATTGTGCAGAAAATCAAAGTACATATGTTTGGCCCTATACCAAATATTATGTGTGCACAGCCAGTTGGTCCCAACTTATAGTTTTTGAAGTACATATATAGTACAACCAAAGGCACCTGATGAGACATTAAAAGGTGGTCCCCTGTGATCATGGGACGTACTCAAAATCGGGTCAAAACTAATTCTGCACTATGTTTCCTGCACATTTCCTCGAAGTACCCATGTTTGGGACATTGCCATAAATTGTAAACACCCAACAAATGAGGCCCACCTTATATCTTTTAAAGCCCACACGTAGATCTACCAGATGAATCCTTCCTTTTACCAAATGTGGGTTTCATATGATCATAAATATGAATTGAAAATGGCCCAGAACCAACTTTGCCCCAAAAATCTGTTTGATGTAAAATTTATGTGGGGCCACGTTAGTGGGGTCCACCACCTTCCCAAAGCATTTAATGCAGCATCTAAATTCTGAAAAATAACTCCCAAATATTGTTAGGCTTAAAAACCTTAAGTGGGCAATCTAGTATGGGTTATCTTGTATGGGCCTTCCTTTCATGTAATGAGGTCCACCTGACATGTTTTGTAAATGGGTGTTGTATAACTTGTAAAATATTTAGTAGACAGATCTTGTTGTCCAAATGTTCTCTTAAGACATAGGTGATCTTGGGCCCATCTAAATGATGCAACCCTAAGGCCCAAGTGGGCCCAACACAAAGAAAAATCGTTGGGGGAAATGAGAAACCCACAATGGTAACCTTCCTTGAGCCTGTTGGGCAGGCCCATTGCCTACTGGAGCAGTGTGCCTTTCATACTACCTCTAGTCAAGTGGGCCACACTTAGAGAGACCTATTTTACAATGCATAAACTAGATAATTGGTCTTTTCTTGGTTTGTTGTGTATGTGGCTAGTGGGCCTAATATGATATATAACATGAAAGATGTTAGCATGTTATCCTTTATGTTTGAGATTGTGCATTGTTTTTACTTAGTAGAATGTGTGGGGCCTACTTAGTTGTGGAATTAGATTCACACCATTGAAAGTGTTGTGGTTGGACATTTATGCCCTTGGGTTGGCCTATTGGTTCACCAAGTGGGACTCACACTTGACCTAGACGACCCCATGCCTTGCATGTAATTCAATTCTAGTGTGGAAGTCACACTAGGTAGGATGCACCTAGTGATAGGTGAGATGATGATACATGTATGGCAACATGATTATGATGATTATGAGTTGTTGGTTGAAATGATAGATTTGATTTAATGGATGGTGAATTATAACATATGCATTGATGATGAATGAGTAATTATTTATAGTACTTATGACATTTCTTATGTTAATCATGAAGTGAAAATGATTCTCATGGTAATGATGATGATATTATATATTTATATGCATGATGACAAAATGTGCTAGTTGACCACCATGCTTGATATCCAAGTAATAATAATGCACGTATTGATTGTCATGATGATATTGTGAACAAGATAACTATGTTTTCCTTGATGTATAAATGATGATAAATATATGATGTTGGTGAACGTAAGGATAACTTTATGCATGATAGACAACTAATGTCTAGGGCATGTATGATAGTGATGGCTGTGGCCATGATATTGACAATGCATGTGAATCCTTACATGATGTGTACTCCATGCACATTCTTGCATGATGTGGGTTGTGACGATGAATTTGATGTTGAATGATATTTATGATAACGATGATGCATGCGAGAACTTGTGTACCACCATAACCTATGCACCTTATGTATGTACATGTTATGCGAGCCCTGGTGGCCATTTGTTAAGTATTCACAAGAGGTATAGGGCCTCAGTGTGCCATTAAAGACACTTAAATATATGGACCCTAACGTCACAATGGTTATTCTTGTGTTTGGGTCGATTATTATTTATATCTGATAGTCATGCTAGTGTACCTAGTCTAGTAGGACACACTGAGAATATTCTTAGTATAACATCATGATACATGCCCATATACATCATTTGCATGCTTGTTATGAGGAGTGATTGATCATAACATGTGCCATTGGGCTGGTTGTTTATAGGACTCCCTGAAAGATGGAGTTGCCTTACATGAGCGCTCAGTACGCGTAAGTTTGATGCATGATTGGATAGTATGACTCATACATCTCGCATTTTGTGTGACATGATCACTGTATGCCCTAGCAACATTAGGGCTGTAACCTCCACAGGCATATCATGGATGACAGAATTGGACACTGGAAATGTTTTGGTTTGAGACATGGGACGTCATAGATGTCCCAGGGTAAAAGTCCATAAACACTTATGGTACCAAGAGGATGTTCCAACGTCAAGATCGAGTGGATGCATGAGTGCATGAGGGCCGTATACTAGTAGGCCGAGTCTCCCACTGTGTCGTAGTTGGTTGGAAGGGGGTGTGGCCTTATTCGCCCCAGTGAGGGGGCTTTAAGCTAGGTTGAGTTTGACCAGCTCGTAAATGGGTTCACTACCGACGTACCGGGTAGATATTGGCAGACTACTGGCCAAACAGGTAATGAGGTCTCTTCCACTTGCATGGTTGTGCGTCCAGATGGGGCAGCGATCTAATGTATAGTGTATTAGATCCCGGTGATTATCCAAAGAGAAACTGGACTAATATGTGGATTCAGATGAGGACTTGCATGCTTGAGTTGCATCTTGTATATGACATTTAACTAGGTAGGCCTTGCATCACATAGCCTTAGCACGACTGATAGTATTCATGTAAGGTACTGACATTGTGACGCCCTGTTACTGTTGCACATGTGGGCAGGCACACGTGGGCGGACGCTGTTGTGGGAGGGGCCTAAGGGCTTGGGTGAGCTACCAATGGTTGGCAGGCTACTGTGCATACAGTGGGGCAGAACCTTGTCCCATATTGGAAGTGTTGTAGTGGTTATATGTGGACTTACTGAGTAGGAGTTGCGTACTCAGTATCTGACTCATTCATTCATTCATTCACTCTCCACTCGGGCTGGTGGTGAGTAACTAAATCATTATGTGAAACTTCACTATAGCTATGATTTCGGTTGGGTACGCGACCAACCTGAGATTAGGAGTTTACCACATTGAGTTTAGTTATCTAAATTTAGGCATAGGTCTAGTTTGGATAGAAGTCTCTTGTGATGGACACCACAGCTTGCAAAACCACGTACTATCATCCCGACTCCACACGCTAACTCTACCATTGCCCTTCCATCGTATGCCATATAATAGAAAATGGAATTTGATTATCTTGTTCATGATGATTGGCTATTTTAATGATTCATGGTCGCTTGTTTAGTGACATGCCTATTATTGATGTCATGTTCATGATAACCTGTGTAGTTGTATGATATGATTGATTGATAACCTACTCACCTATGATAACATGACTGGTTGATAACATGTCTATGGTTGTTTTGGATGTCTTTACGGGAGCGCCCTGATAAGACGTATTTTACTCCCAGCACGTAGTAGACTCATGAGTTGTGGTTTGCTCATACGTATGAGTTACACTTTTTCAGGATGCATACAAGAGCTGTTGGAGTTTGCTATTGTTTCCTTCATTATTATTGAGCTGGAGCACAATATTATGTGTGACATGTCAAACAGGTTTGTCTCTTCGATATGCGTTAATACCATGTACAAAATGTGTAACTACCTAAACAGATTAACCGTTAAAAAAAATTCACACTGAAAATCCTCCTTATAGGATCCCAGGATCGGAATCCAGTATATGGGTGTTGGGAGCCGAAAATGGAGTACTACGGAGGTTGTCGGCGCTGGATTTAGTGATCGAAAATTTTGTGAGCCGGATTCTCAAGTTTGGGGCGTGACATCTCTTCTCCAAACCTTCGATTTTAGTTTTTTTTTTTTTTTTTTTTCTGTTTGAGTTTTAGTTCAATATGTCTATGGTTGGCTAATCTCTTAGCTAGAGCTAAGAGGTGAAGCTTGTAGTTTTTCTTAATGTTTACTTTGATTCAAGTTATTTGGTTTCTAAGTTGAATAATTCATTGATATTTGGTTTAAATGAAGAAGTATTTCTAGTTTATTTTGATCCATTGTCTAATCTGGGCATTTTGGATGCTTAGGAAGACTATGAATAGTATCTTACATGTTTTGCAATAGATTGATCTGTAAAATCCATTGATTCATCATTGACTACGGGAACGATAGATGCTTTGAATTCCCTGCGATCAATACTTTAGCGATTTATGAGGGAACCAATTCAATGAAAGTTCAAATTTGTTTTGATGCATGGATGATGATCTAACCGCTCTATTATCCGGTTGAATACAATATGACTTCAATTCCAGTTGAGTAATCTAATTGAATCAAGTAATTTGATGTTAAAATATGGTCATAAGTGGAGCCTTGGTGGTCTAATATTTTATTTCTGATAGTTTCTTCCACAATTACTTCTTAAAAATTAGAATTAAGTAGTTTAAATTCTAGTTCTAGTTCTAACGTAGTTCAAAAACTACACAAATTGCAAGTCCCTGTGGGTACGACATCGGTCTCACCGAGTTATTACTACTTCATATCCATGCACTTGGGGTTCATGAACTCCAATTAGAATCAATTAACACTTAGGCTTCCAAGCCAATTGGGTTCAATAATACAGACTACAAGAGATGCAATATTATAAGCAACTAGTCCATATGGTGATATGTGAAAATACCAATTGTGTAAACTCTAAGTTAAGTTCCTAGCATACAATCTATTTCATGCATTCATATACTTAAATCATCTATGAGTATAAATAGACTTGCAACCATATAAACAATCGCAAACACAAGAATGTATAGTGGTTCGGCTACTTGCCTAGTCCACTCTCAGCAGATACACTCTCCTCAAGTGTACTGGCTTTCACTATCTTAGAAGTTTTCAATAGGTTCACCCCTACCCTTTACAAGCATACATTCCCACTAGAGCCTCCCACATAGACTTATACAAGTACACTCCTATCGGAGGCCTTCATAAGGAATTAACAAACGTACACTCCTGTCGGAGATGTACACAAGGACTTGCATATTTATCTCCTCAATTGCACTAATTTCAGCTGCATTTAATTAATTAATCTATTTAATTAGATATGCTTCTTACAAGTTAGGTGATTTTGGATTTAAAGTTGATACATGCTTAAATTGATTATTTAAAGCTAAAAAATAGACAAAGCTCAAAGGCAATGAAGGATTGGAGATTTGGAGATCAAAAGTTAAAGATTTTAAGTGTCAAAGATCCACGAAAACCAAGTACCGAAGATGAGGAAAAGTCTAAAAAATCACATACTTTAATAAAAGAAATAAAAAATTATTCGATTCTACCTAAGGTTGGTTCGAACCGACCGAAAGTACCAATTGTCAAGCAAGAAACAATGATTTTCAGACTTAATTTAGTTTGAATGTTAGGTGTCACTGAAGTGATGTTCAATGCCACTAAAGATATGTTCGGTGCGACCTAGAGGAGACAGAGACTTCAAATATATTTTGGAGAAATTCAACTATATCTGAATGAATGTTTGGCCGAACTTAGTTCGACTTTGGTGCGATCGAAGGCCCACTTTGGTGCGATCGAAGCGTAACAAAAATGTGGAAATTTAAAGTCGGTCGAAAGTAAGTGTGGAATTTTCCTATTTAAATGGGTGCTTTAGACTATTCTAAGGACGAATTAGGGCTTGAGAGAGAGCAAGGGGCGGTGGAGCTTACACAAAGTCATCCTTCTTCTTCGATCCTTTAGTTCTAGTTTATTTTTCATATTTTATTTTAGGATGTTAATCATGTTAGGCTAATCTCTTAGCTAAGGCTAAGGGATGAAGCTTGTAGTTAATTATAGTATTTAATTTATTTAATTCAACAATAACAGTTCCAATGATGATAATAGATTGAATTGATTTGGTTTTTACTTTAAATCTTTTGAGTTGTTTATTTCTTAATTTGTTCTAAACTATGGTTACAATGAATGCTTTGATTTAGAAATTATTTAGTTTGATTAGAGAATGAATCAATTTATACAATTCATTGATCTATTTTAGACTTCAGGCACAATAGATGACAGAATTCCCTACAATTGAGATCCAAGTGCTTTATGAGAGAATCATTTAATTGAATTTATGTTTTGATTGGTGTTTATGACTACTTTAGTAGAATTATTATCTGATTAGATAGGATAGAATTTTGATTCTAATTGAGTTATCATAATTGAATCAATAAATTAGATAGTGTAATTGTTATAAGTGGATTCTTGGGTCCTTAGTCATTTTTATTATTTGTTTTAAACCCTCTCTACTTCATTGGATTAAAAACTCATGCAAGTTGTTTACCTTTAGACTAGTTCTAGTTGTGTTTCACATTCCCTATGGATCGACTTTGGTCTCATGGAGTTATTACTGCATCACAACTTTACACTTGGGGTTGTCAACCCTTGAGTTTGAAAGTTTTGGCATTGTTGCTGGGGAATGGCTTTGAACAAAATAGGTTTAGATTTTGAAGGTTTGATTTCTCTTTTAGGTTAGATTTTTTTATTTATCTGAATTTTTCTAACCTAAGATTTTTTATTTTTTATTTTAGGTTTTTTAATTTCAATTTTTTTTCGTAGGCTTTGTTTTATTTTATATTTTTTAACATTACTAACACCAGCTACTTGTTTTTATATTTTGTAGGATCTGCAAGTAGCTCCCCTCTTTTGGTAACACTGATCCCCTCTCTTCTTAATTCCTTTCCATATGGTGTAGAATTCTGATTTTTTAGGTTAGGTTTTTACTCTATTTGTTGTATGTGTAGTTCATGCCCAATTGAGTAAATGATCGCACGTTAAGACTTCAAGGTAAAGGAGGTTTGGTCAACAGGCTCACAATCCATTGACGAGTTAGAAAACACCTAAATACTCATGAAAATTATCTAGAATCATGGATGAAAGTAAATAAAATTTTAATGAGAATCCTGGGTGGAACACACCACCAGTTAGGAAGATGCGTGATGAGAATGAAGTACACCAAGTTCCACCAGTTCGAATTGCACGTGATTATTTACAATCGACGAGAACAAGTATTCCTTCCTTCATGATTTTCCCAACCAATGGGGGAAACATGGATTTTAAATCAAGGGTCATCCAATTACTCCCTAAATTCCATGGACTTGATTCTAAAAGTCCATACTTGCACCTGAAAGAGTTCGACAAGATTGTCGCCACCATACACTTTAACGACGTTCCTACTGATGTAATTAAACTGAAACTATTTCTTTTCTCTCTAAAGGAGAGAGTCAAGTCATGGCTCCATTACTTAAGGCTGAGATGTATTAGCACATGGGTCGAGATGAGTCGGAAGTTCCTTAAAAGGTTCTTCCCAATTCATAAAACCAACACTTTCAGGCGTGAAATTATGAGCTTCTCCTAAAAGGGAGATAAGACTTTTTTCCAATATTGGGAACGGTTTAAAGACTTACTTCTCGCTTGCTCATACCATGGCTACGAGATTTGGTGTGTAATTAGCTTCTTTTTTTCTTTTTTTTTTTAATGATGGACTAATCTGGAACATGTGCCAATTCGTAGAGATAATGTATAATGGCAAATTTATGAGCAAGGATCCTAAAGAGTCCTGGGATTACTGTGAGGTGCTAGCAAAAAATGCCCAATCATGAGACACATCCAACCAAGCTAGTAATCCCAAGGTAGTGTCATGAGAGAAGGGAATACATGTGCTTTAAGAGGGGGACAATGTTAGTGCAAGGTTGGAGGATCTCACAAGGTTGAGGCCATGAAACTTAGGAAGGATGCGGTCCAATCCATTGAGGTTGTTGAAATCGTATGTGGTATTCACGAAAGCAATGCTCACCTAACTAAGGATTGTCCTACAATCTTGGCTTTTCAAGAGGTATTGCATGCTCAAGTGAATACTATGAACACTTATCAACACTCCTTTAGTGCACCAAATTCTAACAAGTATACTCCCGAATGGTAAAATCATCTAAATCTTAGTTGGAGGATAGACCAACTGCGAATGCAAACAATAATTTCCAAGGGCCATCTACTAGTACACTACAAGTAACCCCACCAAAGAGAACCCTTGAGGACACATTGAATGCATTCATGCATTCGCAAATGCAATGCAATCATAGTATTATGTAAGCCATAAATAAAATTAAAACTTCGATTACAAGATATGAGACACACCTAAGTGTTGGGGAGAATGGGACCTTTTTGGCCCAACCTTAGCCTAACCCCAAGGGACAATTTGAGAGAAGTGATCCCAGTTCTTTAGCCCAATAAATGGACATATTAAATCCAACACCACCTTGAGAAGTGACAAAGTGATTAACAAGGAAACTCCTAAGAAGATTAAGAAACCTAAGGAATCTAAAAATTATAAGGATGATGGTGAATCTAGCAATGCTCCACTTGATAAAGAGCCAGAGGATGGGCCTAAGCCTCTAGCCCCATTTCCCCTACGTCTTACCTTATTAAAATGACCAAGTGAAAATTATGACATTTTAGAGGTTTTCCAACAAGTTAAGATCAACATCCCCTTGTTGGATGCAATTAAATAAATTTCATCTTATGTTAAATTCTTGAAGGATCTATGTGCGGTAAAGTGTAAGTTAAACATACATAAGAAAGCCTTCTTGACAGAATAGGTGAGTGCAATTATTAATCAAAACACTCTCCCAAAATATAAGGATCCTGGAAGTCCTACGATATCATGTATAATAGGAAACTTCTGGGTTAAAAAATCACTTCTAGACCTTGGGGCAAGCGTTAACCTGATACCATACTCGGTATATAAGCAATTGGGCCTTGGAGAGTTGAAACCCACCAAGACAACATTACAATTGGCTAACCACACGACTAGAATACCGAGATGAGTGATTGAAGATGTGTTGGCCCGAGTTGATAAGTTCTACTACCTGGTAGATTTAATCGTCTTTGATACGCACCTAGTTACGAATGCGAGCACTCGAATCCCTATTATTCTAGGCCAACCATTCCTAAATACCGCTAATGTTATAATCAATTGTTGGAATGGAATTATGAAGATATCTTTTGGGAATATGATTTTAAAGTTGAATGTGTTTAATTTGCACAAGCCACAAGAGGATAAGAATGTGATCCAAGAGGTTAATTTGATTAATACATCTATAGAAGATGAGCCTCTCCCAACTGAATTTTCTGAACCTCTAAAAGTATGCTTGGAACACTTTGCAAATTCAGATGATCTCAAGGTTAGAGATATAGGAATGCCTTGTGGGATTGTACCCCGGTGCCTGACACTGACTGGGAAGAAAATTATTCTGAAAAGCCTCCTTCCAATGATCCTGAATGGTTATCATTAAAGTTAGAGGAGCTGAAATTTGACACGAAGACTGAAACTTTGAATTTCATGGAGATTAATTAAGGATAAGTTTACTAATTTTCAATTATTTGTAGTGTCTTATTCATCATGGTGTACTGACAAAAAAAAAAAATCTGCTACCGGTAAATTTTATACTCTTTAGACACCTTATGACAACAAAAAGAAATTTTTTTAATGAGGTTCACAGATTTTTCTGGACGTTGATGTTCCAAGACATCCAAACCTACTATAAAGTAGGGTTATGGATGATATAGTTGAAAAGTTTATTAAGAAATTTACCAAGATACTTTCCGAAGGAGGAACCCATGCCTTGGGTTGATTCTGTTTTTTCAGGATTGATCAGTTTAGAGTTAGAAGTTTTTTTACTTTCTTAAAGGATTAGTTTAGTTGTTGAAACATTAACTAAAAAGATGTTTGCACTAGAACTTATATGTTTGTCGCCTTTCAAGTACCTTTCACCTACTCCTCTTTGTTTCGTTGCTCTCGTTTTTTCTTTTATCGCATATATTTATACATTGGGGATAATGTATCATGTAGGTTGGGGGTATGGTTTCCTTTGGAAATTCTTCAATTTATGCTGAATTATTGAACGTTAGGCTAAAAAAAAAAAATTATTTTTTTTCATGAATTTAAGTGATTTTGAAGATAATCCAGAGATTAGAACGATAAGACACCAATGATGGGGATTTTTGAAGCCTGGATTCTAGTTATTTAATAGAATTCAAAGTTGAGTTCAAAGTTATTAATCGAAAAGGTCTACCCTATTGAAGTGTCTATGAAATCAAGAAAACAAGAAACAAGAAAAAGATTATTCGAATGAACAAAAAAGAAGAAAATATTGATAATAGTGTGAAGGTTATCGATGAAAAAAAAAAATCAAAAGATGGAAGAGTAAAGTGTTGAACTGTAAGGAAAGTTTTGGTTTAGGCTTTGGTTATCCTGAATACTCATGTGATTATCAATGTTATCATGAAAGTAGAGAGCTAAACCTTTGGTTGTGTTAAGTCTAGATTTTGTTGTGCACCCATAGAACTCAATGTTTAGAAATTTTCAAATTATAGTATTAACACATTAAACTTGGTTAGGATATTTACAAAGTGCTAGAGTTTAGGTGAAAGTTATGCTCTTCATTAATGTACCTTGGATTTTTATAATCTGGATTATTTTTAGAATTGCTTGAATTTATAGGAATCCATTCATTTAGTTTTGAAATATCTTTCACATGTTTTGCTTGGGACTAGAAAAATGTTGGTTGGGGGAATGATCAAGCCTAAATATTGCATATTTATCCCCTCAATTGCACTAGTTTCGGTTATATTTAATTGATTAATCAATCTAATTCGATATATTTTCTACACATGAGGTGATTTAGATTTAAAGTTGAATATGTGCTTAAATGAATGATTTAAAGCTCAAAAGAGACTAAGCTCAAAGATAATGAAGGATTGGAGATTTGGATATTAAAAGTTGAAGATTTCAAGTGTCAAATATTCAAGAAAACCAAGTACTAAAGATGAGGAAAAGTTTAAAAAATCACACAGTCTAATAATAGAAATAGTAGACTATTTCATTCCACCTAAGGTTGGTTTTGTCCAACCAAAAATGCCAAAAATAGTCCAGTAAAAAACAATGATTTTCAAACTTAATTTAGTTCGAATGTTGGGTGCCACCAAAGTGATACTTGGTGCCACCAAAGATATGTTTGGTGCGACTTAGAGGAGATAGAGACTTCAAACATTTTAGAGAAATTCGGCTATAGCCGAATGAATATTCAACTAGACCTGATTCGACTTCGGTGCGACCAAAGTGTAACAAAAGTGTGGAAATTTATAGTCCAAATTCGGTGCAAAATTTGTAACATCTCGAAATTTTCGTGACCCGAGTCTATGCTTGGCACGGAGATCCCAGGTGTTAATTCTTTTGTACCCTTTAATTAGACCGTTTGATTTATAACCAAATGGCATTCCTCATTCATAAAGATGGGTACTCATGAGAATGAAAATTAACTAGTTTCATTATTCCATAAAGGTAAAATATAAATTTAAAACTTTGATGCTCTCACAATGAGAGCTTATTACATTATCGAATTTGTAAAGGAAATATGTATAAAACTAAATCAAAAACTATTTTCTTATTCATTCAGCATAATCTTTCATTGGGAGATGGTCCTCTGGATCTTCAATTTGTATGTCACCTGCATCATCTGTATGGTTAGAGAAGGTCAACGCCCTATTCATAGTGATGGTTATCCTTTAAGATTAACAATAATTCAAGAGATTCATAAGGTAAGGTGAGGATTCTGATATGTCACGTACTCCACTACTACGAGAGGTATCAGCATGCGCAATCAATATATATGAATGTGTCACGTCCCAAATCCGGAAACTGGGCTCATAGAATTTTCGATTGCCAAACCCAGTGCTGACAGCCTCCGTAGTACCCCATTCTTAGCTCCCAGCACATATATGCCAGATTCCGATCCTGGGATTCTACAAGAAGGATTTTTCAGCGTACATTTAACTAGTAACGAGCATAACTACAAGTTTACCCAAATCACATAGGCAACATCCTGATCAGATATCAACGCTGCTGCGACCTAATGCCACCTGCACGCATCTATCGTGCATAAGCTTATAGAAAGCTTAGAGGGTGGTGAAAGTGTGTGCGTAAGATAAGTGTCAAGCACACAAATATAACGCTATGATCATACAATGTCAGAAATACTGGTAAGATCAAGAATCATACAATATCAGAGTAAGCGAAAATACTGACAAGTCTATGAGTCAATCAATATCAGAATACGCAATACAGATCAGTTATGCAAATGAGGAGTCATAAAGAGCCAAATATCAGATGCCGATGATGCAATGTAATATATAATTCCTTATGAGTTCATGAATAGCGTCAGCCATACCCAGACCATATAAATGTAAAAACAGAGTAATCCAAAATGCCATATGTCACGGATGTAATGCAATATGCGGTGCGAATGAAATGACCATGCTGGAGTGTGAAGTCAGGATGATAGTACGTAGTATCGCAGGTTATGGGGTCCATCACAATGGACTTCTATCCAAACCAGTCTCATACCTAATTTGGATAGTCAGACTCAATGTGATAAACTCATGATCTCAGGTTAGTCGTGCGCCCCAACCAAAATCCTGGCCATTGCGAAGGTACATATAACAAATAGTTGCACATCACCAACCCGAGTGGATAGTGAATGAATGAATGAGTATGCAACTCCTACTCAATAAGTCAACATATCAGTACTATACATCTCTGGGATCATCACCGGGGTCTAGTACACTCCAAGATGGCTACCACCCCGGCCGGCCGCTCAGCCCAACGAGTGAAAAAGACATCACTACCCACCTACCAATAATGTACCAATGCCTATCCGGCTCATCAATAGCAAACCCATTTGGGAGCTGGTCAAACTCAACCTAGCTTACAGCCCCCTCACTCAGGCGGATAAGGCCACACACCCTCCCAACTGACCACGATATAGTGGGAGATGCAGCCTACTGGTATTTGGCACTTGGGCGCTCATGTATCCACTCGGTCTAGACATTGGGGAGTCTCCTGGCCACGGAGGTTTAGGGACTTTCACCCACGGACATCTAAAGTACCTAGATACTCGAACCAAACATTTTTGATATCCCATCTAGCCATCCATAACGTGTCTGTGGAGGCTACGACGCTAAGGCATATAATAATCATAACATACAATACAAGATGCATGAGTCATACAATCCAGTCATACAGCAATCCTGCACATACCGTGTGCTCATATGAGACAATCTCCACCTATCAGGGAGTCTCATAATAACCTGCCTAATGACATATGCAATGGTCAACCACATCTCATAATAAACATGCAGATGATGAGTATGGGCATGTACATAATGTTATGCCGTCACATACTCATAATCGGTATCAATAATTGGCACCGATAATCGGCCTCGATAATCGGCCTATACAATCGGCCTGATAATTGGCCTCGACAATCGGTCTCGACGATCGGAATTGGCCTCGACAATCAAAATCAGTCTTGATAATCGAAATTGAAATCAGTCTCGATAATTGGAATCAGCCTTGATAATCGGAATCGGCCTCGATAATCGGGATCGGTATCGACAATCAAAATCGTCCTAATAAGGCCTAAGGGAAGGTTACAATGTGGACATCCAACATCATTGTCTATCAATGTGGACATTTAACTAACATCGCTCCCAAGCAGTGGCCGACATAGAGCCAAACATAAAGTGGGCCCATGGCCTCACACAAAGGCCTAATATACATCGCAATGGGCCTCATACAAGAACTACATACACATCACTATGGGCCACATCACATGGTCCTAATACACGTCACGGTGGCCCTCAAATACAACAAGTGGGCTGCATTAATGGGCTGCACCAATGGACCTCATATACATAGCAGGTGGACCCTACTCATGGGCCACAAATACATAACATGTGGGCCCTACACATGGATCTCGTATGCATCAAATGGGCCACATGTCATGGGCCTAATACACGTCACAATGGGCTACACGATAAGGGCCTAATACACATCATAATGGGCCTTGCCCATAGGCCACAAATACATCACAATGGGCCTTACTCATATGCCACAAATACATCACAATGGGCCTTACTATGGGCCGAAAATACATCACAATGGGACCACAACATATGAGCCGAAAACACATCGCAATAGGCCATAAATACATCGTATTGGGCCTTACCATCTGGGCCATAAATACACAATAATGGGCCACAAGCCATGGGCCTCAATATGTAACGATGGGCCTCCCTCACGAGCCTAATATACATCGCGATAAGCCTCATTACATGGGCTGGAAATACATCACAATGGGCCGTATCTCATGGGCATATATTCACATCACATGGGCTGCACCATATGGGCCTAATACAATCAAGTGGGCTTCATACCTGGGCCTCATGTCATCAAAGCGGGCCACATCCCATTAGCCATATAAACATCACATCAAGTGGGTCGCATCAATGGGCCGCATCGATGGGCCATAAATACATCACATAGGTCTGATTCAAAGGCCATAAATACATCACGACGAGCCTTACACAAGGGCCTTATATACATCAAATGGACTGCATTAATGGGTCTCATATACATGACAAGTGGGCCCTGCACATGGGCCTCAAATACACAGTATGCGGGCCCTACACATGGGTCTCATATACATCAAATGGGCCACGTATCTGGGCCTAATACATATCACAATGGGCCCTGCCCATAGACGACGAATACATCACAATGGGCCTTGCCCATGGGCTTAAGATTCAAGCAGGTGGGCCCCATCATATGGGCCTTAAATACAAGGCAGGTGGGCCCCTTCATATGGGCCTCAAATATACATCATGATGGACCTCAGGATGGGCTGCCCCAATGGGCCTCAAGTGGGCTTGGACCACACCAAAAATCATTTTAATAGTTCTAGGTGTAACATGTGTATCACTATACACTGTCATTCCATGGGGCACATGGCCCTCTAATGATGATCAACACCATCCAAACATTGTCCATGTAATTCAGCACCATCCAAAGATGTTTAGCACCATCCAGCACGATCTGGACGGTGTGGATGAAAGACCAGACAGCAACAACAGCTGCTGGTATGAGGTAATCTAGCTAATCCGCTTCCGATCTAGGTGGGTCCCACGTGGGGCCCACCAACATATTTTGTATATTATAATATTATAATAATATCCATTATTATTATTATTATTTATATATTTTTTTTAAACATACAGCGGCATCAAAACAGCAGCCAAGCTGCTCGTGAATGTAAGATGGACATTCAGGATGCTGCTGGCCCCACGTGTGGGCGCCACACACACCAGCGGGCCCCACCAACAAAATAGATGAATGGTGTGGTGTGCAAACACATGCACCACGGTGGCCTGGCACCGTCCAGCTGATCCAGCACCGTCTAGAGGTCTGGATGGTGTGGATGAAACAAATACATCACAATGGGCTCCACCTGCACATGCAGGGGGTGGCCATGTCCTCCAAATGGATGGACGGTTTAGATATAACAAGTACCTCACCGTCCTGGACAGATGAATGGTGGGGGTTAAATACATCAAGGTGGACATCTATTTATGCACTGTCCAGATGGACGGTGCTGGATAAAATGCATACAAATAGGTGGGCCCCACCCTCACACGAACCACACGTGTGAGGTGGCGCACATCCATGGAAAATGGACAGAAGGTGTGGATGTACACATCCATCACGCTGGTCAACATAGTCCTTAGTGATGTGTCACCCTGCCAGCAGTTAATCTGCATCCATTGTATGGGGACCCACAAAACTTGCTGAAACTTGTGGGACCCATAGAGCTTGATGACATTAATCTAACGGTGGGTCCCATCATCTGGACAGCTTGGATATGGCATATACATCATATGAGTCATGGTGGGCTCCACAGCGATGGATGAAACACACACGCCAATGTGGGGACCCACCGTCCAAGTTGCTGACGGTGCGGATGCACCACATACATCAAGTGGGCTCCACCATGATGGATGGCATGGATACACCACACACATCAGGTGGGCCGCACGGCAGCAAGAGAGAGAGAGGGAGAGAGAGAGAGAGAGAGAGAGAGAGAGAGACGAACATGAGTGGGGAGGGAGAGAGAGAGACGGATAGAAGGGCCCCGCCACTATGGGCCCCTCAATACAACACATACATCAAGATGGGTCCCACCATATGTGGGCCATCAATCCACAAATCAACTCAAAAGAAAACACCCACCTTCAAAGCTACTCTTTCTTCTGCATTAGGGTGATCTAGCTCCAAGGAGAAGGAATCAATGGTTGAGATTGGATTTTAGAGGTTGGATGACGGGGTATGAAGCTTCATGGTGGGTGGAAAAATGGAGGAAGGCATGGACGTGGGGAGTTCTTGGGATTACTTGGAGAATGAGAGAGAGAGATGAGAGAGAGAGAGAGAGAAGTTATAAGAGAGAGAGGGATGGGTGAGTGATGGGGTGTGATGGGTGATGGATGTGTACCTGGTTGTTAGAGAGAGTTGACTTTAGGGAAGGGGTGGTTGTACTTGGGGGTGGGACATGATTGATTGATGTGTACTTGATTGATGGGATATTTCTCTTAGGTTTTGCAAAGCGCGACATTTTTCTCGAACTGAACGCGGGCCCACATCTCCTAGCCCGAGTATGTTGAGGGTGAAATATTGCATATTAGACCCTAGTTATTACCTGTATTTATGAACATGGTACTGTTTAATGACCAATTTAACCGTGTTTGTGCTGCAATGTGTATTTACGAGCTTAGACTGAAATAGGATGCTAAAAGCATGGATTTAACATTCAGAATTCACCAAGGCAAGGGACGGACCCTAGGGGACCAAGATTGATGGATTTTCACGCCAGAGATCTGAGAAAATCGAGAAACTGAAGCTCAAATGGCCTGAATGACGTCCAGAATGCAAGATCATAGGGTTCCCGCCATCCGTTCAGGTCAAAACACCATACATGGCCTAAGGACCATAAATGAACCATACATGTCAAATTTCATCCCGCAGATCCTCGTAGAAGTGTTCTGACGGACAGATCAGCCCATGAATCTCTGATTCGGGGCCCACCCGAGATCTGGATATACTTCAAAATTGTTCTCGACAACGTAATTGAGACGAGAACACAGATAGACGGAGAAGATTTCTCAGAACCATCTCAGTTGGTCCTATATGGAGAGGTGCGTGTACACTGTGCACGTACTCTTGAGGTGCACTGAATTAAAGGAGTCGGTCAGCTTACGCTGACCCGACTCCTATTCAAAAACGGAAACTTCCGTTTCCGCGCTGACATGAAACAGGACGCTGATTTGAATAGTGGACCCCACTTATCGTCTGGTTAGATGATCCAAGCTGTTCATTTGCTCCGGGAGGTGGCCAAGACCTTCTCCTAGGTGGCGAAATTGTGAAAGATAGTAGATATTGGATTTTAACTGTCCAAATGTAGGACGAACGGTAGAAGCACAAGTCCTGTGGGCCACACCGAATCTAAGCCAAAATAGACCATACTTGACTGGTTTTTTGAGGGGAATTCAATGAACGGCCTTGATTCATTAAAAACCAAGGCATGTGGGCCTCATAACAATGCAACACCGATTTTTAAGGGATTTACACAGGCGTCCGTCCAGAGAAAACCACACTTTCCGGGTTGTTATGCATCCATTAGGAGGATTGGATGGCCAATCCGAACCGTCCAAGTGAAGCCCCAGCCTGGTTTGACCCTAGCCATGGAGAAAAATTCAATTCTTAACTCTCCTTTTGGGTGAAAACAGGATCCCAACACAAGACAATTTGCGTTTCTCTCCTGCGCATGCGCACGCTGTTCCACAGTCGACTGGTTTTTACTACCTCTGTTAAGCACGTCACCGACTCTCCTTAGCTATAAAGAGAGAGAGAGAAAGAGAGAGAGAGAGAGAGAGAGAGAGAGAGAGAGAGAGAACGCACGAGAGGGGGGGCATCCTTAAATCCATCCTTTGGACGTGGACTGAGCAGCCGTGGAGGCGGGGAGCGGGCTGATAACAAGAGTTTTCTTCCTTCTCCTTTTCCTTTTGATTTTCTTTTAGCTTTGATGTTTTTTTTTAAAACCTCTTAGCTAGGGCTAAGAGGTGAAGCTTATAGCATGATGGGAGAACTATTTACTTTATTCTTTGATTTAATTTTAATTTGTGAACTGAACTTGATATTAGTTTGATTATTAAGGGAATGTTTTTAGTTTTTAATGGTCTGTTGTGACTAAAATTACAATGGGTCTGTGATAGCTTTGAGCATGTTCTTTGCCTTTTTCTGTTTATGAAGTCAGGAAGTCCTGTTGTTCACCATCGTCTCCTGGGCATGGTTGGATGACGGTACCCTTCCTAACCTTCATACATCTTATGATTGGTTGTTAATTAGTTTAATTTTATTGTTTGCTTTGTCTCTTGGGCATGGTTTGGTGATGGAATCCATTCTAATTCATATACCTTTCATCTCTTGAAAACTAGATCAAAGGAAGTTCAGTTTGATTTTCATGGTTACACCCTCCAACTGGATAAGGATGGGACTTTAAGTCCAGTTGAGTTCTTAAAGTAGGCATAAGATCTCCCTGATTTCTACAAGTGGATTCTCTGAATCCCTAGTTTCCTTTTCCTGAATTCTTTAAAATTTTAGAAAATTATTTCATCATTATTCATCAAATTACATTCGATTTAGATTTCATTTTATTCTAGTTCTAGTTCTATTTAGTTTCAGATTACGTACCGGTTTTAGTCCCTTGGGATTTGACCTTGGTCTCACTGAGTTTATTAGTACATCACAACCCTATACTTGGGGAGTGAACAGGGTATCGCATTGGTATGCGAGATGCGGTGTCAAAACCGCGGTGACAGTGCAGTCGCACTGATACAAGTCTCGGGTCAAGCCGACTCAGATTGACAGGATGTAACTAAGGGATGTGCGCAACTGCTATATACATGTCGCGGGTCATCGGAATTCGACCAGGAGGACCATGGAAGCTTACAAACGGTACGAGGTAGGATACGGGTCTCATAGAATGCATGCCTATTATAGTGTGTGCGGCTCATCATACATAGTGATCATCATAATGTAGAATATAATTCATAGAAAACCCGACTCGCCCTGCTTCCTATAACTATGGAGATTCGTCGGCGGGTTTGACGCTACCATGGATTTACATGAACACCTTGAGGTGGCACAACACATGAATCGAATGAATTACATGACACTATTTTTTCATGGAGCGACTATTTACGACATCCAATCCCGAAAGTGATATAACACGCATTGAGAATTACTTATATCGATTTATGCACCACTACCCAAACCCATGGAATTACGCATCGACCAAGAGGGTCACTACCCAGAGCGCATTACATCCACGATAAAATTTGAATCACTAGTGGTGATACCTTTAATACATCACTTGCACAAAAAGGAAAATAAATTGAAACATGGGAGTTTTGGAATTTCAAGACACATGTCCAAGCCATAAAGGGAGGTAGCACAAGGCTAATATAATAATGAAGAAGAGTAGCTATAAGCTAACTTAATTAAAGAGAAGAGTAGCGATAAGCTAACTCAATAAAAGATGAGAGTAGCAATGGCTAACTCAACAAAAGAAAAGAGTAGTAATGACTAACTCAACAGAAGAGAAGAGTAGCATGGCTAACTCAACAAAATTGGTAAAGTTTAAGAGCAAGGCTTGTATCCATAGCCTCACATAAATTCTTAAAAATCATGCATAATTAAAATCATATCTTAACCATAATTCCCAAAGGATAAATAATTGATGATGGTAAATCAAACAATTGCAGGGAGGATTCAAGTAATATGGAAGCATGTAAAAATAAGATAAATCACATCAACTTAAATCAAGGCAAGCTTAAAGTGTCAGGCCCATATCTTAGTTCGTACCATTTCGTAAACTCTCACGATCCTCCCCATCAAATTTCGGCAACCCACAACCTATAACCGGTATTTGCGCGAGACCCTAAGTTACGTTCCATATATCTAAGTCAACTCAACCCAAGACTTATACCCTAGTGACCGCGTCGTCACCGCAGTTCTAACGCCACGTCTCACCCGCCAATGCGATACCTGGGCCAGAAGTTGTGGGCCCGTGTTTATTTCAAGGAAAACACCGTGCATTTGTAAAACACAAGAGAATCTCTACCAAACATCAAGAGAAGCAACCGTCCAAGGAGAGAAGCTAAGGAGAAGTTAGGTGTGGCCCACTTCCTACCCTTAAAACCCTCATCTCAACCCTTCAACCTCTATCATCTACCATCAAAGAAGAAGCCAAGGAGTTTAGCTTGCCATAGATCTAAGAAGAAGAGTAAACGGTGGGTGTTTTGTAGGTTTATATTATAAATTTTGTGATGAGCCAAGTGGGGCCTACCGATTGATGATATGGATCCCATTTAGGACCCATCTTGATGTATATATTGCAAATGTTAGGAGGGCTCATAGTGGCGGAGCCCTTCATCACTCGTTTTTTTCTCACTTCCTCTCTATATCTCTTTTTCCCTATCGATGGCCCACCCTTGACATATGTATTTGATCAACGTCGTCCATCCAGTGGACCATCCATGCCATTCATCAAGTGGGCTCACATAGGTGGTGAAATCCCACTACAGCGTGAGTAAGTGGTGGTGTCTACCGCATGAAGGCTGAGAGGTTGGTGGACGCTGCTGCCAGCATCCAGAGAACGCTGCAACAAGCAGCGTCCCAGCCTGCTTGTAGTAAAGAAGGGTTGTGGGACCACAATGCCTCCCTCCATATTGTATGTATTTGATCCACACCATCCATCCCATTTCCCAACTCATTTTAGGCGTTGAGCCAAAAATTGAAGCTAATCCAAATCTCTGGCGGGCCATATTGTAGAAAATGATGGTATTAGCGATATAAAATATTAGGGACTATTGTGATGTTTCTATACGTCAAAAAATATTGTATATTGGACTCCTTAGACCTATTACGAGCCGGAGAGACCAATAGTCTATGTGGATTGTCTTGATGTGGGCCCCACCTATGAAAACCCATGAATAAATAAAAAATAATAATAATAAGGCTGGACGCTGATTGTTGCCAGCGTCTAGAGGATGCTGTAGCAAGTAGCGTCCTACTGATTGGATAAGCAGGGACCGTGAGCCTCACCACTGGTCACACCGTGATGTATGTCGGACATCTATACCGTGCATTTGATGGGTCCCCTTTAAATTCAGGGCCATCCTAAAAATCAGCCATACATGGAACTCAGGTGGTCCACACTACAAAAAAGTAGCAGGGGATTGGATTGAACGTCTACCATCGAAACCCTTTTTGGGTCACAAAAGTTTTGGATCAAAATGAAATTTGTTTTTCCTCTTAATTCAGGTCTTTGCAACTTTATGAACAGATGGGATGGAAAATAAATGTTATGGTGGGCCCCACGTGGAACCCACCTGCAGTAAATGGATTGGCTAGTGTACCACACACAGCTATATAGCTGCTTTAGTGACATCATCAAGTTTTATGGGCCACCACATTGTATGTGTTCTATCTCTACCGTCTAGATAAGCTGGACGGTGGGGCCCGCTGTGATGCACATGTGGCACCCACCTGCCACATGTGTAAGGCCTATCATGAGGGATGTGTTATATCCTAACCGTTCATCTGATGGACGGCCCAGCACCAGCAGCTGCTTGCTGCTGTATTTGACGTCAGTAAATTTTATGGGACCCACCGCATGATGTATGTGCTTCATCTATACGGTCCATTAGTGGGCCACATGACTTCAGCAAGTTCTGTGGGGCCCACACATGATATATGTATTCCAGGTTTTAATCTGCACCGTCCAGTAGCCTGGACATGGGGACCCACCTTGCATTATGTGTTGTATACACACCGTCCACGTGTATGGACGTCAGCAAACTCTGTGGCTAATCATGAGATATGTGATATATTCTAAACCGCTCGTCCATGGCTTGGATGAAGAGCCCACATGATGTACATGTTACATTCACACCATCCATCTGTTCTGGGCAGGCCATGGGCTCACCCCACATGTGTGGCATGTGCGGGGGTGGGACCCATATTGATGTAAATGTTTTGTATCCACACTGTTCATACATGGATGTGTTGTGGAACCCCACCATTATATATGTGTTTTATTCAAGCCGTCCGTCCATCCTAAACGGGCGGGCCCCACATTGATGTGTCTTGTATCTACACCATCCATTTGGACGGTGCTGAGTAGGGCCCACCTTGATGGCATATGTATATTCACACCATCCATGCCTTTGACAGTGGTGGGGACCACCATGATGTATTTGTCTTATCCCTGCTGTCCATCCATGGGATGCACCATGGTGTATCTGTTTTATCCCCACCGTCCGTCCCTTGGACATGAGACCCACCTCGGTGTATGTATCTGTTCACTATGTCGTCCATTTGTGCACCCCCCCCCCCTTTTTTTTACACAAGCACACACACCCCACACACTCACGCTAGTGGAATTTCACCACCAATGGATACTCGAACCCTTGACCGAGTGTTAAAACTCCTGAGAGTCTACCACCTGAGCAAGAGTAAGGATCCTTATGCGACCCCTCGTGATGTATATGCAGTGCATATTTGAGGTCCAATGTGATGTATATGCAACCTATATTTGAGGCCCATTGTGATGTATATGCAACCTGTGTTTGAGACCCAATGTGATGTATGTGTGGCCCATGTGATGCGACCCATTGTGATGTGTATTAGGCCCATTATGATGTATATGTGGCCCCATGAGTGAGGCCCATGTGATGCGGCCCATGTGATATGACCCATTGTGATGTATATTAGGTCCATGTGATGCGGCCCATTGTGATGTATATTAGGGCCATGTGATGTGGCCATTGTGATGTGTATTAAGCCCATGAGAAGCGGCCCATTGTGATGCATAAGGCCCATGTGATGCGGGTCATTGTGATGTATTTAAGGCACAGATATTAGGCCCTATGTAATGTATATGAGGCCCATATCGTGAGTCCCGATGTAATGTATATGTGGCCCCTGAATGAGGCTCATTGTGATATATGTTAGGCCCTTCTGTGTGGCCATGGGCCCATTATATGTTTGGCCCTATGAGGACCATTCCTTGGGAGAAATGTTGGTTGAATGTCCACATTGATGGGCAATGATGGTTAAATGTCCACATTGTGACCTTCCCTTAGGCCTCGTTAGGCTAATTATCAATGCCGATTATGAGTATGCGATATCATAACATCACGATACATGCCCATACGCATCATCTGCATGCTTGATATGAGATGTGGTTGATCATTGCATATACCATTAGGTGGGTATTATGGGACTCCCTGATAGATGGAATTACCCTTCATGAGCACACGATACGCGTAGGTTTGACTTATGACTTGATGGTATGACTCATGCATTTCACATTTTATGATATGACCACCGTACGCCCTAGTGACAGCAGGGCTATGGCCTCCACAGGCATGTCATGGATGGCCAGATGAGACACCAAAAATATTTAGTTCAAGCATCTGGGCACGTTGGATGTCCATAGGTGAAAGTCTTTAAACCTCCGTGGCTAGGAGACACTCCAACGTCTAGACCGAGTGGATATACATGAGCGTCCGAGTGCCGAATATGAGTAAGTCACATCTCCTACTGCGTCGTGGTCGGTTGAAAAGGGGTGTGGCCTTATCCGCCCAAGTGAGGGGGTTGTAAGCTACGCTGAGTTTGACCAGCTCCCAAATGGGTCCGCTATCGATGAGCCAAGTAGGCATTAGTATACTACTAACAGGCGGGTAGTGAGGTCTTTTCCACTTGCATGGCTATGTGGCTAGGGAGGCACTAGCCAGTGTGGAGTGTACTAGACCCCGGTGATGATCCCAGAGATGTACAGTACTGATATGTGGACTTATTGAGCAGGAGTTGCTTACTCAGTATTTTACTCATTCATTTATTCATTCACTATCCACTCGGGCTGCTGGTGCACAACTAATTGTTGTGTACCTTCACAATGGACAGGATTTCGGTTAGGGCGCGCGACCAACCTGAGATCAGGAGTTTAGTATATTGAGTTTGGCTATCCAAATTTAGGTATGAGACTAGTTTAGATAGAAGTCCCTTGTGATGGACCCCATAGCCTGTGATACTACGTACTATCATCCCAACTTCACACTCCAGATTGGTCATTTCATTCTCACCGCATATTGCATTACATCCGCAGCATATTATATTTTGGGTTGCTATGTTTCTACATTTATATGGCTTGGATGAGGTTAACGGTATTCATGGACTCGTTAAGATTTGCATATTGCATTGCATCCTCAGTATACAATGTTTGACTTACTATGTCTCTGTATTGTATAGCTGATCTATATTGCTTCCTTAGTATATGTTATTGGCATATTATGTTTTTACATCACATATCCTAGATAAGGCTAATGGTATTTATGCACTTACGAGCATGTTTCTGCATTGCTCTGATATTGCATACTTGGCATCTCTAAGCTTTCTATAAGCTTATGCACGATAGATGTGTGCAGGTGATGTTAGGTTGCAGTAGCGTTGAGCTTGGAGCGTGCATCATTCTTCTAGAGCTTTGATTTTTGATATATGTATTTTCCTTTCGGCATTGTATTCAACTGTTTATTTAGTGGATATGTGATGATGATGTTGCCTTTGTGATTTGGGTAAACTTGTGGTTATGCTTCTTACGAGGTAAATGTACATTGGAAAATCCTCCTTGTAGGATCCCACGATCAGAATCTGGCATATGGGCACTGCGAGCCGAGAATGGGGTACTACAGAGGCTATTGGCACCAGATTCGGCAATCAGGAATTTTGTAAGTGCGGTTTTCGAGTTTGGGGCATGACATAAAGGAATCCTTCAACTTAGGTTGTCTGATCTTACAGTTAATTGCTCGAGACATACTTCAAGACCAACTCTTATCCTAATTCACCTGGTTTTAAATTTGGCTACAGTAGATGTCAGATTAAATCTAAGTTTAGTGAGTCTTAGGAGACTTCATTTAAGTTGTGTTATGTGTCACTTCTATTGAATATTTTTAATTTATAGGGTTTTAGGTGTATTCTGTTGAGGGTCAAATATTGCATATTAGACCTCAGTTATTACTTGATTTTACGAACATAATATTGTTTAACGCCCTATTTTAATCATGTTTGTGTTACAATGTGAATTTAGGAGCCTGGACTGAAAAAGGGTACTCAAAGCATAAATTTAACGCTAAAAAATCACCAAGGAAAAGGACATATCTTAGGTGACCGAGATCGAAGAATTTACATGCTAAAGATCTGAGAAAATCAAGTGATCAACGATAAAGAGGCCTGAAGTCATCCTGAATGTAAGATCACAGGGTTCCTACCATCCGTTTGGCTCGAAACTTTATATCTTACTTGAGGACCTTAAATTAACCGTACACATCAAATTTCAGCCATTGTATCTTTGTGGAAGTGGCCCAACAGATAGATCAGCCCATAAAACACTAATCTGGGGCCCACCTGATATCTAGATATGCTTTAATTTTGGTCTCAACCCCTAAAATGAGGTGGCAAAACGGATGGACAGAGCGGATTTCGTGTAAACATCATAGTGGGCCCCACTTAAGGACATGCGTGTACATAACATGTCCGCACGCGAGCCACACCTGTCAGTCAGCCCGGTTAAAGTCGGGCTAATCCGACTCTTCTCGCGCAAGCTGACAGCAGGCGGACGCACGATCATCGGACGTGCTCAGTGGGCCACCATGATCGTTCCGTTGGATGATCTGAACCGTCCATTCGCTTAGGGGGTGACCACGACCCTAGCCATGGTGGCCGTTTGGCCCCATGCACGTGTGCACACGTGGATCGCCATAAAATGTAGGATGAACAGCGGGAAGATTTGACACGGTGGACTGAACCAAACTCAACCAAAATCACTCCTTTCCGACTGAAATTGCGCCAAGAATCTAATGAACGGGGTGGATCTCTCCGAAAACATCACTGTGGGGCCCACTGAGGGTTCCGCGCAACTCCCATGCGCATGGCATGCGTCTGGGAAAATCAAATTTTCACGGTCGTCTGTTGATCAAGATCACGACCGATTCGATGATCTGAACTGTCCAAATCACTTCCATGGGGCAACTGACCACCACTAATGAGTCTGAACGAGTTAGATGGCCGAAACAGATTAGCTATCCGAATCCAAACGCGGCTCTCTTACATTTACTGCTATGCAATGAGCATAGGAGCTTACACACCGCCTCTTCACTTATTTCCAGCCACCGCCCTCCTTGTTGCTTATAAAAGAAAAAGAGAAGAGGGAGAGAAATCATTCCTGGGACGTGGAAACGTGGAGCAAGAGAAGAGAAAGAGCGAAGGACGTGGGCCGGCTGGAGTTTTTCTCCTTGTCCTTGCTTAGTTTGTTTATTTTCTTCATTCGAGATTTAGTTTAATCATGCCTATGATTGGCTAAACCTCTTAGTTAGGGCTAAGAGGTAAAGCTTATAGCGTGATTGGGATGTTTGCGTTATTTTGATTCATGTCTTGTTGAACCTTATGGATTCTAGTTTGATTATTGAGGAATATTTTTAGTATTTAATGGTTTGTTATGACTCAAATTATAATGGATTTGTGATTACTTTGAATATCATCTTCTTCTAAATTGAGATTGTGAAATTAGGAAATCCTGTTATTCACCATCATCCCTTGGGCATGGTAGGGTGACGAAATCCTTCCTAACTGTCATGCCCCATACTCGGTAACCGGACTCACAAGGAATCCGATAGCCGGTTCTGGCCACAACAGCCTCCGTAGTACCCCATTCTCAGCTCCTGAGGCAGATTCTAATCCTGGGATCCCATAAGGAAGATTTTCATAACCATATAATTATTTTCAATACGAGCATACCTAAGATCACAGCAAGTAAATCTCAAAAATAACAAAGGAACACATTACAAAATCCACTATAAATATGAACTTTTATAAGTATATAACAGAAAGGGAAATACATCAGATAGCAAAAGAAGAAGGAAGAAGATCTGCAACACTACGAGGGGGTCCTCGGCTCAACTCTAAACCAAGCTCTGCCGCTACAATGCTGACCTAGGATCACCTGCACGCATCAATCATGCATAAGCTTATAGAAAGCTTAGAGGGTGGTGAAAGTGTGTGACAATGGTGTGCAAAAGAATAATAGGGGATACAGAAAAGAAACATGATCAAAGCCAACACTACCAGCCTTACCAAGGCTGCTATGGATGCAAGAAACTATACTAAGGTAGTACAATAATGCAGAAATCCATACCAAGGCTAAATAATGCAATGAGTACTGGGCGCTATGTCATGGCGATGTAATGTAAGCTTATATAGCCGATGCAAATGCAATGTGAAGTGATGCCTATCCTCATATCTAATCCACAAATCAAGTACAATTCCATCATAAGAAAATCATCGGGGTTTAGTACACTGCAAGATGACTGCCGCTCTACAGATCCGCATAGTCAAACAAGCGTAGGAGACCTCACTACCCGCCTGTGGACAACCGATCACCAGCAAGGCCTCCATGATCGGGCGATCCAAGGCTTGGACGGCTTGGACCAAACATGCGTTAAGGTAGGTTCTACATACATTCACATTGAGCCTTAAACAAATGTCGTAGGGCCTATGGTGGGCCTTTAACCATCCATAAAAGAACCCATGGGCCTACCTTAGGACCACCCAGGAGGACATCCAACCTCAACTAGGCCCCAAAAGGTAGCCCGATACCTATACGCATATAAAGCAAGGCCCAAGGCCTAGTGGGCTATGTACATGGCCCAATTAATAGGCAACATAGTAGGCTCCTACGCAAGGGTCGGGCCCAAACATAAAGATCACGAACCCATACATTGTGGTGGGCCTAATGGGCAGCCAGTATTCCAACCATATGGGCAAATTCTTATGTTTGAAACAAGTGAGTTGGGCATCACTTCTTGGCCCAAGTATGGGGTTAATTTAGTGGGCAGCCAAAGGCCCAACTACTTGAGTATTTTGGCCCATAAAACCCATCACAATAGCATGATAAATATAGGCCCAAATGTCGAATGGGCCTATCTAAAAGTTCCAGCCCAACTGAGCCTAGAGAATCTAACAATTAGCCATGTTCATGAACCTAATAAAATTCCAACTATGGCGGGCCTCAAAAGTGCATTTATTAAGCCCAAATTTTTAAGGGACTAAAGGCATAAATGGGGGCCCAATATCTCAGGAAAATTCATGCATATGGTGTACACATAGTACCCCCAATCTAGTGGAAAATTAAAATTTAAGACCACTTAACAATGTATAGTGAAAACTGGGCCTTGCTGGAATTTCAGCCCACCCAACTTCCTGGGCCTTCTGGGGTCCAACAAATGGGCTTACTGGATGAAATAAATATCGTAGGGTGACCCATACATGGTCTTACACAGAAAGGAATTATACAAAAATCACAAAGTGAGGATACACAACACATCAAGGTGGGCCCACAACGAGGATGACGGCCAACCATGGCTGGACGTCCCAGCCTAGGCGTCCCAGCCTGGTGGGCCGGTCCAGCCAGCATCACGAATTGCACAGGGGTTTGTTAACCCTAAAACATGGTAGGTGGGTACTATCATAGGTGGGTCATCTCTCTGTAAATTTTTAAAATTTTTGAAATAGTAGAAGTATGTTGATTAATTTAAAGAAAACAGACTGTCCAGAAAAATCTGGTTGACCTGGGCGACCCAGCCTGGTGGGCCGGTCTAGCCCTTGCCACAGTGTGCAAAGGATTTGTTGGCCCCAAAAATTGGTAGGTGGGTCCTACCATGGGTAGGCTACCTCTCTGTAAATTTTCATGGTTTTTAGATTAACAAAAGTATTTTAATTAATTCAAGGAATCCAAACTGTCCAGCAAATCTGCTAAGTTTAGAATTTTGATAGACTCTGATTTGAGCCTCCAATGGGGTGGATCAATGGCCTCAAAAAATTTGAAAAAAATAGGTTTTAGGTCTCCTCATATATGTACTACAAGGTGGGGTCCAAGGATGTGGCCCATCAGTGGAAAAATTATAGACCAAATCCATGCCAAACATCAGCTACAACAGAAAATTCCAGTAATATGGACAACAACATGTTGTTGTCCAAACCAGCCCAAAAGATAAATAAAAGGGAAATAAATCACCAATTCCTCAAGGCGGGGTCCACCTAGATGGGTCACACAACTCTCAGACCCAAGCCCCTTCCAAGATTTACCATAAAATCAAGCCCAAAGGCTGTCCAAAATATGCCAACAACATGGGGCAACAAGGTTGGGCCTAGAAGTCCAACCACTTGGGCCTGGTTGCATGGCACATCAGGTGGGCCACACATACATTAGATCTACTACAAAGAAAGGAAAGAAAAGATGGAGAAGAAACACAATCCGGCCATGGGGTAGAGCCCCGCCACTAACGGGCCCTCCCAAGATCAATCACACTCATAGATCTACATCATTTTGTACTTACAACATATATCTAACACATGCATAATCTAAAATTGCAATGGATGGTTGGGATGACATCCTAACATGATATTAAGGTCTAGATGACCTTAGGATGTTGTAGATCATATGATACATCATGATGAGGTCTATGGAGAATGGCCCCATCGTGGAATATGACCCGTATGTAGGATGGGCCAAAGGGCCACATCCATGGGGTCAAATGGGATCCCAACCATGGATTGGTGGGTCCCATATGATCCATTCATGAAGAAATAATTAGATTAAATGATAGAAAGGAAATTAGCAAAAAAAATAGTCACCCACTTGCAATCCAACTTTCAAACTTCTACACCATGAAGATCTTGGTCCAAGGAAGAGGTTTTGATGGTTGAGATGTGTTTTTAATGTTGGGATTAGAAGGCTCTTAGAGCTTTGAGGGCTAGAGAATTTGGGGATTTTGGGATGCTAGGGAGAAAGGTTGTTAACATGGAGAGAAATGAGGAGGGAGAGATAAAAAGAGAGAGTAGGGTAATGATTATTTGATAAGAAAGGCCATGATTGCCTATGGGAGGAGAAAACAATGTTTTAGGCTAGGCTAGGTTTTGTGTAGTGTGTGTGGGGTGGGTGGTGTTTTCTATGGAACTTTGTGTAGTGTGTGTAGTGTGCCTTGGAACTTTTGCCAAGGGTGGGGTCTCATGCATCATATCTAAGTGAGCCACATGATTAAGGGCCATACAATGAAATGTTCATAACTTTTAATCTATATATCGAATGGACACACAAGACACATCATTGGAACCGCGATGACGATGCGATCAAGATGGCATAGGTCTTGGGCCGAGTCGGGTCAACATGACCAGACTTACGGATGACCGCAAACACTATCCAAGGGTCGCGAGTCACCGAAATTTGATCGGTAAGATCGCTGGACCAAAAGAAATGAAATGCATACCTACACACACATGCACACATAAAAAATCGAGTTAGGTCTTACACTAACTTTCACAATTCTCTTATGATTGGTTGTAGGTTTAGTAAATTGTTGTTGTTTGCCTTATCTCCTAAGCATGGTTAGGTGACGGGATCACTTTCAAATCTTCACCACTCTTATCTATTGATGATTAAATCCATGAGAAGTTCAGAGATCTGACAAATCTCTTTTACCAATTGGATATGAAAGGACTCCGATTCTAGTTGTGTCCTTGAATTAATGCAAGGTAGTTTCTCAATTGCTACAAGTGGATCCTTAGCACCCTAGTTACCACCTTTAAATTTATAGTTTTTAGTTTAAGATTTCACCATTATTCTCTTAAATTTTCCTGGTTTAGATTACATCTTCTTCTAGTTCTAGTTCTAGTTACTTTCAGAATACGTACAAGGTTCAATCCCTGTGGATTCGACCTCGGTCTTACCGAGATTATTACTATATCGCAACCCTATACTTGGGGTAGTGAACATATTCTTCCACTAAACTGACTTGGTTCGACACGATGATGTTCTCTACCTCCATTGTTTAGAAAAAGGGGCAGATGTTTGAAAGGAAAGAGAATAGGGGAGGACCTAGACCTGATCTGTTTCTGGGGCAGTAACTCAGTGAATTGATGCACGTGATTGGTTCTTCCTTCTTCGTCAATGATGGCTAGCAGTCCTCAAAGTTCCTCTTGCTACAGTGATCATCCGACTCTCTCTCTCTCTCTCTCTCTCTCTCTCTCTCTCTCTCTCTTCCTCTCTCTTTCTCGTTTCTTTCTTTCACTTGGTTTCGCTAAATGTATCTTTTAGCAGATGAGGTGGAGATTTATAGAGTTTTTTTTTTGGTTTCTAGGAGGTCCCTATGTAAGCTGAAGAAGGCGTGCACATTCGGCTATGCAAGTTTTGGATGGCCCATAGATGAAGGATCGTGATCACGTTCTTGAATGCAAGAATGTCTAGTCGGCTGATCGAAAGGTGGCCTTGTTTCAATGGTGGATGCATCCCTTATCCATTTGATCTCGAACCGGCCATTCTGGACGGCATGAGATGGTCGTCTAACACTCTTTGGCCCATGGATCTGTGGTCTAGATGATCCTGCGAAGTGATCTTATGCAAACATGGCTGCCACATTTTGCAGTTCATCTTTGTAAGACCCGTATCCTAGCTCGTACTATTCCATAGGCTTCCGCAGTCCTCCCGGTCGAATTCTGGCGACCCGCGATCTATTATCCGCATTTGCACGTGACCCTGAGTCATATCCCATATTCTAGAGTCAACTCAACCCTAGACTTATACCCTAACAGCCGGGCCGTCGTTGCAGTTCCGATGTCGCATCTCGAGCGCCGAGGCGTTACCCGGGCCAAGAGATGTGGGCCCGCGTTCAGTTCGAGGAAAACACTACGCGTTGCAATTTTGAGAGAATCTCTATGATACATCACATCAATCAATCAAAGTACAACCCATCGCTCCATCCCATCCCCAAGTACAACCCCCTCCCTAAAAGTCAACACTCTCTTACATAAGTACACATCCATCACTCACTCACCCATCACACCCCATCACTCACCCATCCCTCTCTCTCTCTCTTACACCTCTCTCTCTCATCTCTCTCTCATTACTCTCAAGCAACCATGAAAGCCTCACGTCCAATCTCCAAGCTCCATGAGAAGAGCTTAGTGTGGCCCATCTTCCTACCCCCACATCTTTCATCCTAACCCTCTAAACCTCATCATCCTCCGTCAAAGTTGAAGCCGAGGAGCGAGGGATTCCATCGGACCGAGAAGATCGAATGGTGGGTATTTTTTTGAGATTTGATAATTCAATGGCCCACATGTGGTGGGACCCATCTCAATGTATGCATTGTATAGGGAGGAGGGCCCATAGTGGAGGGGTCCTTCCCCTCATCTCTCTCTCTCTCTCTCTCTCTCTCTCTCTCTCTCTCTTCTTTTTATTTGGTGATGACGTTGATGAGGTGTGTGGCCATCATGTTGAGTTTGATCCACACCGTCCAATTGCGGGACCCACCATTGTTGCCCGTCCATTTGGATAAGCCCGGATGAAGGAAAAATACAAATATCAAGTTGATCCAAAGCTTTGGTGGGCCACCGCGTGGACCCACCTTGATGTGCGTGTGTTGGACACCCATGACGTGTGTCCCACATCCACATGTCCATTCATTTTGTCCAAGCCACAGGTCCACCTGATCTTGACTGACCAGGTTTGGGCGTCCAGCAGCAATGCTGTTGGACTGTATGAAATGGAAAACACAAATATTAGCTTATCCCAAAACGGGTGGGCCATTGACATGGCACCACCCTGATGTATGTGTTTCATCATACCGTCCATTTGCTGGACATGTGGGGTCCACCTCGAGGTATGTATATCCACCGTCCATCAGGAACGGTGGGATCCACCGTGGCTTATATGTTATATCTTCACGGTCCATAGGTTTTCTGGACGGTGGGATTCCACCTTGAATATAGGTGTTTTATTCATACCGCCCACCCTGCACGTGTGTTGCATCCATGCAGCATGGGACCCACTTTCATGTGTGATTCATTTGCACCGTCCATTGCTTAGGACGGTGCTATGTGAGCCAGCGTGATGTATGCATATATCCACACCTTCTATCCATCTTCCTTGCACGTGGGGCCACCACACACGAGTGATTCATGTGAGGGTGGGGCCCACTTATATGTATGTATTTTATCTAGCATCGTCCATCTGGACGGTGCATCTGTAGACACCCACCTTGATGTACGTGTTCTATATTCCACATCTCCCAGATGGATAGGACAGTGGACACCCACCTCACTGTATATATATATATATATATATATATATATATATATAATATTATGGTGGGCCCCACGAGGGACCCACATCTAATGTATGTGTTAAAGCCAATCCGTCCATCTGTTTAATCCAATTCGTCCAGTCATCTGGACGTTATCGTGGACCATGCCATGATGTTTGTGTTTTATCTCCACCGTCCAGATTGCTGGACGGTGGTATTACATCGTGATGTATGTGTTTTATCAAACACCCTCCATCACTAAGGACCCCACCTTGGTGTACGTGTCTTACACCCAAACCATCCATTTATCCAAGCTTCTGGACAGTAGCTTTGTATATTTTAAATATATATATATATAATAATCAATATGTGTATATAAATAATATATATAATATATTATAATATATAGGTATGTGGTGGGCCCCATGTGAGACCCACCTGCAGGACGGATGGTTGGAATCCCCATACCAGCTATGTAGCTATGTAATGACGTCACCAAATTCTGTGGAACCCACCTTAATAGTATGTGTTTCATCTGCATGGATAGTGCCGTGTACTGCCCCACCATGATGCAGTGTTGAATCTGCAACGTCTGTGCAGCGGCCCACCTTGATGCTTGTGTCTATTAAGCCAGCCATCTGTTGAAAACCCACCACGATGTATGGTTTGTATTCCACGCCGTCCAATCCGCTCGACGTGCAACCCACTCAATATACGTGTTGCATATCCAAGTTGTTCATCTGGTGAGCCCATTTGGAGGTGCAGGCTCACCTGCTATATGTGTAGGGCCACCATAATGTATTCCCATTTGTTTTATTAGACCATGGGCTGCCCCATCAGGCTCACTATAAATATGATGAGGCCCATCTAATGAAACCTGATATGATGTATTTATGGCCCATGTATAGGGCCCACCTATTGTGTATTTGAAGCCCATGGGTTGTGGCCCATTGTGATGTATTCGAGGCCCATGGGCGAGGCCCCTTTGTGATGTGTTCGAGGCTCATGGGTGATGCCCATTGTGATATATTCGAGGCCCATGGGCAAGGCCTGATGTGATGATTTATGGCCCATATGATGAGGCCCATTGTGATGTATTTTTTGCCCATGGATGTGGCTCATTGTGATGTGTTTTCCGCCCATGTATGCGGCCCATTATGATGTGTAGGGTGATGTATATAAGCGGCCCATTGTGATGTGTTTTCCAACCATGTATGCGGCCCATTACGATGTGTAGGGTGATGTATATAAGCGGCCCATTGTGATGTGTTTTCCGACCATGTATGCGGCCCATTACGATGTGTAGGGTGATGTATATAAGCAGCCCATTGTGATGTATATTAGGCCTTTATGTGAGGCCATGGGCCCACTTTATGTTTGGCTCTATAAGGGCCACTACTTGGGAGTAATGTTGGTTGAATATCCACATTGATGGGCAATGATGGTTAAATGTCCACATTTTGACCTTCCCTTGTTAGCCTAATTCCGATTGTCGAGGCCAATTGTTGAGGCCGATTCTGAGGCCGATTATCGAGGTTGATTCCAATTATCGAAGCTGATTATCAAGGCCAATTCTGATTGTCGATACTAATTTTGATTATCGAGGCAATTTTGATTGTCGAGACCGATTATTGAGACTGATTCCGATTCTGACTATTGAGGCTGATTCCAATTGTTGAGACCGATTGTTGAAACCGATTTTGATTCCGATAATCGAGGCTGATTCTGATTATCAAGGCTGATTGTCGAGGCCCAATGTGATGTATATGAGGCCTATGTGATGAGGCCCATTGTGATGCATTTGAGGGCCAGGTGATGGAGCTCATTGTGATGTATGTTAGGCCCATATGAAAGGCCCATCGTGATGTGTATTAAGCTCTTGAGTGAGACTCATGGTGTTGTATTTTTGGCCCTTGTGTGAGGTCATGGGTCCACTATATGCTAGGCTCTATGTGGGTCATTCCTTGGGGGCGATGTTGGTTAAATGTCCATATTGTCGAGGTCGATTGTCGATGCCGGTTATTGATACCGATTATGAGTATGTGACAGCATAGCATCATGATACATGCCCATACGCATCATCTGCATGTTTATTATGAGATGTGGTTGACCATTGCATATGTCATTGGGCAGGTTGTTATGAGACTCCCAGATAGGTGGAGGTTATCTCACATGAGCGCACGGTATACGTAGGATTGATGCATGAATGGATTATATGACTCATGCACCATGCATTGTGCGTTATGATTACTGTACGCCCTAGCAACATCAGGGTCGTAGCCTCCACAAGCATATCGTGGATGGCTAGATGGGATACCAGAAATTTGTTATTAGCATCTAGCTGCCATAGATGACCCTGGGTGAAATCCTTAAACCCTCTTGGTACTAGAGGACACCCCAACGTCGAAACCGAGTGGATATATATAAGCGCATAAGGGCCGTATACCAGTAGGACGCATCTCCTACTGTGTCGTGATCGGTTGGGAGGGTGTGTATCCTTACCCGCCTAAGGGAGTAAGCATAGCTAGGCTGAGTTTGACCAGCTCGTGAATGGGTCCGCTATCGACGTGCCGGGTAGATATTGGCTGACTACTGGTCAGGCGGATAGTGAGGTCTCTTCCACTTACTCAGTTGTACGCTTGATGGGGCGGCAAGCTGGTGTAGAGTGTACTAGACCCCAGTGATGATCCCAAAGATGTACAGTACTGATATGTGGACTTATTAAGCAAGAGTTGCATACTCATTCATTCATTTATTCACTATCCACTCGGGTTGGTGGTGCGTAACTATTTGTTACGTGTACATTCGTAATAGCCAGGATTTCGGTTGAGGCACGTGACTAACCTAAGATCAGGAGTTTACCACATTGAGTCTGACTATCCAAATTATGTATGAGACTAGTTTAGATAAAAGTCCCTTGTGATGGATCCCATAGCCTGCGATACTACATACTATCATACCGACTTCACACTCCAGCATGGTCATTCCATTTACACCGCATATCGCATTACATCCACGGCATATGGTATTTTGGATTACTATATTTCTGCATTTATATGACCTAGATAAGGCTGATGGTATTTGTAGTTCTTCTGAATTACATATTTTATTGCCTCCTCGATATTTGATATCTGGTTCATTATGTTTCCGTATTACATAGCCATTTTACATACTTTCTTAGTATATGACGTTGACTTACTATGTCTTTTCATCGCATATCCTGGATGAGGTTGATGATATTTTTATAGACTTGTAGTATTTTCACTTACTCTGATATCGTATGATTCATGCTAGTAATTTCAATATTGTATGATTAAGGCATTGTATTGAATACTTGGCACTTCTCTTGTGCACACACTTACACCACCCTCTAAGCTTTCTATAAGCTTATGCACGATAGATGCGTGCAGGCGACGATAGGACGCAGTCGAGCTAGGGCAGGAGCATGCGACAGCACTTCTGGAGATTTTATTATATGCATGTATTTCCTTTTCTATATTGTACTTAAATGATTATATTAGAGGATATGTGGTGATGATGCTGTTCTTATGATTTGGGTATACTTATGGATAAGCTTCATACGAGATAAATGTACATTGAAAAATCCTCCTTAGAGGATCCCAGGATCGGAATCTGGTGTATGAGAGCTAGGAGCTGAGAATGGGGTACTACGGAGGCTGTCGGCACCGGATTCAACGATCGAAAATTTTGTGATTCCGATTTTCGAGTTTGGGGCGTGACAATCTTCGTGGAAATCGGCGGAGCACCAATCCTTCCATTTCTTTCTTTCCTTCTCTGCTAATGTTGATTTGGTCAGAATTTGCATCTCCGAGGAGTGGATGGCTTGGATTGGAGCCGTGCTTCAAGATCCGATCTCCCTTCGTAGTGGAAGTTGGGGTGCGAGCGAATTCTTTGCAGTTTGTGCGAATCGTCCGGCCAATCTGGAAGTTTCCAGCAAGGGAGGTCTTTTCCTGATCTTTCTTATGTCCCTGGGAGGATTGGAATTCCCTCTTCTCCATTTTGGACGGTTCAGATTGGAATCTGGCCCTTGGGTTCAATCGTGGGAAGTCTTAAAGAATCGCTGGTTTCCCGCTGGAAGTCGTTATGCGAAGGGAGTTGGTTTCGAGTTGTTGTGGAGTTAGTGGGGCCCACTTATGGAAATATTTAGGCAGATCTTCGCCGTTCATCTATCTCGTGTGATGGTGTTAGGTCATGAGCCATAATATGGGGTGCATCTAGGTCCTAGGTGGGCTACATGTTATGAAGTGTGTGGGTGCTATTTAATGTGAGAGCTTTATGTGAGGTTTATTATATTATTGAATAGGTAGGTTTTGGGTTCATAGTTACAACTCTACCCTCTTCCTTTGTCTAGACTTCCGTCATCCGTATCTTATAGTTTAACCGTGCAAATGCGATGGGATGTGATGGGTGGTTGCCATTTTACGCGCCCTTTCTAATGCTTGAGTTTGAGCCCCGATCGCTTCCAGATGACCAAGACACTTCCTTGATGAACTGTATTACTCCGAGGTTTTAATGCAGCATTTATATACGTCTATCATTGTTCGTGTGGTACCTTTCGGGGTTCGTTTTATGGTAAGTGGTGTTTTTCTCTCAAATGTTACTAGCTAATTCTAAAAGGAAGCTATGGGATGTTGTCGTAATGATTTGGGTCATTCATACTTAGTAAGGATGATTTGGGTCATTACAGAATTTTCCTATTAAAAGGGGTGTTGTAAACTATTCTAAAGATGAATTAGTGTTTGGGAGAGAGAACAATGGGTGGCAAACCTTCCTTCTTTATCAATCCTTCAGTTCTCGTTTACTTTTCATGTTTTCTTTTGTTCTAAGATGTTAACCATGTTAGGCTAATCTCTTAGCTAAGGCTGAGGGATGAAGCTTATAATTAATTACAATTGAAAGTATGAGCCATAGATGTCCTAGAGGGGGGTGAATAGGACAATACAAAATATTTTAATATAATGCAGAATAATAAAACAAATACTCTCAATTGCTTAAAGTATTCAAATCTTGATTCCAAATAGTTCGTAGGACAATCTTTACCTAAAAGATTTAGGTAAGACAACCTTATTTCACGACATCTTTGAGATCAAAATATCAAACTTAGCATGAGACAATCAAACACAAGGAAAGCATAAAAAAATTAAACAATCACCACAATGCGCAAAGAGTTATAGTGGTTCGATGCTTAATTTTACAAATACTCCACTCCCAAAATTATAACCCTCGTAATTCTGGCTTTCACTATTTCAAGGTTTTCATAGGATCACCTTAACAACCTTATACAGTTCTTATGATTTTCACGGGTTATCACAACAAAACCCTCTTTGTGATTTTCATGGGCTATCACAACAAAACCCTCTTTATGATTTTCACAGGCTCACCACAAAACAACCCGCTGAGATTTCCGAGTTTTCTCAGAAAAATCCAAAATGAAATAAAGCGAATACAGTACTTATCTTCAATTGGTAAGTTGAAGATGTAAACCTAGTACTGAAATAAAGCGAATGCAGTGATCTTCTTTATTGAGATATTGACGAAGCCGTATATATGGTCAACTTAAAAAAAATATATATATAGGGATCTAATATATTTTCAATGTAATAAACAATACCCTAGTACTGCAAATTTAATTATCAAATTCCCAAGTAGAGTATGGATTACTCTATTAAAAAAGATTAAACTAACTTAAGAAAAAGAATAGAATAAACTAAATCAAATATAAGAATTACCGTACAAATAGCTTAAGGAGGCTTGGACTTTCATTTTATGCTTGAGAAGATAAATCTTTAATTTTCATGTTATGAATGAGTTAGAGAGCCTCTATTTATAGCCAAAAGATTTGAAAATTCGGCTGACCCAAATTTAGGTTCGGCTAGCCGAATTTCAACGATTGCGTTCTAATGGATCTTCGGATTTCGCAGGATGAAATCTTTTAAAAATTCAGCTAGCTTAAGCCAAAATTCAACTAGCTGAATACATGGTTCGACTGACTGAATTTCCATAAGATTCGAAATCTTATCTTGCTGGAAACTTAACTGAACATACTTTGGGCTAGCCGAGTAGACAGGTTCGGCTAGCCAAACCTAAGGTTGGGCTAGACGAACTTGCTTCAGAAAAATACTTTCTTGTTGTATACTTGCCTGAATTATGTTGGGTTGGCCGAAGGTAGTTAGGCTGTCCAAACTTGAAGTCGGGCTGGCCCAACTCTAGTGTATTTTACTTGGAATCATATGTTATCATGATATCATGTATAATACACCTAACTTAGGGTCAATCTAAGGTTATACTACCTAATGGTTGACACATATAAAATGTTCCGATCTTCGAACCATGTAAAGCTTTTAAGGCTTGACATTTTGAGTCTTCCTTGAGATGTTGATCGAGTTCTTCATGAGTTATCGAAGAGTATCTTCATGAGTGCTTGTGCTCCTTTCAGGACTACAAAATTTGACAATCCTGATTGTGCTTAAGTATAAGCGCTTACAATAGTATTTAATTTATTTAATTCAACAACAATTCTTTGAAGGATGATAATAGATTGAATTAATTTAGATTTTACTTTAAAGCCTTTGAGTTATTTATTTCTGTATTTGTTGTGAACTACAATTATAATGAATGCTTTTATTTAGCAATTGCTTAGCTTGATTAGAGAATGAATTAATCTGTATAATTCTTTGATTTATTGTAGACTTTGGGTACAATAGATTATTGAATTCCCTATGATTGAGATTCGAGTGCTTCATGAGAGAATTGTTCAATTAAATTCATATTTTGATTGGTGTTTATGATTGGTTTAATAAAATTATTATTGAGTTGGATATAATAGAATTTTAATTTCAATTGAGTTAACAGAATTCAATAATAAATTAGATATTGTAATTGCTATGAGCAGATTCATAAATCCTTAGTCGTTTTTAGTATTTATTTTAAACCCTTTCTACTTCATTGGATTAAAAACCCAAGCAAATTATTTACCTTTAGACTAGTTCTAGTTATGTTTCACATTCCCTATGGATCGGTTTCAGTCTCACTGAGTTATTACAGTATCGCAACCCTGCACTAGGGGTTGTTAACCCTTGGTTTTGATCAATACACTCCCATTAGAGGCAAACACAAGGACTTGATCAAGTTTAGATCACAAACTCTATACTCAATCCTATGCAAGAAAAGAGTATGTAATGGAATGTAAAATTGACAACCTACTTGTCGGATTGAGCCCCATTGTAATGCCTTGCTTGAGATGCATCTTTGCTTCTTAAATCTACTTCTCTTGTGCCCCCACAATCTTTGTAGTCTATCTTCTTTCACTTCCTTGAATTGGCTATCATGCATTTGATTCTCCAATGAGGCTACTAAGGTAATGGGAGGATCGTAGAATATCCTACAATTAATAGATAGTTGGATTCCAAATGGGGATTCATTTAGATGAACACTCTATAGGTTTATAGAAATTAGGATTTATAAGTGGGATTGATGTCTAAACTCTAGAGAAGGCTTGAGATCATGTTCTTCTTGTAATGGAGCTTAGAATGCTCATTAGAATGAAGAATCACTAAGAAGAGAGCATGAATCTTTTTAAGATGGAGCTTAGGAAGTATGGTAGAGCTTGGGATGCACTAGGGTTTCTAAAACTCCAAAATTCATCATTTACACAAAGATTTGATTGTAAAATTTATATAAAAAAGCTCCAATAGATCTATAATGTCTAGGTTTGATCAATTGACCGACCCCTTCAACTGATTGAATTTAATTTGATTATAAGACACTTTTGTGCACTTTCGATCGATCGAACTTGATATGTCGATTGATCAAGGTTTCTACGAAAATATGGCAAAAAGGTCATTAGACCTTTTCGACCATCTTCAATCGATTGAGCAAAAGGGCCTTCAATTAATAGAGACTAATTGAAGGTTTTTCGATCAATTAAGAGCGATTGAAGGTTCACTCAATTATCAATGATCAATCGAACTTGTGTGTGTTGGTTTTCTTTCTTTTGCACGTGAACTAGCCAGCACAAACCAGATGATTACAATTTTTCCTATTTAAAATAAGTCATCTAGGGTAGGTTGTTTTAGACCTAAAAAGGGTCTATGGGTAGGATTACCAAGACACCTCATGATTTACATGTTGTCTTCGGCCTTGATGCTTCAAGTCTTCAAGTCTTTATTCTTCAAAATCGTCCTATGAAGGTTCAACCAACTCAAGACACCCTATCTCATGTTATTGACAAAACCGAGGCATTAACAATCTCCCCATTTGTCAGTTACGTGATAAAAACTAACTTTGACCTTGTCGTGGTCCATACCAATGACAAACCAAAACAAATCAAAATATTACAAGATTTACAACATAAATGCAGGACTTAACATGTCGACACTTGCAATGCTCCCCCTAACTTTATCAATTTCCTACAACAAATAAAATCTAAAAAATAGCATTCAACTTATTTTGGTGGGACTTAATCTTTCTCCCCCATTTTATCAGTAAATGGCAAAAAGGCAATTCCATAGATATACCTATAAGAGCATAATATGTAAAGCTCTATAAATCATGATTTTACCTATAAGTACATATTAAGAGAGAAATATAAGGTTTATATAAACATTAAAACATGGAGCATGCATAATATTATCATCTGAAAGATATACCTATCAAACAATAGGACCAAGACAGTTTGGCCAAAAACATATAATAGTAAATGAAGTAACTTTAAAGCTAAACTACTAAAAGGTTAAAAAGGCTAACATCCTCGGATATACCTATTAAGTGAACATATACCTTCTAAGGTCACCTATCCTTCTTCACAACCCACTTGGGTGTGAATTTCCTAAGACCCAGATTGATATTGGGAGAGAGGTCTTTTTCAGATTCAACTCTCTCAGGTGATGCCCTATTTAGAGCTATATATTTGGTGGGGGATTTACCTATGTATTTCCTACCCTGATTGTTGTCCCCCAACTAAGTATTTTCCTACTTTTCTCATTCAGAATGGCAACTTGTTTTAAAAACTCCCTCATATGATTGGTCATTTTAGTAAGGGTTGGAAACTTCCTCTTCTTCTCCAATGATTTTTTAGGACTCCTCTGTTGATATGTCATTTTCTCAGTCATAGAGAATTTACCTATATAGTTTGGGACTGAGGTGGGTTGCTGATTTTTATAGATAAGGCATTCAAATTTCATATGGCCTATGTCACCATAAGAACGATATATGGAAGAGCTTCTAGATTTACTCCCTAAAGCAATGAAGTCCTTAGAGATCACCAAAGGGGAAAGTTTATTCTACGAGTATTCCTATTATATACATGACCTCTCTTGATTCCTGAAGGTTGTTTACCCAATCTTAATGATTTTCCTAATTGTCCTTGTTAGGAAAACTAACCTGTATTAGCAAAATTAGATTCTAGTTGGCTAACTTGTGTTCTCAGGTCTTGATTTTTAGATTTAATTATATCAAGCTCACATTCAAGACTTGAGCATCTCCCTAAAGTCCCATCAATCTTAGACTTTGGATTTTCCTTTTCTTGAATAAGGGGGACTTTTTCAGATTCAACGTTGTTTCAACAAAGAAACGAATGTACTTTAGTTGGAATATTCATATTCAATATTAACAGAGAAATATGAGAGAACAATCATCATCAAATGTTTATTGATTCTAGGTTTGGATTACATCCTCCTGTTTCCCTTTATTCAAAAAACAAAACATAGTGAATCAATGCAATAGAGGAAAGAAAGGTAATTCAATGGCAATTTCGCTAACATTTTGGCTTGCGAAGCGTCCGTCACAATGACAGAGAAGTTGTGCAGACTCAAGAACCCTTGTTCCACTTCACATAGGAGAACAAGTCGGGGAAAATTTTGGAAAATGGCTTAATAAAATGGCCCATTGGAAGTCCTGTTGCACAAGCATGGGGACCCATTGTGTGGGCATGCAATAGGTTTACCTCTTACAGGATACCTAGTCGTTCCGACTCCTAGAGCTCCAGAGTACTTTTTGAACTTCTTTAATCCTGCAAATGAAGAGAGTAGGGGGTATTTATAGGCATTCACACGTATGAACTGTTCCCGCACAATAGAACTGGATGCACAACAGGCAGGGGCACGCAACAGAACTGGATGCACAACAGGCAGGGGCACGCAACAGGCTGGGCGCACAACAGAACTGGGTTTTCAATAGGCTGGTTACACAACAGAACTGAATGTTTAATAGGATGGCCACTCAACAGAATTGGATGTTCAACAAGCTGGTTGCACAACAGAACTAGGTTTCATGCAAACTTGTGCATTTTTTGTGCTCCAACAAGCGTCTTTAAGTTGGCTAGCCAATTGATTTCTACCTTTACCAATCTTAACTTTTTCAAAACTTTCATACATTTACCGAAAAGTTGGTTGTAGGCCTCTTACAATTTGACATCTCGTTCTTCACTTTCATCATCAAAGGATGTTGCACCTTCTTCTTCCCAGGTGTTATGGTCGGATACTTCTCCCATGTCTTTAGTCATAGGGAGAGTAAAGGTGTTAAAGACCGTTAAGGTTTACATCAGCCCAAGGTCTCAATCATAATAGGATTTTTCATAATTTGATTTAAAATCCTCATACTTATCTCATTGTATTGTTAGTGCATTGATTTAATAACCTTGTTTGTTAATCACTTAGCCATTGTATCATGTAGTCAGCTGAGCCCTTAGAAGCTAAAGACCGAAGACACAAGAGGACATTGTTGAGACTTAAATATTGTATATTTTCCCTCATTTATACATTGATTTATTGAACATGATAATGCTTAATCACTATATTCAAGCATGTTTCTCTTACAAGGTGAATTTAAGAGCTTGATTCGGAAACAATGTTGAAAGCGGTGATTTAATGCTCAAAAGATCACAAAGTAAGGTTTGAATATTTGGAAGTCATTAATAAAGAATTCACATGCTAAAGATCTAAGAAAACCAACTACAATGGATAGAGAAAAGACTGGCAGAAGCACAAGTCAAACAGAAGAAAAAATAGACAGTTTGGTCCGACCTGAGCTAACTTTGGTTCAACCAAAAGTGCACAAAATAGTCTAGCAAGAATCAGAATTTTCAGACTATAATTCGGTCTGACCTAAGCCAACTTCTGTCCGACCTAAGCGAACTTCAATCCGACCGAAATTATACAAAATAGTCTAACAAGAAATTGTAATTTTCAGAATTAATTCAGTTTGACCTTCGGCTCGACCGAAGCCAACTTCGGTCCGACCTAAATACTTTGCACATAAATTTTAGACGTGACTTGGGTCCAATCGAAGTGTAATAGAAGTGCATAAATACAAGATCGATTTGTGAAATTTCCAAGACGGTGTGAAAGTTAGAGTTCCAAAACTATAAATAAAAGTCCCTAGGATGTTCCAAAGCATCTTCTAGAGTTTGGAAAGGGAGAGAAAGCCTAAGTGGAGTGCCGACAACACTATTCTACTTTGATTTTTTCATGGTTCTAGTAGATCTTTCTAACTTTTTTTTTTCTTTTAAGATGTTAGTTTTCTCAAGTTAGTCTCTTATATAAGGCTAATGGATGAAACCTATAGTTTATTTTGATGTTTAGTTTGCTTTGATTTAATTTTATGCTGAACTTCATTGATTTGTACTTTTATTTAAGGAATATTTTTAGTTTTCTAAAGTTTATTGTGAGTCTAATTACAGTAGATACTGTGAGAACTTTGAATATCTTCTTACTTATTTTAAATTGTGTGATGAGTATAAGTCTTTGTTCACTATCGTCTCCTGGGCATGGTAGATGATTGAATTCCCTGTCATCATTGCAATTAGGTGGATATTTGGGAACAAATCTAATGAAAGTTCAGACTCTATTTTAACCGCTCCATCATCCGATTAGATAGGATAGGACTTTGATCCCAATCGAGTTATCGTTGAATCAAGTAGATTGAATATTAAGATTGCTATATGTAAATTCCTAGAACCTTAGTCTTTTATATTTATTATTTTATAACCTTTTTTTCTAAATCGTTAGATTAAAAACCCAACCCAAACCAACCAAGTTAGACTTAGATTAGTTCTAAACCGTGTTCCCCATTTCCTATGGATTCGACCTCTGTCTCATTGAGTTATTACTACATCGCAACCCTGCACTTGGGGTTATGAATAGACATGATCATCACGGAGCAAAGAACATATAAACAAGGTGCCTAAGAAGCCTAATTAGAACATGATAAGTAAGGCTAGAAGCGGTATAAAGCTGTTATGAAATTGTATGCCCAAAACAACAGTTTTCGTATGATGTTTGATCTCATCAAGCGAATCGTGATTGGTTTCGATTGATCGGGCTCGATCGATCGAAGGTACTAAGAAATGTCCAATAACAACTTGACAATTTTATGGAATTTCTTGATGCCATCGAACGAACCTTCAATCCCATTGAAGGGGAGTTCGATCGAAGGCATCTCTTAATCGATCGAATCGACCATTTTCTTTCTGTTTATTTTTTCCATTGGAACTTGGTTCCTATATATAGGGCATATAGGCCTTGTGCATTTAGAAGGATTTTTAGTACAAATAGAGGCTAGGTGTTTTTCCACTCATACCACACATCCTAGACCACCATACAAAGAGTTTCATGCCAATATTCTTGTGATCATTCACTCTAATGAGTATTCCATACTCATATTCAAATATGTGGATGAACTCTCACTTTTCTAGATATTAAACAGTGCCTATAGTCAAATCCTTGTTTAAACTCTATAGAAGACTCTTCTAAGGGAATCCCATAGGATTACAACATTCCTATGAGTTGTAGGAGATTCACTGATCGATCTGAAAGGATGACAACCCCAAGTACAGGGCTACTATGTAGATTTAACTCAATGAGACCAGGATCGAATCCTCAATGACTTATATTTGTGCATTCTCAAAATACTTTAGAACTAAAACTAAAACTAGAATTAACTATGAAACTTGAATTCGAAGAAGTAATGATGAAAATCTAAGTAATGTAGAGAGAATCAATGAAATAAAACACTAGAGCATCAAGGATCCACTTCTAGCCATTTTCAAGGCCTAATTTACTAGATTCAATTAGATAGCATAGTTGGAATCGAAGTCCTATCCTATCAAACCAGATAATAAAGCAGTTATTTCAAAATTCACAACCTAATACAGATTTGAACTTCAATTGATTCAATTTCTACATGAAAAAGCAAGTTATTGATCATAGGAAATTCAAAGTATCAATTGTGCTCATAGTCTACAATAAATCCATGAATTTTACAGATCAATCCCTTACAAAATAGAGAACCCAACAATTGTAGCCTTTCTAAGCATCCAAAGTTCCTGAAATCAATAATAGATCAAAGTAAACTAAAACTAAAACTCTACTCAAACTAAAATCACTTAATTGTTCAACATTCAAACCATGGAACTTGAATCAAAGTAAACTAGAATATTAAAAATAATTATAAGCCTCATCTCTTAATCCTATCTAAGATATTTAGACAACCTTTCTCATACTTGAACTAAACTAAAAATATATATATATATATGAAAAACAACTTAGAAACAAAAAATTAAAGAAGAAGAATAGCTTTGTAAAAGCTTTGCAACCTCTTTCTCTCTCTCCCAAACCCTAATTTGTATCTAGAATGGCCTAAATCACCCCATTAATATGAAAAAATTCTACACCAACTTTGTACCAAATTATTTTTTTTTTTTCACTTTTGTTACGCTTCGATCACGCTGATGATGGCCTTCAGTCACACCGAAGTTAAGCCAAATTAACTTTCTGTTGCAACCGAATTTCTTCAAAACATATCTGAACTCTATCTCCATTCGATCACATTGAACCTTCCTTCAGTGGCACCAAGCATCACTTTGGTTACACATAACAGTTGAGCCCAATTTACTCTGAAAATCATTGTTTCTGATGGCCTATTTTTGGCACTTTCAGCCAGACCAAACATAGCTTCGGTGGCACCGAACAGTCTGTTAATTCTGTTATTAGACTATGTGATTTTTCAGACTTTTCTCTATCTTTAGTACTTGATTTTCTTAGATATTTGGCACCTAAAAGCTTCATCTTCTAATCTCCAAATCTCCAATTCTTCATTGCCTTTGAACTTAATCTCTTTTTGAGCTTTAAATCATCTATTTAAGCACGTATTCAACTTTAAATTCAAAATCATCTTGCATGTAGAGAACATATCTTATTAGAACAATTTGGTACTTGAATGCAGCTGAAACCAGTGTAATTGAATAAATAAATATGCAATATTTAGGCTTGATCATTCACCCATCCTCCCCTGCCTTGCTCACCTCATTGGTACTTCATATGTAAGGCAAACGACGGTGGGAGCTGAAGCATTAACAATGCATCGACATCAAGGATTAGAGGAGAAAATGGAGAGCTAATTGAATTACGGGAGAGCATCAATCAAGCAACCCAAGAAGATGCTACAAAAGGGGCTCAATCTAACAAGTAAGTTGTCAAATTGTAAGAGTCTGCACACTTATTCCTTGTGTAGGATTGAGTGCAGAGTTTGTAATCAAAACTTGCGTAGTTTCTTATGTAGGATTATATCACCACTAACAAGGGTGAGTATGTATGTAAGTCCTTGTGTAGGCTATCGAACATGAGTGTGTACGTGTTAGTATTTGTGGGAGCAAACCTCGATCTTAAATTAAGATCGAGGTTGTTGGCTAGTCGATAGAAAATCAATTTAAGTCTCTTATGGGACCCTCTAGTGGGAGTGTACTCTACATAGGTTCTTATGTAAGACCACGATCCTTGTGTGGGGCTGTAAAGGTTAGAGATAAACCTAATTTAAACCTCCGATATTAAAACTTAGTACACTCATGGGTTGAGTATGTCTGCCAGGAGTGGAGTAGAGAAATTGAACCACTATACATGCTTGTGTTTGGGATTGTCTTTTGAGCACTTGTTTAATTATGTTTGTGGATTTAATTTAATGAATTATATGTATGAATTCTTAGATGAATGCTCAGAGTTAATAGTTAGCACATCCTACATATACATGTACACTATCTTATATAGACTAGTTGCTTAGCATGTCGTAACTTTTATAGTCTATGTGATTGGACCATCTATTAGCTTGGAAGCCTTAGAGTTAATTGTTTTACTTAATTTAATTGGCACATTAGTTTAAGTAAGCAATTTTGTAATAAAATGCATAAATTTTATTTAGTCCTAATCACCCCCTCTAGCGCATAACCTTTATTATGTAGCTCTGCCAAGCTTTAATGTGTAGCCATGGTATCTTACATCATGTTCAATTTCATTTGTTGTCAAAGCCTTTCCTTTGAATTTGTATTTGCTAGGACATGAGGAGGCAGTATGACGATAACCCTCGCAACCGCGATAACAAGTTTCTTTTAGTTTTTCGAAAGATTTACTTATATGTATAGAGTTAAAAGATGTACCCTCTATGTCACAATACCCTCTATTATTAAACATGATTTTAAAGCTCCAATTGAAGTTTACTCTAGACGATTAAGTCCTTGAAAAGCAATCCTCTCTGATACCAATTAAAATTATGTCGATTGTCTATCACGGCACGCAAACGTTTAGCGGAGCTTAAAATTATGGTTAAGTCCTAGAGGGGGTGAAAATGACCACTTTAAAATTATGCACCAATTAAAATCAATTAGCACTTAGGCTTTCAAGCGAAGTGGGTCCAATAGTATAGACTATAAGAAATACAATATTATAAGCAACTAATTTATTTGGTGAGATGTGAAAATACCAATTGTGTGTGCACTAAGTTAAGTGCCTAGCATACAATCAATTTCATGCATTCATATGCTCAAATAAACTACAAGTATAAATAGAATTGCAACCACATAAACAATCGCAAACACAAGGATGTATAGTGGTTTGGCTACTTGCTTACTCCACTCCCGATGGACGCACCCTCCTCGAGCGTACCGAATTTCACTATCTTGAAAATTTTTAATAGGTTCACCCCTAACCTTTATGAGTGTACACTCTTGTCGAAGGCTCTAATTAAGACTTACACACATACATGCCCATTGGAGGTCTACATAAGAACTTAACATATATATACTCACATTGGATGCCTATACAAGGACTTGATCGAGTTTGGGTCAAAAACTTGATACTCAATCCTACACAATGAAAGAGTATACAATCGACTTTAAAATTGACAACGTACTCATCGGATTGAGTCTTGTTGTAGTAACTTGCTTGAAATGTGTCTTTACTTTTTGAATTTTCTTCTCTTGTTCTCCCCCGATCTTTGAAATCAATCTATTTCTGCTTCCTTGAATATGTTCCTTACACTTGATGCTCTAATGAGGCTACCAAGATAATGAGATGATGGTGGAATCTCTACAACTAATGGATAGTTTGTTTTGATATAAAGATTCATCTAGATGGATGCTCTAGAGGTTGATAGGTATTAGGATTTACCTATAGGATTGATGTCTAAACTCTAGAGAAGGCTTAAGATCATGTTCTTCTTGTAATGGAGTTTAGAATTCTTATTATAGTGAAAAATCACTAAGAAGAGAGCATGAACCTCTTTGGGATAAAGCCTAAGAGGTATGGTAGAGTTTAGGATGCACTAGGATCTTTAAAACTCCAAAATTCATTTTTCACACAAAGATCTAATTGTAAAATTTATAGAAAAAAGCTCCAATGGATCTATAACAGCTACCTTCGATCGATCAAGTGATCCCTTTGATCGATAAAACTCAATTCGATTATAAGGAAGAAAGCATGTTGAATACTTTTACGCACTTTCGATCGATCAAACTTGATATGTTGACCGATCGAGATTTTTACAAAGATAAGTCAGAAAGCTCATTGGACGTTTTTGGTCATCTTCAATCGATTAAGCAAAGGCTTTCGATCAATCAAGACCACTCAAAGGTTTGCTCAAATCATCAACGATCAATAGAACTTGTGCATGTTTGTTTTCTTGCTTTTGCATGTGAAATAGCTGGCACAAACCAGATAAATAAGAGTTTTCCTGTTTGGAACAAGTCATCTAGGGTTGGTTGTTTTGGACCTATAAGGGGTCTAAGACTAGATTACCAAGGCACTTCATTATTTACCTATTTTCTTCGCCCTTGATGCTTCAAGTCTTATACTTTTCGGTCTTTGAAGTCTTCATGTATAGGCTCAACCAACTCAAGACACACTAGCTCAATTCATTGACAAAAATGAGGCACTAACAATGTGTATTTAAGCACGCATGCACCTGTATGCACGACCCCATGCAAGTGCACTACCCCACCTCACACATGTGCATTGCACGTACATATACTCTCCCACGCGCGCATACAAATCCTCACGCATTGACCATTGACCAAAGACCTAAACTTGTTAACCATGGACTTTGGAGTGGTCCTCACATGCCACATCACCCTTCACTTTATACCTCACTTCAATAAGTCCACGTCAACAAAGGGAAGAAGTTTCTACCCAAACCCCCTCCTCTACCCATGACGTCACTCCCCCTCTCCTCTCTCACACCTAGCTAATAACCCACATCCCTCTCTCCTATACTCCCCCTCTTCTCTCTCATACTCCCCCATACCTCTCACCATTCCCCCTCTCTTCTCCACTATAATAACCTAGCCCCCTTTCTCTCACTCACCCTCTCACACTACCAACCCTTATCAAAAGAGAGAAGGAAAGAAAGAAGAGGAAAGAGAGAAGAGAAAGAAAGAAAGGAAGAAGAGGAAAGAGAGAAAGAAAGAAATAAATAAAAGAAAAGAGAGAAGAGAAAGAAAGTAAAGAAAGAGAAAGGAGGGGAGGTGGTGCCGCCGAAGCCGATCGGAGAGGAGGAGCCACATCACCTTGCACCAACACAAGTGGGTTGTCTCTCTCCCCTTCTAGCCTTGTTTATCTCGGGCCCAAGTAGGGCCCACCATGTTGTATACGCTATATCCTCACCATCCACCCACTTTGTCAAGTTAGAATAGGGCATGAGCCCTAAATTGAGTAAACCTCCCTTGGAGCACAATTGATGCATGTATTGTATCCACACCACCCATCTATTTGGGCAGCTGTTGTATCCTATTTTTGGCCATTCTGGAAAAATCAATAGGAGAGCGACATGTGGCTTCCAATGAGAAATAAGAAGTTGATGAAAAGATCTTCAAGATACTTAGAGCATTTTTTCTGGGATTATAGCTGGTGTAAATTCAGTTTTACACGTTAGGGGATGGTCAACAAAATATTGTGGTCGAGTTATGAGTGAAGAGAGAAATGTAGTCGAGTTGTTCAAGTTCAAAGGCAACCGAGAGGACCAAAGTCTTGGCTGACAAGAGAGGAACCGTCATAAAAAGAAACGTAACCAAAAAAGGATCTAGATGAGAGAAGGATCTAGAAAGACTTTTTTGTTAGCATAATTATTGCAATAATGGCAGGAGGATCTGAAAGTTGCAATAGAACTCTATAAATTGCAGAGGAATCCAACGAAAAATAACAACCAATCAAATCAAATCGATCAATTTATCTTTTATCTCAGCTTATCCTAAGAGTAGTGATAATCCAGTAGAGGTAATTCCTAACTATAATCCTTAGTTGTAATCCAAATCTATAGTCATACACTGGATTTGATGTTTATCATATATCACATAATTCTTTCAAGAGAAGCATTCTTGCGGTTGCTCCTAATGACCGATTGTGAGTTTTTCTTTTTATTTTATTGCACTAGTATTCTAAAAGTCTTTTTTTAAAAAAGTCAAAAAGTAACTCATCTTTGAGGAAGAACCTCATCCTTTGATTATCACCTAATCATTATCAAATTCTGCATGTGGATGAATAAGTGACTGATCTTTTCATAATTTAGTCATATACATTCATATTAGATGTATTTGTTTATTTCGACGCTTAGATCAAAGTTGATCCATTTGGATCGATCCGCTATATCAATTCTAGAGCATTCGTGCACACTACACGTGATAGAAAGCAAAACCAACGGTCAACAGCAGGTAAGAGGCCCACTTGACGTGTTATGGTATCCACGCTGCCCATCTTGAATTGGCTGGGACGTGTGCCCCGCCCTGATGCATGTATTATCCACGCTGCCCAGCTGATTGGGGAGGGACGTGGGCCCACCCCGATGTACGTGAATATATCCACGCTGTCCAGCCATAGAGCCCATCTAATGTATGTGTTGCATGGACGTCATAATGCGTGTTATCTAATCCAGCCGTCCATCCATCCTCCAGCAAATCTTGATTTATACATCTTATATCCAACCGTCCATTCATCTTCCAGCCCACCAGGCTGTATGTATTGTATCCAGGCGTCCATCCTTTTTTCAACTCATCTTAGGGGCATGAGCCCAAGACGTGCGGCAGATCCATAACTCAAGTGGGCCCCACCCGTGGAAACAGCTAGCGGTGACAAATAGCCACCGTTGCAACCTTCTTTGGGCCCACCACTGGAACCAGCGCTCAGGGCTTGAGCCCAGAAATGGAACAGATCCATAGCCCAAGTGGGTCTCACCACAACAGCAGCGGTTATGGGGTGCCACCGTTGAAATCTTCTGTGGGGCCCACCGTGACGTTTATGTGCCATTTAAACTGTCCATAACGCCACGCAGGCCCTATGACTGAGTCAGATTTAAAACTCAAGTGGACCCTGTCACATGAAACAGTAAAGACGATCACCCACCATTAAAAACTATCCAACCTATTAATACGGTCATGCGGACCTAGACGAATGTGAATACACATATCAACTCGATCCAAAACCTTCATGACCACCAGGATGTAGGGTCCACCATAGTATGTATCAGTATGCAGTGAGGCCCACAACACCGTAGAGCCCACGGTAATTGTATGATTATGCCATGATAGTGTATATGAGTATACCTTGAGGCCCACAAGACCATGGAGCCCTTCGTAGTATATATGAGTATGTCATAACGCCCACAAGACTATGGAGCCCATCGTATTGTGTGTTGAGTATGCTGTGTAACCCACAAGATCATGGGTCCACCGTGCTATGTTTAGGTGTGTCATGAGGCCCATCGGACCAAGGAGCCCACCTTGTTGTGTGTATGTGCTATGGAACCCACAAGGTGGACGTGTGCACATGTGGTTTCTATGAAGTCTATCATATCATTTGTGTGTATTGGCCTTATATAGGCTAGCCACGAGAGGTTTCAGGACCAATTGTTAGGCATTGAGGTCCACCATGACACTATGAGCGCCGGTGAACTAATCAGATAGTTGGATCCACCATGAGCGCATGAATGTGCAACCCACCGCTGGGGACGACAAGGTCCATTTTGTAGTTTACGTGACACCCACTGTGGGAGGCCCATAAGCCAAAAATATGATGTGTAAAGTAGTGATTAAGATTTAACATTAAATCACTAGAATGACGTGAACGACACGTAGATTAATAGTTTGACCTTATGATTGTTAAGCCAAACGTAGTTTACTTGAATGCATGCTAACTAGGGGCTAAATGGGTTTATCAGAACTTGGCCGACACCGCCTAGAGATAATGCTTGCATATGTGGGAAATAACCATATTTGACTTTTATACTAGATTGTGTGCATATGAACTCATGTTAAAGTATGATCTTAGGAGAACGCTAGATTGATGAAATGTGCTAAAATAGTATGCACATGCAGACTATCATTCGGGTATAATCAAGTAACACATTTGACTGATGCGATCTACACCAGTACAGTATGCAAGTAGCCTTGTTTGGGCGCTCTAGTAAAACTCTATTTGTAACACAGTTATTATGCCCCAAAATTCGGCACCTGGGTTGCCCAAACCCTGATCCCACATCTCAAAATATGAGTCATATATAATATAGACATGAACCATAAATCATACTCCAACCCATCAAACCATACAATATCATTCAACAATTATACTCTTCAAATACAAAAAATAGAATATTCAATCACCGTTAACTAAATCTCAATCGCTCTTCCACTATGCTTCTTATACAATGAATTCAAACTAAAAGAAACCAAAACTAGCTAAACAGAAATACACATCTAAAATGGTACTCCACTCATACTCCAAACTTGATCTTAATTTTGAAAATTAAAAATTCCAAAGGGGTAAGCTGCGGGGCTAGTGAAGACAATCCTTACTAGTTTCCAAAAATACATGCGCTATCTAGAAATAGACAATTCTTCAAAATAATAGGTTTTTCAAATATAAAGATTCTTCCATTCAATCAATTTCCCACTATAACAACTATACGATAATAATATTTTCCAAATAAGAAAGGTTTCCAAATAAGGTAGGTTTTCAAGTCTAACAGTTGTACAAGCATAATATTTTCAAAAATAGTAATTTCCAAATATGAAAGGTTTATAAATATAGCAGTTTTTTTTTTTAAGAAACTAGCCAAATTAGCAACATTCACTATAATAAAATGGGCCTTTCCCGGCGGTTATAACCGCCGCTAAAGATTAGCCAACAGCCGGTGAAGGCTTGGTCGGTAAAGGTTTTACCGGCGGCCAGCACCTTTTACCGATGATTTTGCGGGCCACCCCTAAATCACAAGTTTTGAGCGAAAAATGGACATAGTTTACGGATAAAACCGTAGCGAAAGAAATATAGCTACGGATTTTATCCGTAGCTATAGAGCCACCTTTTGGATTTGATTCATTGCCATAGAACAATGGCCACATTATATCCCCCAATTGACCATATAAATGGCACTGGGTCAATCCATGGGACCCACACATTATTTGTAGAACTCTACTCCTTTGGTAATATGACCAAAATTAAGCATACATAACAGAAAAGAAAAGACACGTAGAACTGAGGTGTATAAATTTCCATGAGAAAGAAAGAAAATAAAAGAAAAGAAAAACCCATTTTAAATTTGAGAGTTCAAATGGAAAAACCCCATCTAAGGATAGAAATGACAAAGAATAAGTAAAAGCAAGCAAAAGTTTGCAGCAGCCCCACAACTTATTAATGGCCTGGATTGATATGTTAGTTTAACACTAATTGGACTAAGAAGTGGTGGTAATTCTTCAACTGTAGACATGGCATATTAGACAAACTATCTAAATTACTGACCTAACTGTGGATGAAGTATTCAAAACATTATTTTGGTTTCCTGTCCTGTAGAAAAAGGGGACTCCAGATGTTGAGGGGCTGTTGGGGAAGGCTCATGCGCGTGCTAGGGAACTTGAGAAGCAGGTTGTGGAATGAAAAATATGGGACAATTATAATGCTTGTCATACACTGAATACTAATGTTTTAAATCCTAAGACCGGACCTTTCTGACAGTAATTTGGTCCAAATCCAAACAATGGTCTGTTCCAGTCCAACCATGACATGTTTAAACAAATAAAATGATAGGAACTGACCGCAACTAGCTGCCTGTAGCACAGTTGGTAGTGTTCGCACTATAAAATAAAAAATAAAATGGTACTCGGACACCACAACCCATTTTGAATTTTACCAATAAACAGTAGAATTAAAGCACCAATCCAACTGGCAATATGCCCAATCTAGATGTGCAGACCAGTTTGGGTCATATGTCACTGCAAAAACAAAACCCAAATCACTTAAATGGAGAGAAATGCCTCAGGTTGTTCACAAAAGGGGAAAAGCAGTCAATATCTAATGCACCTTGTCTATAGAGGTATTTTGCCAGCAAACAATATTTGCAGTTCCAATATCATCCCTGGTAGAGAACTTCATTCCTTCCTTTGTCACTGAAATTACAACTAGAAAGAGAAGACAAAAACAACTAGTATGTACCTACATATCATATAATTTGTAAACGAGTATAGTTCTCACATTGGCAAATAAATAGATGGAGACATGATGGTTAACTTGAGGACCTGAAAAATATAGAATTTTCCTCTGTTCTTTGCCATCCATATACTACAAATGCCCAACAAGTCACAAAGAACAGTGCAAGACTGGCTTGTCAAAGTATTACATACTCCCCTACTGACTTTTGAACCCAGGCTTGAACCTTGTCTAACATTTCTCATATTTGAACTTTCAGAATTCTCATGCTGCAAATCTAAGCTACCGGAAGACTTGTGGTCAAACTATAAAAGCCGGATAAACAATTAGCTGATGGGCCAAATAGATCTCGACTGATGCCAATCTAACACCTTTATAACATCCATGGTCCACCATGACTTGTTGGTGATCAGTTCTATTTAGATTCCCTAGGACCATTTGTTGCTAATCAGTTCTATTTAGATTGAAACACACTCCACTGCTCAAAACTCAACAGTCAAAATTTCTAACAACACAAATAATAAAAGCACGTACACATCAGATTGATAGAAATATTGCTAACAACACAAATAACAAAAGCACATACACGTCATTGGAATAACCCCTTTCCATCCACAATGAAGATCCAGCCCCAAATAGCAATTTAGATTATTTCAAGTCGAACTCAAACCACATGGAATTGCATTTAAGGGCCGGCCATCACAATGTATTGAAACAGTCCACCTCCATTTCAAGCCGAACTCAAACCACAGAACTCCACCTACTGTAGATATTGGAGGTATATGGTTGAAAGCACTCATTATTGCCTAGAATCTGACTGGTTGAAGCAGTGGGCATAGGAGCTACAAGAAGGGAGTTCCTCAGTCCATTCTTCAAAATCATTTCCCTCAGAGCAGCCCAATCTCAACGATCAGATGGAGTCACATTCCACATTTCAGGTTGAAGAATTATCTGCACATTGTTATGCCTATGTAAGAAAAAATACCAAGATCATAAAGCTAACCTCCTTCACATTCTTCCACATAAAGCTTATTATGCATGCATCAACATCATGCACATGTAAGATGAGAGTACCCAACATGGCAATCATAAATAGCCTAGTCCTTGAGAGATTGTGCCATTGCCCTCAATCAGGCAATTCAATTTAGATATTGTATTATTGCAAATTGGTGTTCCCATGATTAACAATTTCAGCACAAACCTTGCTCACAGGACTCCCATGATATGTCTCATAAGGGCCTTCTTTTGCAACAAGCTCAGAAGAAGCTTTTAGAGCATGGTAGTAGATAGTCTCAAAAATGTCTTTGTTAAGCTCCTGAGCCTGCACGAACCCAAAACTGATCAGCAATCCCAACTAGTTCAATCAATAACAGAAATTAAATGACCACTTGGAAACCTACAATCACCTCTTGTGAATCAAATGGCATGCCAAGTAATATGAAAGTATCTGCAAGACCCTGCACTCCTATGCCTATTGGCCTATAGTGCGTGTTGGACCTCCTCACAATTTCAACAGGGTAGTAATTCACATCAATTATTTTGTTGAGATTTGTGGTAACTATTTCAGTAATCTGTAAAGTAACACACATCAAAAAGAGAGAGAACCCAATGCTACAAAAAGGAATAGCAAAACCATCCTCCATTAAAATTCAAGACAATGAACAAACCTCTACTAGCTTGTTAAAATCAAAATATCTGTTCTAAGAACCATTACTTCCAACCAGCTTAGATGGGTGTGACTCAATAGGGACCCCCTACAACAAACAAGCACACCATTACAAACTATAGAATCAAAGGGAGAAGTGGAAAGCTCTACTGTGCTACATGCATGAAATCAATGGAAATTACTTTCTCCCTGACATATCGTGATAATGCAATTGATGTCAAATTGCAAACTGCAGTTTTTATAGGACTAGTGAACTCAATGATCTCAATACACAAGTTCGAAGACTTGATTGTCCCCAAATTCTATTGATTGCTTTTTCTATTACAAGTATCCTAAATAAACAAATAAAGGTCAGAAGTGTAAAACCAAGATATCTAAATGGTTCACTGGGATTCATGTTTCTCTCGGTTGAATAACATGAAAATCATATAAGGCGTTCCACTTTCTATCTGGGATTTTAGACTTTCAAACCAGAGATCTTGTGCTTGAACAACCTTCTTTGCCTTGCCCTGAGTCCCCAAATATAGTAACCGATGATCATATTTTAGGCAATCATTTCTCTTTCAAAAATTGTAGATGGAAAGGATTATGAGAAGTAGTAATTAGAAAGTTGTTCAGCATGCAATTTGACATACGCAAGGAAAACCAGGAAAAGGAGGAATACAAAATAATGGATTATTCATGCTAAAGTCTCCATGCAATAACAATAAAAGGAGATGGAAACCTGAATGTTAGTGGTTTAGATTTATGATAAACAAAATTGTGTTTGAAATGCAAATCATCAAGCATATATTATAAGAATCTTCTAGAACATATGTGAAAATTTACTCTGTTTGAGAAACAAGAGAAAAGGAAAAAAGAAAAGGACGCGAATGCAAATTCTATAAGAGAAACAAGAGAGAAAAAAAAAAAAGAAGCCAAAGAACCCAACAATGTAAATTCTACAAACAGTAAGCCAAAATCTCAGCGTATTCAAAACTACATAAAATAGTACTTATCATTCTAGCTCTTATTTGCTTCAAATATACCCCAGAAGCACAATCTTATGCTATTATTTCAATTAAATTCCAGTTTTTCTTTTTCTTCACATTTACTGGTAAAAAATGGGCCGATAAAGCTTCATTTTCTTATAGTGTGAGACCCACATTGATTCACATGCTCCAGTCATCTAGGTTTAAGATTAATATCCTATAGAATTGGCTACAAGTCAAGTCATCACCTGCTTAGTCATAAGAACGAGAACAGATTTATACTCTGATTGTGATATACCTGTTTTATCCATGTCGTCTATCCATTTTGCCAAATCATTTTTATGGGTATGAGCCCAAAAATGAGACATATCCAACTCAAGTGGACTACACACGAGGATGTTCTCCTTGGGGGCAATAGGTGTTGGACATGTCTACATTGGTCATTGCATTGACAGCTGCTGAGGCTCCTTGTTTCTGCTTTAGGTCTTTTTTGTTTTAGTGCAAGTCATGTGTTTTGGGTTGGCTATGCTGGTACCATCTGTTTATTCTTGCCCAGGACCAGTTTTATCCTGGTTTTGATTTTGCTTTGTGCTGTATAGTGGGTGACTCATAGTAGCCTTTACCATCTCGGATGATTGGCTAGAACCTAGTGTGTTATTTAAGCATAAGAAAAAGTGTAGAAAGATCTCTCTACACCACTTTATTTATAAAGTTGCAGGTGAAAGAACCACTCTAATAATACAATCCAGGCCCACTTAATCCAGTTAAAAAAAGATCCACAAATATATAATAAATAAATAAATAAAATTGCAGCAAATAACAACAAAGATGGAACCTAAAAGGAAAAAAATGTTTCATATCATGCAAAAGTCTTGAAGGACATGCCAGGATTCCATTGATTGGCATTCTTACCAGCACATACATTCCAAAAACTAAAAAGAATGTGGCATCCAAGTAACCCAGAAACTCATTGGATTGTGACCTCTTCATCTAAATAAAATCCATACATTCAAAGATGCGAGTGGTTCAGAAAAATGGGAAGAAGTATTGCATAAATAAGATGTTCTTCATGTTCAGTACTTAAAAGGTGGAGATAATACTGATAATAGAACTCGCAACAAACTATGACAGTCTACCTTCTAATAACTGAGACACCGCATAGCCTTTTACCAAAATCCACCCCAGTATATACTGATCCTGCATTCAGTAAGAAAAATAAATAATAATAATAATAATGTTACAAAAGTGTTCTCCCTGTAAATCAAACAGTGCACATATCTACTACCATTTGACTTTCAGTAAGACATATAAGGAGATTTTGTAGCCATGGGGCACTAATAAGCAAACCTACTGCCTCATTTGTACGAAACAAGTATAGAGCATAGAACATCCATGTTTTCATCATAATAAGGATTTACATATTGTAACTATTTATGGAACAAAACCACCACCAGAATCAAAAAACTTACATCCAGACTTTAAATTAGTAAAGGCTTCAGATTCACAAAATAGGACCTGAAAACTCTGTTAAGAGAAGAAGGGTTAGCACGAAAGAGGAAAATGAGGAGCTTTGCTAAATACAATGCCCACATGCACCTGTTACAGGCGGCATACACATGTGGGATATCGAGATGTGCTCCAGCCAGGTGGGTGATGTGGGTCCCACCACAAAAATCTAACCCACTACATGGAGCGCCCAAATGTAGAAAGCAGACTCTTGAGAAATGAGAATTAGCCAGATTGGAAGATCCTGAACCTTTGACAAATGGCCTTTGAATGGATTGTGATGCAAAGAGTACAGCAACAGTCCACATCCAACAGAAAACATTACAATGGTCAGGATCTTCCAATCCAAGAGCTTTCTAGGCATCCCCATCCAAGAGTGCGGCCCATCAGATAAATGGCATGGATCGACAAGTTGGATCCACTGCTACCAAAAACCATTCAGTTGCAAACGCACGTTTATTGAAAAATCAGATCAAGGGAAGAGAATTGCAGGAATCTGGAAAGAGAAACTAAAATCTAAAGTAACATCATCAAATCTCATCGGGAAGTTGGGATGTGGGAAGAAATTTGGAGAAATAAGAGTAGAAATCTAGGGTTTTGAAATGAGTGAATGAGTTGGAAAAGGGCAGTACCTTAAATTGGAGATAGAAAGAGCGTGGAATGAGATCCGGATTTGTCTTTTTACTCTCTCAGCTCACGAGAGGTGAAAGTCCGAAAAATACATAAGAAATCCACAAATGAAAAATGGAAAAGGAAAAAGCATCTTCTCACTTGAATTTTCTGAAATCCAAACCCTAGTTCCAGATCTAGTAAATTGTAAGTGCTATGGTTATTTGCTCCTTTGATTGTCAAATTTTGTTGTGCCAAAACCACAATCTGTGTCTTGTGTAACACGTTGTTATATATGTTCAAGGCAATGCATCTCATGCTCAAGGACAATGCTTCAAGTCAAGTACAATTATCTACTTCAAGAAATGCAAGATTAAGTACATTATTTGTCACACCCCAAACTCAAAAAACGGGCTCACAAAATTCCCGATCGCCGAATCCGACGCCGACAGCCTCCATAGTGCCCCATTCTCGAATCCTGGCACTCACATGCCAGAATCCGATCCTGGGATCCTACAAGGAGGATTTTCAATATGAATTTTTTTGTAATGGAGCATAGCCACAAGTATACCCAAATCATAAAGGCAACATCATCATCACATATCCACTAATATGAAAATTAGAATACAATGCTGAAAGGGAAATGCATATGTCAAAATCAGATCTCCAGAAGACAGCTACACGCTCCACAATCCACGTTGCTACAACCTAACATCACCTGCATGCATCTATCATGCATAAGCTTATAGAAAGCTTAGAGGGTGGTGTAAGTGTGTGCGCAAGACAAGCACCAGGTGTACAATATCAGAGTAATGCAAAAATATGTGGTAAGTCCATGAATGCTATCAGCTGTACCAAAGCTATGTGATGCAAGGCATGAATGCTATCGGCCATACCAAGGCCAAGCAATGCGAGGCCTATGTAGCCAAATGTCATATGCGAGACGCAAAGCAAGCATGCCAGTCCTCATTAAGTACATATATCAGTACAGTTCCTCTTTCGATATCACCGGGGTCTAATACACTTCACACTGACTGCCTCCTCCCTAGCTGCACAGCCAAGCAAGTGGAAGAGACTACACTATCCGTCTGACCAGTAGTCTGCCAATACCTACCAACTCATCGATAGTGGACTCATTTGCGAGCTAGTCAAACTCAGCCTAGCTTATAGCCCCCTTACTCGGCCGGATAAGGCCACACCCCCTTCCAACCGACCACGACACAGTAGGAGACGCGGCCTACTGGTATTCGGCACTTGGGCGCTCGTGTATCCACTCGGTCTAAACGTTGGAGCATCTCCTGGTACCAAAAAGGTTCTGAAATTTTTACCCAAGGACATCCTAAGTACCCACAATGCTAGAGCCAATATTTTCGGTATCGGATACGACCATCCACGATGTGCCTATAAAGGTCACAGCCCTGATGTCGTTAGGGCGTGTAGTGATGACAACATATAATGTGAAGTGCATGAATCACACCATTAGTCATGCAGCAATCCTACGCATACTGCACGATCATGTGGGGCACTCCATCTCATAAGAAGTCCCATAAATGTCTCAGCCCAATGGCTTATGCTATGATCAAACATTCCTCATATCAAGCATACATATGATGCGTATGGGCATGAATCATGGAATTATACTAAGCATGTTATAAAGTAATGAACTATCCTTACAACACAGATAGGCCAAGACGGCCTACACATAACAAGTACGGGCTTATCAATGGGCCCTAGGGAGAGTTATAATGCGGACATCTAACCAACATTATTCTTACAATGTGGACGTCAAATCAACATTGCTCTCAAGGCATGGCCCGCCATAAATATCATTACACAAGCCATGGGAATAACACATTGCAATGGACCCTAAGGACATCCCGTTGGGCCTCGACCCATGGGCCTTAGATACATCAAATGGGTCACATCACATGGGCCTTATATTGATTAAGTGGGCTGCACCAATGGGCCTTATGTACATTGCAATGTGCCATAACCCATGGGCCTTACATTCATATCAAGGTGGGCCTCAACAACGGCCACAAATACATCAAGATGGGCCTAATCACATGGGCCTCATATATATACCAAGGTGTGCCTCAATGGATGGCCACAAGTACATCAATATGTATATAATATATATATATATAAATGAATCATATCAAAAGACCAACTGGACTGCACTCCAAATAATAGTGGTGAGAATGATTTCTACCATTTAAAACTTTCGAGGCCCACCATAACATTTATTTTCTACCCAATCTGATCATAAGGTCACATAGACCTGAATTAAGAGGAAAAACAATTTTACTAATGATCCAAAACCTATGTGACAACAAGGTTTCAATGGCAGACACTCAATCCCTACTGCTTTTGCTGTGTGGTCCACTTGATACATGATCTATCTCATTTTTGAACTCAAGCTTTAAAATGATCTTTCAAATGGTTGGACGGCTTGGATGCAACACATGCATCATGGTGGGTCACATACCTCATGGTAGGGTCCACATGTGTGGCCCACCAAATGGAAGGACGGTTGGATATAACACCGATATCAAGGGTGGGGCCTACTGGCCGTCCAACAACTGCCTGGACGGCATTGATAAAACACATACATGGTGGTTTCCACCATCCACTGCTGTGGACGGTGCAAATGAAACCCATACACATTGTGGGTCCCACCATAAGTTTATTTTCCATCCATCCTGTCCATACGGTCACAAGGACCTGCATGAAGAGGAAAAGCAAATTTCATATGGATCCAAGACTCATGGACCCAAAAAGAGTTTCCATGGTATACATTTAATCCCGCTTTTTCTTGTGACATGGGCCACCTGAGCTTCCAATATGGCTGATTTTGGGGTGGCCCATAGCCAGGAGGTGGGACCACCAAATGCATGGCGTTGATTTCCACACACAACATGGTGGGGCCCACTGCTGGGACCCACGTCCCTGGCCACGCCACAGTAGCGCAGTAGCACTACACGTCCTCTAGACGTCAGCGGCTGCTACATACATGTATATTTTTTTATTTTTTTAAAGAAATAGGTTTTTCTGAGGTTTTTCGTACATGGGACCCACGTCAGCAAAATCCACCCTAGCCATTGGATTTTATGGCCCAAGACAGACCCATTAAGCCTAACATTTGGCACATTTTGGTGAGTAGAAACATTAAGGTGGGTTTTAATGGTAAAAACTACTATTTTCAATGGTATGGCCCGCTTGATAATTAGATTGGCATCATTTTTTGGCTTAACGCCTAAAATGATCTGGGGAACGGAATAGACAATGTGGATTGGCTCAATGCATCAAGGTGGGGCCTATATGAACAGCCCACCTAAAAGCTTTAAAAACTAAACAGTATATATATATATATATATATATATATATATATATATATCCTTTTACACTCACTGTTTGCTCACACTTCACCAACCACGTCCAGTGTCCCGATTGAATATAATACATTATTTAAGGTGGGCCCCACCTACGGTTGTATAGCCTAGGTGGGCCACCAAAAGGTTGGATAATGTGGATAAGACATACATCAAGGTGGGGTTCATCCAGGTCGGCCACATGGCCACATCATCATACCACAAATAAATAAATAAATGAAAAAGGGAGGGAGGGAGGGAGAGAGAAAGGGACACGTGTGATGGAGGGCTCCGCCACTATGAGCCCCCCCTTGCATTCAATCATACATCAGTAGGTCCCAATACATGTAGACCCACCAAATCAAAGATCAACGGTGGAGATTCCTTCTCCACAAAAATAGATGGTCTAGATGACCTCTTTAAATCTTAGGAAAGTAAACATCATGATGGGGACCATGGAAGATGGCCCCATCATGGAATGATAATGAAAATCAAAGTGGGCCATCGGCCACATTAAGGGTCCAAAGTGAGATCCATACCATTAATCAATAGGCCTCACTTGGCTCATCATAAAAATATAAAAATCTAGCCTATAAAGCACCCACCGTTCGATCTTTTTGATCCGTTGGAAAGCCAATCTCCTTGTGTTCCTCTTTGATGGAAGGTGATGAGAGTTGAAGGGTTAGGATGATGGGTTTTAGGATGGGAAAGTGGGCCACACAAAACCAATTTTCTCTCCTTAGAAATGTTGGATGTCCACACTTTTTTCTCTCTTTAGTGTTGCTTGGAAAGTGTGGAGTGAAAGAGAGAGAGAGGGGGGGGGTTATAAGGAGTGATGGATGTGAGGTGAGTGATGGGTGAGGTGAGTGATGTACGTGACATGTATGGGTTTGTAAGAGAGAGGGTGAGAGAGAGCTGACTTGGTGGTTGCTTGACTTGTAGAGAAAGAAAGCATGGGTGTGTGAACTTGACATGAGGTGATTGATTGATTGATTGATTGATTAATGGGACATGATATAGAGATTCTCTTCGGATTACAAACACACGGCATTTTCTTTGAAATAAATGTCGGCCCACATCTCCCTGTTAGGGTATCGGATCAGTATGCAAGACGCGGTGTTGGAACTGCGATGATGGTGCGGTCGCAAAGATAAAAGTTTCGAGTCGAGCCGACTCAGATCTACGGGATACGATTTAGGGTCGCGCGCAAACGTCGATTATACGTCGCAGATTGCCAGAATTCGTTGGGAAGGATCGTGAGGGTCGATGGAACAGTACGGACTAGGATACGGGTCCTACATTATTCTCTTCTCTAAAGCTTCCAAAGATCTCTGAAGTATAACTCAAGAACTACTTCCAAATATCTCTGAAGTACAACTCAAGAACTACAAGTTCAAGCTTTCAAGCTTCATCAAGTGTCGAGATCTAAAGCTTCATGATCTTCAAAGATCATCCATCATCTGAAGAAAAGAATGTTCAATGTTCATACTTCATGTCTGAGGTATGAATGACCTTAGATTGACCTTAGGGTAGGTCATTTCGGATATATAAGTCAATTGCTTATTTTATGTGTTTTGGTCTGTTCTTAGACTAGTCCTAGACTCTGTTCAACTGGTCCTAGAACTGGCTCGACTAGTCCAAGAAATTCCAAGACCAGTCCTAAGTTGTTGCAAATTTTTAAAATTTTTTAGTTGAGCTACGACCAGTCCTGGAGTCTGCTCGACCGGTCGTGTGAACAATGTCGACTCATTCATGACCAGTCCTGCAGCTATGACTCAAACTCCAGCAATGAATTCTGGTTTCTCACGACTAGTCGTGGGCAGGTCACGACCAGTCGTGCAGGACTCACGACCAATCATGAAGTGCCTACGACCAGTCGTGGAACAGTTTTATCCGATCGTACTCAAAATTTCAAAATATTGTTGGTCCTACGACCAGTCGTAGTGTCTACAGGACCAGTCGTAGATGCAATTTCTACAACTATAAATAGAGCAAAAATTTCAGAGTTTTATATCCAATTAAAGTAAAATCAAGGCATCTCTCTGAGAGATAAGTTTGTGTTCTTTTTAAGCTACATTGTGCATATTTAATATTCTCTTTTGTTAGCTTTTTCTATTTTATTTTGTTTCTGCATTCCAATCCGATTTGAAAGAGCAATTGTGATATTCCACTTCTTGGAATCAAAATCAAATAGAGCTAGCCCAACTTGATTTAATTTAAAATCAATTAGAACTTCAAACCATTTCAAAGTAAGTATTAGACATTAAACTTCTACATTCGAACTTCTACTCCGACTTGGTTCTTCCGGGCTGCTACAAAAGGAGAAATCCAGGTATTTTATATTTGTGTAAATCTTCTATGCTTTTGGTTTCTTTGAGATTATGCCAGAAAAATCTCTAAGTGTTAATTATCTGAGGAGAGCCAAAAAAACTCAGAGTGTGGGGGTTTTCAAATTGTGAAAGCCCATTAGAAAGACACAATTGTGAGGGTTTTAGGTGAATCTGAGAAAAACCTATTTTCATAGTGAACGCTAATATCCCCTGTGTGAGGATATTAGGAGTGGAGTAGTAAGTTGTGTGGCTGTTGTTTAACAGTTAGTGAACACATAGGTGAACCACTATAATTCTTTGTGTCTTGTGATTTGAATGTTTGTTTATTTGTTATATCTTTTATCATTCAAAGTTGCGGGATGTATGTGTGGATGTGAATGTTATAATATTTACATTTCAAGCGTTGTGGGGAATGTTGTAATAGTTTAGACTTTCATTCCTACTATTTACTTTTTATTCCTCTTCAATTTGAGATATTGATACTTAAACCGTTCTAGGAAAGTTGTCCTGCCATAAACCCTTAGTTTTTAAGGTGCAAGGTTGTCCTTAGAACAATATTTGTATCAACCTCTCAAGACTTGAATTTTGAAGTTGCTTTACATTTCCATACTGTGATTTGTTTAAAGTGTTATCTTTCCTTTATTCATTTAAATTCTGCTATTAAAGATTTAATTTGGCATAGTCCTATTCACCCCCCCCCCCCCCCCCCCCTCCCCTCTAGGACATATAGCTTGGCCTTTTCATAAATCCTTAATATAACCAGTCAAAAAAATCTTGCAAAGTGCAAAAAATAGATCCAAAACCCTAGGAAACAAGAGAGTAGTAAATCTAGATACTTAATGGGTTATCAGGCTACTGCAACTAGAGAGATCCCAAAGTAGCCGTGAGAGAGAAAGAGGAGAGAGAGAGAGAGAGAGAGAGGGAAAGAGTAGAATCGGGAGCGGAGATCGGGAGAGAGAAAGAGAGGAAAAAAGGAGAATCGAGAGAGAGGGGAATGGGGGTGGAAATAAAGAGAGAGCAAATGAAGGGGCCGGTTAGGGTTATTGATATGTTCGGCGCCCTTTGCCAGCAGTGCATGTTGGGTGCCCGAAAAAAAGAGCCGACAATGCCGCACTTTGTTGTAGTGATTTTGCAATTGTAACATTTACAACTAAAAATTAACCGCAAGACAAATATCAAGATTAATTTAAAAGAAAAAAAAAGTTTTTAAATATGGATGCAATATGTATACATATGTAAAAAATGCCTTCAATCACAAGACACCAATCATCATAACACTCGGACTTTTTAATCAGCGGTAGGCTAAAACCCTCTAATATAAACTTCATTCTCCAGTGCCAGTTCACAATCCTAACATGCATAACTTAACTTGGATTAAAGTGAGGGACCAACTCAATGCCGTTGAGCTAAAACAAATGTCTTCTAGTGAGAGTGCCGTAATTTTGAAATACATCACTCCACCAAGACCAAGGTGTGAAAAAATGTACTAATTGGGGTTTAAGGTCTTTCAACCTAAGGATTGTTGGGCTTCATTTATTTTACTTTTTGGGATTTTTAACTCACGAGAAGTTAATTTGTCGAACTATTTATAAGTATTCCAGAATACTCAATGCATGAATTTGTCCAACTATTTATAAGTATTCCAGAATACTCAATGCATGAATTCCTCTTGAATTACAAACACACACAATCATGTATGGAATCTTTCCACAAATTAACTTTCTAAACTATGCTTTTTTTTATAACATGTTTTCCATAAACCACTTTTCATGAATTATGATCTTTTTGGGATGACCTAGGGCAGAGCACCCATAATCTTTTAGGAATAATTTAGGACAAAGCACCCATATTTTATAAAATTTTCATAAACTTTCTATGATGAACATGCTTCCACAATACCATGCATGCACATGCTCTTTACTGTACATGAATGTGATAACCATAATTCTATAAAAACATAATGAAAACACAATAATAAACATAATAGTGAAAAGGGTGAGCTCTCAATCCTTTGGGGGGGGGATAGGATTATGCCAAATAAAAAATAAAAGCAGAATGTAAATGCAGATAACTAAAATAAATAACAACCTCAAATGTACTAGTCTTGAGAGGTTGATACAGACTTTGTTCAAAGGACAACCTTACACTAAAAACCAAGGTTTATGGTAGGACAACCTGATGCCTTGAACTTAGTAAGGATCAAAAACTCAAACTAATACAAAAGGCAAAAGAAACAAATCTAGTTATTACAACATTCACCACAAGTACATGAAAATAAATACAAGCATTCATCACATCACATACATCATCATCATCATCATCCAAACTCCGAGAATTATAGTGGTTCAATGTGTACACCAACTGTTCTCAAACAGCCACACTTACTCCACTCCTAATATCCACAACCCACGTGATATTGGCTTTTACTAAGAAAGAAAGTTTTCCAAGGTTCACCTTAAAACCTTTACAATTGTGTTTTCATTGGGCTGCCACAATTAAAAATCCCACACCGAGATTTTCTGGCTTATCTCAGTCAAAACCACAATGGAGATTTTCTGGCTTATCTCATAAACCAAAAAAAATAATAAATTGAATAACAATACTTATCTGAATATTCTTCTTCGATGTAACCCGGTAGAACCGCTTCTTTGAAGACGTTGATGTTCAATGTTCAATCTCACAAATGAAAGGGTTCTAGGTCTAAATGAATTTTAAATTAAATCCAACCTTGGGCTACTTTGATTCAATTTCTTGGATCTCAAAAGGGATAAAACAGAATTCCCTTTTATCAAATAAGATTGAATAGCGAGAGATCAAGAAATTAAAAACCAAAAAGCTATATTAAAGAATCTTAATTACCATACAGTAGCTTCACAATAACAGGGACTTATCTCTCAGAGTGATGGCTTGAATTGGCTTGGAATGAATGAAAAAATAAAGAAAAGTCCTCTTGTAATGACCTCGAAAATTTTTGTGCTAATCGTTCCCTAAGTAGTTGCTTTTGGGGTAATTAGCGCTATACTCGATTGCTTGTGAAATCTGCATCAATCACTTTAAATTGTATCTGCATGACTCAAAACTTGTAGATTAGTTAGCGCTATGTTACTCTGAAATCTGGGATTCATCGCTAAATCCAGTTGTTCTTGGAAATTTTTAAAAGTTCTGGATCGGACCTGGACCGCGCGTCGAAAGTCCGATTGCGATGATCTTAGGCTGTTGCGGTCACCATGTTGGGCTTGACCATTACCTTGAAAATCAAGTCCAGATGTTGTTCTGGGTCGATTTGATTGAGTTTGGAGTGAAGAGTGTGAGAACGGTTGGAAATTTATTAAGCTTTTATGAAATCTGAGTTGTGTCGCTTGCGCGATGATTTTAAGCTATCTGACTGTTGGATTCTGACCCAATTTCACCCTCTAATCAGGGAAGGTGGCCCAGGCATATCCTTATGCTTGTGGACCTGATCGAGATTCTGTGACCGTTGAATTAAGTGTGGTCTGCCACGGCTGATCTGAAGAGCCGGTCGGTACGAAAACTCAGCCTGACCTAGATCCATGGTCAGTGAGCTTAAGTCCGACCTTTCGTAGTTATAGGCCTACCAGAAGTGCTTCGTTGGATCGAGAGAGGCTTGCTTTGATTATAACCTAAGTATACCTTGTCCCTAGGGTTATTTTCATCAATTTGAGGCCTATTTATAGTCCTTAAACCCTAGCTCTCTTTTCCATACGAATTTTCTCTAACCCTAGCTTGGAGAGAGAGGAAAAGAGAGAGATAGTGAGAGAGAAGTTGGTGAATCATCTTGGATTCTTTCCGGTTCTTCTACATCTTTGAACCTTCACTTTGAATCGTTATTCTGATGATTCTGAGTTCATCTTGGGGTAAGTTAACCTAACCCTAATCTGTGTTAGAGCTTAGAATAGTCTTGGTGTTGTTGTATCTCATTTCTATCCTTGCTTTAGGGTATTCTATTTGAAATCAGTTTGGTGTTCTTTTCTCGCTTAAGGTGCGGACTTTAAGTATATAAGTTATGGTTTTCAAGGCTTTCAATGCCAGTTAATGATTTATTCTTGTTATGGATGAGATTTCACATGCCAAATGTTATGTTTATGTTGCATTCCTGATATGCATGTGATATATTGAGATTTGTGTATTCTGTGTGCATGTATACAGTACCGTATGCGTATAAAATATGAACTTGTGTTTGCCATGATTATTTGTCATGTATGTATGCTAGATGTATGTGTGACAACTCCTTGGTAAAAGGAATTGTCCAAATGTGTGTTTTTTAACATATGTCATATATGTTGTACTATGTATTCTAAGTGTTTGTAGAAATGTCTGAATGACCTAAAGTGTAACTTCTTACACTATTTGCAGGCGTTGAGAAGTGATTCTCAACACTCCTATTGATGTGTATGATTTCCTTCTTGCTAGTTACATTCCTTGTTATTTAAATTCAAGTCTTACTTATGCTTACATTTATGTTAAGTTGATATTCTTCAAATGCTTGATTACCACATGATTGAAGTGGTTGTTCCATTACTGTTCTATATTTAATATGAATATCTGTTGTAGTGTAATGTGTTTGAGACTATGAATAGTCCAGGAAATCAGTAATCTACCTTAAGGTTGTGGCTGAGATCGCTTTCGCCACAAAGGACGTAATTAGACGAACCCGAGCCGTATTAGAGTTGTTGGCAGTGGTTTAGCCACGCGGAGTGTTTGCGCACTCTATATCGTTCAACTCAATATGCGCTCGTGTTAGTCGAGTTCGTCAAGTAACCCGATTGTCCGATGTATGTTCACCATGTATTGGACGCTACTGCTTGAATCTAGGGTACCAGACTCACCAGTGGAATCCTATTAACCTTGGTACCTTGATCCGCAAAGACTCATGAGCCGGACATGGTGGTATGGGACACCGTGGTCGAGCTGTCGGCCTACACTAGGGTGACGAGCCTCCCCGTAGTGACCAGTGAGCAACTAAACTCGTGAGCCGATTATGGGGGTATGGGACACTATATTCGTGCTGTCGGCCTACATTGATTGGTGACGAGCCCTTTGTAGTGACCTCGAGCATACCTGGATACCGCATTGAGGTGACGAACCGAACTGTGGTAATAAAGGTATGATAGGCGTGCATTGATTGGTGACGAGCCCTTTGCAATGACCTGAAACCATATGATCGTATGAGATGTCTAGGACTGACGACCCTAGTATGGATCACTGTTTGGATGGTGATATGAGGAAGGTACTGTAGCTTCCCAATCCTGCTGTATGAAAAGGACTAATAACAACTTGGTAATCATATTCATGCACCACATTTGCATGTGCTTTGTAGATGTGGCGCACTTTAAGGCGATGTCATGCGTAATGTAAGATGAAGAAGCTGAGGGTGTACGCGTGAGGGCACGCATCATTTTGCATACATCCTTGCATTAACAAGAGTACTTAGGACTTGTTTAATTGTTCTGCTTTATCATTACTGCTTGATTGAACTGATAACATGTTAACCAGTGCCTTATTGTTCCACTGAGTTGATCACTCACTCCCACGTTCTGGGGTGGTGTTAAACACCCACCAGACTCTGTCTTAGGTTCTGATGTTACAGATGTGGATGCGACTTCTGAGGCAGAGCTGGAGATGGATGATGATGAGGCTGCTTTCTCTTATATGCAGTTTTCAGACGGGTTCTAGCGAGCCTTGTTCTGATGCGCGGGACTCTGGGATTATTTTTAGGAAATTAAACGATGTAACTTGATACTTGTAATTTTGATAGTAACACTTTCATTACGACCTGGTTTGTGTATGTACTTCAGGGATCTGCACTTGTACACGTATATTTCTATAAGTTTTCCGCTTGTTTTATTCACTTATCCCTGAATTATATCTGTGCTTTGGCTTAATCTATTCCATGTTTTATGCACTAATACAGACAACATACATCCATCATTAAATATGTTGCATAAGTGATGTTTTGGAACTCGGGAGCTGAGTTATGCTCGACCCCCGAATTTCAGGGCGTTACACCTCTATTTATAAGCTGAAATTCGGTTCCCTCGACTAGTCTAACGTCTACCTCGACTGGTCCTACAGCAACCAAATTTTAAAAATTCTGTCATGATCGGATAAAACAGACTCTCGACTGGTTGAGTGGGGCTCAAAATGCTTGCTAGAGTTTGAGTCGAGCCCTACTCGACTGGTCGAGCCAGTCTCCACGACCGGTCAAGTAGGGTGCTCAACTAGTCGAGGATGTACCAGAATTATCTGAAAATTTGAGTTAATTTCTGGACTGATCGAGCTAGTGCCTGGACTAGTCGAATAATGATTAGGAATAGTCGAAGCAAAGCCTAAAATAAGTACAATGATCCAAATTTAATATACAATATGAATGACTTAAGCCTAAGGTCTTTCTAGGGTCACGTATACCTTAAATGTGAACATTGATCTTGTAACTTCGGTCACTTCGGTAGATAATATACTTGAAGTACTTGAAGCTTGATCTTATATACTTGAAACTTGAACTTGTATACTTGATCATGTAATGCACTTGGACTTGACGTCGCACTTGCACTAGGTCTAGTAGGTGAACTTAATCTTGTTCTTGAAGTTGAACATGCACTTTGACTTGAAGTTGTAGTAGCACTTGATGTTGATGTAGATGACTTGAAACTCATCTTCGTATGAAGGTGAACTTTCCATCTATTAAACAAGTTAATCACTCCAAAGTGGTTTGTCACTACAAAATTTGACAATATAGGGTGTTAGATCTACAACATAGCACTTACAATCTCCCCCTTTGTCAAATTTGTGACAAAAACAACTTGGAAGATCAAAGTATTCATAATACACAAGTTCACAAACTACTTCATCACTAATCAAACTTTCAAAAAACTCTCCCTCAATCTACTCCTCCTCAATTTGAGCTGAGTGACTTGTAGAGTCCTGTACCCCCTTTTTGTCACAAAATGACAAAGGAAGAAATACATAATAAAAGGCAAACATGATTGTGATTATGAAATATGTAAAGAGTAGTAGAAAGAGAGAGAAATTTAAAGATTAAAACATAGTAAATAAAGTGTCAACATCAAACAGTTATACATGTCCAAATATCAAATAGTTAACAAGTGAAAGTATAGAGTTAATCATTAATACATGCCCAAAACCAAATATCAAGAAAAAGTAAACTAGTTCGAACCAGATGAAGGAGGTGGAATGGACGGATCAATTTGATGCAATCTCTTTGTAATGCATCGAAAATACTTACGCATATATTTCATTTGACTATCCTAGGATATCTTCAATCCATCCACCTTCTCCTCTAAGGCGCGAAGGTGTTCATCAAACTCGAAAGGTTGAAAATTAGGATCAGCCTCAATATCATCTACATCTAATTCATCAAAGATATCTTCCATCATAGAGTCAGTTGGTAGCGCATCTTCTTCTCCAACTTCCTCTGCTTCCCCATCCCTTTGACTAGGAGCAAGCTTCAAATTCATCTTGTTTATATTTAAATTATTGAACGAAAGAAGCGTAACAGGAGCTTCACCAGGCGGCAAGACCACATTGCAGTGCAAAGCAAGGGTGGTCATCAAGTAAGTAAATGGGATATAGCTATGGCCCAGATGAAGTCGAAATTGAATAATGATGTAACAGATCAAAGAAGGAAGACACACAGGAATACCAAACACGACTGAATGAATAATACGAACCATAAATGACGTCAATTCAACTTTGTTTCCAGATCAGGGATAGACAATGGAAATAAAAATGCGACGCAAAACTCTGTATTTAGGCAACATTTGGTTGGCCCGGAGCACATTCCTTGAACTCCATTCCGAGTCCATGTTACACAATTTGTGAGTCATGGTATGCTTTTCCAACTCAGACATTTTCTCTACTAAAGTCGGTATAGGTATACCATCATTATTTACATTGACATCAAGTAAGTCAGAAACTATATAACAATCAATTTTGAATAAACCTTCTCTAAAGGTGATTGTAAAGGTTAATTCTAATATAAGCAAACATGGCTTGCGCAATGGAGCGGTATGCCGATCTGCCCCTAATTTAGAATGTTCTCCCATCCTACAGCGACAAGGAGTGGAAGAATATGAAATTGAACAAGATGGTTTGAATTGACCGTCCGCTCAACAATAACCTCTCGATGACGAAAATCCCACACATACTCGAGGAGGTCGTAGGGTTCGCACCCTAACATGAGTGGACCTTAAAGAGGAAGCTCTAGTGGTTTTCTTAGAGGGACGGCCTTCCATTACAAGAATCAATAAAGAAATGTAACAAAGGAATCAAGGGTTTTAAACCTAACAGATTTTTCACAAAAAGACCTAAGAAACCATTAGAAAATATCAAATAAATGCAAGAATCTAGTAATGTAAGATTCAAGGAATCCAAATATGAAAGGAAATCGAAAATGGAGCACTTACCAAACACTAATCAAAGATGGATTCGACAGGTCGCAGAAGGGGTAAGTGAGGAAGAAGAGAAAATTTGTTTAAAAAGGTGATTTTATCACTCATAAAGGGCCTCCAACCGTGCGCCACAACCGGTCGAGTATATGCTCGACCCATCGAGCCACAACTAGTCGAGTATGTGCTCGACCGGTCGTGCAAGCACTAAAAATGCACATTTTATTTAATTTTTATTCAAAAGTATTTGTTTAAAAATATACAAAAATAAATCACGCAAACATGATAAACTTAGTTTGAATTACACATACCAATATCCATTTTTAACTTGGAAAACCTATTTCTGTCAAGTGGTTTAGTAAATATGTCTGCAAGTTGATTTTCTGTTTGTACATGTTCCAGTGAAATGATTTTATCTTCTACTAATTTTTTAATATAATTATACTGAATGTCAATATGTTTGGTATAGGAATGATGGATGGGATTCTTAGAAATATTAATTGCGCTAGAGTTATCGCAATACAATATCATTGTATCTTATGCAATACCATAGTCATTGAGCATTCTTTTCATTCACACCAGCTAAGTACAAGCATTTTCGACTGCAATATATTCAGCCTCAAATGTGGATAGAGATATGGAGCTCTGTTTCTTACTGTTCCAAGAAACTAAACAGTTCCCAACATAAAAGCATCCACCACTGGTGGACTTTCTATCATCTATATTCCCAGCCCATTCAGCATCCGTATCTCCAACTAATTGAACATTAGTATCATGTGGATACCATAGGCCTAGATTAGCCGAACTTCTAAAATATCTAGTAATTCGCTTGACAGCAATAAGGTGAGATTCCTTAGGATCTGATTGATACCTAGCACAGATACCTACACTGAATGTTATATCAGGTCGGCTGGCAGTTAAGTATAATAAACTATCAATCATACTGCGATATAACCGAGGATCTACACTTTTACCTGTTGCATCCTTAGAAAGCTTAAGAGTTGTACTCATAGGAGTATCGAATTTTTTATCATTCTTAAATCCAAATTTCTTTACCAAGTTTAAGGCATACTTGGTTTGAGAAATGAAGATACCGTCTTTAAGTTGTTTCACTTGTAGACCTAGAAAGTAATTTAGTTCTCCCACCATACTCATTTCGAACTTGGATTTCATCAACTCTGTAAACTCAATAGATAGGTTAGAGCAAGTAGAACTATAGATAATATCATCAACATATATTTGTACTCTTAAGTATGTGTTCATTATATTTCTTAACAAAAAGAGTTTTATCAACACTCCCCATAACGAAATCATGACTTAGTAAAAACTTAGTCAATTTCTCTGTAATATCCTAGAAAATTTCGTGCAAAGACCCGAGTACTACCTCAATCAGGATTCTCTTAGGACTCAATCCTTTAGAAGTTAAATGTGAGTTAACTAGCGCTAAACTCGATCACCTGTGAAATTGATACCGATCACTTTAAATTCGATCTGTAAGACCCAAAACCTGTAGAATTATTAGCGCTACATCACCCTGAAATCTAGGATTCAATGCTAAATTCAGTTGCTCTCGGGAGTACTTGGAAACTTTGTATCGGGCCTAGACCGCGCGTCGAAAGTCCGATAGTGATAATCTTAGACCATTATGATCACCTTGTTGGGCTTGACAATCACCTCAAAAATCAAGTCCAGATGATGTCCTGAGACGATTTGCTTGAGTCCAGAGTAAAGAGTGTGAGAAAGGTGAAATTGTTTAGAAATTAAATATGAATTTAAGAAATCTAAGTCGTGTCACTTACGCGCCGATTTTAAGCATTCTGACCATTAGATTTTGACCCAAATTTACCCTCGGATCAGGGAAGATGGCCCACACATGTCAAAGTGCTTGTGGCCCTGATCGAGTTTCGGTGACTATTGAATTGAAATTGGTCCGCCATGAGCGATCTGGAAACCCGATCGGACTGAAAATTTAACTTGCTTAAGATCCAATATTAGTGAGCTTAAGTCCGACCACACTCAGAAAAAGGACCTCCAGAAATGCTCCATTGGATCGAAATAGACCCAATTTGGTTATAACCTAAGTATACCTTGGCCCTAGGGCTATTTCCATCAATTTTAGGCCTATATAAAGACCTTAAACCCTCACTCTCAAACTCCATACGAATTTTCTAAACCCTAGCTAAGAAAGAGAGAGAAAGAGAGAGAGAAAGAGAGAGAGAAGTTGGTGAATCACCTTGGCATTCTTTCCAATTACTCGGCGTACTTAATCCATCGCATCTGAATCGTTATTCTGACAATTCTAATCTCATTCTTAGGTAAGTCAATCAAACCCTAACCTGTTTTGGAGCTTAGAATAGTCTAAGTGTTGATGTAACTAATTTAATTCATGCCGTAGGTTGTCTAGTCGCCGTTGACGAAGACTTATCGTCTAAATCAAATTTGTTATACACTTTCTGGTGTAAGGTGCGGACTATATTCGTATAGGTTATGATTTTCAAGGCTTTCAAAGTCAGTTGATGGTTTATTATTATTATGGGTGAAATTTCACATGCCAAATGCGATGTTTATATTGCGTTTCTGATATATATGAACTATATTGAGATTTGTGTATTCCATGTATAGGTAGAAAGTACTGTATACGTATGAAATACGAGCATGTGCTTGCCATGATTAATTGTCATGTGTTTGTGCTAGTTGTACATGTATCAACTCCTTGGCGAAAGGAATTGTCCAAATGTGTGTTATCACCAATATACGTCATGTATGTTGGAACATGTAGTCTAAGTTTTTGTAGAAATGTCTGAATGATCAAGTGTGTAACATATTATCCTGTTTATGGGCGTTGAAAAGAGATTCTCGACTATCTTCTTGATGTGTATGATTTCCTACATGCAATTTACATTCTTTGTTTGTTTAAATTCAGGCGTTACTTAGGAATGAATTCATGTTAAGTTGAAATCCATCAAATGCTCACATGCTTGTATGATTGGGATTGTTGTTCCTTTACTGTTCTGAATTGCTCGTATGAATATCTATTATAATTGAAGGTGTTTAGGACTATGAAATAGTCCAAGAAATCGGTAACGAGCTTGAGTTCGTGGCTGAGATTGTTTTCACCACGTAGGACGTGTTTGACGAACCCGAGTCGTCTTAGGGTTGTCGGCAGTCGTTTGGCCACATGGGGTGTTTACGCACTTCATGTCGTTTAACTCAACGTGCGCTCGTGCTAGTCGAGCTCGTCAAGTAACCCGATTGTCCCGGTGGATGTTCACCATGTATGGACACTACTGTCTGAATCTAGCGTACCAAACTTACCAGTGCAATCCCGTTAACCATTGTACCTTGATCCGCTAAGACTCATGAGCCAGGCATGGTGGTATGGGACACTGTGGTTGAGCTGTTGGCCTACGCTGGGGCGATGAGCCTCCCCGTAGTGACCAGTGATTAATTCAGACTCGTGAGCCGATTATGGTGGTATGGGACACTATATTCATGCTGTCGGCCTACATTGATTAGTGACGAGCCCTTTGTAGTGACCTCGAGCATACCTTGATACTGCATTGAAGCGACGAGCCTTATTGTAGTAACTAAGGTATGATTAGGCATGCATTGATTAGTGACGAGCCCTTTGTAGCAACCTAAAACCATAATATCGTATGAGATTGTCTAGGACTGACGACCCTAGAATGGATCACTGTTTGGGAACCGATATAAGGAAGGTACCTTAGTTTCTTAATCCTGTTGTATGAAAAAGACTAATAACAACTTGGTAATCATATTCATGCACTGCATTGTATGTGTCTTGGCGTCGTGGAGCACTGTGGGAGGTTGTTATGCGTACCGTAAGATGAAGACGCTGAGGGAGTGCAAGCGAGGGCATGCATCATTTCTACATACATCCTTGCATTAACAAGAGTAATTAGGATATGTTGATTGTATTGCCTTATCATTACTGCTTGATTGAATTGATAATATGTTAACTTTTACTGTATAGTTCCACTAAGTTGATCACTCACTCCCACGTTCTGGGACGGTGTTTCGACACCAACCAGACTCTGTCTTAGATGCAGATGATGATGCGACCCCCGAGGCAGAGCAGGAGTATGAGGATGATGAGGAGGCGTTCTCCTCTATGTAGTTCTCAGGTGGGTTCATGTGAGTTGTGTCCTGATCTATGGGGATTTAGGGTTTATTTTGTAATAGTTTATTTCATTTTGATACTTATATTTTGAGACAAACACTTGTAATTATGACCTGGCAAAGCATACATATCTCAGGGACTTATATATATACACATATTTCTTCAGTCTTCCGTTGCGTCTTACACCTATCCCTGGATTATGTTTGCAGTTTGGCTTAATCTATTCCATATTTTATGCACTATTACAGACAACATGCATCCATCATTGCATATGTTGCATAAGTGATGTTTTGAAACTCGGGAGCTGAGTTATGCTCGACCCCCAGATTTCAGGGCATTACATTCTCATACCATGCCCTGAGAGTAGTTTGTTTCAAACCATAAAGTGCCTTTTTAAGGCGATACACATGATCAGAGTGTTTAGGGTCTTCAAAACCCTTAGTTTGTTCAACATAAACCTCTTCATGTAGATCATCATTTAAGAATACACTTTTAACATCCATTTGATAAATCTTAAACTTTTTGAAACATACAATGGATATGAATAATCTGATGGATTCAAGACGAGCTACTTGGGCAAAGGTTTCATCATAATCGACTCCTATTTGAGTGCACCATTGTACAACCAGTCTAGCCTTGTTTCTGATTATATTCCCTAACTCATCAGATTTACGTTTGAAAATTCACTTGGTTCTTATAATATGTTTATCAGATGGTCTTAGAACCAAATACCACACATCATTCCTAACAAATTGATTCAGTTCATCTTGCATGGCAACTATCCAATTTTCATCAATGAGTGCCTCTTTTACATTGGCCGGCTCAATTTGGGAAGTAAAACACACATAATTACATATGTTTTCTAATTGTCTTTGAGTACGCACACCAGTGAGAGGATTACGTAGAATTTGATCAGTAGGATGGTCTTTGACTGATCATAGTTAAGTGTTGATTTGACAAGATGAGGAGTCAGGTTTTTCAATAATATTAACTTCATCATCTTCTGAACTAGTGATTAGTGTATTCAGGTGATCATGTATAACCACATTTATAGACTCCTGAATGACACCAGTTCTCTTGTTAAGAACACGGTATGCCCGACTATTCAGAGCATAACTTAGGAATATCCCTTCATCACTCTTAGTGTCGAACTTCCCTAAATTTTCTCAGTCTCATAAAATATAACACTTACTTCCAAAATTTTAAAATTATTTGACTGTGGGTTTCTTATTAAACCACAATTCATAAGCCATTTTATCTTTTAATTTTCTAATATAAACACAATTTATAATATAACATGCAGTATTAACAGCTTCGGCCCATAAATTTTTAAGTAATTTCTTGTTGTTTAACATTACATTGGTCATCTCTTGTAGCATTCTGTTTTTCCTTTCAACAACCCCATTTTGTTGAAGCGTCTTAGATCAAAAAACTCATGCGATATACCATGATTGCTATAGAACTTCTCAAAATTGCTATTTTCAAATTCCGATCCATGATCACTTCAGATCTTAACCACATTCATTTCTTTTTCAGTTGGAATATGCTTAAGTATTCTTTTGACTTCATCGAGAGTTTCAGATTTTTCTCTCAAGAATGCAACCCAAGTATATCTATTAAAGTCATCCACAATTACCAAGAAATACTTCTTACCACCTCTACTCTTTGTTCTGGTTGGTCCTACTAGATCCATGTGGAGAAGTTTAAGAGGTTTGGATGTGGCAGTGGAGTTCACTTTCTTGTGACTACTCCTTGTTTGTTTTCCAATTTGACATGCGCCACATATTTTGTCCATTTTCTTCAATTTGGGTAGACCCCTAATAAGATCGGTTTTGCTCAATCTATACAAATTTGGGTAGTTCACATGTCCAAGGCGTTTATGCCATAACTCAGTATCATCAGTTTGGACCATGTAACAAGATAAATTAGATGAGCAAGATTCATTAATGATATAGCAATTTCAGATGTTCTACGGCCATTTAATATCACACAACCTTTCTCATTTGAGATCTCACATCCACGATTTGTAAATTTAACATTATGCTTGTTATCGTAGATTTGAGAAATACTCAAAAGATTGTACTTAAGACCTTCTACAAATAAAACATTTTCAAAAGGAGGAAGGTTAGAGATATGAACCGTACCTTGGCCAATTATCTTGTAGTTGCTTCCATCACCAAAAGTGACTGAACCATCAGTCATTTCTTTGTAGTGGTGAACAAATCTCTATCACCTGTCATGTGTCTTGAGTAACCAATGTTTAGGTACCACTTTGATTAACTCGAAGCCTTGAAGGCAGTGCAGGCAACCAAACAAGTAACCTTAGGAACCCATTTTATTGTAGGTTCAGGTTTTGGAACACTGTTGGTTTTTCTTTGCTTGAAATTATTGTTAACTCTTACATTATAGTTAGATTTGAGAAGCACCTTTAGTAAATCAACAATTTTTTCAGCTAAAGGATTATAAATTATTTTCTAAAGCTGACATTATTAGAATTGACTTTAGGTGCTTGAAAAGTCTTTAAATTTCTAGGGTTGTTTTGATTATAATATTTCAAGTCTTTTCCTTTTGAGTTAGAGGATTCTTCTTTGACAAACATAGGAGATGTTCTCTTATTTTTAAGAGGCATGTAATTATCATAGCCCAGACCCGATCTATCTCCACATGTTCTAGATGCAGTTAATAACATTTCAAGTTTAGGGTCTCCATGGGCATACCTCCATGTATCCTTTGAACTCAACAGGGAAGACACTTCATTTTTTAGTTCCTCATTCTCGGTTCTTAATTTTTCAAGTTCTAATGTTTTAAAATTCAAATTGCATTTTTTTTTTCTAAATAATCAGAGATATGAGATTTTTCTAAAACTATTTTTTCAAAATCCTCTTTCGATTTCAGAAACTTCTCCTTTTAAAGTTTTAGCTTGACAACAATCTTATAACTCTCCCTGTATAGGGCATTATAGGCATCCTGAAGATCATCTTCATTATCATTCTCAGGGTCACTCCTTTGAGATTCAGATGTGTCGCAACTATCAGAGGAAGTGACTCTGGCAAGAGTCATTATAGCGTTGACTTCATTTGAAGTTTCGGGTTCTGATTCATCCGACTCAGAAGAAACTTCAAAGCTGGATGATTCATCCCATGTGGCTAACATGCCTTTACGCTTTGGCTTGTCCCTCTTTGGACACTTATTTGTCAAATGCCCATATTCATAGCAGTTGAAACACTGGCTATCTTTTAGAGATTTTCATATTTTAGATTTACCCTTTTTCTTCTCAGAGGATTTTTGAAAATCAACTCTTTTTTTACTTTTAAAAATCTTGTAAAAAATTTTTACAAGTAAAGCCATATCATCCTCCAAGTTTTCACAATCAGAATTAACATTATTATCATGAGAATTAGATTTGGATGATTTAAGAGCTATAGACTTACCTTTTGGAGCTTTGAAATCTAACTCATATGTTTGAAGTGAACCAACAAGTTCCTCAACCTTCAATTGATCGGTGTCTCTAAGTTCCTGAATGGTAGTCACCTTGGAATTGAATCTCTCAGGAACTGATCGAAGTATTTTACCATAAACTTCACTTTCTGGGATACTATCTCCAAGACCCTACATAGAGTTAATTATGTCATTTCATTATGTATAAAAGTCCATGAAAGACTCATTTTCTTCCATACGAATTTCCTCAAACCTAGTGGTGAGGATCTGAACTTTAGACTTTTTTACAATAGATGTACCCTTGTGTGTCATTTTAAGAATGTCCCAAGTTTGTTTAGTAGTATCACAAGAAATGATTCTTTTGAATTCATCAGGTGATAGTGCACAAGTGATTGCATTTAAAGCCTTAGCATTCGCACAACTCTCATTTTTCTGAGGTGTGGTCCATAAATAATAAGGCGATATTTGCATGGACTTGGTTTCATCACTGCCTAGAACTTCAGACATTGGTGGTTTCCATTTGGTAACCATTGCTTGTAACACGCTTTCATCAATGGATTTCAGAAAAATCCGCATCCTAACTTTCCAATAAGTATAATTGGAGCCATCAAATGTTGGTGGCCTAGTAATAAAAAGGCTATTGAAATTTGATATATTGAAAGCTCTAGATCGATAAAGTCAAGAAATAAATCCAATAAAATGATCCACTTATCTCTGATACCACTTGAAAAGGGTGAGCTCTCAGTCCTAGAAGGGGGAGGGGGGGTGAATAGGACTATGCCAAATAAAAAATAAAAGCGGAATATAAATGCAGATAGCTTAAATAAATAACAACCTCAAATGCACTAGTCTTGAGAGGTTGATACAAACTTTGTTCAAAGGACAACTTTACACTAAAAACCAAGGTTCATGGTAGGACAACCTGATGTCTTAAACTTAGTAAGGATCAAAAACTCAAACCAATACAAAAGGCAAAAGAAATATATCTAGCTATTACAACATTCACCACAAGTATATGAAAATAAATACAAGCATACACCACATCACATACATCATCATCATCCAAACTCCGAGAATTATAGTGGTTCGGTCTGTACACCAACTGTTCTTAAATAGCCACACCTACTCTACTCTCAATATCCACAACCCATGTGATATTGGCTTTCACTAAGAAAGAAGATTTTTCAAGGTTTACCTTAAAACCTTTACAATTGTGTTTTCAATGGGCTACCACAATTAAAAACCCCACGCTGAGATTTTCTGGCTTACCTCAGTCAAAACCACAATGGATATTTTCTGGCTTATCTCACAAACCAAAATAATAATAATAATAATAAATTGAATAACAATACTTATCTGAAGATTCTTCTTCGATGTAGCTTGGTAAAACTGCTTTTTTGAAGATATAGATGTTCAATGTTCAATCTCACAAATGAAATGGTTCAAGGTTTAAATAAATTTTAAATTAAATCCAACCTTAGGCTACTTTGATTCAATTTTTTTGGATCTCAAAAGGAATAAAACAGAATTCCCTTTTATCAAATAAGATTGAATAGCGAGAGATCAAGAAATTAAAAACTAAAAAGCTATATTAAAGAATCTTAATTACCTTATAGTAGCTTCACAATAACGAGGACTTATCTCTTAGAGTGATGGCTTGAATTGGCTTGGAATGAATGAAAACATTTGAGAAAAGTCCTTTATTTATAAGCTGAAATTCGGTTCCCTCGACTCGTCTAACGTCTGCCTCGACTGGTCCTGACAGGAACCAAATTTCAAAAATTCTGGCTCGATCGGATAAAACCGACTCTCAACCGGTCGAGTGGGGCTCAAAATTCTTGCTGGAGTTTGAATCGAGCCAGTCTCCACGACCGGTCGAGCAGGGTGCTCGACTGGTCGAGGACCTACCAGAAATATCCAAACTTTTGACTTAATTTCTGGACTAGTCGAGCTAGTGCCTAGACTAGTCGAACAATGACTAGAACTAATCGAAGCAGAGCCTAAAATAAGTACAATGACTCAAATTCAATATGTAATATGAATGACCTAAGCCTAAGGTCTTTCTAAGGTCACATAACCTTAAGTGTGAACATTGAACTTGTAACTTCGTTCGCTTCGATAGATAGTATACTTAAAGTACTTAAAGCTTGATCCTGTATACTTGAAACTTGAACTTGTATACTTGATCATGTAATGCACTTGGACTTGACATTGCACTTGCACTCAGTCTAGTACGTGAACTTGATCTTGTTCTTACAGTTGAACATGCACTTTGACTTGAAGTTGTAGTAGCACTTGATGTTGATGTAGATGACTTGAAACTCATCTTCGTATGAAGGTGAACTTTCCATCTATTAAACAAGTCAATCACTCCAAAGTGGTTTGTCACCAAAAAATTTGACAATACAGCATGCTAGATCTACAACATAGCACTTACAAATAGTATACCTTACTGGATTTTTTTTCTAAAAATTCATATAAAATTATAAGAATATAACCAATTTGCATAACCATCTAGATTATCAAGTGTATACAATGTGGTGACAGAATTCATATAAATTCCCATTCTATATATGGATTTTAGGTTAAGTTACTTACCTAAAATCATACTATATATTTTCAGTTTTGATTTATCGGTCTTGCAATAACCAAATAAAAATTTAGCAAGGCCCTAAGACGTCGATCTCCACATGCATATACATTGATTTAAATCAAACGATCTTGATGTAAGAATTCTGTAAGTTAGGCCTAATTGATCAACGGTATGGATCTCACTAAGGGTTGGACAATGTGACCGGGCATGCCTGTGGACCCCACTTAAGCTGTGATTAATATAAAATCGTGTAAGGGGTAGTGCTCTATAGCTGTATTGCACACACAATGTTTTGGTTGGACTGGGAATGTTAAATTTATGTCAAGCCTTAAGGGGAGGAATTTCGATGGGTTTCAAACTCCTTACCCTCGACAACTAAATAAACATAGCTGGGTCCCCAAGCGTACACATTGCAGCTCTTTCATCCCATTCCGACACTTCTATAAAAGGTGTAGGGTATGAAAGATTACAGCATTCGGCATACAGTCATAGCGTCTCTATCATGTACAATTTCTATTCTGATTTATCGATCCCCAGCTCCAATACACGGTGCGATCTTTTCAATTCTACAAATTAAGTTTTACACTCGAAACTTAAATAAAAATGCAAACTCTCAATTGTAGATATTATGACAAGAAGAAGTAAATAAAATGTTATTTACTATAATATTTTCATCATGCTAAAAATAAAATAAATAAATGGGTTTGGAAGATAAACCTACTTCATGCATTTCATATATTGAAAATGATATAAATAAAATAAAACAATAGAAAAATAAAACAAATAAATAAATGAATAAATAAACTTTAGAATGTCGTAAGAATCCCCTTACTTTGATCAAAATGTAAAAAGGGATTCTTTTTCTTTTTTTCATTTTTTCATTTCTTTTCTTCTTTTGTCCTTTCTTCTTCCAATGTCTCTGATGAGGACATCAGACCCTTCAAAGTTTATCAAAGATTAAGGCGGCTGATGAATACATCTTTATGGCTCAATCATGGTTCGTGGCACAACCAATGAGGATTTTGAAGACCTTACACGTGTCCTTAGATTAATTAAAGGCCCCGCATTAGGTGAACACACGTGTATGATGAGTTAGAAGACTGATCTGTTACGAATGATTTTTTTAATTTTTTAGAACGCTTTATTTTGTGCATTTTTTCCTTTTGTTATAGGGGTAGTTTAGTCATTTTCTTTTAAATCCAAATTTTATAAATAGGGTGCTTTCTACACTAAACCTAATAATGTTTTTTAATGAAAGCTTGGTGTTTCCTTCCCCTCTCTCTGTGGTAAGTTATTCTCTTCCCCTAATCTATTATCTTCTTCTAACTTCTGTTTATAACCCTCGAACCTTCTTCTTCTCTTTTTATGCAGTCTTTTTTAATTGCTATTTACCCTAAAAATCTGAGAATTGATCTCAACCCTCTCTCAAATTTTTCAGTCGTCCATATTCTAGAAATCCTTTGATTTCCTAGACTAGAGAAGCTGCATTGATTGTTGGATTGAAATGATGCAAGATCGGGAGGTCTCATCCCTCGCCAGATTTAATCCATGCATGATTTGAATACGGTACTGCAGGATTGTCATGATGGTCTACAGTCATTACATGTTCCCTTTATTATTATCTTTACTATGATGTGGAATGTGAATATTTCAATTGATTTGCTTAGTTTATTTCATTGGATAATTTTGGTGCTCGCACATGCATTCTAGTTTAGACCGTCCTGCATCAAATTTGGTATCAAAGCTTTAAGTTTTACATGGTTTTTGTTAAATCGAGTTATCTGAACTTAAGATCATTTGTTTCTCATTTAGGATTGTCTAGATAATTCCAGATCTATCTGCCACAAAAATTGCGAACCTAATTTTTCAGATTCACAGTCCTGTGAGATATAAATTTGAATTTCCATATTCATGTTTTCATTTTAGTTAAATCTGAAAATCTGCAGTATTCATACATCATATATAAATAGGATAATACATCCATATTGAGGTTTGTTCAAACCTTAGAGTCGAGCTTAGGAAAATCGAGTTTGAGTTTTTAGTGTATGCCCACTAGAAGTGGTAAGGGTTTTGACCGACACCCCATTATGAGTAATGAGCAATTAAACAATCACTTCGCTCAATTACTCCAAAACATAACTGCCATAGAGACATCCAACAAAAATATCAAATGAAAATTGATCACCATCGAAGCTAGACTTAAGCAATTAGAGGCATACCAAAGGGAGAACCCCACTATTGGGGGAGATGTGCAGTCGCAGGCATGTGGTGTTGGTGAGGAGCTAGCCCTTAGACAAACCCCCACCAATGGCGGGCATGTGGGTAGAGAACGGGCATATCAGGACCTCTTTGATCTTGACAAGAGGGTTATGAAGAATGTCAGGATTGATGTCCGAACTTTGATGGTCGCTTTAACCCCGAGGCATTCCTTGATTGGTTAGCTAACATGGACCACTATTTTGAGTGGCATGATATGTCAGAGAACCGACAAGTGCGGTTTGCCAAAATGAAGCTTGCGGGGCAAGCAAAGATATATTGGACCAATAAAGAGCATAGGATTGAATGGGTGGGAGGAGCTCCCGTTACTTAATTAAGCGAGATGAAAACTATGCTAAGAGAGAATTACCTACCTCTCTCTCATCACCAGAAGCTCCTCGAACTAAAATTTGAGGAATTCATGATGCGGTGTGATATTGAGGAAGACCCTCTAGTAACGCTCATGCGTTTCAAGACGGGCCTTCGATCGGATCTTCAGCGTGAGCTTTAGGCTCATCCCATGATAGATTTAGACGAGATGTACCAAGTGGTGCAGGAATTAGTGTAGTAACTGGAGACTCCTATCACAAGATGGTTCGATTTCCAAGATTCTAATATTAAGACTGGTTCTCAGGGAACTAGACCCAACATTGGTAATCAACCCAGGGCATAGGCAAATGTTCTGCCTAGGCCTAGGGATGACAAGGGAAAAGACGTCATTGGTGCTGGTCTAGGTGGAGGACAGAATGTGCGACGCTACGAATGTGGTAATATTAGTCATTTTACAACTCAGTGTCCCACTAAGAGTAAAGGAAAAGCCTTAGTCATAGGTGATTCTCAGGATAGTGAGTATGATCAAGGTGACTCTAAAGTTAAAGAATATCAGCCCATAGGATCATTGAGTGGTGAGGATGAGGTAGGTGATAATGCCACACTAGTAGTTATTAGGTGTGTGCTAGCCCATACTAGAAGTAATGTTGACTGGCATCGCAACACTATCTTCTACACGATCGCCAAGTGTGGTGAGAAAAATTATAAGTTGATAATGAACAATGGGAGTTATCAGAATGTAATTTCCACTAGCACCTTAGGCCGTCTAAAGTTAGAGGCCACCCCTCACCCTGACCTGCACAAAGTTTCATGGGTAGTTAAGACTTCCCTTCCTGTCACCCATCAATGTCTTCTACCCATCGAGTCCAGGTCTTATAAGGAGTCCCTATGGTGTTATGTGTTGCCCATGGATGTAGGTCACATCATCCTAGGCAGACCGTGGCTATTCGATAATGACGTCACGATCTACGGTCATTCTAATGTATGTACCTTCATGCATAATGGTAAGAATATCAAAATTAATCATATGCCACCACAACACACTGCACAGAAGAAAGGTGAGAAGGCTAGTGAGCCTAAAGAAGTGAGGAAATCCACACCCAAGTCTCTCCACATCATCACAGCTAAAGAGTTTGAAAGAAAGACTTATGAAGATTCGACGGTGTATGCCTTAGTGTCTATAAAGGCTAAGCTAGAAGTACCAATAGAATTACCCCACGAGATAACCCCAGTCTTAGAGGAGTACAGAGATGTATTCCCTGAGGATTTTTCGAATGAGTTGCAACCCATGAGGGACATCCAGCATGCCATTGATCTTGTCCCTTAGTCGACTCTACCAAACCTTCTTCACTATAGGATGAGCCTTGTAGAGCATGCAGAGTTGAAGAAGCATGTAGATGAGCTCCTGTGAAAGGGTTTCATCCAGGAGAGCATGAGCCTGTATGTCATACTCTCTTTATTAACACCTAAGAAAGATGTCACTTGGCACATGTGTGTGGACATTAGAGCCATTAACAAAATCATAGTCAAGTATAGGTTTCCCATACCTAGGCTTGATGACATGTTAGACATGATGGCTAAATCCACCATTTTTTCCAAAATAGATCTCAAGAGTGGGTATCACTAAATTCGTATACGTCCCAGTGATGAATAAAAGACAACCTTCAAGATGAAGGATGGGCTATATGAGTGGTTGGTCACGCCTTTTGGCTTGACTAATATACTCAGCACTTTCATACGGGTGATGACCCGGGTCTTGAGACCGTTCATGGAGAAATTCTTAGTAGTGTACTTCGACGATATCCTGATCTATAACACCAATAGAGAATCACACCTTGAACATTTGAAGTTGGTCTATAGCATCTTTAGGGCAGAGAAATTATACACTAACTTTAAAAAGTATTCGTTCATGTCCAGTCAGGTTGTCTTCTTGGGGTTTATAGTGTCAGCAAAAGGGATGCGTGCAAATCCAGAGAAAGTTAAGGCCATAGTTGATTGGCCTGAACCGAGGAACATCAATGAAGTGTAAAGCTTCCATGGCTTGGCCACATTCTATCGTCGGTTCATCAGGAGTTTTAATACGATTATGGCTCCCATTATAGTGTATGAAGAAGGGATAATTCATGTGGTCGAAAGCTGTAGTTAAGGCTTTTAAAGAAATTAAGGGCAAGATGGTCGAAACTCCCATCATGCGCCTTCCCGACTTTTCTAAAGTCTTTGAAGTTACGTGTGATGCATCTGGTGTTGGTATAGGTGGAGTCCTGAGTTAAGAGGGTCATCCTATTGCTTATTTTAGTGAGAAACTGAATGTTGCAAAATAAAAATACTCTACTTAAGATAAGGAATTCTATGCGGTAGTGCAGTCTTTGAGACATCGGTGACACTACCTCCTACCGCAGGAATTTGTCTTGTTCTCTGATCATGAGGCCTTATGTTATCTTCACTCCCAGAAGAAACTTAACCCAAGGCATGTTAAGTGGGTTGTGTTCCTTCAAGAGTATTTGTTTTTCATGAAACACAATGTCGTAGTAGAGAATAAACCAGCCGATGCTCACATGTCCAAAGTGTAGGAGTTGTCGGCTTTGAGCAACTGAGAGATGAGTACCCCACATGTCCAAATTTTGGGGGTACATATATGTCACTCTCGAATAATCAACAAAGTGCGAGGGATTTTGTGTTAAGAAATGGATTCCTTTTTAAAGGAAATCATTTATATATTCTCCATACATCCCTCTATGAATTCCTCACTTAGAAGCTTCATTCGGGAGGGATAGCTAGGCACTTTGGTCGCGATAAGATTATTGCCCTCGTAGAGGATCGTTTCTATTGGCCAAGTCTCAAGCAAAATGTCGTTAAAATTTTAAGACAATGTAGAACGTGTCAGATGGTGAAGTAGCAAAAGAAAAATTCTTGATTATATACGCCATTACCTATGCCACATGCTCTAGGGTAAGACATTATCATGGATTTCGTGCTTGGGCTTCCCAAGACGATTAAAAAGCACGATTTCATTTTTGTTGTTGTGGACCACTTTTCTAAGATGACGCATTTCATCCCATGTTCTAAAACTTCGAATGCGTCTTATATTGCTAAGGTCTTTTTTGATGGTGTAGTCCATCTTCATGGTTTACCTAAGAACATAGTGTCTAACTGTGATATCAGATTTACCAGCTATTTTTAGAAGACACTATGGCACATGATGGGAACACGTTTACAATTTTCTAATGCATACCACCCCCAAACTGATGGCCAACTAAGGTGGTTAATCGTAACCTTGGAAACCTCTTACGATGCTTAGTGGGTGAACATGTGAAAACTTAGGATTTGATTCTACCTATAGCCGAATTCGCCTACAACAGTTCAGTCAATAGGTCTACAAAGTTGAGTCCATTTAAAATTGTTAGTGGGTACAAACCTTGATTGCCCATAAACTTGTTACCCATGTCAATTACACAAAAAAATTTTGAGTCAGCCGATGCATTTAGACGACATTGTTTCGACAAGAAACGAAAAGTATTTAATTTATGGATTATCTTACTAAATAATAACAAAAAAGAATGAAGAGAACAATCATCACATTTTATTTATTATGAATTCATTTACATCCTTCTCATCCTTTGATTCCAAGATAAGGTACTTATGATTAAATAATACACGCATTGAATAAGCTCAATGGTGATTTCAGCAGCATTTCAACTCATATTATTTATGTCTTCATAAGAGAAGAGTTGTGCGGATCTTCTTTCATGCATATTCCTCCAAATGATGTAAAGGAATGCTGATATCCTTCAGAAGACTACACATGTATCACGCCCCAAACTCGGGAACCGAGCTTACAAAATTTTCGATCATCGAATCCGGTGCTGACAGCCTCCGTAGATCCCATTCTCGACTCACAGCGCCCATACGCCAAATTTCGATCCTGAGATCTTATAAGGAGAATTTTCAATATGAATTTTTTGGTAAAGGAGCATAACCACAACCATAACCAAGTCACAACAACATCATCACCACATATCCACTAATAAAATTATTTGAGTACAATGCTGAAAGGGGAAGATACATATATATGAAATAAAACTCTAAAGCTCTGGCACCTGCTCCTGTCTCAATGCTGCTATGACCTAACATCACCTGCATGCAACGGTCGTGCATAAGCTTACTACGAAGCTTAGAGGGTGGTGTTCATGTATGCGCAAAGCATGTGCCAAGCATATAATATCAGCGTAAGTGAATACTGGCAAGTCTATAAGTCATTCAATATCAGAGTATGCAATGCAGATCGGGTATGCAATGCGAAGTCATAGTGAGCCAAATATTAAATGTCAAGGATGTAATACAATTTACTATTCTTGACGAGCCACGAATACCCTCAGCCTCATCTAGGCCTTATAATTGCAGAAACATAGCAACCCAAATGCCATATTCCGCGAATGTAATGCAATATGCAAATCCTGGTGAGTCCATAATACCATCAACCTTATTTAAGTTAGGCAATACAGAAGCATAGTAAACCAAATGCTATGAGCTGAGGATGCAATGCAATATGTGGTGCGAAAGAAATGATCAAGCTGGAGTGTGAAGTCGAGATGATAATACGTAGTATCGTAAGCTGTGGGGTCCATCATAAGGGACTTCTATCTAAACCAATCTCATACCTAAATTTAGATAGCTAGAATCAATGTGGTAAACTCCTAATCTCAGGTTCGTCGCACGCCCAACCGAAATCCTAGCCATTACAAAGGTACACATAATGATTTGGTTGTGCACCACCAGCTCGAGTGGATAGTGAATGAATGAATGAATGAGTCAAATGCTGAGTACGCAACTCCTACTCAGTAAGTCCACATATAACCGCCACAACACTTTCGATGTGGGACAAGGTTCCGCCAGCACAGTAGCCTGCCAACCACTGGTAGCTTGCCCAGGCCCTTAGGACCAGCCCACGTGTGCCCGCCCACATGTGTAATAGAGATGGGGTGTCACAATATCAGAACCGTACATCTTTGGGATCATCACCGAGATCTAATACACTCTACGCCAGCTTGCCGCCCCATCTAAGCACATGACTGGGTAAGTGGAAGAGACCTCACTATCCATCTACCAATATCGGCCTGGCTCATCGATAGCGGACCCATTCCTCAAGCTGGGTCAGACTCAGCCTAGTCATTACCCCCTCCCTCGAGCGGGTAAGGCCATACCCCCTTCCAACCGACCACGACATAGTGAGAGACACAACTTTCCAGTATTTGGCACTTGTGCACTCATGTATCCACTCGGTTTTGACGTTGGAGCATCCTCCATGGTACCATAAGGTTTTGGAGACTTTCACCATGGGACATCTATGGCACCCCCGTGCTAGAACCAATATTTCTGGTGTCCAATCCTACCATCCACAATATGCCTGTGAAGGCTATGGCCCTGATGTTGCTAGGGCATATAGAGATCATGTCACACAAATGCGAGATGCATGAGTCACACCATCCAGTCATGCATCAATCCTATGCGTACTGCACTCATGTGGGGTAACTATCTCACAAGGAGCCCTTGAATAAACCAGCTCAATGACATATGCTATGATCAATCACTCCTCATAATAAGCATACATATGATGCGTATGGGCATGTACCATGATGTAATAAAGTACATAGGCATGATTATCTGATAAGGCAGACAACAATAATCCACAATCGACCATCACCGGCATGTCACATACTAAGAGTGTAAACTAAATGACGTGCTCCTTCTACAACTATAGGAGCCCATGCAGTATGTCTTCCATTAGCCTTCCAAGGCTCTGCATGATCCAAGATAGATGACGGGTCTAGTCCATATGTCGAAATAGGTTCTACATAATGGATATACCAAACCTGATACTACGTATTCTTTTATTTACAGTAAGGGAGGTGATGATGATTTACTAATGCCAAAGATAGGCCTCACACTCGTCCTAAGAAGGTATATGGATAGTGTGGATGATATATACATAACACAAGGTCCTAACAATCGATTACAAGGTAGGATACATCTCACAAGGTGAGTCAAGCGGGTATACAACTAGTGGACTTCCTCACTCTCTTTATGATGAACAACTAGGCTTTCCTATGAGGGCCCGATATGAATACAAGGCGGGCCTTGGTAGGATCCACACATCCAGGACTATGGAACCCTACAAACGGTCCTACTCATCATCTAAGTGGGCCTCGGGTTTAGGTTACTAAGCTTAGGAAAATGCATGTATCTAGGTGGACCACATTTGCCATAAAAGGCCCGATTAAGAACAGAAGGAGGGCTCCAAGGTTTGGGTAGTTCTATAGGGTGTGGTGGAGAGCATCATTATCAAATGGGGCCCAATGGCTTGGGTTAGCTCAATAAGGTAAGGTGGAAATCGCTACATTAATGTGGGCCCAATGTTTGAGATAGCTCAATACGGGAAAGATGGGTATCACTAGCATTAATGGGGGGCAACGATTTGGGATAGCCTAATAAGGATAAGGTGGAAATGGACGTAATGATGAGCCCTAGGGAGGTTTACAACGTGGACATTTAACCACCATTGCTCCTAAGGTGCGGCCCATTTGGAATATGAAATCTAGCTTATAATGGGGGCCCACGGCCCTAAAACAAAGAGTGGGCCGCGTGTGCAACATATACATCAGGGTGGGCCTCACAGGCCAGCCCTATGGCCTAGAAAATGAGTGGACAATGTGCTTACAATACACACATCAAAGTGGGCCTCACAACTGCACAATGGGCAGCAAAACATACAACAAGTGGGGCCCTTACACATCATAAAAGGGCCCTACCAAAAGGTGGCCAGCGTGGACATGGTACATATAACATGGTGGACCTTACACATAATCACAATGGGCCACATACATCTCAATGGGCCTCATCAATCACAAACAATTACAATGGTCACAATAGGCCACATACATCTCAATGGGCCTCATCGATCACAATGGGCCTCATACAATTACAATGGTCCTCACCCGATGCAGCTAGGCCTACCAACGATCCAGCCAATGGACGGCTTGGATAACATACACATCACAGTGGGTCCCACACATGGCATATGGGCCTCACACACAATGGATGGCGTGGATATAGAATGCATACATCAGATGGTTCCCACCGTTCCATGCTAGACGGTGAGGATGAAACACATACGTCACTGGGTCTCACTATGATGTGGGTCACCCAGGAAGGTGGGCCCTACACATGCAGTAGGTGGACCCTGCATATGCAGATGGGCCCTACCATATGGACAGCATGGATATACATCGCATACATCTCAGTGGGCTGCCTGCCCTAGACGACGTGGATAAAAAAATACATCGCGGTGGGCCGCTGCCCTGGATGGCGTCCAGCCAACTGGCGGCGTGGATACAATGCATACATCTCTAGTGGGTCCCACTGTCCCAGCCAGACAATGCGAACGAAATAGATACACCATCGTGGTCCCACCGCCCCAGCTGGATGGTGGGTGAAATACATACATCAGAAGGGTCCCACCATCCTTGCTGGATGGTGGAGATGAAGCACATACATCAAGGTAGGCCCCACGTCCAGGGACTGGATTGTGGGGATACAACACATATATCACGTGGGGCCCATAGCCGCTGGACGGCGTGGGTGCAGCACATTTATCATGTGAGGCCCCACATGTGGGACGTTGTGGATAAAACATGTACATCATAGGTGGGTTCCCACCGTCCAGATGGATGGTGAGGATAGAATACATATCACAGTGGGTCCCACCGTCCCATTTGGACGATGGACAACGTGGAAAAACACTTACATCATGGCAGGCCCCACCACCTACACGTGCAGGGTGGGTCCCACGTCCAGAGATGGGCGGTGCATATAAAACCCATACATCACGTGGGGTCCACACAGATGGAAGGTGTAGATATAATACATACATCACTGTTGGGTCCCACCATCCACGTGCTGGATGGTGTGGATGCCACACGTGTACATTAGGGCCCCACTGTCCCTACACTGGACGGTGAGGATGTACAACATATACATCAATGTGGGGCCATGTGCTGGATACAGCACACGTGCAGGGTGGGCCCTGCAGATGGAGGGTGTGGATGAAACAGATGGACAGTGTGAAGACAACACCTACATCATGTGGGCTCCACCGTCCCTTGCTGGAAGGTGGACAACATGGATGGACACATGCATCAGGTGGGGTCCACGTACAGGTGGCCCACTTAATTGAATCAAGCTGATATTTATTTTCCTTCATTCAGGCCTGTCCAGACAGACAGGCAGCAGGCCAGCCCGCTGGACAGGTAGCAAGGTGGGCTCACAAGCAGACGACGAGGTGGCCGCCACTGGTGGACAGCGTGGATTAAATACATCCATTAAGGTGAGTCGTAAACAGGGAAGAGAGAGAGAGAGAGAGAGAGAGAGAGAGAGAGAGAGAGCGTGTGATGTCGGGCTCCGCCACTATGAGCCCTCCTAGGATTATAATACATACATCAAGTGGATGTCCCAAAACAGGTGGGCCTCAATTAGAAAATTTGGTGGAAAATCGTATCCCCACCACAAAGATCAAGGCCTAGATGGCCACTATAAGATGGATAATAAATAAACATATGAATCATGGTGGGCCATTGGCCACACCTTGGGTCCAAAGTGAGATCCATACCATCAATTGGTAGGCCCCACTTGGCCCATCATCAAAAATCATAATCTAATCCTACAAAACACCCACTAATTTCACTTCTTCTTGGTTCCTTGGAATGCTAAGCTCCTTCGCTTCTTCTTTGATGGAGGATGATGAAGATTGGGTTAAGATGAGAGATTTGGGGTGGGGAGTGGGCCACACACTTGGTTTCTTTTCTCTCATTAAGATTTTCTCTCTTGGTTGCTTGGGATTTTGGGTAGAGAAATAAGATAGGAATGGTGTTGTGTAAGAGGGATGGGATGAGAGGAATGGGTGTGTAAGGAGAGATAACATGAGAGCTGATTTTGGGAATGGGAGAGGTATGAGTTACCATGCTTTGTTGGTAAGAGAGGGATGGGCTAGATATGGGTTGTACTTGACTTGTACATGATTGATTGATGTGATAAATTGGGTAGAGATTCTCTCAGGATTCGTAATGTCCAGCGTTTTCTCGAAATATACACGGGCCCACAACTCCTAACCTGGGTATCGCATTGGCGCACTAGACACGTCGTTGGAACCGCGATGACAACGCGGTCGCTAGGGTGCAAGTTTCGGGTCGAGTTGACTCAGATCTATGGGATGCTACTTACGGTCACGCGCAATTACTGACTATAGGTCGCGGGTCACCAAAATTCAACGAGAAGGATCGCAGAAGTCTAAGAAATGGTACGAACTAGGATACGGGCTTTACAACATGTTCTGAAATAATAACTGCCCTTTAGGCTATCCCCGTAACTCATTACAAAGTTGCGCTAGTTGAGGAGTTGCAAGGGCCCACGTAACTCCTCACAGTTTGTAGCTCTTCTTCCTTGTTTCTCTCCAATATCTGTCAGAGATATCAAAGTCTTCTCTTTAGCAACTCTAATCTTCCAATCCTTGAAATGAAGGGATAGGGGGTATTTATAGGCTTTCATATGTTTAAATCCTCAAATTTTATGCCATGGGACCCACTTCGGAAAGCTTCTTATTGTACCGCGCACAACTCATTATACCTATCAAATACAAGTTGCGCGGTCCCGCGCAACTGACCTGAGTGGTGCGAACTCGCACAACTCATCTGTCTAGCACAACTCGGCTCTCTCGCGCAACTCAATTGTCTTTGTTATTTGTCTAGTCTTTTTTCTCTTCTATTTCTCTTTATTCTTCTTTCTTGATTACTTTATGCTTTATTTTTTATGCTCCAGCAGATGCCCTCTTGATCCAATGTTTGACTGATCATCAAGTCAATCGAAGGATCAAAATCCTTCTATTTCAAGAGTCGAGTTGCGTGGACCCGCGCAAGTCAAGCAAATCGGGTCCCGTGCAACTCTTATCGGGTCTCGATCGGCTATAAATACCAGCCTTCACAATCATGTTCCTACTTCAAAATTTTTTTAAATACAAAAGAGAAATAAAAAAGGAAACACTTACAGTCAGCTATAGGAAGTAATTATAAAAATACTTTTTTTAAAAGAGAAACTGCTCGCATTGCAATGTAAATTTGTCTAACGTATGAGCATAGACTTGGATTACAATTAAGGACTATACGTACTAGATTATTGCTACTCCTAATGTAAGATTAGGCTATTAGTTATGTTAATTAACGTAAAATATTGATTATGCTAATGAACATAAGTGATAATTAAAAGATAGATTTGATTTGTTTGATTGGATTGGTATAAGACACTTTGCTTGTTGAAATCCTTTGCTATTTATAGATCTCCTTGCGACAGTCATATAGATGCTTCTTCTCCATGTTCACTCGATGATAGCAATCGCTTCGGCACCACTTCAGCCTTCCAGACTCTTCTTGGACACATGTCCTAGTAACTGCTTCAAGAACCTTTTTTTCTCGATCATGTCATATATTCGAGCTTCTTGGCTATGCTTTATCCATGGATGACATGTAGCACTCTAAGCAATAGTAATTCCACCACACATGTTCAAAATATAAAAAATAAAATAAATTTAGATGCTCTTAATTCGGGCAAGTTACAGATTGGAAAAGATTTTCCACAATAGGTTCTGCCTGCCCAACCTTAGGTTTGCCCAGCTAAACATGCCTGATCGGCCATCCCTATTATGTACAATCAACTTTCCAGCGTGCAATCTTTTTCGGATCACAAAGAGATTCAGCCAGCCGAACCCTATGCTTGACCAGTTGAACTGCAGGTTCGGCACATCGAATCTGGGCTTGGGCTAGACGAATGTTTGAAAGATCTTATCTTACAAAATCTGAAGATCCATTGGAACACAATCGTTGGAATTCGGCCAGCCGAACCTAAAATTGGGCCAGCCGAATTTTCAATTCCTTTAGCTATAAATAGAGGCCTTCTCTCATTCATTTTTACAATGAAATTCAATGAGAATCCTCCTATAAGAAAGAGAGAAAGCCAGGCCCCTTTTAAGTTATTGAGCGATAATTCTAATCTTCTATTTTAAGCTTATTTTATTCTCTTTCTCAAGTTGCTTTAACTGTTTTTAATAGAGTGATCTAAACTCTACTTGAGATTTAAAGAATAAAATTTGCAGCACCTAGGGTTTTTGTTTATATTGAATACATTATAGATTCCTATATTCTTTTTTGGTTGAACTCATACACAACTTCATTAATATCCCAAGAAGAAGATTGCTACATCCAATCTACAATCACGTCTTCAACTCGCCAATCGAAGATAAGTATTGTATTTACTTTATTTCATTTTAGGTTTTTTTGAGATAGCCTGGAAATCTCAGTGGGTTTGTTTATGGTGATCCCATGAAAATCACAAAGTGGGTTTTGGTGTGATAACCCGTGAAAATCACAAGAACTGTATTAGGTTGTTAAGGTGACCCTGTCAAAACCTTGAAATAGTAAAAGCCAAAATTGCGAGGGTAGTAATTTTGGGAGTGGAGTATGAGTCGAACCACTATAATTCTTTGTGCATTGTGGAAATTGATTTTACTCTTTATATGTTTAATTAGCTCTTGCTAAAGTTTGATATTTTGATTTCAAAGACGTCGTGAAATAAGTTTGTCCTGCCTAAATCTTAGGTGAAGGTTGTCCTACAAATATTTGATTTAAGAATTCAATACTCTAAGCAATTTATTATAATTGTTTTATTATTCTGCATTATATCGAAATATTTTGTATTGTCCTATTCACCCCCTTCTAGTACATTTATAACTCGTCCTTTCAAGTAGTATTAGAGATAGGTTGCTCTTTTTGGGATTAACATCCTAGAGTTGATCCAGAGCTATTAGAATGTCAAATTTTGATAATTTATTAATTTCCAGGCCACCTCCCTTTGATGGCTCAAACTATTCTTATTGGAAAGCTAGGATGATTATTTTCCTCAAGTCCATTGATGAAAGTGTGTGGTAAGCCACCATGACACAATGGATCCCTCCAATGATGGAAGCAGTGGCTGAAAATGGAACCACATCCATAAAAGAAATCACTTATACCTCTTGGACAACAACTCAGAAAAGTAAAAGTAGTGTTAATGCAAAAGCCCTTAATGTTATTACTTGTGCTTTATCACCAAATGAATTCAAAATAATCATTTCTTGTGATACAGCAAAAAAAGTATGGGCAAAATGACACATGAAGGGACTAACATTATCAAAAAGTCTAAAATTCAAACCCTCACAACAAATTTTGAGAAAATCCATATGGAAGAAAATGAATCATTCATGGACTTCTATACGAAACTAAATGACATTGTTAACTCTATGTGGGGCCTTGGAGAAAAAGTCCTTAAAAGCAAAGTGTACGCAAAAATACTATGATCACTTCCTGACAAGTTCAATTTTAAAGTCACTATGACTCAAGAATTGAGGGATACCGATGCTATGAAGGTAGAGGAATTAATTGGATCTTTACAAACTTATGACCTGAATTTCAAAGCTCCTAAGATCAAGTCCATAGCCCTTAAATCTTCCAAATCTAAATCTAAATCTAAAGATAAATTCTAAAAATGATGACAATGAAGATGATATGGCTATGTTGGCTAAAAAGTTTTATAAATTTTTCAAAAAAAAATAGATCAGATTTTCAAAAACCTTTTGACAAAAGAAAAGGAAACTCAAATGTTTGGAAATCAAAATCTAAAGACACCCAATGCTTCAACTGTTTTAAATATGGGCATGTAGCTTTCAAATGTTATGAAAAGGATAAATCTAGAAGAAGCGGCATGATTGCCACTAGGGATGAATCATCAGAATCTGAATCCAATTCGGAAACTGACGAATCAGACTAAGAAACTGAGAAAGAACAAAAGGCCTTCATGACCATAGCTAGAACCACTTCCTCAGATGATTGTGAAATTTCTTACTATGAAACCCCTGGAAGTGATTTTGAAAATGAAGAAGATCTTCAAAATACTTATGATGCCCTATACAAAGAAAGTTGTAAGATTGCGGCTAAACTGAAAGTTCAGAAAGAAAACTTTGCTAATTTGAAATTAGAACTTGAAAAATCAGTTTTGGAAAAATCTCATTTTTCTGATTGCTTTGAGAAAACCAAACTAGATTTAAGTCTGAAAATTTCTGAAATTCAAAATATCAAAAATGAAAATGAGAATTTAAAATTAAAAGTTGCTTTTGTGAGGCCCGCATCTGGTATCTATTCTATTCTAATAGGTCCTGCGGTCTTCCTAGTTAAATTTCGGTGACCTGTGATGCGTAGACAGCATTTGCACGCGACCCTGAATCACATCCTGTGAATTCGAGTCAGCTTAACCCGATACCTGTACCATTGCGACTGTGCCATCACCACGGTTCCAACGTCGCGCCTCATGTGTTAAGGCGATACTTAGATCGTAAGATATGGCCCGCGCATTGTAATGGTCGTGGATCGCATTTTGCGGGACCCACCGGCACCATTTCCTAGGTGGGTGATGTCATGCTCTTACAAGTCAACCCTTCTTACAAGTAATGATGACCCTAACCCATAATTACTCCCTTTTCCCCAACTACTTATTGCCTAGCTAGGAGAGAGAGAGCTAGCAATTATTGGTTCTCTTCTCTCTCTTATCTCTCTCCCTCTCCCTTCCATCTTTCATTTTGCAATGGCCATGGACAACCCACCCTCCAAAAAAAAATAAAAAATCCAACCCTCTCCCACCTTAGATCCTCACCAATCCAACCTTTAGATCATCATCTCCACTGTTAAAGGAGCTTCGTAGGAGCATTGGAGCATAAGGGAAGAAGAAGAAAGTGAGGTGGGTGCTTCTCTCTCTCTCTCTCTCTCTCTCTCTCTCTCTCTCTCTCTTACTGGTTTGATGGCCCACCATTGTTGTATATGTGAGATCCACGCTGTCCACAAGTGGGACAGCCTTACCGCCACCATCCAGGGCCACCTTCTTGCACGTTTTTGGGCAGGCTTAGACGGTGGGGAGGACACATATATCGACTTGATTTCCAGCCGTGTGGCCCACCTGTGTGGACCCTGCCGCGATGTATGCCTTTTATATCTACCCGGCCATCATCTGGTTGTCCAAAGACTAGTCAGATGGGTTGTGACCTGCTGGACGAGCTGTTGTCTAGCAGCCGACGTTGATGAGAGGGAAAAACAATTATATGCTTGATCTGGTAGTGGTGGGCCACACTCACGTGGACCCCACCTTGTGGTATGTATATGATAACATTCACACCGTCCGCCCAGTTAGAGAGGCCACCTGGACGTAGGCTAGATGGGCCAGGTGTACTGTACTTGCTGTTATCCAGCAGCAGGCACTGGTGGAAGGAAAGGCACAAATAGCAGTTTGCTCCTTCGCTGGTGGGCCACACTCACGTGGACCCCACCTTGATTTATGTGCTTTATATCTACACTGTCCATCTGTTTTCCCATATCATTTTAGGCGTTGACCTGAAAAATGAAGCTAATCCAAATCTCTGGTAGGTCACAATGTTAAAACTTGTTTTTAAATAGTGATGTTTACTATCAAAACTGTTAGGGCCTACTATGAAGTTTCTACTCACCGAAACATATTGAATATTGGGCTCTTTAGATATGTCACGAGCTCGAGAACCCAACCAACGGAGTGGATTGTCCTGATGTGGGCCCCACCTATGAAAATCCTCAACAAAAAAAGGTGCTGACGTTGTTGCTACCAACGTCCTCTGGAGGACGCTACAGCAAGCAGCGTCTTGTTGCTGATGAGATAGGTAAGGACGGTGGGCCCCACTGCAGGTCCCACCGTGATGTCTGTCGATCATCTACACCGTGCATTTGATGGGTTCCCTTTAGATTATGAGATATCCCAAAAATCAGCCGTACGCGGAACTCAGGTGGTCCACACTACAAAAAGTAGTAGGAGATTGAATGTCTACCATTGAAACCCTTTTTGGGTCACACGAGTTTTGGATCTATATGAAATTCGTTTTGTCTCTTAATTCAGGTCTTTATGACCTTATAAACAGATTGGATGGAAAATAAATGTTATGGTGGGCCCCACGTGGGACCCACCTCTGTGGAAGCAGGTTGGCTGGTGTACAGCAGCTATATAGCTGTTGTATTGACATAAGCAAGTTCTACGGGGCCTGCTGCATGAGTGGCGGTCCACACACGTCCAGTCCACTGGACGTGGACCCCACCATATGTATGTGTTGTATATGTAGGTCGTCCATCCATGGGGCGGTGAGACCCATCAGACGTGTCTCATCTAGACCGTCCAAATTATGTGGGGCCCGTCATGGTATATGTGTTGTTACCACACCGTCCTACCACATGGATATGGGGCCCACATAATGTGAGTGTTTTATCACCACCGTCCAGATAGGCTAGACAGTGGGACCCACATGATGTGTACATGAAATCCATACCGTCCATCCCTTTTCCAGCCCACTGTGGCTATATGTAAGGCCCACCACATGCATGTATTTTATCTAGGCTATCCAGCTATTGGATGCCCAACCTGGGCCAGCAACAGGTGGACTGACCGTCCAGCAGACGGCCCACCTTGTTGTAGGTGGTGTATATCTACTGTGGGGCCCATTGATGATGTATGGGGTTCCCACATCCTCCTTCAAATCCTCCTAGGCCCACACAAGGATGATGGTCCAATTTTTCCCTTGGAATAGACACAAATTTCAAGTGGACGCCCCCAGCAACAGTTGGGTTGGGGCATCCCACCATGGGGCTGCATTATTAGGCCCACCATGATATGCGTTAGATACAAGTTGTCCATTCTTTTTTGGGAGCAAGCGAGCTGTCCCATGAGACCCACCTTGATGTGTATACCATTTTCGGGACCATGGGCCCCATTTTTATGTAAGGCTCACCTTTCTCATGTATTTGCCAGGCCGTCCATGCATATGGACCATCCAAGCTGGTTGGGCATTGCTGGACTTGAAGTCCAGCAGCAGGCTTACCTTGTTTTATGAGTTCTATCCATGCTTCCATCTGGTGGGGCCCACTGCGATATTTATGGGCCATCTTGAATTAATTGTTTTGCCCAGCTAATGTATTTGTTGGACCCTAGTAAGCCCAGGAAGTTGGGTGGGCTGGATGTCCAGCAAAGGCCCAAAGAATTTTACATTTAGTTAATTGTTTTGAAGTAGTGTGGCCCACCAGATTGGAGGTGTTTTTTTCACTCTCTATGCCTATGTTCTATGAGATTGTGGGCCCCGTTTATGCCCTATACAGCCCACTAACCATTTGATTGTATGAGGACTTTACTGTCTAGATTTTTGGATGCCCAGACAGGCCCAGATGGGCTGGACGTCTAGCCTTAGTGTCTCTCCACATGCTAGTGTTGCCCATCCATTATGTTGGGCCTTATGGATTGATTGTAAGCCCAATATGATGTATGTGTTTGAATCTTTGTTGCCCATCTAACTTGCCTAGTTTTGGGCTGATTTATAAAGCCCACAATGGTGGATGTTGGTTATACCTTGGCTAGTTAATTGGGGCATATGGGTTGCCCATAAGGCCCAACATAATGTATGAATAAGATGTTCTCTTTGGCCATGATGTTTTTGGGCCATGGGCTGCTCCTCATGTAGCCCATTTTGATGAATTTAGGCTTTGGGCCGTTGCTTGAGGCCCAACATGATGTGTGGAATATTGTGGATGATGCCCTTTTATTTTCTAGCTATTGTGTGGGCCATGGGCTGTTTCATGAGACCCTTGTATGAGTCCCAATGTGATGTATATGTGGCCCACGAGAGAAGCCCATTATAATGTATATATGGCCCATGTGATGAGGCCCATTGTGATGTATATGTGGCCCATGAGAGAGGCCCATTATAATATATATATATGACCTATGTGACGAGGCCCATTGTGATGTATATGTGGCCCACGAGAGAGGCCTATTATAATGTATATATGGCCCATGTGATGAGGCCCATAATGATGTATATGTGGCCCATTTGGTGAGGCCCATTGTGAAGTATATGATGCCCTTATATGAGGCCATGGGCCCACTATATGTTAGGCTCTATGTGAGCCACTCCTTAAGAGCAATGTTGGTTAAATGTCCACATCGATTGGCAATGATAGTTAAATGTCCATATCGTGACCTTACCTTAGGCCTTTGTTAGGCCCATTCTCATCCTTCTCTAAGTGGGTTGACCCAAATCATTGGGCCCGATTGATATTTGCATGATCCATCTATTCGTATTAGGCTAACCCAAAATGTTGAGCCCCCATTGGTTGCAAGTAGGATTATTTTAATCTTGGAGTCCATCTAGGACTTATTTAGGCCTCCTAGGGAATCCAGCGAGCTATATGATAGTATGGAGAAGGAAGTCCATTCCAGATCCTTAAGAATATAAGTAGGCCACCTAGGCCCATTCCTGATGTGAGGAGAGTATATCATCATCGTAGATGTAATGATCGGTGGTATAAGATTTGGTATATCCACTATTGAGGACCGATCCTCACATTATGGATTAGATCCGTTGTCCTTCTATGGACCCTGCCATATATATAGGCCGATTATTGATTACGACTATGTCAGCATACGCACTGAGTATGTGTTAGCATAGTATTGTGATTGTATAAAGTCATTGTGAGGTTCATTGTGACCATGTGAGGCCCATCGTGATTATATGAGGCCCATCGTGATTGTATGAGGCCCATTGTGATTGTACGAGGCACATTGGGATTTGTATGAGGCCCATTATGATTATATGAGGCCCATCTTGGTTGTATGAGACCCATGTAATTAGGCCCCTTGTGATGTATGAGACCCTTGTGTAAGACCCATTATATGCGTGAGGCCCATTGTATGGGTGAGGCTGACCATATGTGTGTGATGATGTGCACACCACCCATTCATTATTATGGGCCTAGGCTACCTTATACAGGCCTACCATGATGTACGTGATTATATTCATGCTTGGTACACTTCATGATCCATGCCCATACGCATCATCTGCATGCTTGTTATGAGGAGTGATTGAGTGTCATTGGATTGATTGTTTATGGGACCCCTTGATAGGCAAGAATGTCCCACATGAGCACGTTGTATGCGTAGGATTGGATGCATGGTTGATTGGTGTGATTCATGTATTTGGCATTGCATAACACGTTGACATTTGCCCTTGCTTCATTAGGGCTGTAGCCTCCACAGGTATATCTTGGATGGCTAGATTTAGACACCGAAAATGTTTGTTTGAGCACTTAAGGCATGTAGGATGTCCTTGGGTGAAAGCCCCTAAACCTTCATGATATCAGGAGACACCCCAACGCTGAGACCGAGTGGAAAAACATGAGCGCCCGAGTGCCTTTACATTTAGGCTGCGTCTCTCACTATAGCGTGGTCGGTTGGGATAGGGTGTGGCCTTATCCACCCGGGTGAAGGGGGCATATGTTAGGCTGAGTTTGACCAGCTCGTAAATGGGTCCACTACCATCGAGCCTTGTTGGTGATTGGTTGTCCATAGGCGGGTAGTGAGGTCTCTTACGCTCGCTGGGCTACACGGCCTGGAAGGCGGCAGTCAGCATGTAGTGTATTTGACCCTGGTGATTTCCCAGAGAGTAAATATACTGATATGTGGACTTAATATAAGGACTGGCATGATCGCATTGCATATTGCATATGGCATTTGGCTATATAGGCCTCGCATCGCATAGTCCTGGTATGGCTGATATTATTCATGCCTTGCATCGCATCATAGCCTTGGTATGGCCGATAGCATTCATGTCTTGCGTCGCATAGCCTTGGTATGACTGACAACATTGTAATAAATCATGATGATGATCACAGAGATGTTCGGTTCTGGTATTATGACACCCCGTCACTATTGCAGACATGGGCGGATGCTGATGTGGGTGGGGCCTAAGGGCCTGAGCCAGCTACCAGTGGTTGACAGGCTACTATGCTAGCAGGCTACTGTGCAGAGGTTTGCATACTCAGCATTTGACTCATTCATTCATTCATCCACCATCCACTCGAGCTGGTCGTGCGCAACCAAATTAGTATGCGTATCTTCGTAATGGTCGGGATTTCGGTTGGGGCGCGCGACTAACCTGAGATCAGGAGTTTACCACATTGAGTCTGGCTATCCAAATTTAGCTATAGGACTGGTTTGGATTGAAGTCCCTTGTGATGAACCCCACAACTCGCGATACCACGTACTATCATCCTGACTACACACTCCGGCATCATTATTCCTTTGCATTGCATATTGTATTACACCATTGGTATATGACATTGGGTTGTTATGATTCTACATTACATGGTATTTATGGACTTATCAGTATGCTTCCGTATTACTTTGATATTGCACCCTGAGCACGCTTATATTGCGCACACACTTACACCCTCTAAGCTTTCCATAAGCTTATGCATGATAGATGCGTGCAGGTGTCGATAGGATGCAGCCGAGCTGAGGTATGGGCATACAGCTGAGCTTGTGGCGATATGTGGAGACTTGTTATCTATATTATATTTTCCTATAAGCATTGTACTCAAAGTTTTTATTATAGTGGATATGTGGTGATGTTGTGGTTATTATTGTTGGGTTATGCTTATGGTTATGCTTTTATGGAACAAATTTATGCTGAAAATCCTCCTTGTAGCATCCCAGGATCGGAATCTGGTGTATGGGCGCTGGGAGCCGAGAATGGGATACTACGGAGGCTGTTGGCGGTAGGTTCGGTGATCAAAAATTTTGTGAGCCCGGTTTCCGAGTTCGTGGCGTGACACTTCTCTTAAAACTTCAAAAGAAACTTGGATATACAGCCAAGGTGACCAGAGACTTGAAAAATTATTAACTGCATCTTGACGAAGTAGTGATAAATCTAGCTTGAGATATATCAAGAGTCGCACAGAAAAATCTAAAAATTCTGCTCCCATATTTGTAAAAGGTAAATCTTCAAAATCTAAAGTAAAAACTATGAGGGAAGTAAAGAAGAATGAAAAACCTTTTCAAAAAACTTCTAATCTAAAAACTAAGACCAACTATCCTAAATATCAAAGGAAAAGTAATAATCATCTAGCAGATAAGATAGTGGACTTACTTAAAGAGCTCTTGAAATTCAACTCTAGAAATAAAAGAGTAAGTAGAAACAAGAAAAACTCTAATAAAAGAGTAAGTAGAAACAAGAAAAACTCTTACTCTCAAACACAGCGAATAATAAGAGATCCTCCTAAACCCAAAACCATAATAAAATGGGTTCCAAAAGATAAGTGTCTTGTTATCCACACAGTTTTCAAAGCAAGTAGCCATTTAAGATGGTACCTAGATAATGGATGTTCTAGACATATGACAGGTGATAAGGTGATTATATCAGATATCAATCAAATCAATGGTGGCTCAGTGACATTCAAAGATGGTAGCAACTACAAGATCATTGGAAGAGATAATGTAAAACTTTCAAATCTACCTATCTTTAAAGATGTCTTATATGTTAAAGGTTTAAAACATAATTTGCTAAACATCTCTCAAATTTGTGATAATAATCATAATGTTAAATTTTTAGATCACAGATGTGAGATAATTAATAATCAAGGCCATATAATATTAAATGGTCGAAGAACCTTTGAAAATTGTTATATCATTGATGACTCTTGTTCTTCAACTCACTCTTGCTTACACGATTCAAACAGACGAAGCTGAATTGTGGCATCGATGTCTTGGACATGTAAACTATAGAGATCTATGTAAATTAAGCAAGAGAGATCATCTTCAAGGTTTACCCAAACTTAAAAAATTAAAGTAGAAAGTATGTGGTGCCTACCAAATAGACAAACAAATCAGGAATTGTTACAAAAAAGGTGAACTCTTTATTCACAACAAGACCTCTTGAACTACTCCATATGGACTTAGTTGGACCAACTCGAACGGAGAGTAGAGGCGGTAAGAAATACTTTCTAGTTATAGTTGATACTACACTAGATACTCTTGGGTAGCCTTCTTAAGAGAAAAGTCTGATTCTTTTAACGAAGTCAAAAAGTTATTTAAATGCATTCAGACTAAAAAACAAACTATCTGTGAAAAAGAATAAGAAGTGACTATGGCACTGAATTTAAAAATAGTAATTTTGAGAAGTTTGGTAATAACCATGAAATATTACATGAATTTTCTACTCCTAAAACCCCTTAGCAAAATGGTGTTGCTGAGAGGAAAAACAGAGTTCTACAAGAAATGGGGAGTGTTATGCTTAATAGTAAAAAAAATTAGCAAAAAATCTATGGGCTGAAGCTGTTAATACCGCTTACTATATCATTAATCGAGTTTATATAAGAGCAGGTAAAAATAAAACGGCTTATGAACTTTGGTTTTAAAAAAAAATGTTCTGTAAAATATTTTCATACTTTCAGAAGCATATGCTTCATTTTACAAGATTGGGAACATTTGGAAAAATTTGAAGTAAAAAGTGATGAGGGTATATTTTTGGGGTATGCTCTGAATAGTAAAGCATATCATATTCTGAATAAAAGGACTGGGGTGATATTTGAATCTATATATGTTGTTATCGATGATCAAACTATCACTCCTAATTATGATCATGATGATGAAATTACTATTGACAATAAAACTGAATCATCATAAAAAGCAGATCCAATTGAGAATAAATTAGTTAAAGATCATCCGACAAATCAAATACTTTGTAATCCTCACACTGGTGTACAAACCAGAAGACAATTGGAAAACATATGCAATCATGTGTGCTTCACTTCCTAGATAGAACCGACTAATGTAAATGAAGCCTTTACTGATGAAAGTTGGATTTTAGCTATGCAAGATAAATTGAATCAGTTTATCAGAAACAATGTTTGGTATCTAGTTCCTAGACCATCTGACAAACATGTGATTGGAGCTAAATAGATCTTCGAAAATAAATCAGATGAATTTGGTAATATTATAAAAAATAAAGCATGATTGGTTGTACAAGGGTACACTCAAATTGAAGGAATTGAATATGATGAGACCTTTGCTCCAGTTGCTCGACTTGAATCCATCAGGTTATTTATTTCCATTGCATGTCATAAAAATTTTAAAATATAACAAATGAATGTTAAGAGTGCCTTCTTGAATGGTGACATAAATGAGGAAGTTTATGTAGAACAACTAAAGGTTTTGAAGATCCTAAACTTCCTAACAATGTATACCATCTTAAAAAGGCTCTATAGGGCTTAAAACAAGCTCCAAGAGTATGGTACGAAAAACTAACTAAATTTCTTATTAGTCAAAACTTTAAAATGGGAAGTGTTGATAAAACCATGTTTATCAAAAAATATAATGAAGATATGTTGATTATTTAAATATATGTAGATGATATTATCTATGGATTAACAAATACTAGCCTTTCCTCTAAGTTTGCAGATTCGATGAAATCAGAATTTGAAATGAGTATGGTTGGTCAGCTGAATTATTTCTAAGAGAAACAGCTTAAGGATGAGATATTTATCTCTCAAACCAAATACGCAATGAATCTTTTTAAGAAATTTGGCTTTAAAAATGGTAAAAATTTTCAAACACCAATGGCTACAACACTCAAACTGTCTAAAGATGATTTAGGTAAAAGTGTTGACCCGCGTCTCTACTGTACCATGATTGGTAGTTTATTATATTTAACTACCAGTAGACCTAATATTTCTTTCAGCATAGGCATATGTGCTAAATATCAATCTAACCCTAAAGAATCTCATTTATCTGCGGTTAAAAGAATTATCAAATATGTTGGTAGCACGGCTAATTTGGGCTTATGGTATCCTCATGATACATCATTGTAGATTGCTGGATATATTGATGTTAATTGGGCTGGTAATGTCGATGATAGAAAATCCACAAGTGGTGGATGCTTTTACATTGGAAATTGTCTTGTCTCTTAAATGAGCAAGAAGCAAAACTCAGTATCATTACCCATGTAATTAATGTGAATGAAACGTATGTTAGCAGACTATGGTATTAATCAAGATACCATGAATTTATATTGCGACAATATCAGTGCTATAAACATATCCAAAAATGCTATTCAACATCCTCGAACAAAACACATCGACATTCGATATCATTATATCTGAGAATTATTTGAAAGCAAGATTGTCATACTTGAATACATCAATACTGAGAAATAGCATGCAGACATTCTGACAAAACCATTAAACAGTGTCAGATTTTCCAATTTGAAAAATGACATTGGATTATGCTGTATTACTTGATTAACCATCCTTTATTGCATTTTATTTATTTATTACCTTTTATTTTATTTTGCATTAAAATGAAAATTGTAAAAGAAAAAAATAAATAAAAATTTTGGGAATTTTTTGGCCAGCATATAGTTGACCGACTTGTTTGGCCAGACGAGAACCATGCTCAGACTAGCCGAACCGAGCGCGATTTTCGAAAAAATGGAGAAAAACCCCAAATGCCTCATTTTTCACTTCATCTTCCTCAACTCGTCGATGCATCCTTCAGCCAACCCATTATCCTAACTTTATTGTAAGTAATTTATTTGTTATTTCCTTCTATATTTAAGTTGTTAAGTGTGGTTTATTTGAGAATCTTTCATTTTTCTTAAATCTAGATCTCTCTTTTTAGTGGGTTTTCTCAAAAATCTGATCTAATCAAACCCATCAATCTCTTTATGATTCCTTGTTATTCTTTAGTCATTTCTTCCATGGAACATCGGACTAAGCGTACCATTCATTGTCCTCAATCCGGTTCCTCATCTCGCTCCACTAATTGGGTTGTGCACATCATTCGCACACCGGAGGATGACCCGGAGAATGTTTGAGAATTTTGTACTCAGAGTATAATTATTGAGCATCCTGTGAATGTCAATTACATTACTAATTATGGTCTGGTTGAAATTCTCTCTGAGGTAGGGTGGGAGAAAATTTTTACTTGGGGAGGAGCAACTTATCGATCAATTGCCCAAGGGATGTACGCATCCATAAGTGAAGTTTCTTCCAAGCTGTTAACATTTAATGTTCAATTTCTGAAAGACACTCTCACTATTACACCCTCCATCATATCTTCCATTATGGACATTGATATGGCAGAAGATGGAGTTCCTATTCCAACTCTTTTTGAAGATATGTATCCTTCAGAAAGAAATACCATTACCAGGGTGTTATGTGGTTTTGACGCCCAATGGCGAACTAGTAGCTCCCTCCCTACTTTCAATTTACTTCCAAAATACTACGTTCTTCATCGCATCTTCACTTCTAATGTCTATCCTAGGCCAGGGAATAAGACTGATCTTACTCCCTATATGATGCGTATTTTACACTCTGTTGTATCCGGTATTCGCATTTGTCTTCATTCGTTGATATCTTATTTGATCATTCAGTATTGTCTCCATCCTCGTCATGGTTTTATTCCCTATACATTTTTTATGACTTCTCTTGCTTTGCAGTTCAAAGTCTAAATTCCTGCAATAGAAGCACGGGAGTCCGAGCTTTCATTTGGTAATGTAAACTTGAATATGATGAAACTTGATTTGAGACCTGAGCAGTGAGGCGATCAGGAAGAAGTTCCTGAAGGAGATGTCAACATGGTCTATATAATTGCTAACTTGAAAGAATCTGCCAATACAGATGATTCAGACTTCCAGCCTTCTTAATTCTCTGAAAGATTAGAGAATTTAGAGAAGAAGGTGGACGCTTTGTATGTTTCACAGGAATCATTACTTCAGACTCAAAAACAACAAATGAAGTACATGAAAAAGTACTTTCATCGATTAATTCAGAGTCTAAAGATCAATGATCTTGATATGCTTGCATCGTCCTCTTCTAGTTCCGATTGATAAACTTTTATTATGGTCTGCAATAACTATAATTCTCTTATTGGATTACTTGCACCACTATGATAGCCTTTCCCTTCAGTACATTTGGATAATTTTATATCTAAATGTTTAAATGACTTTCTATCCTTATGTTGTATGATATTATCCTAGATTATCTAGTTGAATACTTCATTTATTTGTTTCTTCCTTTATCAACTTTTGACAAAAAGGGGGAAAAAGCTATGGATAGCTATGGATAATTGAGCATGAGCACAAGCACAACTCGCTCACATTGAATACATATATAAGCACCTACACTTGCACTTGCACGCATGAATTCTATGGAATTATATATATTTTTTGCAGCATGTGATATATGTGACTAAATGCTTAGGGGTAGTTTCATATGCATGTTCTAAGGGTGAGCATTGTAAGCCCTGTATCCTAGACCGTACCATTCCGTAGACTTCCGCGGTCTTCCCGGTCAAATTCCAACAACCTTCGACCATTAATCGGCATTTGCGTGCGACCCTAATTCACGTGCCGTCAACCTGAATCGACTCAACCCGAGACTTGTACGCTAGCGACCGCGCCGTCGCCGCAGTTCCGATGCCGCGACTCGCACGCCGATCCGATACCCTGGTCAGGAGATGTGGGTCAGCATTCAGTGCGAGGAAAACGTCGCGTGTACGAATTCCGAGAGAATCTCTACGACTTGCACATCAATCAATCCCATCATGTCAAGTACATGTCAAGTACACATCACCTTTCACCCATTCCCAAGCAACCCCCTAAAGTCAAAAAGTCTCTTACACACCCATGCCTTTCTTACACCAAGTAACCACAAAAGTCAAAAAACTCTTACACACATCACCCACCACATCCATCATCCATCACCCATCTTTCACTCTCTCTCTTTACAACCCTCTCTCTCATTTTCATTTCTCAAACTCTCTTTTCTAAGCAAGAAAACACCACACGTCCAAGCCATTTCTCTCCTCCATGAGAACTTTGTGTGTGGCCCACTTTCTACCCTCTCATCTCCCATCTCAACCATCCAAACTCCATCTCCTCCGTTGGAATCGAAGTAAAGGAGCAAAGGAAGCCAAGGGAGCAAGAAGAAGGCGGTGGGTGATTTTAGATTTTGTATTTCATTCATTTGTTTAATTTAAGGGTCCATATCTATTAGGACCCACCTTGATGTATGTTTTGTATCGAAGAGAGGCCCATAGTGGCGGAGCCCCTCCATCACCTCCATCCTCGCCGATGTCTCTCTCTCTCTCTCTCTCTCTCTCTCTCTCTTGTGTATGATGGCTTGTGGCCCACCTTGATGCATGATGTCATCCACCCCGTCCACCCATCCAAAATGGTGTGACCCACCTTGATCATGTCGTTTAATCGGCACCATTCACCCATTTTATTTAGGCCATCCAGTGGGCCTAGAGGATAAGAAACACAAATATTAAGATCAAGTGGGCCACATCTGTGTGGAACCCACCTTGATTTGTACGTGAACCCAATCCGTCTAGCGTCCCTGGACGCTGGACGTGTTCATGGAGTGTAAGCCGATAATGCAGTGTACTCACAGCAGGCTTTGTTTTTTTTTTTTGTGGCTTTTGGGTGGGTCATGTGTACAGGCTCCACCATGATGTGTACAGCAAATCCACGTCGTCCATCCTATTCCTCGGCTAATTTTAGGCATTGAACCAAAAAATGAGGCCAGTCCGATTATACGACGGGCCATAACACGAAAAACAGTGTTTTCCACCCTTGAAATCTTCCCTGATGTCACTATGCACCTAAATACCTTGAATATTGGACTCATATCGCGTGTCATGAGCCGTGGGATTCAATGGCTGGGTTGGATTTTCTGGATGTGGGCCCCACCTGTGAAAAACCACAGGAAAATCAGAAAAAAAAATCGACACATCAGCCGACGCTGCTGCTGTCAGAAGCGCAGGCAGTGCCTGCTGCGTGCGACGGGCAGTCAGACGGGCAGTGACCCACGGGCCCAGCAGTGGGCCCCACCATGATGTGTTTTCGAGATCCACACCGTGCATCTAGTGGGTCTTCTTTTAGGCGGTGGGCCCTCCGAAAATCAGCCTCATCCGAAGCTCAGTGGCCCACACGAGAGGAAACAGTGGGATTGAGTGGCTGCCATTGAAAACCTTTTGGGTCCTCACTCTCAGTAGATTTAGATGGAAAATAAACATTACAGTGGGCCCCATGTGGGGCTATGCCGGACGTGTGTGCTGTCCAGGCCGTCCAGGGCCTGGACGATCAGGATTTTATTATATTATATTTTATATATTATATTATATGATATATTGTATATATATCATGTATAGTATATATATATATATATATATATATATATATATTGTATATTGTATATAGTATGCAGCACTGTCCAGGCCGTTCAGGGCCTGGACGTGGATATATTATATTATATTATATATAGTATATATTGTATTATATAATATATACATGATGGTGGGCCCTACATGGGACCCACCTCTACCTTCCTAGTGCAGCTACAGCACGTGTAATAGCTATATAGCTGCCCCTTTTTTATGGCAGCAAGCCCACAGGCCCCACATTGATGTATGTATTTTACACCATTCTTTGTTTGAACGATGGGGCCCATCATGATGCACACGCCGTATCCATACCATCCAAACATTTTAAGATACCATTTTATGGCATGAGCAAAAGGATGAGTCAGATCTAATGTTCAAGTGGATCCTACCATTTAAATAGTGGATTGTGACATCCACCGTTCAACTTCTAAGGGCAACAGTAGTTTCCAATTTAAGTTGATATTTGTTGTCATTTCATCCATCTCTATGTTAACTTGTGAATGGGACAGATCTCAAAAATATGTGAGGGTGGGCCTGATTTGAAATACATAAGGCCCATGTTATATGGCCCATTTGTTGTATCTAAGGCCCATGGGTCGAGGCCCAATTGGATGTACACAAGTTCATTACAATGTGTGACTCTACCATGGTTTGTGTAAGGATGTTTATGACAGTCGTGCCTTGGGAGCAATGTTGGTTTGACGTCCACATTGTAAGAATAATGTTACTTAATTGTCCGCATTATAATTCTCCCTAGGGCCCATTATTAGGCCCATACTTGTAGGCCGTCTAGGCCCATCTTCATTATGAACAACGTCCATCACCATATAACATGTTTAGTATAGTTCCATGATTCTTGATCATACGCATCATATGTATGCTTGATATGAGAAGTGACTGATCATACATATGCCTTTGGGCAAATTATTTAGGGGCTCCCGGATAGGCGGTGTTGCCCTACATGAGCGCATGATATGCGCAGGATTGCTGTATGACTGGATAGTGTGATTCATGCATTCGCATTATATGATATGGTTATTGTACGCCCTAGTGACATCAGGGTCATAGCCTCCACAGACGTATCGTGGATTGGCAGGATTGGATACCGAAAATCTTGTTCTATATGGGGTGCTATAGATATCCCTAGGTGAAAGTCCCTAAACCCTTATGGTACCAAAGGTTGCTCTAACGTCTAAACAGAGTATGTACATGAGCGCCGAGTGTCGATTACCAGACGGTCGTGCTTTCCACTGTGTCGTGGTCAATTAAAAGGGGGTGCGGCCTTACCCGCTCGAGAGGAGGGGGCAAAGCTAGGCTGAGTTTGACCAGCTCGAGGAATGGGTCCGCTATCGACGAGCCGAGCCCGATATTGGCAGGCGGATAGTGAGGTCTTTTTCACTCACCTTATTGAGCGTGATGGGGCGACAATCTGGCTTGGAGTGTACTAGACCCTGGTGATATTCCAGAGTTGAGTTATATTGATATGTGGACTTAGATGAGTATTCGCATGCTTGAGTGGCATTTCACACCGCATGGCCTTGGTACGGCTAATGGCATTCATGGATTCATCAGCATGTTCCACATTACTCTGATACTACATAATTATATTACTACCTTACGCACACACTTACACCACCCTCTAAGCTTTCCATAAGCTTATGCACGACCGTTACATGCAGGTGACATTGGACCACAGCAGCGCTGAGGCAGGAGCGCATAGCAGATCATCTTGGAGTTTTTTATCTATTATCATTGTATTTCCCTTTATGCTCATTGTACTTATAAAGTTTCTGATCATAGTGGAAATGTGATGGAGTTTTTGGTTGTTGTTTGTGGGTTATGCCTTTGGTTATGCTTATTACGAATCAATTTGATGTTAAAAATCCTCCTCATAGCATCCCAGGATCGGAACCTGGCAAATGGGCGCCAGGAGCCGAGAATGGGGGTACTGAGGAGGCTTCGGCACTGGATTCGACGATTGGAAATTTTGTGAGCCCAATTTTCGAGTTTGAGGCCTGACAGAAGTTGGTATCAGAACATAACTCGGGAATAACCAAGAACAACATCACATGTCTACTATGAGTTTAGAATGACTAAGTCCCGAAGTTTGGATAGCTTAGCAATCTTCTGTTATAGGCCCCTAACAAGCGTGCCTTCGAGAGTTTTCAAAGTTGATAGGCGCCTTTGCTCTTTCCTGTAGAACATGCCGCGCAGGAGAGTGACCCGATTGACTCCCGCACTACCACCTAAGACTCCAGCTCCACCACCTGCGGTGTAACGCCCCGTGTTTTCAGGACCCGAGTATATGACTCGTTTTCCAAAAACCCGAGTGTTAATCTTAAAGGATGGTCAAATTCACGTATTTTTTTTTCTTTTCTTTATCAGAGTAAGCAGATGAGCGTAGAATGGACAAGTAAGCTAAAAGGGAAGTTTAAATTTTCATTTAGAATATACAAGTGGTTACCCATAATGACTTATACAAACCATTGTCCCCATCCTCACGAATACAAAATGAAATAATATTACATGTGAAATAAGGTAAACTGCAAAAATCTTGAATTGTGAAATCCTATAGCAACCCTTAGCAAATAGAATCATGCACCCTTATCAATCACATAGCCTGCTCCTCACCAATATACGGGGCCACCTGCACTACCTGTACGGTTGTATATTTGATGGATGAGTGGCCAGCTCAGTGTGAATTCCCCTCAAGATTACACACCGCCGCATTAGGTAAGCATAGTTATAAAACAACAAGGCAATCAAAACAATACAAGATGCAATCTTTTTAAATGCATGGATGCATGTATGCACATCGGCCTGGGGATGCACATCCAGCCGGACTTGGGCTCGTCACCCATGCAAATCATCGACCTGGGAAAATCATCCAGTCGGACAGGGGTCGATAGTCGGTGGTCTGGGAGCTAGTGAAACGATATCCCGAAGGTCCTAAGGGCACGTGCTACCGCATCCAGATTAGCCACCCGTCATCGCCAACATGGTATGGATGCATGATTAGCCAAACCGTTATTAGTCCAGTTACAATCAGCCAATTTAGGTAAGCTCAAGGTCACTACGGGGAGCTCAGAGCCCAGCGTAGGCCGACAGCTCGGGCATAGTGTCCCATTACCACCATCCCCGGCTCATGAGGCTACCACCTTAGGATGTTTAATGGAAAACCGTCGACTAGTGGTCAATTATATTATAACATATGGGGCTTGCCATCACATGGTTGCACAGTATAAAAACATCGAGCCCATATAGGAAAAATACCAGGACAAGGACACATACGGCGATATCAAAGCAAGACACATAAGACAAATATCAAAATAAGCCACATAGGGCAAGTATCAAAATCATACGATAAAAGACCATCCTTGAAAACCGTTGGACACAACAACCCTGGATGGTAGGCCTACATCACTGGTTAATTTAAACCATCATTCAATAACCACCAAGCCGAAGGTCCATTACTATCACAACCAGTCGAGTTACATCCCAAGTATGGGTGTACACATATAGGTGAGGGTTTTCCACTGGTGTACCAATTCAAGTTCCATAAGCAATCCACAAATAATCCATGAACAATCATACAAGATGAACATTAAGCAGGCAATATAGCAATTCAATTTTCGCCAGCTAACACATGTGATTATAAGAGAGAGATATCAAATATAAATTTAAATAAAAACTATAACTTAAGCTAATGAGAAGATGGAAAGCTCAAAGGGAAGAATCATCACCTTATATTTTGAACCGCCTACCCGTGTTACTAGAGATTGCATGATTCCTTAGAGTCAAACCCTATCATGAATTGTAAAGTTATACCATTAGATTCAAGCTTTACACACTATTTTAGGTCGAGGTCTTAACCTAGGGTTTGGATTACCTTAGTTTTAGAGTTTTACCCAAGAGTCCAGGTCTAGTCTCAGACCTTGGGGTTTGGACCCTAGTTAGTTGTACAATTAATTAAAGGGTTAATTTAATAGTGCTTATTAACTTTAACGATTAATATTAGCCAATATGGTAATCATAATTGTTGTGATAAATGTTAATATAATAGCTACCAGATACTTATTAATGATACAATTAGTATTAGTTAATCTGGTAATCATAATTATTATGATAGTGTCAACTAGTACAGTCCATTATTATTGGTAATATTTAAGGATGGTAATTAAAATATTACTACATAATAATTATAACTATGTTTATAATATTTAATATCAGTGTAACTAGTCTTCCAGTGGCTAATCGTGTCTATAATAGTAATAAGGGTGGTAGTTGTAAATCGGCCCTGGAGTTTGTCCATAGCTAAGGCCTGAATTGGGCCACATACATGGGCCTATACACACCACAATGGGGCTGACACAACATAATGGGCCTCATATGTACAACAAGTGGGCCCCTCCAGGCAATGAGGCCCACGACCCAAAAATAAATGGACAGTGTGTGCAACACACATACATCATGGTGGACTAGGGACAAAAATCAAGTTAATGTGTGGCTTATGTGAGCCGTACAATGCATAACAATTAGGAGGTTCATCCACCATTAGAGTATTCGTAATCATTTGTTGGGCCCACCAAGTTGTGGTTCACAATCTAACCCATCCATCATGTGTGTCCAACTAGGTTAAGGGGTCAAACCAAGTTTCAGATGCATCCAAATCTCGGATGGACCCCGGAAAGTGCTTTTATATGGTTTAACAAGTCTTTAAAAGATTGTAGATGGTGTGGGCCACTTGGGCTCTGTGTGTGGCTGACTTTTGGGGGCACCCCCTATATAACAGGGACCCATCAAATGGACGGTGTTGGTGTTCAACACACCATATGGTAGGGCCGGTGGTGGGGCCTACTGTCCTAGCCAAAATTTAAAGCACAAGGAGGCAGCGTCCTCTGGACGTTTCGTGCATGTTCCTGATATATTTATCATTATTATTTATTATTTATTTTTTTGATAGGTGGGGCCCACCTCAGGAGGATCTACTCCGTTGGTAGGGTCCCAGGCTCAGGACAGGTACAATGTGTCCAATATCAGATATGTCTTGAGGCACCAAAATATCGCAATGGGCCCTAATGATTTTTCACTATTAAATAAGTCTTTTTGCTGGTGTGGCCTACTAGAGAGTTGGGCTGGCTTCATTTTTTTGGGTCAATGCCTAAAATGGGGCGGGAAATGGGATGGACGGTGGAGACATAACATACATCTAGGTGGGGTCCCACTTCAAGCAAAATGGATGGGCAGTGTTGAATAACACATACCCCAGTTAGACCCACGTAACTTGGTAACGTCAATACAGCAGCCGTCCTGCTGTGGGACCCATAGGACCTCTGACGTCAATACACAGCTGCACAGCTGCTCACAGGTCGTGTTTTCAGCCTGTTTTCACGTCGGAAAATAGCTGGTGAAATGGAAACAGACGGCCAGTGGCTCCACCCCACATGATTCGGACCCTGGATGGGCCTCTGTTTTAGCTATTAGGGAGAGGTGTTAGGCCTTACCTGAACCGTGACTCAATGTCGTCCCAAACGAGGAAGATGACCAGCGGCAATGGTGGCTTCCTATCGGGCGGATTTTTCTCCAAAAGGAGGCATCTACGTGGTGAGTACAGGTCACTGGGAGCTTGGAGAGATGATACATTGAAGCTTCATGGAAGCTTTCATGGTGGGTTCGGTGGGAGAAAGGACGGACGATTTTTCTCATGTGCGGCTGCAAGGAATGGAGAGCTGATCCTTTTGCTATATAGGCTTTTCTCTTTCGAAACCTTAGACCTCCCAGAATCGTTGGATGCATGCCGAACGGTGGGGATTGAATCTGCCCAAAACCACCTTCCAAAACCAATGGGCAAAAACTGAAACCGTCCACGGTTTCATTTGAAACCCCCCAGGCAAATGGACGGCCGAGATATCTTCTGTTTGGACGATCCAGATCAAGCCCGATGCCCAGCACCCGGATCGTGCCAGCTGGCCTGCCAAAACGTTTACGTTTTCAAAATGTTGTGTTTATAGGGTCGGTTTGCGCCGGGAATCGTGTGCTTGAACACGTGCTGAAACATGTGAAGTTTGTGGGTTTTGGTTGAACCCACGGTGCTAACACGATGGACGGTTTGGATCATTGATATGGCACCTCATGATGGGCCATTTCTTAATCAAACGGGGGAGGGAAAAACACACCGAGCCGTGTTTTAAATGGCAGCGCAGCGGGAGGATTCCCATTTTCGGGAAATGGCGGGTCAGAGTCTGGTCTGACCACGCATGCCATTCGGTGTGCTGCTGGAGCATGTGCATGCTGTGTGCACACTCTAAATCTAGAGGTAGGGTCCACTAACTCCCTGCCAAATCTACTTCATCCATTGAGTTCTAGAAGCTCCACTAACGGACCTTGGCCGTTGATCAGATTGATTTAAGGTCTAGGTGGGCCATACAGGTCGATTCCTAGCTTTAACGGTGGATTCTCGTTGATCTAATGGTCAGATTGTTCTGAAATTGAACGTCAATGGCTAAAATAGTCCCTGGAATTTACCAGATGATTGGGTTCATATGTTGTAGGGACATGGGGTGAAAACTACTGTAATCATACACCGTTACCGCGTGCAGACAAGTTCTTTTCTATCTTGTTGTTCAAAATAGATGGGGTTCACTTGTGATGATCTTCCAGAAGATCCACTCCATTCACCGTCTTTGGCACGCCGTGTTAACCCATGGTCTAAAATTTGAAGTAGATCCAAACTTTAGGTGGGCCGCACGATCTGATAATGCATTAAATGGCATTTACCGTGAAATCCCATGCACGTAGAAATTTGAATGAATTGATATTTTTCAAAAAGTCCACTTTACTACTTGTAGTTGTACGATCCGCTCTATTCATTATGTTTAATATGCCCTGCTAGGATTAAGGTCCAAAAATGGGACAAATTTGTTGATCGGGTGGGCCGCACGGTATGTTTTAGCTTCAACGGTAGTATGTAATGAAATTCATGAATATTTACGATCTTGCCATTCATTTCTCAACCAGCGTCCGACGTCCATTACGTCGAAGTGTGCCGCCCGAATTTCTTGAATTTTGGCGGACATTGTTCATTTTTCGTGCTCTTTCTCTTGGTCCAATTTGGGCCCCGATCTCCCAAGGATGTCCAGGATGCTCCTTTAGTAGTTTGTATACTCCGTAATTCAAAATAACATTTGTACACCTCCGATTGACAAGTTACCAGGTAGTTGGGACTAAAACCCAAAGATCTTCACAATGACCGATTCATCCCGATATTCGGATGGCTCATTTGGCGGATCCAAACCTGATGGATGGTCAGGTGACTTGTTAAAAATAAGGAAGTTTTATGGTTAGCACTCTAACCATGCATATGAGTGGATGTATGGTCAGTTTTGTGAATAGGTAAACATAAAGTGGGTTTCCAGAGTGATTAGGGGTAAGACTTATATAACGTTAGATTCGAGTGACTTTCTTATACATGAAAGTTTCTCAGATTCTGATCCTAATGATGGGTTAAGCATATTCATATGGTGTGAACAAGGTGAACGGATCAGAATCTTGATCTGATAAGTGTACGGACGGATGTATGGATCAAGTAGCTAAATTAATGTGATCTAAGGGCTTAAATTTGATGTGTACGGTTGATTTATGATAATTAGGCCTGGTATAAAGTTTCACACAAAACGGATCATGAGAACCTTGTGAGTTGGAATTCAGGGAATATGTCGATGGCATTTTCGTAATTATTGTTGATTTAAGAGTTTTGTAAAATCTAATGGTTCCACATAGTTCTAGGTACGTTACTAAGCAATTCTTATAAAAGAACATATATCTAAATTGTTATGGATAGGGAGTTATTTGTCAATTCCTTTAAGGGAAGACACATACGTTAGATCTCTTGACAGAGAGTCTTACCTTGAAGTTTACGGTCAGATGGCTTGATCTATGAAAGAAGATCATTCCCAATGGTTCAATTTTTGTTGGGGAATGGATGTAGGTATAGGATAGCTAAGTTGGTGTCGTACACATGCATGTATCAAGTTAAACTTCATGGTAACACTCGAGGACTTTCAATACTCGGGTATTGAAAAGATCGGGTTGTTACATGCGGCTCCCGCCCTACCACTTACAATCCCTACTCCACCACCAGAGATTCCTACTGCCCAACCCGAGGATGCCGCTCCTATACCAGAAACCGGTGCAGATCCGACCGTATCTGTGAGTGCCCCAGTTACAGCAGATGTTGCAAGCTGTGACGGCTGCACTTCAGGGACAGGGCAGACACCCCATTGTTTCACCGGCCCAGGCAGAGCAGGAGTGCACGAGTGCCCTCCTTCGAGAGTTTCGACGGCTCGATCCCCTGCGTTTCCAGGGTGAGTCAGACCCGACGGTAGCTGAGAGATGGCGCGCGAATGTGGAGAAGATATTCGATACGATGGGATGTATGACTGAGCGGCGAGTCCGATTAGTCGTATTTCTCCTCCATGGTGAGGCTGAGCACTGGTGGACGTCAGTCTCCCGAGCAGCGGGGGATGATTTTGTATAGAACTGGGAGGATTTTGTAGATCAGTTTGACCGACAGTATTTTCCTGATCACATCTGACGATAGTGGGCATTAGAGTTCGAGGCCTTAGTGCAGGGTGATATGACAGTGGCTCGTTTTGTAGCACTGTCCAGATTTACACCGTACTTGGTAGATGATGAGGAGCGAAGAGCCCGCCGATTTGAGGATGGCTTGCGATACGGTCTTCGAGGCTGTGTTATAGGGCATGAGCTCTGACTTTTGAGGGAGTGGTACAGAAGGCCCAGATTTTTTAGGCTGAGTGGGCCGATTCTCAGTCTGATCGCGATCAGAGGAGAGACCGGAAGAGGAAGGCTCCTTCTAGTGATTCCCAGCAGGGTTAACCACAGCAGAGGCGCACAAGTCGCCCAGCCTTCCGAGCGCCAGCAGCACCTCCAGCACCACCTCCGAGGCAGTTCACCGGCCCTTGTTTTAGGTGCGGTGCGACGGGGCACCATATGTGAGAGTGCCCCCGCCCCCAGCAGTAGCAGTAGCAGAGAGGTCCACAGCAGCCTCCACCGCAGCAGCAGCAGAGACCCCCACAACAGCAGCGACAGCAGCCCCCACCACCGAGGCCATCTCAGCAGCAGTATCAGCACCAACCTCCGAGACCGCAACAATAAAGGCAGCAGTTTTGACCACCTCAGCGACAGCAGCAACAACACTCTCAGAGGGGACAGACACCTCCCTAGCCAGCTCAGGTTAGGTTTTATGCGGCTCAGCAGGACCCACAGTCGTCCATAAGAGTCGTTGAGGGTATACTTTTAGTATCTGCATGCATTGCACATGTGTTGTTTGATTCTGATGCATCGCATTCTTTTGTGGCCGAAAGTTTTTACCGATCGACTGGTTTGCCGTTGGAGTCTGCTCATGAGGGCTTGTCAGTATCGACTCCCTTGGGAAAGACTACAGTGTTGGGCCGATTTTGCTCCTCTTGCCCCGTTCTGGTTGGGGATATCTTTTTGCATGTCGATTTGTTTACATTGCCGATGTCCAAGTTCGACGTCATCCTGGGCATGGATTGGCTTGCCGAGTACCACGCTATATTGGATTGCTCCGCGAGGACAATCACGTTTTGTATACCCGGTTGCCGCAGTTCTAATTCATTGCTGAGCCCAGAGGAGAGCCGTTATCTTGTTTGATGTCATGTGCCATAGAGGAGCCCATAACGGTGAGCATCGACCAATTACATGTAGTTTGCGATTTTCCCGATGTGTTCCTAGAGATTCCGGGATTACCGCCTCACTGACTCACCGAGTTTCAGATTGATCTCGTGCCTGGTACCATGCCTATTTCGAAGGCCTCGTATCGTATGGCACCGTTGGAGTTGTGGGAACTGCAAAAGCAGTTGGACGAGTTACGTGAGTTGGGCTTTATCGGTCCGAGCAGTTCGCCGTGGCGAGTGCCAGTACTCTTCATGAAGAAGAATGATGGCTCGTTGAGGCTCTACGTAGACTACCACGAGCTCAACAAAGTCACGATTAAGAACAAGTATCCGCTCCCGATGATTGATGATTTGTTCGATCAGCGGCAGGGTGTTTAGTTCTTTTCGAAGATTGACCTCCGTTTCGGTTATCATCAGATTCGGGTCCGAGAGGAGGACATTCCGAAGACGGTATTCAGGACGTGTTATGGTCATTTTGAGTTTCAGGTCATGTCCTTCGGACTGACCAATGCACCCGCGGTCTTCATGCAGTTGATGAATGAGGTCTTCCATTCGTATCTTGATCAATTTGTTGTAGTCTTCATCGACGACATTCTGATCTATTTAAGGACCCGTGAGGAGAACGAGTAGCATCTGGAGGTTACGTTGCAGACCCTCCGTGCACACTAGCTATATGCGAAGCTGAAGAAGTGCGAGTTCTGGCTGGAGGAGGTGAAGTTCCTTGGTCACGTGGTGATGAGGGAGGGCGTCGCAGTGGACCCCTCAAAGGTTGATGCAGTGTATCAGTGGGGCCAGCCCACGACTGCATCCGAGATCCTCAGTTTCCTTGGTTTAATGGGCTACTACCGTCTTTTCATTGAGGGCTTCTCTCGTACTGCAACCCCGTTGACCAGGTTGACTCGAAAGGGCGTAGAGTTTATTTGGAGCAACGCCTGCGAGCGAGCATTTATGGAGTTGAAGGACCGCCTCACGTCCGCTCTTGTCCTCACTCTTCCCTCTGGGAGTGATGGATTTATTGTATTCACCGATGCCTCGCATATTGGTTTGGGTGTTGTCTTGATGCAGTACGGGAGACCAGTGGCCTTCGCGTCTCATCAGCTCAAGGTCCATGAGCTGAACTACCCCACGCATGATTTAAAGCTGGCTACAGTTGTCTTCACACTGAAGGTGTGGAGACACTATCTCTACGGGGTTAGGTTCGAGCTCTTTTCTGACCACAAGAGCTTGAAATACCTCTTCTCGTAGTCTAAGTTGAACATGAAGTAGAGGCGCTGGATGGAGCTCCTGAAGGACTATGATTTCGATCTCCAGTACCACCCGGATAAGGCGAACGTGGTAGCGAATGCCCTCAGCCGTCAGCCAAGAGGCCTGGTGGCGTATATGATTTTTCAGGAGTGGAGGATGCTCGAGGATATAGCAGAGTACGACTTTGAGTTTGGCTTACAGTCTTTTATTGTGCAGTTATCGAGCCTGTCGATTTAACCCTCTCTTGTCGTAAGGGTGATCGAGGCTCAGTAGGCAGACAAGTCGTTACAGGATTACCGAGTAGAGGCAGCATCTGAGAGTCAAGCAGGTTGGTTCTGACGGTGGACTTCGCTTTAGAGGCCGATTATGTGTCTCGGATATTGCACGAAGATCTTATGACCGAGGCACATCGATCGCGATTTTCTATCCACCCTGACTCGACGAAGATGTACCACAATATGAGGCGACAGTATTTTTGGGCGGGGATGAAGCGCCAGATCGCCAGTTTTGTGGCCAAGTGTGACACATGCCAGCGTGTCAAGGCCGATCATCAAAGACCCCCTAGTCTATTGCAGCCGTTGAGTGTCCCGATGTGGAAGTGGGAGCACATGTCAACAGATTTCATTATAGGCTTACCGAGGACTCAGCGCGGTCATGACGCCATCTGGGTTGTTGTGGATCGTCTGACAAAGTCGGCACATTTTATTACGATTCGTGCGACTTGGCCTTTAGACCGGCTTGCGAGATTATTTATCGAGGATATTATGAGACTGCATGGCATTCCAGTCTCGATCATTTCTGACCGAAACCCGAGGTTCACGTCTCAGTTTTGGGGGTGCTTCCAGAGAGCAATGGGGACTGATTTGCAGTTCAGCATCGCGTACCATCCGTAGACCGATGGCCAGACCGAGAACGTCAACCAGATCCTTAGGGATATGCTTCGGGCCTGCCCGATTGATTTCGGGGGTAGTTGGGATGAGCATCTGCGATTGACTGAGTTCGTATACAATAACAGCTATCAGGCGACCATCGGCATGCTCCTTTTGAGGCACTATATGGCAGACCATGCAGATCACCGAGTTGTTGGACCGAGGTTGCAGAGCGCCGCCTCTTAGGCCCCGAGCTTATGCAGGAGATGTCAAAGGCTATTAATATCATCAGGCAGAGGATGCGCACAGCTCAGAGCCGGCAGAAGAGTTTTGCTGATCGTCGGTGTGGTCCCTTGGAGTTTGATGTGGGGGACCATATGTATCTCAAGGTCTCGCCCATGAAGGGCGTAGTGCGATTTGGAGCGAAGGGCAAGCTTGTCTAGAAATTCATAGGACCTTTTGAGATCACTGGGCACGTTAGCATTGTGGCCTATCAGCTTGCCTTGTCATCTCAGTTGTCTGGCGTCCACAATGTTTTTCATGTCTCTATGTTGAGGAAGTGTGGGTCAGACATCGTTCCTGTTATTGATTGGCAGCCGTCAGAGGTTTGTGAGGATGCTTCGTATATTGAGCAGCCAGTCTGTATCCTTGATCGGAAGGAGCAGGTCCTCTGGACCAAGGTCATTCCGTTAGTGAAGGTTTAGTGGGGTCACCATTCTATTGAGGAGGCTTCTTGGGAGCGCGAGGCCGAGATTCGAGAGCGCTATCCCCATCTCTTTGATGATTGATTATGTTTTATATTTTGTATACTGTCTTTGGTTTTATATGATGATGATTATGTTTCTTATTCCTCATGAATTATGCTTAGTTGCGATGATTGTGTAAATTTCAAGGATAAAATTTTTATTAAGAGGGGAGAGCTGTAAGCCCTGTATCCTAAACCGTACCGTTCCGAAGATTTCCGCAGTCTTTCCAGTCGAATTCCAGCAACCTTCGACCCTTAATCGGTATTTGCGCACGACCCTGATTCACGCGCCGTCAACCTGAATCGACTCAACCCGAGACTTGTACCCTAGCAACCGCGCCGTCGCCGCGGTTCCGATGCCGTGACTCGCACGCCGATCCGATACCCTGGTCAGGAGATGTGGGTCCGCGTTCGGGGTGAAGAAAACGCCGTGCGTGCGAATTCTGAGAGAATCTCTACGACTTCTCACATCAATCAATCCTATCATGTCAAGTACATGTCAAGTACACATCACCTTTCACCCATTCCCAAGCAACCTCCTAAAGTCAAAAAGTCTCTTGCACACCCATGCCTTTCTTATACCAAGCAACCACAAAAGTCAAAAAGCTCTTACACACATCACCCACCACATCCATCATCCATCACCCATCTTTCACTCTCTCTCTTTACAACCCTCTCTCTCATTTTCATTTCTCAAACTCTCTTTCCCAAGCAAGAAAACACCATACGTCCAAGCCATTTCTCTCCTCCATGAGAACTTTGTGTGTGGCCCACTTACTACCCTCTCATCTCCCATCTCAACCATCCAAACTCCATCTCATCCGTTGGAATCGAAGTTAAGGAGCAAAGGAAGCCAAAGGAACAAGAAGAAGGCGGTGGGTGATTTTAGATTTTGTATTTCATTCATTTGTTTGATTTAAGGGTCCATATCTATTAGGACCCACCTTGATGTATGTTTTGTATCAAAGAGGGGCCCATAGTGGCAAGGCCCCTCCATCACCTCCATCCTCGCCGATGTCTCTCTCTCTCTCTCTTGTGTATGATGGCTTGTGGCCCACCTTGATGCATGATGTCATCCACCCCGTCCACCCATCCAAAATGGTGTGACCCACCTTGATCATGCTGTTTAATTGGCACCATTCACCCGTTTTATCTAGGCCATCCAGTGGGCCTAGAGGATAAGAAACACAAATATTAAGATCAAGTGGGCCACGTCTGTGTGGAACCCACCTTGATTTGTACATGAACCCAGTCCATCCAGCGTCCCTGGACGTTGGACGTGTTCATGGAGTGTAAGTCGACAATGTTGTGTACTCACAACAGCTTTTTTTTTGTGGCTTTTGGGTGGGTCATGTGTATAGGCTCCACCTTGATGTGTATAGCAAATCCACGCTATCCATCCTATTCCTCGGCTCATTTTAGGCATTGAACCAAAAAATGAGGCCAGTCCGATTATACGGCGGGCCATAACATGGAAAACAATGTTTTCCACCCTTGAAATCTTCCCTAATGTCCCTATGCACCTAAATACCTTGAATATTGGACTCATATCGCCTGTCATGAGCCGTGGGATTCAATGGCTGGGTTAGATTTTCTGGATGTGGGCACCACCTGTGAAAAACCACAGGAAAACCGAAAAAAAAAATCAACACAATAGCCGACGCTGCTGCTGTCAGAAGTGCAGGCAGAGCCTGCTGCATACGACCGGCGGGCAGACGGGTAGCAGCCCACGGGCCCAGCCGTGGGCCCCACCATGATGTATTTTCGAGATCCACACCATGCATCTGGTGGGCCCTCCGAAAATCAGCCTCATCCGAAGCTCAGGTGGCCCACACGAGAGGAAACAGTGGGATTGAGTGGCTGCCATTGAAAACCTTTTGGGTCCTCACTCCCAGTAGATTTAGATGGAAAATAAACATTACGGTGGGCCCCATGTGGGGCTACGCCGTACATGTGTGCTGTCCAGGCTGTCCAGGGCCTGGACGATCAAGATTTTATTATATTATATTTTATATATTATATTATTTGATATATTGTATATATATCATGTATAGTATATATATATTGTATATAGTATGTAGCACTGTCCAGGCCGTTCAGGGCCTGGATGTGGATATATTATATTATATTATATATAGTATATATTGTATTATATATATTATATATTATATTATATAATATATACATGATGGTGGGCCCTATGTGGGACCCACCTCTACCTTCCTAGTGCAGCTACAGCACGTGTAACAGCTATATAGCTGCCCCTTTTTTACGGCAGCAAGCCCACAAGCCCCACATTGATGTATGTATTTTACATCATTCATTGTTTGAACAGTGGGGCCCATCATGATGCACACGCTGTATCCATACCATCCAAACATTTTAAGATACCATTTTATGGCATGAGCAAAAGGATGAGTCAGATCTAAAGTTCAAGTGGACCCCACCATTTAAATAGTGGACTGTGACATCCACCGTTCAACTTCTAAGGGCAATAGTAGTTTCCAATTTAAGTTGATATTTGTTGTCATTTCATCTATCCCTATGTTAACTTGTGAATGGGACGGATCTCAAAAATATGTGAGGGTGGGCCTGATTTGATATACATAAGACCCATGTTATACGGCCCATTTGTTGTATTTAAGGCCCATGGGTTGAGGCCCAATTGGATGTACACAAGTCCATTACAATGTGTGACTCTACCATGGTTTGTGTAAGGATGTTTATGACGGTCGTGCCTTGGGAGCAATGTTGGTTTGACGTCCACATTGGAAGAATAATGTTGGTTAAATGTCCACATTATAATTCTCCCTAGGGCCCATTGTTAGGCCCATACTTGTAGGCCGTCTAGGCCCATCTTCGTTATGAACAACGTCCATCACCATATAACATGTTTAGTATAGTTCCATGATTCATGATCATACGCATCATATGTATGCTTGATATGAGAAGTGACTGATAGGCGGTGTTGCCCTACATGAGCGTACGATACGCGCTGGATTACTGTATGACTGGATAGTGTGATTCATGCATTCGCATTGTGTGATATGGTTATGTATGCCCTAGTGACATTAGGGTCGTAGCCTCCATAGACGTATCGTGGATTGAAAGGATTGGATACCAAAAATCTTATTCTACATGGGGTGCTATAGATATCCCTGGGTGAAAGTCCCTAAACCCTTATGGTACCAAGAGGTTGCTCCAACATCTAGACCGAGTAGGTGCATGAGCGTTGAGTGCCAATTACCATACGGTCGCGCTTTTCACTTTGTCGTGGTCAGTTGGAAGGGGGTGCAGCCTTACCCGCTTGAGAGGAGGGGGCAAAGCTAGGCTGAGTTTGATTAACTCGAGGAATGGGTCCGCTATCGACGAGTCGAGCCTGATATTGGCAGGCGGATAGTGAGGTCTTTTCCACTCACCTTATTGCGCGCGATGGGGCTGCAATCTGGCTTGGAGTGTACAAAACCCCGGTGATATTCCAGAGTTGAGCTATATTGATATGTGGACTTAGATGAGGATTCGCATGCTTGAGTTGCATTTCGCACCGCATGGCCTTGGTATGGCCGACATCATTCATGTCTTCCACCGCATGACCTTGGTACAGCTAATGGCATTCATGGATTCATCAGCATGTTCCTCATTACTCTGATACTGCATAATTATATTACTACCTTACGCACACACTTACACCACCCTCTAAGCTTTCCATAAGCTTATGCACGACCGTTGCGTGCAGGTGACGTTGGACCGTAACAGCGCTGAGACAGGAGCGCATAGCAGATCATCTTGGAGTTTTTTGTCCATTATCATTGTATTTCCCTTTATGCCCATTGTACTTGTAAAGTTTCTGATTATAGTGGAAATGTGATGAAGTTTTTGGTTGTTGTTTGTGGGTTATGCCTTTGGTTATGCTTATTATAAATCAATCTAATGTTGAAAATCCTCCTCGTAGCATCCCAGGATCGGAACCTGGCGAGTGGGCACTGGGAGCCGAGAATGGGGTACTACGGAGGCTGTTGGCGCTGGATTCAGTGATCGAAAATTTTGTGAGCCCGGTTTCCGAGTTTGGGGCATGACAAGCATCAAGATCCAAAATATCACTGGTAGTGTACAAATGTTCCTTTGAACTATGGATCATATGAGTATGATGAGTCAATTGAGATGTTATAATATGTTGTGATAAGTTGTATGTTTGTATATTTGTGTTTTATCACGAAATTGACAATGGGAGAGATTGTTAACGCTTATGCTTAAGTACAACTAGTATTGTCATATTTTGTACTCTTATGAGGAGAACAAGTACTCATGAAGATATTCTTCGACAACTCGTGAAGATCTCTGAAATGACTCGTTCAAGCATCTCAATGAAGACTCAATATCTTTAAGCATAAAAGTACATGGTTCGAAGATCGGAACGCTCCGTATGAGTTAACCATCAGGTGGTATAACCTTAGATTGACCTTATGTTAGGTCTATTTCACATAGCGTCATAATGATCATCTTTTATGTAAAAAATACACTCAAGTTAGGTCAGCTCGACATCTGGTTCGGCCAGCCTAATTACCTTCGGCTAATCCTAAATAATTCGGGCAAGTTTATATATTGGCACAGATTTTCCGCGATAGGTTCAGCCAGCCCAACCTTGGGTTCGGCTAGTTGAACATGCCTGATCAGCTAGCCCTATTATGTTCGGTCAAGTTTTCAGCGTGCAATCTTTTTCAGATTTCAAAGAGATTCTGCCAGCCGAACCCTATGCTCGGCCAGTTGAACTGGAGGTTTGGCACGCCGAATCTGGGCTTGGGCCAGCCAAAATTTTGAAAGATCTTATCCTGCGAAATCCGAAGATCCATTGGAACGCAATCATTGGAATTCGGCCAGCCGAACCTAAAATCGGGCTAGCCGAATTTCCAATTCCTTTGGCTATAAATAGAGGCCTTCTCTCATTCATTTTTACAACGAAACTTAGTGAGAATCCTCATATAAGAAAGAGAAAAAGCCAGGCCCCTTTTTAAGCTATTGAGCAGTAATTCTAATCTTCTATTTTAATCTTATTTTATTCTCTTTCTTAAGTTGCTTTAATTGTTTTTAATAGAGTGATCTAAACTCTACTCGAGATCTAGAGAATAGAATTTGCAGCACCTAGGGTTTTTGTTTATATTGAATATATTATAGATCCCTATATTCTTTTTGGGTTGAACTCATACATGGCTTCATCAATATCTCACGAAGAAGATCGCTGCATCTAAGCTACAGTCACGTCTTCAACTCGCCAATCGAAGATAATTATTGTATTTACTTTATTTCATTTTGGATTTTTCTGAGATAGCCCGAAAATCTCAGCGAGTTTGTTTATGGTGATCCTGTGAAAATCATAAAGTGGATTTTATTGTGATAGCTCATGAAAATTACAAGAACTGTATTAAGTTGTTAAGGTGACCCCATGAAAACTTTGAAATAGTAAAAGCCAAAATTGTGAGAGTAGTAATTTTGGGAGTGGAGTAGGTATGGGTTTAAGTATCGAACTACTATAATTCTTTGTGCATTGTAGATATTGATTTTACTCTTTATATGCCTGATTAGCTCTTTCTAAAGTTTGATATTTTGATTTTAAAGACATTATGAAATAAGGTTGTCCTCCCTAAATCTTTTAGGTGAAGGTTGTCTTATGAACTATTTGATATTAAGAATTCAATACTCTAAGCAATTGATTATAGTTGTTTTATTATTCTACATTATATCAAAATATTTTGTATTGTCCTATTCACCACCCCTCTAGGACATCTATAGCTCGTCTTTTTAGTTTTTGATATACTGGAGTAATAGTGTGGCTAAGAACTTGGCTTGCCACTTCCTATACCAATTGCATAACCTATTCATGATCCATACGTTAAGAAGGTTCAACCATTGATGGCAGATCTACACTTATTGGTATTGTGCCACATGGTAAGGTATATTCCTAAGGAGAGGGTGCCCCCAATCATTCCTTGATTTTGAACTTCAGGAATGACGTTTTTGGCTCCCTACCCAGGTTGCCTGAATTCAATGGGTGGAGGCACAATCCCTGTGTTGAGGCAGGATGTGCATTCCACAGTGGGGGAGATACTGATAGTACTGGCGCCAAATTTCCAATAGAACTACCCTCATCGTTTTGTTGAGGTGCAGTAGGTGCCTTTTCGACAAAGATGACCACCATTTGATTCAAGTTCTCGGTCTAGCTAGCCATCCACTTGTTGAAGGATTCTTCTTGAATCCTTGATTTCTCTGCCTGAGCTCATGCTTGCTTGGCTTGAGCCCTCCTTTGCCCCATGATATGTTGGATTCTCAATTGCATATCACGTAGTTCAACTGATATCGTCTCAAGAGGGTTGCTTCGAGACGTGGATGCCCAATCCTGGTTTGAAGGATTAGGCATTGAATTTGATGGTGACCTTAGGAGTTCATGTGTTGGCTGGACATGCATCTCATCGAGTGTAGGTAATACAAAAGGTGTTATGGGATTATTAGCCCTAGAGGAGTTTCGGGTAACCCTTTGACTTATATTTGGATTAATTAATCATGCTTATGTTACACCGGTATGTATATCAAATCAGGTGTCCCACAGGGTGTGCTAAAAACTGTTGCTCCCTCGGATGTAGAATTCGATCACATGTAATATTTGCGGGCATGCCAGAACCAACTATGCAACTCGATTCCAACCGAGCAACTTTGACCCCAAGCAGCAAGATGGGCAAATATGTCAAAATTGACAATATATGACTGAGATATGAGAAGAACGGTCACCTATTCAGCCACTTGCAAGGTATTATTTAAAATGATTAGTCAATTATTGAAGGGTAGGATTTGTTCTCCAAGAATGGGTTGCATATTGCCTTGAGCACGAAAGGATTTTCAAATACAAAAATAAACAAAAAGGAAACACTTACAGTTAGTTGTAGGAAGTAATTATAAAAATGCTTTCTTAAAAGAGAAACTGCTTGTATTGCAATGTAAATTTGTCTAACGTATGAGCATAGACTTAGATTATAATTAAGGATTACACGTATTGGATTACTGCTACTCTTAATATAAGATTATGTTATTAGTTATGCTAAGTAATGTAAAAGACTGATTATGCTAATGAACATAAATGATAATTGAAAGATAGATTTAATTTGTTTGATTGGATTAATATAAGAAACTTTGCTTGTTGAAATCCTTTGCTATTTATAGATCTCCTTGCCACAGTCATGTAGATGATTCTTCTCTATGTTCAGTTGATGATAACAATTGCTTCGGCACCGTTTCAGCCTTCTAGACACTTCTTGGACACCTGTCCCATTAACTGCTTCAATACCGCTTTTTTCTCAATCATGTTATGTATTTGAACTTCTTGGCTATGCTGTATCCATGGATGACATGTAGCACCATGAGCAACATTAAATTTCACCACACATGTTCAATAAATAAATAAATAAATATATATATATATATATATATATATATATATATATATATATATATATATATATATATAATATATATATATATGGAGGCCCTTAATACTTTATGTGTAATGACACGTGTACTTTCCTAATTAGTTTTATCAGAAATGTTAAAATATAATAAGGTATAATATGTATCATCTTGATCCAAAACTTTGGTGACCCCTGATCCAAAACTTTGGTGGCCGTGAGAAGTTTTTAACGGCCAATCACCACTATCTCTTGTGGTGTGGTCCAACTGAATTGGATCTGCTGTATATTTTTGGCTTGTATCGTAAAGTGATCTTGCGAAACAGATGGAAGGTGTGGATGTAAGACAAACACATCAAGGTGGGCCCCACAGTCTGGGATACACCGACCTCAGCGGCTCCGCGGATCCACCTAAGCCGCGTCCCAATGCAGTTTCCTACTCTCTTCCTCGCTGAATCCAACGAAGCCGCGACCCTTTAAAGTTTTCGGACGCCGGATTGGAGACACCCCCTGCCCGTCCCAAGCTAGGAATGGAGATGGGTCCAGGGACCATCATGATGTATAGGTTTCATCTATACCGTCCATCCATTTTGGCATATCATTTTAGAATAAAAGGCTGAAGAATTAGGCAGATCAAAGGCTCAGGTGGACCACACCACAGGAAGCAACAGTGATAATGACACCTGCCGTGATGGTTAATTGCCATCTAACCTGTTCAAGAGGTCACGTATACTTGGAGGAAGGGAAAACGAAAATATCAGCTTGATCCAAAACTTCTGTAGCCCCAAATAGTTTTCAATGGTAAGTGTTTAATCCTCACAGTGTGGTCTAATTGAGGCATCAAACTGCCTCATTTTTGGGATTATACCCTTTAATGATGTGGGAAAATGGATGCACGGTGTGGATAAAACCCATACATCATGTTGGGCCCTCAGAGCCCCGTCGGTTCCTAGTTAGCGATGGGCAAGGGTAGTACCCAATACGCGTCAGAGTTTTCTACTCTCTTCCTCGCTGTCATCCAGCTCGTCAAGGACCGTAAGCAACTCTATTTTTCCAAAATGACCATTATACCCCTACGTTCGCAAAATCACAACCAACATTAAATCATTAATGGCGTTTCCGTTATTCCACCATAAAACAAGCCCAATAAGTAACAGTTCATTACGACGATGCGACAAGCCGTTTTCAAGGCCAAAATAAGGGGCAAAAAACGAAAAAAAAAAAAGGTAATCCAAGAAATCACCTGAAACTGTACTCCTATTTCCTTTAATCTTACCTGGAACCCACCCTCATTGATCTAAACCCTCATTCTGTGGGGGTACACAACCGATTGCCTATAATACCGAAATCTGACTGATTTGATATTCAGGTGAACCTAGGCGTGGTCTGATCAGAATTAGATTTCAAGGAAAATTCCGTTCAATTGAAAAAGGATTTTCCAATCGCTATAAAATTTACAATTTGGAAATCTACATTGAGTCTTTCCAATGAAAGGTTTGGATTATTGACGAGCGGGCCAAACAGATGTTACACGGACTAAGGGCAACTTCGTGGTCCAGCGGACTAGTAAACCAGGCTCACGAACAAAATGCAAAACAAAAAACTCTCCCGACACGAAGAAGAGAGTCGAGCAACGATCCGCGTAGCCACCGGCCTTTTTAGCCCTTTTTATTTATTTGTTTTTTCTTTCTTTCTTTCATTTTACTTCCAACAAAAAGGCGAAAATCTCGTCTCGTTTATGGAAGCGTCCGATTCGTATCCATCGTTTTCTTGAGTAAAGAGCCTAATCGATCCGTATCTTTCGAATTTGTTGGCGGGAATTTGGACGGCTCTATCAGCTTTTGTCTTCCCGGGAGATTTGAATTGCTGCATCTCTTCATCCTCCCATTTGAGAGAGAGAGAGAGAGAGAGAGAGAGATCCGTAGTTAATTGAATGGCGTCGAGGGCAAAAGGTACGGAGAAGATGGGAGTTTCTGATAATACGAGAGGGCTTATTCTTGCGGTGCTCTCGAGCGCTTTCATCGGTGCCAGCTTCATCTTGAAGAAGAAGGGTCTCAAGCGCGCCGGTGCTTCTGGTACTCGCGCAGGTATTGGAAATTCTCTCATCTGATGAGATTCTTGATTTTTTTATTTTTTATTTTTTATTTTATTTTTTTCTCTTTTGGGTTTTTGAATTGAGGTATTTGGTGATTGGGAAGTTGGAATCCAAATCTGAGACTGTTTGGATGATCAGAAATGTTAGCTATTGTAGGATTGTTGACCGGAGGACATGTGTTGTTATGCTTGGGGTTCTCTACTTTTACATGTTTGGTCCATGGTCCACTGATCTAGACTGTTCGTGTGTTGGGCACCATGATGGATGGAGCATGACCCTAAACAATCTCTCAGTTTGGGAATGCCTAGATGCTGATCTTGTGTTCTTTTGTTCAGTTGCAATGAGGAGATTTTTTTTTTTTTGGGGCATGGTCTATCCGTGGTGAGCCCAACGGACCAATTTTTACTCAAGTTGAGTAACGTTGGAGCATTTAGGACCTTTGGGTGCTTTTTGTATGTTGCTGTAGTACTTTTGTGGGGATGTATGGCTGTTTGAGCCTGTTCCCATGCAGTCCTATGAATTAAAGAAGGAGGATTTGCATTGGCAGCTTTGCACCTCAATTAGCTGAGCTTTTACTAAATACTTTTCTTTCAATTTGCTCTTTAAAAGAAAGTAAATAATTTCATCATCATCATCCAAGCCTTTTCCCAATTAATTTGGGTTCTCTACATGAAACCTGTTCTGCTGTTCCACTCTATCAAGGGCCATAGCTTCAGTTAGATCACAGGTCATCAAATCTTTTCTTACTATCTCTGTCCACATCCACCTCTTTCCTTTTTGGAGCCTTCAACTTGTACCAACTCACTCCTAACCAACGGGGTTCTTGGTCTCCGTTGCACATGACCAAACCATCTAAGTCTACTTTCCCTCATCTTATTACCTATTGGTGCTACTCCTAAGTTCCCTTGAATGCATTCATTTATAATTTTACCAACTCGACTCGATGCCCAGCTCTAGCTAGTTCCTAGGTAGCAGCCAAGTCGCCCTCCTCGAGGAGGGGAGCAGAGTAGGTGAGACCTCATATTCACCCTTAGACGTTGCGGCCCTTACCGTGGGGCCCACCTTGATATATGTATTGTGTATCCACGCGGTCCATCGTTTTTCTAGATCATTTTAGGATATTATCCCAAAAATGAAGAAAAAAATCTAGTATTAGGTGGACCATTCCATTGGAAACAATGGTGATGGACCATTAATTGGTCACAAAAGCTTTGGATCAAGCTAATATTTGTTTTCTCCCTTCATCAGGCTTTGTGATCTTATTAATAGATTGGATGGCAAATAAACACTATGTAAACATTAAGGTATGCCCCAAGAAGTTTTTAATGTTAGGGTATTCAATCAGCACCGTTTCCTATTGTTTGGTCCACCTGATAATTGAATAGCTTCATTTTTGGCACAATGACCTAAAATAATCTGTAAAATTGGATGGACAGTGTGAATATAGAATACATACATCAAGGTAGGCCATACTGTAAGGGTCGCACCATCCATGGTGAGGACAGGGCCTCACATAACTCGCTCCTTCTCCCTCTTTTTTTTTTCCTCACACACACCCACCTAATCTGTGATGATTTACAGAAAACGAGTCATAGCTTGTGTGGGACCCACTTTAGAGTTGATATAAAATCCATCCTGTCCATCAGGTGTGCCACACTATGGTTAGCTAATGTTAAAAGAATCAGCTCTATATTTAAATTAAGTAGGCCACATAATTGTAAAAAGTATACTAGACAATGCTCACCCTTAGAACTTTTGCCCTTGGTGTGGCCCACCTAAATCGCTGATATACATGATTGTTGGGGAGAATATCTAAATATTGGTGTGGCATCTAATGGTTAAAGTGGATTTTATATAATCATCAAAGTGGTCCCTGTTATAATCAAGGGTGGACATCTCTCTTGCAACTATTTTCATTTAGGTGGCCCAATTGTATCACAGATCAGCCTGATTTTTTATTTTATTTTTTATCCTAGCCTACCGTGAGATTAAACATCTAATGGTCTGAGTAGATCTTATATACACGTTATACCGAAAACCAGTTCAACTTCCTCCGACCATACATCTCCCTTTTCCCCCTCTCATATGCCTCCAACCCAAGAGTTCCTTCCGTGTCTCTCTTTCACCTAGCCCACCGCTCCAACTTTGTCTCCATCTCTTTCACCTCCATCCCATCCCTCCCATCTCTCTCAACGCTTCAACTGATGCCATTGTAGCAATAGGGTCTTCGGCTATTACAAGAGTCCTTGGCCATTACAACGGGTTGACCTCTCTTTTCCTATTTCTCCCTTGACTGCGGGGCCTACCAAATGAATGGATCAGATTTCATATCGAAGCATGCTAGAGGTAGGTGTGGTTCACTAAAATGCTTCTCTGTTTTAATAAAATTTATTTCGGGCTTGGTCTCGGGCCGGATTTGGACTAAGGCTGAAAAATACGGGTCAAGCTTGGACAGAGCTTGGCCTGGCCCGAACCCGGCCCATTGACACCCCTAGCTTTAAAACCATTAGATTCTAAAGTATCACTCCATAAATCTATCTGTGTTTACGCCTTTCCTCATCTTGTCAATCAAAACTATGCCATATGCAAACAACATACACCATGGGATCTCTTCTCACAAAGAAATAAAATAATTCCGCTAGATAAATTGATTGAACAAAAAGAAAGAAATCAATGCTACACTTGCAAGGTTTGTAAAAATTAATGCACCAAAATCTGCGAGGGAATCATTTCATTGAGCAACATCACTTGTAAATGTTCTCGAAAGTTTACTAGAAAAGCTAAAAATTTAGAAAACTTTTTATGCAATTAATGATGAAAGAGAAGGCTTGCATAAATTTATCAAATTGAAGAACCTTGCTTCCATTGTTTTTTCAAAGATTATGATGGCTAAACTAGAAGTTAAGAAACAACAACAAAAGACGGGTAGCAGTGATTCTCCATTGTTCATATCCTTGCATGACTACATCCATATAGGAAGACAACTAGGGAGTTTTTCCACCATGCACGATGGAGTACAAGTACAAGAGAAAACTCTTCCGTGATGAGGTTTTGTATCCTGTAAGCCCTGCCACCAACCTAAGTAACTTTTCACTTACTACTTTCACACTATCAATGAGCAATTTAGGGATGGCAATGGGTCAGGTTCAGGTCGGCTTGGAACCTCTTGAGCCCGATCCATTTGCTAAATAGGCAAACAGTTTTTGGCCCAAACCCATCCCACGATTCGTTACCCAAAGTCCTAAACCAACGCACTTAAAATTTACTAAGTTCTAGCTTGGCTTGGCTTCACCCATCGAATTATAATCCGGTCGGGCTTGATTTGATCTAACCTAATCTATCCTGAATTGGATATGCATTTGCAAAACTTTTGGTGATAGAAGCAATAAAGAAATTGTTACAATCATTGAGGGGTTATTTTTTTGTTTTAGATTTTGGGTTAGGTCATTTGTTGCAGGTCATTGGTAACGGGTCGGTTCAAATAAGGTTCCAACCTGAGACTTACATGTTACTTATATGGGAATGCTTTCTGGTTTGATCTCAACCTGCTACCCATTTAGCATGTTTCAAACTTGGCTTAGAAGTAGGTTGGGCCAGTTGATTAGTGTGCCTACCTGACTCAACCACCCATAGTCAAGGCATTACAAAATGGTTAGGTAATGGCCATAACGGTGGTAATTGTTATGCATTATGGAGCTGTAAAGGCCATTGTGGAAAAAAATGGCCCGTAATGGTATGTTACGGGGCCGAAACTTGTTAAAAAAAAGGCCATAATGGGGTGCTGTAATCATAATGGTAATGGTGATGGCCGTTGCGGCCACTGTTACCATTATGGAATACCTTGGCTCTGGTGGAAGGCCTCCCTATGTATGATGCCTAGATACTCACATATGCTAATTGCTTACTGGTCATGATTTGAATTGTGACTGGTATTGGACTCTTGCAGGGCATGTTTGACTAATTTCCGTCTTTTTTTAAGGGCTTGTTTGGATGGGTGGAATCCAAAAGTTTGTTTGGATGGGTGAAAGGAAATGTTGCATTTAAGGAAAATTGTGGTTAAGGAAAATGTTGCATCCCTTTATCCATATTTATAACAATATACATATCTAGTTACATTGTTGCCCCCTACGCATGCATCCTCAGCCACGCATGGCATAAACACACTTGTTGTGGTCCAAGATGGGAACCGACATCCAAGACACTCCAGCAAGGTATTCCATAATGGTAAGGGTGGTTGTAATGGCCACCACTGTTACTGTTACGATGCGGGCCGTAACAGCCATGGCAACCCCTGTAATGGCCATTACAAAGCCTGTATTGGCACTGTAACGAACTGCTCCAGGTTGTTTTTTTTTTCGTAATGGCCTTTACAACCCCATAACAAGTAACAGTTGCCACCGTTACCTTTACATAACTGTTGTTAAAGTCCTGTAATGGTCGTTAGGGCACACCTTGTAATGTGGGGGCATTTCGTACCGTGCTCGAGTGGGGTGGCCTGTGGGATGCAGGGGCACACTCGGGGTGGGTGGCCTGTAGAACCCATGGATTTGGGGGCCGTGTGAGACGGGTGGCTCGTGTAGGGCAGAACTCATGGATTTGGGGCCCATGAGAGGGCAGAACCCATGGGTTCGGCCGAGGATCTAACCCATGGATTTGGGGCCTGGCCTATGAGATAAATGGATTAATTTGCCATGCTCTATCAGTTCGAGCTTTTAGAGCAAGTGGTTAATTGTCCTGCATCACCTTGCGGTCCAGTTTTTAGGGGGCTCTCTTTTGGAGAAACGAGAAGTAGAATAATTTTTCCTTGATGCCGATGCCCATGCTTTCTCCCTCTAATGTTAGCCTCTCGCTTCCCTAACCTAAAAACTATTACTTTTAGAAAGTTGAAACCCCTTGACATACTTATCTTAAAGTAGCCACTATCGTCCATTGCCCTTTCAAACTAGAAGGATAATAAATAACATTTTTTCGTTTCTTTTCTCAAAAAAAGTAGTTTCTTTTGTATTTCAAACAAACTACATATTAAACTAGCTTTATTTGAAGCCTTTTTAAAACTAGTTGTTATGTGATAGCATTGCTTATATTCATGCTCTTGATGAAGTAATGACTGGGAATTAGTATAATTTGAAGGGGGTACAATAGGCATTGTCTCAGAAGGATGATTTGATTGTCTGCAAATTCTAGACTGATGTTTTGAGTGTCCTATAACAGCCAAATCCTGCCAGACCTTCCTGTTGCTTGGATATTGCTCTCATTTCCCGTAAACATGGTATACAAAAACGGTTACGTAATGGTAACGGCCATAACCGTTACGCTTTATGGGGCCAAAATGGCTGTTATAGAAAAAAACTGCCCATAATGGCCCTGTAGCAGTCTCGAAACAGGTTATTCCAAAAAAAAGAAGAAGGCTGTAACGGCCTATGTCATAATGGTAACGGTGGTGGCTGTTACGGCCACTGCTACCGTTATGGAACACCTTTCCCCTGAATCTCATGCGGCCATGATATATTATCATGTCTCCCATTCTATTTATCATTTAAGTAATTCAATTTTGAGTTTTGAATGGAACTTCATCCTCCATGAGGTTTACAAAACCTGATTTTATCTTCTAAATCTGTGTTTGGAGACACACACATTATTATTATTATTTTAATGCTACTTTTAATCTTAGAGAGATTTAGTGGCAGTTTTTCCAACGGGGTCTAGTTCAAGGAAGCAAGGTTACACATTGGTAAATAACCAAGAAATATTTTTCCTTTGGTCCTTATTTGTTTGAATTTCTTTGTTAGAATCTCCACTGCTTTTAGCCATTATCTACCATAAGGGTCTCGGCAAATTACATCTTTCAATTAAGGGATCAGAACCTTATGAAAATCTACTACCATTTAGCTTTTCCCTATGATCTGCTGGTCATTCAATAAGCTATTTATACATGTCTTTCTCAAAAAGAATAAGCATCTTTCTCTCATACTATAGGTGGTGGGGGATACACTTACCTACTAGAACCGCTTTGGTGGGCAGGAATGGTGACAAGTAAGTTCACAATCTGAGGATGAATATTTTAACACAATTTCTTGTTTTTTTTTTTTTTTAAAAAATGTTTTAATATAGATGTGATAATTGAATGGGTTATTGATCGTGGGGTCCAAAGTTTCTTGACAAACAGTGATTCTTGGAGAGGTTGCAAACTTTGTGGCCTATGTTTTTGCTCCGGCTGTCCTTGTAACTCCCCTAGGTGCATTAAGTATAATTGTCAGGTAACTAAGATTTTGTTTCTTCTTGAGCATTGTGCTTTGAATGTGTTATTGCTGATAATGAGGTTGTGATGACTATTTTGACCTGACATGTTTGATGGATCTGATCAGTGCTGTTTTGGCACACTTCATGCTGAAAGAACGGCTGCAGAAAATGGGTGTTTTGGGCTGTGTGTCCTGCATAGTTGGCTCAGTGGTAATTGTAATCCATGCACCTCAGGAGCATACTCCAAGTTCTGTGGAAGAAATTTGGACTCTGGCAACACAACCTGGTATTATTATTTTAAAATCTTGCTTGCCCTTAATCACATTTATTGTTATCTTTAGTGTTTAGTATAACTTTCTTAACTTTTTGTTTGTATTCTTCACAGCATTTCTAATTTATGCAGCAGCTACGGTATCATTAGTATTAGCTCTGGTTCTGCACTTTGAACCCCGCTGTGGACAGACAAACATATTGGTTTACTTGGGAATCTGTTCACTAATGGGATCACTGACGGTAAATCATGTTTCCTTGAGTTAATTGTAATATTAGTGGCACTCCATATTCAGACTAAAGCAGTTTCTGTGACCCTTCAGGTCCTATAATTTTCTTCTGTTGGAATGCAGGTTGTTAGCATAAAAGCCATTGGAATTGCAATAAAGCTTACATTGGAAGGAATAAGTCAGGTGGCTTATCCTCAGACGTGGCTTTTTGTTACAGTTGCAGTTGTCTGTGTCATCACTCAATTGAACTACCTGAACAAGGTTTGTTGAATGTCATGTTAGGGGTGTTTATTTTTGGCGTGAATGATTGTTGTTCTGGAAACAACATCAAATGCTTTGTCCCCCTTCTCAACTATAGACCATTCTCACTACGAGATCCGTTCTTCGCTTAATTTGCATACTCACTGACAGTTAGAATACTAGATATTGTATTATACGATTGCCAAGACTGGAATTACATTACACACTGATTATCAGGGGTATATGAATTCTCTCTATTATCCTTCATGTATAAGAGATACAATGGCAGAAGTGCAGTTGTGCCCCTTATTGCATCCTTGATAACTTCGTAGTTTCTCTTCTGGGATTTTCAGATCAGATTCATTCAGATGTCCTGCTCCTTTTCTTTCACAATGCATGCGGAAACTTTTCTTCTGTTATGCTGTTATTTGGAGTCCCAGAAATGTAATAACAATGAACTCAGTGGATATTTGATTGTTTAGCATTTTTCCAATTCTTCATCTACCACAGTTTTATCTTATTAGATCCATGCAAGTTAATGTCTTCCATGTTGCAGTATCAAAGAAGGCCTTTTATAAACATTGCAGATCCTGCTATAGTACAGTTGTTTGTGGTAATTGAAGAAACGAGGCCGTTCTTACTTTTGGTTCGATATGGAATGTTCTCCTCTGATGCTAGACTACAAAAGCTCCTTCTATATCAGCTAATGTCCTTAATTCCATCACTTTGGATTTGCCACTTCACAGTGGAACTCTTAGGATACATGAAAATTTTCAATGAATCTAAGTTCATCATCTTGACAACTGTTACATGGTTCAGTCAAAGTGGGTAAAGAAACACAAACCATTATAATTCAACTGGAAGTTGTATGATTGGGCTTGAGAACAAACTAAACAACTAGTATTTATATTTGTATTTATATTTATATTTTTTTTAAAAGAAAGGACAAAAAAGTCATGCTAACATAGGGGCTTAGCTTGTGCTTTCCCATATCCTCCATGCCTTTATTTCAAACAATTTCTGTCTCCAAACTTCAGAATTATTTTTAACTAATAAAAAGGCATGCCTTTGCTTCTTTCTCTAAAATTTTACCTTTGCTCGTTTGTGAGTTGGAATGTATCAACTATCAAGTGAATTTAATTATAAAATGCAGACTTCATTTAAACCTAACTATTCTAGCTCTACCATCCACAATTCCACATGGCACACTATTAGAATGTGTTTAGAAGTTAAAAATAATTCCGAAGTTGTAACCAAATTTGCTAACTATACCATATATATGAAACATGCCAAATTAGTGGGCTGGGAGCTTGTCAGCTCCATGATCTGAACGACTTGAATATGAACTGCCTAAACTTGCTACAATCCTATGGGATACATTCCACAAGTATTTAACTTCTTCATGCTCATGTGAAGTGAACCAGATGACTGTGGTCTTAACTGCTTTGGGTCTCTTCTTTGTTCAGAGATTGCGTTCATATCTTGATTGAGTTATGAATATTCACAGTTGTCATCCAACTTCTTCTTCTTGTAGCGTTCTCTCTATTATTGATTATACCTGGAGAATGCACATATTACATACTCACTTGATTGGTAATGAAGGTTCCATTGGAGAAGAAAGAGAGTTGGGGGCTCAAGCTTCTTCATCCAATGAGATGCCATCAAGGTCAACTTACTGGGTAATATGAAATATAACTGTCTCCCTGCTCATCATTTTGAATTGAGATAAGAAGTGCCACTGGTACAACAAAACAAATGTGCACCTCACAGTCTTTTCCTTGAACCACTCACCATTATTCATCTGGTCCTGGTTTTTGTTGCTGCTGCTACTAAAATTCAAATTCAATATGAGGGAGTGGATAACATTCCCCGAACACTGGAGTTGACCCACCTGTTGAGTGAATTGGCCTTAATTTTTGGGCCATGGCATTCACATTTTGTGGTCCGACTGATGAGCTGCCTGATATCATACGTGCCACTTTGGTTTGCACAGAGAAGTTATGGTCTTTAATTTACTGATATTAGAGGACTCATATCAACTTATAAATTGACAGGCAAGATCAACATGATATTGTTGCAGGAATGGATATAAATACCAGCTGAGACAGAGAAATGCCAAGTTGGGAAGAAAGTATAAGATGAATATGAGAAAGCCCTGTTTGCTTTGAGAGGAACAATACAAAGGAATTCGAATGACCATATTCTGGATGTTGAGTTGTAGAAATCAAAGGTATGCTTGAAATTCTTTTCACCAAAAGGAGCATGACCACGCTTCCAGTGCTAGGAAAAAATAGGCTAGCCCTCATCTACAACATCCTGGCAGTAAGTCAGTATGATTGAAAAGATTTCATTCTGAGTGCTTTAGAAGGATTGTGGACCCATTCTGATTGTCCCATCAACACGGATAGGCCATGGAACTACAACACCCAGATATAGGTTGGATACGCCATGTATACAACATGGACATGGCTTGCATACAGATTTCACACATACATTTGAATTGCCAGACGTGGTTGGTACTGACCTATTTTGAAGCATCTAGGTATAGCCCCGCAATCACCTTTACTAGAATTCAAAAGTTCACCTCATATCAAAAGGAAATTGTAAAGCATACTGCAGAGTGGTCTATTTCAAAAGGGTATGTACATTTCTCTCTTGGTAAAAAAAGAAAAAGAAAAAAAGAACAATGATGTAGAATATTTCTTGTGGAGGTGAATATTCCCCTCAAACCAAACCGATTGTTTAACTCAAGTGCAAAAGAGAGTTCATTGAATTTAAAAGAAGAAGAAATGTCCTTGGAAAAGTGAATGAGCTGGTAAAACCAAATCCTTTAAATCTTTTTGATTTGGGCAATATTGGTTGCATGAGAAAGGATCATAAAGTCAGGTCGTGAATGGGGATTTCGGATATCTCCATTAGAGGGTGGATGAAGAAGATTCCGAAGTTTGTCTCCAACTTTGGTTCATGATTTTGAAGTTTCAATCCCAAGGACTATTCTCTTGAAGTCCTTGTTCAACAGTCTATGAAGGAAAAGATGAAGGCAATTTCTTTTGTGGATGAGAGAGAGAGAGAGAGAGAGAGAGAGAGAGAGAGAGAGAGTAGAGTTCAGGCTTGACGTCCCCTCACTCTTTCCCTTTATTTTAAGTCCTTAATACAATAATGACCATAGCATCCTCAATAACAAAAGCAAGAATTCCCAACATGTCTTAAACAACTAGTTGTTCACAACCCCAAGTGTAGGGTCGCAATGTAGTAATAATCTCGGTAAGACCGAGGTCGAATCCACAGGGACTGATCTTGTGCATTTTTGAAATTAACTAGAAGTAGAACTAGAAGAAGATGTAAAACTAATTCTGAAGTGATTGAGAGAGTAATTGTGAATTAAGTAATTAAAACTAAGAATTTAAAGGTGGGAACTAGGGTGTCAAGGATCCATTTGTAGTGATCAGGGAGCCCTCTTGCTTGATTCAAGTAACACAAGTAGAATTGGAATCCTATCCTATCAAATTGGAAAATATATCAATAAAACCAAATCTGAACTTCCATTGACCTAATTCTCAATGAAGGAGAACTATGATAATTGGCAGGGATTCCATCACCAAACCATGCCCAGGAGACAATGGCAAACAACAGGATTTACCAATCTTATAATCTCAAGGCGGGAGAATTGTGAAGATTAGGAAGGATTCCATCACTTTACCATGCCCAAGGGACGATGGTGAACAACATGACTTGCTAATTTCACAATCTCAAATCAGGAAAAGAAGATACTCAAAGCTATTGCAGATCTACTGTAATTCGAGTCACAATAAACCATTAAAAACTGAAGGTATTCCTTAAATATCAAATTAGAATCCATGGAGTTCAACATAAACATGAATCAAAGCAATAGAAACATCCCATTATGCTACAAGCTTCACCTCTTAAGCCCTAACTAAGAGGTTTAGCCAATCATAAACATGATTGGATCTAAAACCCTATAAGAAAGCATGGAAACAACTAAGGAAGAAGAAGAAAAACTCTTGGCGACGGCTTCTCCACCCTTTTGCTCCACTCCTTAAACCCTAGAAAATGCCTAGGAACATCCTAGGGAGTCCTATTTATAGTTTTGGAACTCCAACTTTCGCACATTGTTGGAAAACTCTAGAAACTGCCTCAAATTTACGCAGTTTGCTAAAATAGACTTCACTCTGCGTAGTTTTCCAAAATGGGCTTCACTCTGCGCAATTTCACAAAATGACCCAGAGTTTCAGAATATGCTTTTTCAAGACGATTTCAGAATTCCTTTTCTTCACTTCAAATCTTTGATTCTCTTCATTCCTCACTTGATTTTCTTGGATCTATGGCATGTGAATTCTTCAATCTTGGTCTCCTATGATCCATCCCTTGCCTTGGTGATTCTTGAGCATCAAATCTATGTTTTAGCATCCTTTTCAATCGAAGCTCTTAAATTCACCTTGCAACACAAACATGAGTAAAACAGAATATTAAGCATTATCATGTTCATAAAACCAAGATATAAATGGGGGTTAATATGCAATATTTGACCCTCAACACTAGTAATAGAGAAAAGAGACTAAGTATTAAAAATAAGTGATTCGGTGAGAAAGAGATAGCCGTACCCTCCACCCCCCCGACGGAGCATATATATCATGAATACCCAGCTTGACAAAGAGACGATCTAGCTGAGAATGACCTAGGACTTTTGTGAACATATTTGCTAGTGGGTCCTGGCTTTGGGACTTGACCAACGGCATGCAAATCTCTTTGCTAGGAACCTTCTCCTTGATGAAGTGATAATTGATTTCGATGTGCTTGGTTCTCTCATGAGTCATGATAGATGGGTTATTGGCAATATGAAAAGCTACTTGATCATCACCAATGTTGTCAAATGGTATAAGCAATCCCATGCGACCCAAGGGAGTTGTGCACTTACATGATGGCATAGCCCCTCAAACAATAACAAAATATATGAAAAAATATTTAAAAAGATTACAAGTGTTGGGAATTATTTGTTATAGTTTCATTAGACTATTAGACTATAACAAGTCAACTAACAACCACTTAAATGAATGAATATAGTAAAAAATGTGAAAAAAACAACATACAAATTTTCTTGATGTCATTTTACGAGAGTATAAGAGTAATAAAGTGTGAGAGAGTAAGAGACTAGAGAGATCGAGAGATGAGAGCATTAGAGTGAGAGAGGCAGAGAGAGTAAGCGAGTAATTTGGGGGGGAGAGAGGTTGGGTGTGGAGAGAGGTAGGGTAAAAAGTGAGAGAAAATGAAGCAAAGAATTTAATTGTTGGGACGTTATGCCATCGCATGCTATGTTAGTGATGGCATAACCACATAACTATGCCTTATGTGGTTGCATACTTCTTTGTGCGACTACATAAGCCCCAACGACATAATAACTGCATATACCAACATGGCATATGCAGTCCACTGGTCCAAAATGGCATATGCGATGGCATAAGCACTTATGGGATTGCTTATAACAATATGCCATGGCATAAGCACTTATGCGACTGCATATGAAAACATTGATCACCACAATACAACCTCATAGGAGTATCAACAATAAATCCAAGCTTGCAATGTTTTCAACCAAATGAGTTCACACGTTGCATGGGTCACTGCCTTGTATTCATCTTGGCATTTGAACAAGCTACTACACTATGCTTCTTACTCTTCCATGTAACTAGATTACTACCTACAAAAGTACAATAGCTAGTGGTAGATTGTTTGTTAGATGGAGAACCAGCTCAATCTGCATCAGAATATCCTTCTACATGGAGATTGCCATTTTGCTTGTAGAGGATACCATGACCAGGTTGTCCCTTTAAATACTTGAGGATACAAAACATGGCCTCCATATAAGGAACCTAGGGAGCCTGCATTAATTGGCTAACTTTGTTGATTGGATATGTGATATCAGGTCGGTAATCATTAGATAGATTAATTTTTAACCAGTCGATGATATCTTCTTGGATCATCAACCAATTCTCCTTGATCTACTCTAAGTTTCTGATTTGTATCTATGGGGGTTTCGGTGGGCTTGGCTCCTAAAAGACTTATCTCATCTAATAAATCCATTGTATTGAAGACGACCCAAGTCCTTTGTCTAGAAATGGTGCTGTAAAAAATTCTTTAACTCGTTAACCCTGGTACTCTCATTGGCTATTGCCATGATATCGTCCACAATAGTGTCTCAATTTTTCCTTACAAAACAAAATGGTTAGCCTGACAATGTTTCATCCTGAATTCGAACACTATGCTAAACTTGTCAAACCAAGCTCTTAGAGATTGTTTCAAACCAAAATTGATTTCTTAAGACAACATACCTTATTTGACTTGCCTTGAGCAACAAACTCATGTGGTTGCTCCATTTAGGCCAATCCAAATTTACAACAATGGAAACAACCACACGTACAGAGTGAAGCTTCATTATATGTGAGAGTGTCTCTAAATTGTCAACTCCTATATTCTATGAGTACCCTATTGCAACCAACTAAGCTTTTAATCAATCAACTGAACCATTTGGATGATATTTCACCATATACACCTAGTAGTGGGATTTAGTACAATGGGAAAAGTAGTAGTGGATTCTCTTCAAAATAAAGACTTTCCCTCCTTTAGAGAAATATGAAGTTTGTTCAAAGAATGTGATATCGGCTGACAAGTAACACCTATGGAAAATAGTACTATAACATACGTATTCCCATTGGGTACGAGAGTACCTAAGAACAATACACTTTATAGGCCTTGGTTCAAACTTGTCATGAACTTGATCAAGCTGATATTGAAACATAGGCAATCGAAAGTTTTTAAAGGAATAGAGAGTAGGAATTTAAGGACATAAATAGATGTGATTTTCCATCTACAACAGACGAAGGCATCCGATTTGTTTAGTAGCATGGAGTTAAGACTACATCACTCTAATATCTTTTCGGAACCCTCATATTCAATAACAATGCCCTAACGACCTCAAGTAAATGATGGTTTTTTTGTTCAGCTACCCCATTTTATTGTGGTGTATGCACATGAAGTTTGGTATATATATTCCCAAGCATTATTAGAATGTAGAATACATACCTTATAATTGAATTATGTTTGTGCTTTTATATGAAATTCTTTAAAAGAAAACACTTTTGAGCAATCTTTCATCAAATATAACCATGGCATTTGAGAATAAAAATCCACAAAGATAGAAAACTACTTGAAAACATATAAACTAATAAGATGAACTGGGTCCCAAATATTAGAATGTACTAAATTAAAAGGTTTATCACTTTTGTCAATGCAAGGAAGAAACAACACTTAATAGTGCTTGCTCAACTCACAGGTCTCATATTCTAACTTAGACGCATGTGACAAAGATAGGACTAGACTCTTCAAACTGCTTAAAGAGGGATGACCAAACTTGGAATGCCACTGATGTGGATAGATGTTTATCTGCAATGCAACTTTAATTATTCCAATGTCAAGATAATAGAGTCCATTCACTTCATGCCCTCTAACAATCTCTAACAATCATCCTCACATTCTTTAGATCCTGGAATTCATAATAGAAAATAATAAAATGTGACAAAACAATTTAAAATTTTAGTTAGTTTACTCAGTGACAACAAACTCGAATGAAATTTAGGAATGTAAAGTATTGACGACAAGTGACAGGGTAGGACAAGCAGTACCCAACCTAGACACGAGTTGAAGTGCCATATACTAATGTGAGATATGGACCATGACTTAACTAATCAAGAACAATACATTGTGCTTACCAGTCATATGAGCAGAAGCTCTTGAGTCAATGACCTAGGGACCATGATGTAAGATAAATTGTACCTGACCGAGCGATAGTGGCTGTGGAGGATAATGTGTCAGTGGAACGATCCTTCATAAATCTAGCATATTCATCCTTAGATAGAGTAACTATATCGCCTGAAGTACCGGGCTCAGAAATGGAGGAGATAGGCTTGAAGATATGACCCTTGGTGCCATCATATGAAGAACATGGACCTGATTCGCCTAAGCATGCTTACCAACAATATCCCAACATGTATCAACCATGTGGTTACTAGACCATAATGGTCTACTGATTACTACAATCACGACTCGTACTAACGTTTGTACCTTGGCCTCCCAAATTATTTCTTCCTTCAAAGTGACCTACCCATAAATCTCTACCACCAAAATGGCCACCACAACCACGACCACCATTAGGTGGGTGTACACCATTAAGTTTCGCCCTGATGGTACAGCTGAACATTTGAAGGCTCGGTTGGTTCTGAAGGGATGTACTTGGACCCTGATGATTGTACGGAAACATTCTCTCATGTTTTCAAATGAACTCTATTCATGTTATTCTCTCCGAGATCGTTGATCATGGCTAGCCCATCTTTCAAGTGGACATACAAAATGCCTTTGTTTATGGTGATCTCATATAGGAGGCATATATGGAGCAAGCACATGGGTTTGTTGCTTAGGGGGAGTCAAACAAGATGTGTAAATTGAACAAGGCAATTTATGGGCTAAAGCAGTCACCACGTGCATCATTTGTCAAATTCAGTAAGGTTATGTTGAATTGGCTTTGTTCGAAGCCATGTTGATTATTTGTTTTTTAATGGAAAGGCACCTCAGGTCTATTGTGTTAGTGGTGTATGTTGATGATATTATTATTATAGGATGCGACAATAGCGAGATTGAGGAGCTTATGAAGTACCTTCAAAGGCATTTTTGTACAAAAGATCTTGGTTATTTTAAGATACTTTCTTTGTATAGAAGTTACTAGATCTAAGAAAGGAATTAATTTGTCTTAATGGAAATATGTTTTGGATTTGCTTACATGGAGACAAATCTTTGTGGCACTAAGCCGGTTGATACACCAAGGTATTTGAATCACAAACTGGTTGGTAATCAGGGAGATACATTTGAAGATCTAGGGAGATATACAAGATTGGTTAGGAAACTCATCTATCTAACTATCACTCGACGGGCATATCTGATGCTACTATGAGTGTAGTGAGCCAGTTTGTAAGTTCTTCGAGGGTACCTCACATTGATGCAGTTGTTCGGATTCTATAGTATCTTAAAGGAATGCCAAGAGAAGAAATTTTGTACATATGAAACAATCATCTTCATATCATAGTGTATTCTGATACAAACTGGGTAGGTTCTTTAATAGATAGGCGGTCTACTACCGTATACTATGTGTTTCTGAAAGGAAATCTAGTCATGTGGAAACGTAAGAAGCAATCTTGTAGTCCTATCAAATGTTGAAGCAGAATATAGAGCAATGGTTCATACCACTTGTGAGTTAGTGTGGATTAAGAAACTGTTGTAGGAAATGAGGTTTGTGGTGAATCTACCTATGCAGTTGTTTTGTGATAATTAGGCATTATCCCACATTGCAAACAATCCAATCTATTAAGGAGAGAACTAAACATATTGAAGTCAATTGTCACTTCATACGTGAGGTCTCCAGTGGAGAAATCTCTACGCCATTTGTCCAATCTTAAGATCAACTTGCTGATGTGTTCACCAAGGCTCTTAGTCATAGTCGGTCCACATGCGTATATTCCAAGTTTGGCATCGACAACATTTATGCTCCATCTTGACGGGGAGTATTAATGGATGTGGAGATGTGGTGGGCATGTGGATCATATCACTATACAACCCACCTAAACTTTATTTTAGTTATTTTTTCTTGTAATTAGTTGTTTATTTTGGTTTGGTATATATAGGGTATTTTTTTCATATTAACTTTTTTAAATTAATATAAAGGGGAGAGGGTGGGTGTCCAACCCTGACTTGCCTTTGATCTCTTCTCTCTTCTCCCAACTTGCTTTTCTCTCTTTTCTCGTCTTTTCTTCTCTCTTTAATTTTATAATTCTACACCTTCCATTGAACTAGATAGTGTAGGCTTGGCTCACCAATTGCTTGAACTTCAAATGGATTGAGTACAAATCCAACCTCTTCATTTAGCTTTCTAGGCATGTTTTTTGTAGGGCTGTCAACATGTCAGGTGTTGCTTTCTGGACCCGCCTAAGGGAGAGTTCAAATCCAAGAGTCATATTTGAGCTATTGGACCCGAATCTGTTCAGGTTTAGGAACCTATTGAGTATTTTCTACACCCATTTTCTGGGTCACTAAACATGGGCTTCACATGTACCTATTGGGAGTGGAAGCTATTCATGTTCTAATGCATAAGGACCCTAAATATAATGTTCAACTAGATGCATGATAGATAACGGATTCCTGCCCCTCTTGGGAGTCTAGTCCTTCCCATCTTTTGTATTTGTATTTTGGCTCTGCGTGCTTCCGGCTTTAAGGGCATTATTGCCATCATGTTGTAAATTGTCCATTTATCAATAACATTCATCGAATGAAAAAAGATGGACCAAGTATCATAAGGGGTTGTTTGGATGGGAGTAAATGGGGTAAGATGTGCATTTGGATGGGAGGTAAATGTTAGTAAATGGATAAATGGAATTGGGAGTAAATGGGGCTGATATGAAATCCCAAGTAAATGGAAGAGGAGATTTGGGAGTAATTGGTGTGAAATGCCTTTTTGGCTCCCTCGGAGAGCCACATGAGTAAACAAAGGTGTCGCTATTGTACTAATCCCTCGTACAGGTGGCACGTTGATGATATTCCGAAACAATCCAATTATCGGTTGCATCACTGAAATTACACCAATAGAGTGATCCAAACCGCTAAACGTTGGTCATCTAAATGGGCGGTTAAAAAACATTGGCACATTGCTTGTTTGTGATCCTTACAGTTGTGGCCCACATGAGGCTCGAAATTTCCTCAATTTTTGCCAAAAGTATATATTTCAATGAGCTTATTACAATCATTCTGTCAAATATCACATGTACACTAATTTTGGATATTAAAGTTGATTTGGGATTGATGTAGGAACATATGATGACCTAACCCTAGGTGCATATATATTCAGGATGAAGAGATTCAAATAAATAAATTAATCAACTAACTGTTTTCAATCAAGGGGATTAAGAAAATTTCAACACAGAGATGAAATCATTCTGTCAGGATCATGCCCCTTAACATAAAATCACGTAAATAGTAAAAATGGATGACCTAGGGATATGAAGATATCTCAGATCTAGCATAAGTCAGTCTAAAGTCAAGTTTAGATTTGATTCTCCTGACTAGCCATCCCTCTTTTCCATTCAAACCAAAATGGAATATCTAGAGATGAACAAAATGGATGAAGAAGAGAGGTTCGAGATGAAGAAGGTATGAATTTCAGGGCATTAAAGAAAAGTAAACGGCTGATTCTTACCTTTTCGTGCACCTCGAAGATTTAGAAAGGAGGAAATCTAAAACCGGGGTGGAATCATCAAACATCCAAGTGTCAATCCTGAAACCCTAATCTCTTTGATAAAAGAGAAAAAAAAACATTCAAATTCTTATTCATTCTATATTAAAATAGGATTTCTCACAGTGTATATATAAGCTATGGAAAAAGTAAAAGTGCACTAAAGCCTCTGAAAACTAGGAAAAGAACAAAAAGACGCCTAAAACAAAAAAAATGCACTAAAGCCCTTGAAAACAAGGGAAAGAATAAAAAAGACGTGTAAAACTAAAACACCAGCACGACAAGGTGTGAAATCTGCCCCATGGGCATGCGTTTAGGGTGCGGTCATACCGCTCTTGCACTCGTAGTCTGTCAGAAAATGGGTCTGATGGACCCGATGTCCGTCTACATCAACTCATCCGCTCTGTTACTCTGTCGGTTACGTTGCCTCCTCTGGTACACTTTAAAGGGTGCATGACTGATCAAGGATATCACATATATTCCTGTGAATATATTAAATAATTCCAATGCATTCCAATTCCTCCCATTTACTCCCATCCAAATATTCATCCAAATAGAATATTTGGATTCCAGTGCATTTTATTTACAAGGTTCCATTTACACTTGATTTGAGTGTAATTGTGAAATAGATTTCATTTACCTTCATTTACAAGCTCCCAAACGAGCTCTAATAATAGAAAGTGAAGAACAGAAATACAACAATGGTTCACATTCAAATGAAAATGTTCCTAATATTGGTTGGTGCGATCTTTGCAACATGGGAGACTCGGGAGTTGAGGCACACTCCATCTGCGATGGGAATCAACAGACCAATGGTCTAGATGACCAACCATCAGGCCCACTTTTCAGAACTGAAAACCAAGCATGCTATCCAATTAATGCAGACCATGCCTCCTCCCACCCGACCTGATTTATAAACTGGTCTAGAATGCTGGACCTGAACCCACCCATTCTTTGAATGTGTCTGAAAAAAGGGATCTAGATCTGTTTAAATTGTGTCAGGTACCTCGGGTACCCATGCTTCCAGGTACTTAATGACAATCCCTTGCCCCCTACGTCAAACACTTTTTTGAGTCAATGATGCTGATTGCCATTGACTTTATGCTTGGTTTTAGACTTTTTCTCATGCACTTCTGTGACTTCACCTGTTGCTAAAGAAACACTCTCCTCTTGGACTCTTCATCCTTTAGCACACGTGATTAAATAGCTTAAATTCAAATTTATAGTATGTTCAATGCCAATGGTTCTTGAACTCGTGTGAGGCTTTCTGTAATTATTTGTACTCATACGAAAGTGTTACTGAGATCACCTGAGACATTACATGCAACCCTTTTTCAGTCTTCTTTTTCAGCTTTTCTGAAATGTTGTAGTTACCAATTGGTTGTGATTGAAGGAACTGAAGCCATGATGCCTCACAATCAGCAGCTGCTTTTGCTTCCTTATCTTTTACTACTTAATCTTTAATCTACTGAATTTTCCTCCATGTACTTGAAATCACAATTAAGATATATGGATATATTCTCTTCACTGGTATTAAATTGGTCATCTGAGTAGAGCATGAATACCCTATGCTGACTTTTAACCATTGCTCCATCTCTTAGGTTCTCAAAAAAGTGGTTCCTTTTGTTGATCTCTTAGAAGTAACTGCTACTTTTCAGAATTACTGTTGACCTGCATGATGTTTCCGTAACTTGAAATGTTATTTTAATATAAATAAACAAACGTTTCTCCAATTGCTGTGACTTTAGGGAGGGGACATTTTTTGGGGGTTAGTCTGAAGGTCATGATATCCTTTTGTTGCAGGCGTTGGATACCTTCAACACGGCCATTGTTTCTCCAATTTACTATGTAATGTTTACAACCTTAACGATAGTGGCAAGTGCGATAATGTTCAAGGTAAATGTCGAGGATTCATCATTGTGGTTTTCTGTACTTCACCCATAACTGTGACTTGCATCTCTTCTTCTTCTTCTTCTTCTTTTTTTTTGCCTTTTCTAATTCCTATACGTTATGTCTGCAGGACTGGTCTGGTCAAAATGTGAGCAGTATAGCATCAGAGCTGTGTGGGTTCATTACTGTTCTTTCTGGGACTATCATACTGCATTCCACAAGAGAACAGGAGGCAGCTCCTTCATCAGGTACACCTAGAACTAGTGCAGATGAAAATTTGCGATATGATTTTGTACTGTAACTAGATAAGGTTTCCTGAGGCACAAGATGCTTTGCATGTGGACCCATGCTTTGGTGATCCAGACCATTGCGAGCTAATGGGCCACTTTGGATTTGGGATGCACACAAATTGTAGGTTGGAAGATCCTAGCCCTTCAATCAGTTCCCTATGAAGAGATGGTTAAAAAAAAGAAAATTGAAAAGGTCCTAGTTTGGTGGATAGAAGGGTGATCAGATGTTTAGGATCTTCCAACGTGGGATATTTTGTATCGTTCCCCCTTTACAGTGGGTCCCATCAGATCGACAGTTTGGATCACCAGGCAATGGACCCACATAAACAGATTCATATGCCGAGGCTCGGTGTACCCCTACAATTCCTCCCAAAACTAATGTCTATTGACTTGAGGTCGAATCTGATGAATTACTAGGATTATACCCAAGCTCAATGATGACCCTTGAACTTTTAGGAGTATTTAAAATGCTGCTCAATTAACTGAAATGGGCAAAATGCTCCTAATGCTTGCTTGCCCCAGGCCACTGTCACTAAGCTCGTGCATGGAACTTTTATCCTACCTTGTATCTGGACCATGGACAATATTTGCTGTTGTCAATGGGTAAAGGATGCTACATGTGGGTATTATGCCAAATGAGAGGTGAGAGTCCAAGGGTATGTTTGGAGGTTTCCAGTACTATGGTCCACACAATTCACTAGCTTATGAGATTTGTTTGGGAAATATCGAACTTGCATGGAGGCCATCTTAATGTGGTTCTATTTTCCTTGAAGCCCCTTGCAAATCTCACCTCTTGGGCTCGGGTGGCCTACCAACAAATATTTTGTGCTGCATCCAAACACCAAGTTTTTTTTACTTTGAAACTTAGGAATGCTAAGCCAACGTGTTTGTACAAAAAACTGCCCACATGCCCTTGGATTGGTTAACATAGTCAACCAAGTAAGAAGAAGGCACTCTATGTTAGTGTTCCTGGTATCACCTATATTATTGATAATAACAGCAATGCTTATTGGTATCGTTGGGTCAACGATATAGATGGTGGGGGAAAATACAATTGGCAAGATATCGTCATTGTTAATAACATCACCAATATTATCACCTGTATGATGATATAGTGAGATATCGGCAACATCCCTTTGAAAAGAAAGTTACATTCAATCGTCGATGTCATGCCATTATTGATATTATTGACAATATCTGCATTAATACTGATGAAATTTCAGAAAATAAAAACAAGTAAAAAAAATGAACTTTATTTTCTTTTTTGGATATTTTAAATTAATGCAAAATATGTGTTGAATTATTGTATATGACAATGCATAATTTGGGCCCTTTCACAGTGGAAACATATTATGTATAGTTGCTTTTTGTAATATTTTGAGTCTTTTAACATCTCTTGCAGTTCCAATGAAAAATATCTCCTTCTAAATGTTCCCCTACTTTTTCCCCCAAATAATAATATTTTTCCTGGTATCTGCAATACTGTGAACAGTATCTTTGCAGCTTTACATATCCCAAGTCATTGATACATGTAACAATACTAATACCATAAACACTGCTCTGTGTGGATGTGTTGGTTCCACTTACCTAGGTGGACCAATGAAAGGGTTTATGGCACCTTTTCCCCCATGGGTGATTAGAAAAACTTTTGGAGGTTACCTTCCTAGCTTTTGCAAAACTTGAAAGCTGCTTTAGAGATTAGGCTAGATTCATAATCAAAGCACTTTTTTTAGGTAAACTATCAATGTCATTGTTATTGAGTTTAAAAAAAAAAAAAAGAACAAGAAGAAGAAGAGAAAAGAAAACACACAAAATCACTATTAGATCCTCATCTACCCCCATTTGATGGTGAGTCCGTATGTCCTTCCAAAATATTAACCGTCTTTATGCAAATTGGGGCCCTTTAATGTGTTTAATGCTGAGTAAAAGTATTGTAATCATATTTAGCTTATGATTTGCTTTGCTACTCGATGCAGCATCAATATCATGGTACATTTGTAGTGGTGGTGGGGATTCGTTAAAGAATATTGATGATGATCATTTCATCACCTTACTCGGTTCGGACTATTCCTAATAGAGGCTTGACTTGATGAGGCATGTAAAACCATGATCCCCAACAAAGAGATGGGCCAGATATGCTGCAGCGGGGCATACTAGTGTGACATACTCCCACATGTGTCGGATGGATTGGAGAGTTCTTTCGAAGCAGTTCCATGTTGCACATTTTTCCAGCATACCCCACTGGAGCTGGATGCAGGCAATGCAGATTTCGCAATTTGACTGTTGATCTGTCAGAGAACGGATACTTTTGTGGCCATTTTTGCAATGTGGTATTTTTTAATTTTTCTGTACACATGTCCTTGTATATGTAAAATATTATGTTTGCATATTTATGAATGCATAATCAGGACGACTGTCATCTGCAGCAAAATAGTCAGCTTCAAAATTTTGGGTTAGTAGAGAATCAGAACAGGAAGCTAAACCAGAGTTTAGAGGCCTGTTTGGATGGGCACTCGTGCATCAGCTGGCCCTTGCCAAGTTCATATCATGGTTCTAGAAACTTGCTGACTGGACTCAAAACTTGGCAGAATTGACTTAGACTCGGCAATATTTTAAACCGAGTCACTTGGAAGCTAGATCTTGGTTCTGACTTGATACTCACTCAAGGAGACTAGTTGAGTCAACTCAGCAATCGCTGGACTCAATGCAACTTCTGGTCACTCGAACCAAGTCACTCGGTGAGTCGCAATGTTGTTATTATTATTATTATTATTTTTAAAAAAAAAAGTAAATTGGAAGAGTGGTGGGCGGACCCACAAACGTTGCCTGCAGGGACAATGCAGATGACAAATTATCTATTTGATATTTGTATAAATTCTAAGTATTTTACATAATACTTATAATTATAACTATTAAAGGTAAAGTCCATTCAGCTCAAGTGTTCCAGTTGACCTGAACCTGCTGAACATCAAGTCAAGCTTTTGGGGTTCATAGATGAAATGCAATTTAGGAATTTTCATCCCATCTATGCAAGTAGAGTGGAATCTGCAGGTAAAAGAATAGTCAGACCTTCCAACGTTTTTCATACAATCTATATCTTGTGGGTTGTGCATGGGAACCTTCCCATGCAGATTGTTTGCCTTTGTACATGTAGACAGTCTGCTTGGCCTGACCCACTCTTCATGGGCCATGCCTTGAAGAAATCATTCTGAATGGATGATCAAAACCTTGCTTGTAAAAATGGATGGCCAATGTTGATCATTGAAGATGGATCTAATCACAAATGTTTAGGACAGGCCGATTGTTGTTGTTTGTGTTTAGGAGCTGCCTCAAATGGATAGTTTGTTGGGGTTGTGGGCTGGAAAACTACCCATTTAACTAAATGTATTGGGCTTAGGTTGACCCAACCTGCCTCTATATGTAGCCAGTGGATCGGACCCAAAACATGAAACAAGATAAATACGGGTACACCTGATGTTTGTATCCACTAATTGGGCCAGGCTGAGCATAGTGTTAGTCCCATTACTATCTTGAGTTTCATTTGTCTGAGATCAAACCAAGGTCCAATCAAACCGGGTTGATTGAGCCCATCCCAATTACAAAGGGTTAATAAATCTTAAATGGGCCAGCTTATTAGGTCAAGAGGGTAATGGTTGGCAGGCTCGGTTCGGGCCAGAAATTTTGAAATATTGGATTTTACATTACTTAAAATGGTGCAACTCTTTCACACGTGATAGTCAGTACGTCCCATCCATCATCACCCTTATGGGGAATCAAATAGAAACCAATGTTCCATCATCCGCCCTTCTAGGGAATGAAATAGTAACACATATATCCGTCAATTTCTTGGTCTGTTTTGTAAATGGGTCGCTTCACCCCACCCTAATCTGACCCATTGCCATCCCTAATACTGGCATCTGTGGATGAGATGAAAAGCTAATGGGACAATCCACAACCTGAAGGCCATCTAGACAAGATGTTATTAAAAGATATGAATGCTCTCCAAGTTGGGGGTGTTCCTTTTTTCTTTTCACAAGGGGCATCCAAACTCCCCTGTTTTCTAAACAAAATACATGGTGCATTATATCATATATATGGCCTTTTTCCGCTGAATTGATAGAAACAATTTGAAGCATCTCATTATGGCCATCTCTGGGTATTGGTTCATTACTGGACATGGTTGGTCCATTAGGGTGACAATGCCACACGAGCAGCAGGCAACAAAAAGGCACCCAGCTAAATAAATGGGGCCCACATTAACCTTACCACTAAGGTACATGCCAGCGGGTTCATCCACCATTCAAGCCAAAACAGTCCTCCAGCCAGAAGTTCATCCCGCAAAACCAAACCAATGTTTCAATAATAAAGAAAATTCTCTTGACACTTAGACAACCCGTCTTAGATTATTTTGTCACATGACAAACAACACCCTCTAACAGAAATCCGAAATTTTCTCAGTAAAAGAAGACACAAATGTAACGAGGTCCCTACAGACGGCCTTTCTTGAAGGCTATAATAATAATAACAATAATAATAATAATCATAAGAGTAATAATAGCACACGCTGGCGCTTCCAAACTACCAAAACTGTCTCAGTCATGATTTTCCACAGTTACCCTGAGGTTGGGAGGGGAAAGCAAATAGACGAGGAAAACCAAATGAGAAAATATGCAAAAACCCAACTCAATCTCATGTCATTACTCCCATGCTCATGCTTTTCAGTTATCAGCCGCCTCTCCATTCTCATTTTTCTCAGCCCTGCAACCCAAAAGAAATCAGCAACTGCAACTCAGCAACATATCAATTGTTTGGATGTGCCAAACTATGAGAAAAAGAAATCACACAAGAAGTTTTGAGTACTTCCTGACAGCTACTTCTTGAAACAGTTCACAATAGAAAGCTGAGGTGCATACACTTGATTAGTTTAGAGGATATTCCACGGTGGGACGTGAGTGTTCTCAAAATTGCAACTAAGAGAACTGAAATTCACCAGAATCCATGGGCTGCAATCTGACTTATGATACATTCATGTCTCTGATGCCCCACTGAGCTTGTACACGTTGGTGTTCATAGACAGAATAAAAGATAATTCATAGACTTGTGAAGGAAAATGTCAAGGCCCTTTTCTTCAGAGGCCTGAAAATGAGTTCACCCCATTTTAGTTCACAGTAATTATGTATTACAGGTCCTGATCTCTAATACATAATCACTGTTAATAAAAAAGAAATAAACTCATTTTTAGGTGTCCACCAAATAGGGCCTACACAACAATTAACAGGAAACGTATCTGAGCTTTAGAGTAGGCCATTTGCAACTATTTTTTCCAGAGAAAAAAAGTGGAGGATTTTAGATTTGTATTTGAAAGAATAGCATATTCCAGGACCCTTCTGTTTATATAAAATAATAAAGGTCTTTTTAAAAAAATAAAAAGAAATACAAATCACCTCATAATACAGCTTGATTAGAACCCTCAGCAGCATGAGAAGCAATTGATGGTAAAAGTGAAATAATTATGGAACAGATGGATCTGATGCGCTTGCCGTGAGAAAGGACATCTTCTAGGAGACCAAATGACCTTGCTTGGTCTCAGAATCCCCACCCATAGGAAACGACTTTAATAATGTAAATCATCATAAATTAGATAACTGCAACATCAAAGGCAGTATGTTACTATCAGGAAGAAATTGACCACTCTGTGATCAAATGGATCCTGATTCTCCTGGGATTTGGTCTTATTCCAGGGCACTGCAAATGTTCCATAATCCAACTTTAGGACAGCTTGATATTAAGGTTACCTAGATCAGGGTCTCTTTGGTGCGTGGTTCGGGAAGGGGTAGGCCGTACGCTACTTTTTCCAATATGTGGTACGCTAGTGGTAGGATCATGTGTGTCACTCCAATACATACACTGTATATGTAAATATAGTTTTATATATGAACTCATATTGCAATTTATATATGAAATGATGAATGTTGCTATAAAAGACCCCCCATGCTTAATGTTATATTTATAATATTATAATTAAATAAATACAAGTACAAATCTCTACGTTTTAAATATAAATTTGCATTAACTTAATCAAAAGTAAGCATATAGAGCCATAATTTCATGTTGATCACTAATGATCCATAACCCGGAACGGAAAACAAGGGGGTTTTCGTGCTTTAGGTAACATTGCATAATATGGTGGCCGATGATATACTCAAGCTAAAATGGACAATAGCATAGACTGTGTTCAAAGACTTGGCCAGGGATATGGAAAAAATATCGATGTCGCTGATAACCAGAAATGCAGCGAAACATGGGAAAAACAATGGAAATTTCAATGAAACTTCAAGAGATGCTAAACTACACATTTGCATATTTAGGAATAAAAAAATTGCAAAAAGAATATACACAAGTTTCCATTTAATAGGGGCCTAAAAGCATGTGCCGTCGTAAGAAACAACCTAGCCATCTAACCATCCATCGATATTGCAAAATATTAACAACTCACGATATTTTGCAAAGAAATCATCAACAATTGGAAAGGAAACAAAAGATTGTAGTCTCAATATCGCACATGTTGCAATAACAATAATATCGAGATATTATCAAATATTATCAACCACAAATTGAACACTACATACAACCACGTGCCCATAAAAAAATTAAAATGGATTTTTTTTTTTTAATAAACAATTTTTTTTGGTGTGATATCTCTATATTGGCGATATTATTGAAATATCGCTGATATACTTGTGATACAAGCGTCACCAAGAATTTACGTAGTAAAAAATAGTGGCGATACATTGGCAATACAAATGATGCCTAGAATTTACACAGTTGAAAATACTGATGATATCAATATATTGGCGATACTTAGCGATACATTGCTGATACCTGGAATTTATGATACTACAGGTGTTATCGATATCGCTACCAGTGTTATTGGTATCGCCGAGCTGGAGATAACAATAATATTGAGGATATTTCGATAATATCGGAGATAATTCGAACAACGAGCGAAACGCCAAGGCTGCATATGGATCTTGGATGCACTACTGAATTGGATTGCAATAGTTAGTTCAAGGAAATGACCAACTAGTAACGGCCCTTCCTGATATTTATATTGAGCAAAAAGCCCCAGAATTGCAATTTACATGGACATTGCACTAACATGAAATATAATTGCAATTTGAGGCAAATCGTAATGGTTTTTATCTCCATTTATAAGAAACTTTCCATGTCATGTAATGGATCCATTGAAATAATTCTCATCAACATTTTTTTCCCGACATCTTCAGGAAAGTTTGGTACTCATCTTCCTCATTATGAATACAAGGAAGATGTGATTACAGTTCTGTAATTTCCCCTTGATTGAACTGATGTTTGAGCTCAATTCAGCTTTGCATCCAAACAAAATCTAAATGGAAAAGTGAATGGAGGGGGTGTAGGGAAATTGGAGAAAAGATTATGGAGGTTGATTTGTTTAGCAGTTTTGTGGGCTCTTTGGCCAGAATGAAACGGGCACCATTTTAGGAACAAGAGTGAGAAAGCGATTTATGTCTTCAGTAGAGCCAAATCTTTTGTAATAGAATGGGGTTCCGCCTCATTTCCTATGCTTCAGCTACCGTTGGGTTGGCAATAGTTATTGGTTTTTTCTCTTTTTGGTTTTTTCTTATTCTTTTGTATATTTTGGCTGCGGCCTTTTAATGAAATGGTTATCATCTTTCAAAAACAAACAAACAAACAAAGGGGCTACTCCCGTATGTACCCCATCTGGAAATTGAGCCAACATGTTGGCAAGCTAATGCAGAAAATAATTCCATTGGAAGGGAGAACAGAGTGGACTATCCAACAGAGGGCCTGGATTGAACTCAAAGATTTGGTAACTAAAGTCCTAGTCTTGGTCTTCTACAAAGGCCATTGGAGAGTTTGCATTGAGACCGAGTAAGCAAGCTCCAAATCTAGGGTGGGAGGAGTCTGACAGAAAGTGCAAGCAGAATTTAGAAACCAAATTGGGTCTCCGAAAGAAAGGGTGTGGTGAGAATGCCATCAAGGTTCTTCAAGAAAGGGCATGATGGTGGGGTTGGAGTTTCTGCAATAACTTGATGTGAGGTATTCATTGACGAAGGATTCATGTGTGGCAAGGGCTAACCCAGCAGACCTTGCCAATTAACCCATTTGAGGTGATAGCTTCATGGTAGACTAGGAAGTAGAAAATGCCTATCAGAAAGTGTTGACAGACAAGTCATGAGAGAAAACAGCACTTTTGACTCCATGATGTTTAATTTTTGTGTCCCTCAGCTGGATGGATTGGTTCTGAAAAAGAGCACTGTCCATCTGTGCAATAGAATAGTTCTTCTATTGTATTGGTGTCTACTACTTACCTCAAGAAAGAAATTTCTTCCAGGAGCCCAATGATCAAAATAATAGCAAAAATGGATGTCTAATTGCCGATATAGTACTGTATGGCAGTTTAAGTACACTAACAGTAAGAACAAGAAAGGAATGAACTCAAAAAAAAAAAATAATAATAATAATAAATAAAAATAAAAATGATCGTCTATGGCTTCCTCTTTGTGCTGCAAGCTGGCGAAGGATATGCATCACATAGCCAGAGATCCTCTACTATTAATGCTGGAATGCTGGAGGCAGCAATCAAGGTAGGCAATGTAGATTTGGGGGGAAGGTGATCTATTTCTAGGGCAAGAGCACCATTGGCTGTGAAGCTAGCTGGGAGTATTCCCTCACCTCATTGAGGTACTTGCATAAGAAGGATATGTACCATGTTTGCCTAATCCTCTCAGGTGGGTGGCACTGCCTCCATTAGCACAACAATTTGATTCAATAGTTTGTGGGATCCCACCATCACAATTAGGCTGACATATGCGGGCCATCATTGATTCATTTCCCAAAGAGGTGTGTGTGTGGACCTAAACCTCCAATATCTTGGGCGCGGATTAGGTACTACCTCCGCCTGTTCCAAGCTCGGGACAGGCGGAGGCTCCGAGGGCCATTGTGGGCCACCATGATGCATGACTCTTATCCACACCGTCCATACCTCTTTTCATATCATTCTAGAGTACTGAATCAAAAATAAGACAGATCCAATGTTCAAGTGGACCACACCATATGCAGCAGCGTTACTAAGGATGTCCACCGTTGAAACATTTTTAGGGCCCACTTTGTCGTTTATTTTCCATCCAACCCCTTGATATGATCATATACACCTGAGAGAAATGAAAAAACAGAAATCATCTTGATCCAAAATTTCTATGGTCCCTAAGAAATTTTCAACGGTAGTAATTTAACCCCCACCTTGTGGCCCATTTGAGACTTGGATATATTCTATATTTTTTGGATAATATTCTAAAACAATATGAAAAAATGGATAGACGGTGTGGATAAAGTTCATATATCACGGTGGCCCCTCAATGACCCTTGGAGCCTCCGCCTGTCCCTAGCTCGGAATAGGCGGGGGTAGTACCTAATCCACGCGCCAATATCTTTAGCCGAATTGATTCCAAGAACAAGAAGAATTTCATGAGGCTTGGGGGTAGATTAAAAAAATAAAAAAAAGGGGGGGGGGGGGAGGGAAGAGAAGCCAAGACTTATTATTAATTCAATGGCAACAATTTAATGAAGCAAAAGCCCAACCATACATATGAACTATCCCTGCAGTGGGCTGATCAATCCACACATGCGGCCATACACAACCATACTTACGATATCTTAGCAAAAAGTACACAACCATATGGCTCTTGGGTTGTACGTATGAACTATCCATATGGTAGCCATGCAAATGAACTATCTAGTGTTTTGAATAGCATCCGTAACGTGGCTACAATGCTACGTAGCGTTAGCAAATAGCATAAATACCTTGTAGCGTACACTATAGGGGTTGTAGCATATATAACGTAAGCAATATATATATATATATATATATATATATATATATATATATAGATATATGATAATTGCATTTTGCATTTTGTACTTAATACTCTCAACCTGTGAGATTTTAATTTCTTTTCACACTTGCGACTTGTGGTTTCAATTAGACATTATTAACTAAAGTGGTTTGCTTAGAAAATTGTTGATGTGATAATGATTTTATTTGGTTTATATATGTGGATTGACTTTTCATAAATAACAATTAATAACTTGTTTGAACATGCTTATACTTGAAAAAATGAATCATCTTTTATTTTTTATTTTTTTTTATTTTTAAATACTATTTATCATATTTTTTCTATTTTGAAATTAAAAAATAGAAGTATCGTGTAGCGTACGTTACATGCCATGGAGAGTTGAATGCTACACAACACGCTACCGCTATTTGAAAAACTGAAACTATCCCTGTGGTGGGCTCATCTGTCCACAATGTGCAGCATACCCATGCGTATGGTATTTTAGCAAAAAGTACACAACTATAGAGCTCTTGGGCCATACAATTACATATTCATGCCATAGCCAGCCATTTCCTTTTTAACAGGTACTATTATAGCAATGTAGTTTAAAAAAAAAAAAAAAAAACTCTTGCATTAATTATTTTATTTTTTTAGAATTCCAGATTCTACTATGATTTTAGGAATTACTTTTAGTTGTAAAAGGAGATCTGGTTCTCTATAAAAATACGTTTATGGCCATCGTATGGAACACCTGTTGATGATAATTTTGAATAAAATTCTGCTAAGAAGTCGGTTTATGGTAGCTGATTTCAACGGGGAAATAAACATCATACAGTAGTGATTTAGGAGGGAGTTATATGGGCTATCATGTTTGATCTTGCTTGATGGAGTTACTAAAATTTCTAAGAGAATTATTTGAAATTAACCTATAATTTCAGCACTCGGATTTTATTAGGTTCTTTTAATTGTTTAAAGCTCTGAACCTGGTACTTAATATCCAATTTTCTGCAACTAGGTTCACCAACTCCTTGCTTGCATTAGATTCCACGTGAACCACTGTATCACGTGTCACGAAATCAAGATGACCAGGAAAGTTTATGGCATCATGAGATCCATTTTGTTTCCAGATGTTTCCTTGCCTACACTCCCTGCCACGAAACAAACGAAGTGTCGTATGGATCCATGATTGGCAGTTGTTTCCTATGCAATCAACTTCTTAGGCCAGTGTGTGGATTTTACTCCACTTGCTCCCTCCAATTACAAGGAATAAATCATCTTCGTAGGCAGGGTCCTCTATGCTCTAGATGACAATTACTGAAGAGGAGATTTTATTTCTACAAATCTACTAGATTTTGATGGGGACATCCCGTGCACGCCGTCTACACGTGCACGCACACCACCCCCCTTACGCTCGTACGTCAGAAGGAGGGCTCCACCGTCGATCTGGATTGATGACGACGTCCAGGGAAGACCTCCTAGTTAGAAGACGAAGTTTTGATTCAAAAGAGTGGGCCCGTTAGTTAAGAAAAGTCCATCATAGGATCTTATGATCGTGACGCACTAGTCGGATTGATTTCATATTTTAAGTTTTGCTTATTGTTATTATTTAGAACATCATGAACGTTTTGGATTTCTTTGTTTGGTTTTTATTTTAGTTTACTTCATTGCCAAGTAATAGGTTGCGCACATGGCGCGAGTTTTGGGGTATATGGTTTTCCTATAAATAGGCACCCCTTGTAGCTCTTTTGATTCATTGAAGATTAATAAAAATTCTGCGTTTTCCTACTCTCTGAGTTGTGAAGCCTAATTGAGTGCAAAGCCTTCCCTTCTTCGAAAAGCTAACTACCGTGGTGCGAAGCCACATCTATCACGATTTGCTCTCACCTTCTTCCATCCATATTTCTCTTCTCATACAAGCATTCCATCTGCAAATCCATCAATAGTTGCAACCGTTTTTCTCTCTATAGCAAATTTCCAGAATCTGGCCCTGCAGGAGGGCTGAAACTTCAGCGGAGCACCACGCACAAACCGTACATCGGATTAAGCTAATATTTGAGAGTTTTGGAGTCCATCTCTGGCCGACCAGGGCTAAGGTGGCCTTTTTCTGAATAGTGGGCTCCACACACGTGCGGCCGGGATCACACGCACGTGCGTCTGGGCCATTGTTATTGTCCATGCGTGCGGTACTTTTCTGGTTTGTCTCTCTCCTCTCTTTCACTTCGCTTCCACCCAAAATCTCTAAACCTAACCCTAAATTACTCAAATCTCCAATTTTATTCCCATTTTCTTACCCTAGGGTTCCCCGAATTGGAATTTCTGAATCCCTTGGATTATGGACTGATTACTATGCATGTGTGGATGATTATTTCTTATCTTTGAGTATCGTTTGGTTAATAATTTTTATTAATCCAGCCCTATCATGTGTAGGCCCGAACCCGCATAGATTCCCCTTAATTGAATGTTTGGACTTTCATGTGGGATATGGAATTTGTGTAATTGTTTATGAAAAAACGTGATCTTAAGCCTGAAATCTCGCACATCGTATTTGAATTTCATGTCCTGCATCAGATTTTGCGTGAGATTCTACCAAGTACGACAAGTCCAGATAGTCTATAACTCCATTTATTTAGAAGTGTGCAATTGGCATGGGCAATGCTACTAATCAGCTTCCTCAAAATTTGAATGCCAAACTGGGCCTTGAGAGATCTAGATACTTACATTCTTTCCTGGAATTGTAGGACTCCATAGAACTTGATATTTTCTGAATGCACCATTGAGAAAATAGCAGAGGGATGTGGATATAGGTCGTAACAGCCAGCCTTATGGCCATCACAATATAGGCTGTAATGGCCGTTATGGAAATAGTGTGCCATAACGGCCGTTACATAAAGGTAATAGTGGCAAGCAACCCTTACACGTTATAGGGTCGTAATAGTTGTTACAGAAAAAAATGACTCATAACAGCCGTTACAAAAAAAAAAAAAAAAAAAAAAAAAGGACCCATAACAACTGTTATGGCCCTCATAACGGTCTGTTACGCTCCCGTAAAGAACATAATGGCTTTGCAACGGTCCATTATGGGGCTGATACAGGTTTTTTGGATTTTTTTTTTTCAATAAAAAGAAAAAGTTTTTATTCAATAAAGAGAAAAAGAAAAAGAAAAAAAAAGATACCGTAACGACCATTACAACATGTATCGTAAAGGTATTGGTGGCGGCGTGGCCGTTACGGCCACCATTATTGTTATGGAGAACCTTGGTTATGGCCCCTGTAAAGGTCTTCTTTTTATTTTTATTTTTATTTTTATAATAAAGAAAAACTGTATCAGCCCTGTATCAACCCATTATGGGCGCGTCACAGCCATTACAAGCCTTTTTTTTTTTTTTTTTTCAAATCAGGTTTTACAGCACTATATTGCATAATTGGCACCACCGTTACCATCACGTAACAAAGGTTACTTACCCTTCTTTTTTAAAAATAAAAAAATAAAAAAAATTTAATACCACAAGGTCTCTACAAATGGGGGAGGGGTGAAAGCGTGTGGTCTTGACAGATTGTGTGTTTTAAGACTCAATATGAATCTCCACTTGGCCATCATGGACATCAAAGTTCACGAGGTCGGCTGGTTAAACTGAGAATCCACTTGCTTTTGGCCTTGTTAATAAAATTCTTGCTATCAATAAAGAGGGTGATCATCAGGCTTACATGTGCAGTTTGCTACCCTTGTACAACAGCCACATGACTATTTGATTTCTTTATTAATGACTTCCATCTTCTTTCAAAAAAATTAATGCTTCCATCTTCATGTAAGTGTGAACTCAAATATGTACATCACATAAAGGATAAGTTAATAAGTTCCAAATAAAAGATATTATCAAAGACCAGCCTAACATGCAAACTTGAGAAGTGGTGAAACTATATAGATCTAAAAATCATCAAATACTATCAAAATATAAAAATAAAAGCCCAAATGTCATCATCTAAGCCTTGTCCCAATCAAATGGGGTCGATTACATGAATCTTGTTCTGCCATTCCACTCTATCAATGGTCATACCTTCGGTTAGACCATATATCATCAAGTCTTTTCTAACTACCTCCATCCACGTCCTTTTAGGCCTTTCTCACGCCCTTCTAGGGCTTTCAAATTGTACCAACTCACTCTTAACTGAAGTGGTTCGTGGTCTACATTGCATATGACCAAACCATCTAAGTCTACTTCCCCTCATCTTGTTACCTATTGATGCTACTCCTAAGTTCCCTCAAATGCATTCATTTCTAATTCTATCATTCCTCCTCTTGTCACTCATCCATCTCCACATCCTCATTTCAGCTACAATCGTCCTATGAACATGTTGTTCCTTAATTGCCCAACATTCTGTTCCATAGAGCATGGTTGGTCTTATAGCATTTATTCTAGCTCAAACTTGGAATTCAATCAATTGACAAAAAATGTCCTTTGATGCTAAAAAAAAAAAAAGATACCCCGGATCTTCTTGCAACACATTAATAAGTTAAGTTAGGACTCATGAGATTCTTGTGAATTTTCTATATGCACTAACTAAAGTCTAAAGACCAGCAGTCTTAAACAATTCGATATGTGTTTGCAGGATTACTTCAAACCAATAATTCATAAACATCATCGCATCTCCGCATTTCAACATTGCCAAATACTTATGGTGTCTCTAAAGCAATCGAAAATCAACATAATTTACTACTACTTAACAATTTATTCACCAATGGCATCATTAAATACCACATCCATTCACTGCCTCAGTAGCTAAATTCATGAGACCAGTTGTCTTAACTGACCAGTTATATACTTGAAGAATTACTCTTATTTCAGTGGGGTCCATCACTGACAAACAACTTATCTAGTAACTTTACATCAATCCTATCCTTGAAAAACTATTCGGCATTGGCATTATTAATGTCATGACTACTTGTTGCCCTTTCTTTTTCTTTTTCTTTTTTCCCCAGAGGATTCAAATCCTTGTTTTATATATATATATATATATATATATATATAGATATATATATATATATATAGATATATATATATATATATATATATATATATATATATATATATATATGACTCCATTGTCTCGTGGATATCCCTTGTTAATGTCAGTTTAAGGTTGAATACTGAACACTCTCTGTACAAGTGAGTGCACACATGAATCTATCTTGAATGGGAGTGTTTATGTCTCACTAGTATGCTAATGCATGTGGACTATGGGTATGTCCAAAATTCTACATTTGAAGTAATGACATTACAGTCACAAAACCATCAACATTCGGGCCAAGCAGTCAACAAGATAGCTGAAATACAGTAAGTATTAGCATACTGTTTGAAGCTGTTCTTTTGATACATCTATCTAGTGCAGATCATTAGCATCTTCTGAATAACATGGATTGCTTAATTATCCGAAAATATCAAGAGATGAATTCATAAGCGAAACTGTAGCACAAGATCATGGATAGAATCAAAATCTCATGGCTGCAGTTTGCACCTAGAAAATGACATAATAAATGCCAAATTGAGAACATTCTTTACTTCCTTGCATGATAATCCTCTGTAAACATTAAATAACAGTCTAACAGAACCATCTCAGAGAGTCATTCTGCAATCATCACAGAAATCACATAACGGTATTCCCAAAAAAGAAGACAACACAAGAACACCCCATGGCAAAAACAACTTCACCCAAAAATCATTTGCTACAAGATTCAAATAATATGACCAATTAATAAAAACCCACAGATTGGTAGTCCTCTTATCTCCAGAAATTCCCATATAGATATCATCTCCACAACAGAAAATAAAAGATTGAAAATTTCACAGGAGGATAAAAATAGGAACCCAATTTCCTAGAACAATCAATCAATCAATTGAGAGAAGAGAAATGAGTTGAAGATACAGACCTTGGAGTATCATCAGCCGCAGAATCCGCCTTCCTCCAATTCCTCTCCGTCCGATCCTCAGGCATACTGGTCCGCCCATTCCCACTCCCGAAACTCTTCTTCCCGAAAGACGGCCCATCACTAGACACAGCAGAGGGACTCATCTCCTTAATTTTCATAGACTCCAGCTGCTCATCAATTATCTTCCAATCTTGCCCCTTCTCTGCCAAAACTTCCTCTCTCGGTCGTGCCGCACCGAATGGGTTTGAACCCTTGCTCTTTCCTGGCCCCTGCTGTGGATCGCCGTTGGTCACAGGCAGTGTCCGAGGCTGCAGGTTAAGCCGGGGTCGCCCGCCACTCCCTTCTTCCCTTCTCTTGCCCCACGCATCCGAACCACTCCCTTCCTCCCTTTTCTTGCCCCACGCATCCGAACCACTCCCTTCCTCCCTTTTCTTGCCCCACGAATCAGAACCACTCCCTTCCTCCCTTTTCCTGCCCCATGAATCCGAATCAGCACCACCGTTGGTTCCCTCCTTGTGGAAAATATCAAACCCGCCCTTCCTATCCTTAAAACCCTCAAACCCGCCGCTGCCGGCCCGCCGGCCCTCTGGCACAGGAGCATGGCTCTTGGTGGAAACCCAGCTGTCAGATTCGTCTGCACGGGACTGAGAGTCAAAGAAACCACCCCTATCCCTACGATCGAACGAGGGGGGCGGGGCCGATTTCTTCGAAGCACCCCAGTCATCGATCTCATCAGCACGGGAAGGACCGCTGTTGATGGTGTTGTTGCGGCGGGGGGCCTGGTCCTCGGTCGGGTACCTGCGGGGCCCAGAAGAGCTGTAGGAATTGAAGGCGCCGCCGATGCGGGAGGAGGAGCGTTCAAGCTCTTCAGCAGTGCGCTGGCGGGGTCCGGTGGGAAGGAGGAGTTGCTCATCGGGGGTGAGGCCTTTGGTAAGAAGAGAGCTGGTTGTCTTGCCAGAGCCGTGGGTGACTTGTTTTCCGATGGTGAACTCGGAAAGCGATACCGGCTGAGATTTCTTCTTCTTGGAGGGTTTGGTGGTGACGGCAGCTGCAAGGGATGGGAAATCGGCGAGTGGTTGTTGAGTTGACTCGGACGAGTCGAGGAATAGCTCGTTTTCTCTGTCTTTCAGCTGCTGCTCTTGGAGGATATGGTCCTTGGCTTCTTGCTCCTCGGAATCCAGAGCCCAAGCTCCTGGCTTTCCCCATGCTGAAACCGTTGCCATTCTCTCTCTCTCTCTCTCTCTCTCAATCTCTCTCTCAATCTCTATCTCTTTATGGGTTGTTATTCTACGCAAGTAAGCGGTTTCTATAAAAAATACTTTTATACATCCTCGGAAACGCTTGGATCCCACGAACGCCGTTTGCCGTACTAAGTAAACTCTGTGAGGCCCACACGTGATTTATGTGTCTTATCCACACCGTCCATCAGTTTTTTCAGATCATTTTAGGCCATGATCCCAAAATTGAAACATATCCAATTCTCAAGTGGACCACAATCACAGAAAAAATTGTATAAATGACGCCCACCGTTGAAACCTTCTTAGGGCCCACAGTGATTTTTATTTGTCATCCAACCTGTTCACAACGTCACATAGACCTGGAAGCTTGACCCCAAAACTTCTGCCGCCGCAAAGAAGTTTACAACAGTAATCGCTCAATTCACAATGTTTCCTGTGTTGTGATGTATTTGAGCTTTTGATATGTTTCAATATCGGGATCATACCTAAAATGATCTGGGAAAACTGATGGACGGAATGGATCAGAAACATACATCACGATGGGCCCCCACAGAATTTACTCAAGGTTAATGAGATTTACTTAATATGCAATCCGCGTTCTACTTTCACTAACGTAGGAGAAACAAAAATTGCGAGGATGAAATCCGGAGCGCCCATCACATACATCGTACCCTTTTGGACGTTCATTCCAAAAATCATGATGCTTCAACACTTAGGTAGGTAATTCGAAAAGTTTTATGCTTAAAACCACTAAATTCTTTTAATGTGGCCTAACTAAGTTTTAAAATACTGTCATTTTTGTCTAATGGTTTCGTCCTGATAAGGAACGTCAGATGAATGGATTGGATGGCATATAAACACCATAGTGAAGCCCTACGCAAAACTTATAGTGACCATTACAGACCAACTGTTTCGTGTAGCATGGCCCACCTGAATTTGGATGGTAGCAATTATTTGGTTCAATGGTTAATATAACACACCGTACCTGATGGACGGAGCAGATCCCATGAAAGCTCCAGACACGTGGCTTCCGGTTGGCGAAAGTAATATAGCGCAAGTTATCCTAGCACGGCTCTTCTGTCTTGAGTTGAGTTGGCAGGGGCTTCCTAATCCCACCGCGTGTAGGATAGTCCCGCCCTAATGCCTTTTGGGAGTTATTTGATACTCCGACTGCGTATGTCGTTTGATACGTAGGCACTTAAAAATGTCACATGTGGCATATATTAAACAAAAATAATCCGACTATTTAAGTAAAAGTATAAAAATCAAATTGTCTGAACAATTCTAACCACTTTATCATCGACACTTGTTTTGGAAATAAGACCATTGGATATTTTCATTTCTAACCGTCCAATATACATCCATCAATATAATATTTCAATAACTAAATAAGATTAATATTTTGCTCAGTGTACATGCAATCTGGTGCTCATAGTTTGGACGGCTTAGTTTGAATTATCTGTATGACATTTGAGGAGTTGCTGAATGACTTTTTTAAAAACTACTCACGTATCAACCACCACACTCTGCCAGAGTATCAAAGTATTTCCTAATCCTACCTTGGAGTAGGACGCAAACCAGGGCTGTCCGTCTATTACTTGGAAGCGGACGGGCTGTGTTGACGTCACCAAGTTCTGTGGGTCCCTTTAAGAGGTATGTTTTATATCCAAACCGTCCGTATATTTGGCGAGCATTTCTTAATGCTTGAACCGAAAAATGAGACAGATCCAAATATCAAGTGGACCACACTGCAAAAAATAGTGGGGAATCGAATGTTTATCATTAAAAATCCTTTTGGTGTCACAAAAACTTTGGATCAATACGATATTTGTTTTTAATCTCCATTCAAGTCCGTGTGACCTTATAAACAGATTGAATGAAAAATAAATATTATAATAGACCCTACCAATATTTTAACGGTGAGAATCATTGTCCATATTGCTATTTGTGGTGTGGTCCACTTGAGCTTTGGACATAAAGAATTTTTTAACACATGTTCTAAAATATCTGGCCAAATGGATGAACGGTGTAGATATAATAAATACCATTGCGAGGCGATGTAACTTTGATCTGTTTAAACCGTTGGTATAACTCGGAGCTCGATTAGCGTCGGTAGCGTCGGCGCTCGCCTTCGCACGACACGTACCTACACTAGCCTGGTCGGTGGTGTGGTGCACCAGCTAACCGGCTTCCCTATTACTTGGGTTAATCTAAGCAGGCGGAAGCCAAATTCAACCGTGATGTTGATGTGTCGTCCAACACTCTGGAAAAGTAAAACACAAAGGTTATCATTATCCAAAAATTCGGTGGGCCTTGAGAAGGTTTCAATGGTGGATTTTAACCCTATCAAGAACGTAGGCTTGTGCCACATCTGGTTTTAACACTCAAATTTTGACTCACTAATACTTATCATTCAGCTCACGTAACAGGAAAAGGCCAAAGCATTCAAAAGCGATGAGAATTTATGTCTTTCCGACTTGGAAAGACAAATAACCCATCTGACTGACTTCCTCTCCAATCAGTCTCTTATTTAGAATTAAAGAGATGCAAGGCCTGCTTGGTGCATTGGATTAAATGGTAAGGAATTCTATTAGATTGAGATTAACATTATTATTATACAATTATTGCATGTTTAGAAATACTATAATATTTTAACCATCCAATGCTCATGTCTGGGGTTAAATTCTTCCTAGGGCAAAAACAAAATATCCACTAAAAACTTTATTTGATTGTCTATGGAATTATAATTAACTAACTAAATTCACAACTGATGTTGGTCAATTGCACATGTATATGACTCTAATAATAAGTGTAAAGGATACATATAGATGGTTTGCAAGGATAAAACACATGTATTATGTGGGGCCCATGATGTAATGGATTTGATCTCGCACCGGACTAAATATAATTACTTTTCACTCAATGATCTTTCTTCTCGTGCTTTCCAAATGTTAGGTAGAATTTGTACGGAACCTAATACGATTCCATCCCACTTAATTTCTTCTAAGCCCACGTACCAAACAGCCCCATAGGCTTGAATAAATCCCCTAGAGTCGATAAACCTTAGAGACTCAACGGCTTAACAGGGAGGGAGCCAAGTGTGGTATATATATGCTGTAGTAGCAAGCGCAACTAGGCCCTTTCCTGGCTTACTGGATCACACCACTACAGACCAACTGCCATCCATTGCAGCAGAGCCAGAGGCGTCTCTCTGGGGTGGATGCAACACAGATACCCCAGTCAGCGTGTGGACTTGAAGGAGCCGGTTGATCCATTTAGCTGGGCTCCAACCTGTATGTGTTTCTCTTGATGCGGTGGGACAGGGGTAATAGCATACTGGGTGACGCCCTGGCTGTGGGGCTCACCTTGATGTATGCCTTGTATATTCACTCCATCCATTCATTTTTCTAGGTCACTTTAGGGCATGGTACCAAAAATGAGGCAGATCCAAACCTCAGGTGGACCACACCACTGAAAAACAGTAGTTATTGAATGCTTGCCATTAAAAACATCCTAGGGCTCACTGTAGTGTTTATTTTCTATCAATCCTGTTGATAAGGTCATATAGACCTAGATGAAGGGAAAACACAAATAGCAGCTTGATCCAAAACTTTTGTAGCCAAAAAGTTTTCAATGGTGGGAATTCAATCCCTATTGTGTGGCCCACATGAGATTTTGATCTAACTCATTTTTCGGACCATCCCCTGAAATGATCTAGCAAAAAGGATGGATGCCTTGGACATACAGCAAATTCATCAAGGTGGGCCACACGGCTAGGGCCTCACCCACTAAGCTCTTACATGTGTCTCACCTTAATCCATGCCCCCTCGTGAATAGGCATGCCCATTTAGGTTGGTGCAGCAGGGGTTTGGCATTAACTTAGAGATGATTACATAATCTTAGTATTGAAATTTGTGGTTTTTGAAAAATCAAATATTCAAAAAATTTCAAGATTTTCAAAACGCTTTTGGAAATTTCAAATTAAAAAGCGCAATATATGCTTTTGTCCCCACATTGGAAATGAAAAGAGGAAAATTGTGGTTTATATGTGGAGGTGTGTATAATATTCGTACTTGGAGCTTTGGAGATTGAGATGCTCGGGTTACATGTTCCAGTGCTATTTGAACCCACGAGTGTGAGCAGTGTGGCTGTAATGGCGCTAGTTGGCGCACTTTGCATCATTGTGAGACCGTGTGAGTGATCTAGTATGAGTTTAGGTGTGATTGGTCTGAAATGAGCCAGAGTTTTATAGATAACTGAGAACGGTCGAATTATTAATCCGAAATGGTCAGTCATTTTTTAAAATGACTAGCAGCATTGAAATCCACAACGGTCCGCAAAATGATGAGCCATGATGATCCAACGGTCAAATATTTCAATGTGACGATCAGAAACGGCTCAAATTAATGATTAATGGTCAGAAATATTTTTCAAATGTTCTGAACCATTGATGACCACCTATCAACGGTCCACTCCCTAGTGCTTATATAAAATGGACCATTTCGATCCAAATTCCATCAACTTAAAAAAACACGTCTCTCCTCATCCATTAGATCCTCTAGATAGCATCTTCGTCTTAGAATACTGTTAACACATCCACTGTTTGATTCTGCAAGAAGATTTGCTGCGTTAAATTGTTCATAAGTAGATCCTTCGCGATTGCTGCATGCAAGACTTGTCTTATCTTGGAAGCAATTCACCTATAACCCATCAGCAATTGATAAGGAGGAGAATCACACTTTAAGGACATCGTAAATTTTATGTGATTCAGCCAAGTGAAGCGAAAATAATTAACCTTATTAATTTGTTATTTTTCAGTATTTCCAACACCTAGCCAATGGTATGCTTTAATGTCCGCAAGGTTATGAGTTTATAAGGGGCCCCACTCTTCAATGGCCATTAATCTCATGTACCCCATGTGGATAGGCGATTCTGGGAGGATCTTTACGATGAGACATTTCCTACCTTTGATGATGGCCTGTAAATTTTACCTTTAGTGAAAGATAGTTGACATTTTATAAAGGTTAGAAGAGATTTTTTATCCGCGGCTGCAATACAAAGTGCTGACTAACTCGATGATACCATGTATATTGTTACCAACCTTATATTTCTATCTTTCTAATTTGTTAAATAAACAACAATAGCTGAGGGCTCTTTACTTTTTGCCCACACCTACATATGTGAAGATAATCCAAATGCTTATGATACTATGATTTTAATGGATACTTTGTCATGATCTAATATTCAAGCCGAACTCGAATCAATTAAGTGTAGACACTCCACCCTAAATAAGGTGACCGACCACACCGGATTTGAACAACATCCAAAATGGAAAACTAAAATTCTAGAACCTAAAATCCAAAAACCCTATAACCCCAAAACGTTAGAACCTGAACTTGGACACCAAAACCCTATAACCTTAGAACATGAAATCCAAAAACCAAAACCTTAAAACCCTAGAATTTTGGTAGGGGCATACAGAGAGAGCCTTCCTCATCTAAACCATCCGAGTTGACTTAACATATTCTAAACCCACAATCGTTCTTCATCAACCATTATACCAGTCGAGATCTTGCAAAGTAGGTTTGGTATTTAAGATATCCAATCACCTCTATTATAATGTTGGGTCTCTTCTTTTCCCTCTCACATCTTCTCAGTGCATGATCACCCCATGCCACTTTCTACTGCTTTACTATTATATTTCCTTTATACGGCAACATCTCCCTCCTAATACACCCCCTTGTTACATTTTTTTTTTTTCCAACGTAAGCTCTCTATCTTGTCGAGCAATCAAATCCTAACACAATGGAAATCAGGAATTAGCTTGTTGTGTAATAATTGTTTCCTATGTCATGATTGCAGTCGAGCATAACTGTCTCCTTAGTCAAGTTTGCAGTTCAGCAATAAGTAGTTTTTTGTTTTGGATCTTGTCCACAACTAGATTGAATAAAAAAATTAGAGCTAAAAATCTTCAAGAATCCATGAATTATACAAAGTAAAGACCACACATTTGTGTGGGCAGAAAATTCATGAATCTTACAAAGTAGAGACCACACATTCATATGAGTAGAGAACAACGCCTAACCCTTTTCTCCTTTGTCACTAAGGCCCTTACTTAGAATCCTTGACTATATACAAATCGTACAAGTTACTTAAATCAAGGAGTTTATGACTCCCTAACTCATCATGGTTCTAGCTTCGGTAGATTCTAAGGCTATCGACTAGTGGCAACTCCAAGTCTCTTCAAGTACTCTTTGTAGAAGTCACACATTATCTAGCAAAAGCACTAGGGCTGAAAGTTGGGCGGGTTGGTGCTCAACCCTAGCCCAACCCAAGATTCCTATACCTCAACCCTAACCCAACCCAAACCAACCTCGGGTTGGGAATTCTCAACCCAAGCCCAACCCAAGCGGGCTCGGTCGGGTAGATATATGCTAATATTTTCATTATTACATTAGTCTATTATATTTTCAATGCATGTCTTTTTTTTATACCTATAATTTTATTAATTATATATATCGTAAAGAAGTTCATTTTTTCTAAACAAACAAGCTAAAATATAGGACTACTACTCCTTTAAAAGTCATATTGTGTATCAAGAAATCTATTTGGGATAGAGAAATCTGGTGTATCTTGTTAGCATGAGTCATCGGAAATGGCCTGTACAGATGAAACCCGACGGCTTTGGAATTTTATGTGCCTTCAACACAGACGATCCACACTCGATTATAATTAATTTATAAGGAACTTATATATTGATTAGGTTCGGGTTGGGTCGAGCAACCCAAGACCTCAACCCGAGCCCAATCCAAGTTTTATCGGGTTGGTGTTTGTATGGCCCAAGCCCGAGATCAAACCCAATACATCCTGGTCACGGGTCGGTCGGGTTGAACCTGCCCAACTTTCAACCCTAAAAAGCACCTACTAGGTTGGTGACCTACACGACAACATATTTGGCAACTCCATTAAGAAGACAATAATATCTAGGCTCAACTCGAAACATTAGATTTTTTTTTTATTTTTTTTTTTGAGATTTTAGTTATAGTGTATTTACTTTTCTTGCACTTTACTTTCTAGTACTTTATCATGCTTGAGTTTCTTTCAAATATTATTATTATTTTTTGTATACTTCATAAATCAGGATCAATTGCACCACTTACATTCATACCGCGAGCACCTTACACTATGTAGGAACCTACCAGACTCGTAGGGGATTCCTCTATGATCTAAATCATTGACAAGGCCTGCGAAAAACATTGTCTAAGAACATACCAAAGATCGATCCACTCGGATAAGGAGGCATATCACTTAAGAAAATTAAAGTTGGGAAGCCCTAGTTCCTTCATATACTTTCATGTTGTTGGTACATTTCTATTATAAACAAGGGCAGAAAAAAACAACAAAAATAAAATAAAATAAAATTTTCAAAAATATAATAATACAAAAATCCTAAAACCATAAAAATATCAGAAAACAAATGAAAAAGAAGGGAAAAGAAAAAATGTCTATTACCATCATTGGGCCCAAAAGCAACCAAGGAGTTAGATGTTTTAAAAAACCTACAACAATCACCCCTCACAGTCCTAACCTCGCTTGACCTTATGTGGCCATGACAAACCAAGAAGACATGCTTGCACCTTCCTTGGCCCCAGAACTATTGACACATGCAATCAGTGGAACCTCGACAAACCCTTCCATGGCGAACAAAGCTCAAAGTAGAGGTGGCATCGAGTCAAGTCAGACCGAGTTAGGTCTAACTTGACTCAATCCAATTTTGTCAAATACCTAACTCGAACTCGATCCAACTCGGGACTGAGTTTAGAGGGCCTGACTTGATCCGAATTAGATCTTGGCTGGGTTAACCCAAACCAAGTCCGACTCGGTCAGAGATACCGTGTCGAATTGAGTTGGCTACAATTTGGATCGGGTCAATGGGTCATCAGGCTAGCTGGCCAGGCATTCGAAAAAGATCGAGTCGGCCCGGATGCACCATAGTGTGCCTAGGCCACTCAAAGCCATCCATTTGATGTTTTATTTAATTAAAACAATAAAAAATAAATAAATGATACCTGAAATTGAGCTTGAATGGGTTGGGTGGAGGAGAGAGAGAGAGAGAGAGAGAGAGAGAGAGAGAGAGAGAGCAGGATGAGCTCGAAATCGAGCCGAATGGTGGATGGGTGATGTTGTGCCGTGTGCGAATAGGTGGAGGAGAGAGGAGGAGGAGGAGGAGGATGGGTGTTGTTGTGCGGCTGTGTCGGAGTAGGGGGTTCTAGGATTGGGTTGGGTGCGACGAGGTTACTACTAAGGTTAGGATAGAGAGAATGGGTGTAAGACATGTGTCCTAGTTCGTACCGTTCCATTGGCTTCCACTGTCCTTTCGACAGAATTTCGGCAACCCTCGACCCGTATCCGACGTTTGCACGCGATCTTAAACCGGGTCACTCATACTGGAGTCGGTTCGAACCGAAACTTGTACCATTACGACCGCATCGTCACCGCGGTTCCAACGTCGTGTCTTACATACTGATCCGGTACCCTGGCAGGGGGATGTGGACCCGCATTCAGTTCGAAGAAAACACCGCGTTGCAAATCTTAAGAGAATCCATCACATCAAATGTCAAGTACACTCCCATCACTCACCATCACTTCTCTCCCATCATCTCTCTCTCTCTCTCTCTCTCTCTCTCTCTCTCATTTCTCCCAAGCTCTATGGGAGCAACTCACGTCCATGGCTTCCATGGGAAAGAGTAGTGTGGCACACCTTTCTACCACCCGATCCCACCATCCTAAGCCAATCTCAACCATTGAAATTGTCCATTTGGGACTCTATCATGCATTGGCGATAGAAGGAAGGAGAGATCTCGAGGTGGGTGATTTTATTACTTGATTTGTGATTTGAGAGCCACATATGTGGACCCATCTTGATATATGTGTTGTATAGAGGGGCCCATAGTAGTGGGGTCCCTCCTATTTCCACCAATCTTTCCTTTTTTTTCTCTATTTCTCCCTCTCCTCTTTTGGTGTTGGAACGTGGACCCACCTTGAAAGATGGTGCTGGACGTGGGACCCACCAGTCATGTGTGTATTATCCACACCATCTAACCATTGGTGGCCCACCCTGATAGCATATCTGTGGTGGGGCCCACCTTAAATATATGTGTGATCCAACCACCCAGCGTCCAGGGATGCTGGACGATGCCACAAGGTGAAAAGTGAACTGACAGTGTTGTGTACGGACAAGTAAACAGAGTTTTAGTTTGATTTTTTTTCAACTTTGGATGGACCACTCCTACAGGCCCCAACTTGATGTATCAATCCAATCCACACCGTCCATTCTATTCCCCATGTCATTTTAGGCGTTGAGCCGAAAAATGAAGTCAATTTGACTATCTGGCGGGCCATAGCTTAGAAAACAGTAGTTTTCACCGTTAAAATGCACTTTGATATTTATACACCTCCAAAACATATTGAAAATTGGGATTGTTTGGTCTGTCTTGAGACATGGAATGCAGTGGATGGGTTAGATTCACCTGATGTGGGCCCCATGTACAAAAAACCCCAAAAATTCTATTTTTTTCAAAAAAAAATACAAACATTAGGCAGCGCCTGCTGCTGCTGCAGCAGGACGCTGCAGCGTCATTGCGGGCGGGAGGAAGGTAGGGACCCACGGCCCTGCTGTGGGCCCAACCATGATGTATATTCGATATCCACACCGTTCATCGGGTGGGCCACTTCCCCAAGTGGACCCACTCCAAAAATCAATCTGATCGGACTCAGATGGCCCACATCACAGGAAACAGTGGGGTCTAATGGCTACCATTAGAACCCCCTTTTTGCATCACCACAGATGTTTTGGGTCAATAGGAAATTTGTTTTTCCTTCTGTCCAGGTCAGCGTGACCTTACCAACAGGTTGGACGACATTCAAACATTATGGTGGGCCCCATGTGGGACCCACCAGTGATGTGTGTGTTTTACTTACACCGTCCACACCTAGACGGTGGGACCACCCCACCTGTGGGGCTGATGTGTGTGCGTGTGCGCGTGCGCGTGTGTGTATATATATATATTATATTATATATATTATATATATTATATATAGATTTTAGATTATGTTATATTATATGTACATGATTGTGGGACTTCATGGGACCCACCATAATGCATGTGTTGCATCTAAGCTGTCCATCCATTTTGAAAGCTCATTTCACGGCGTGAGCTAAAGAATGAGTTAGATCCATAGCTCATGTGGACCCCGCCCTTGGTGCATGTGTTGCATTGAAACCGTCCAACCATTTGGCAAGCTTGTCTTAACAGGCTTGAGACTAAAAATAAGTCAGATCTAAAGTTCAAGTGGACCCCACCATTCAAGGTAGTGGACAATGATGTCCATTATTCAAAATTTCTAAGGGCCATGGGAGTTTCCCTATTAAGCTGATATTTTGTTCCACTTCATCTATCATTACGTTAATTTATGAACATGTTGGATGGAAAACATAGGTTATGGTGGACATTAGGAACTTAAATGGTGGAAATCATTATCACCACTTTTATTTGGGTGTGGCCCGTTTGATATACATGGGGCCCAGTGGTGTGGCCTATTTGATGTACGTATGACCATGTGAGGAGGCCCATCTTGATGTATTGTGACCTATCCAGTGGGGCCCACCTTAATGTATAGGAGGCCCATGTTATGAGGCCCACTTTAATGTATTTTGTGGTTCATTCGAGGTGCCCATCTTGATGCATGCACTCCTTATTCACATTGTCCAGTAGCTACTGGATGATGGGGCCCTCCTTACTATATGATATTATGTGTTGAATAAGCATACCGTCTATATGCAGTGTGGGCCAGCATGATGTATTTATTTATCCTCACCGCCCAATCTCTGGCCGTGGGATGTGGAACCCATGTGACATATGTATTTTGTTCCATGCAACTCATCTGTGTGAGGCCCACCTTGATGCATCCATTGTACACATGGATCCCACATGATATATATGTTTTTATATCCATACTGTCCAACTATTCAGATGGGATGCACCATGATGTATTTTTATCCACGCCATCCAGGGCAGGCACCCCATTATGATATATATCAGGGCCCATGGGTTGAGGCCCATTGAGATGTATTCAAAGCCCATTTGGTAAGGCCCATTGTAATGTATTTGGAACCCATGAGCAGAGCCCACCTCATATGTTCCACCTTAACCGTCTAGGTCATATAGGGCCAGCCTCGATGTATGTTTTACTCACTCCGTCCGTGGGATGTGTGACCCACTAGATGTATGCTTTCTATATCCACACTAACCATCTGGTGGGGCCCATCTGCTGCATGTGCAGGGCCTACATATTGTACATTTGTGCAGCCCATTGATGCAACCCACTTGATGTGCATGAGCCTCATTAGTGCGACCCATTGATGCAAGGCCTGTTATGATATGTTAGTGGCCCATGGTTGAGGCCCATTAAGATGTGTTTATGACCCATTTGGTAAGGCCCACAGAGATGTATTTTTGGCCCATGCGTCGAGGCCCATTGCGACGTATTTTTGGCCCGTATGTCATATCCCATTATGTCATGTTTCCAGCCCAGTTATCGAGGCCCGACTTGATGTGTAAGGCCCATTAGTGCGGCCCATTGATGCGACCCACCGTGAGGTGCATATTAGGCTAATGGTGCGGCCCAACGTATCGACCCACCGTGGTGTAGGCCCATCTGCTGCATGTGTAAGGCCCACCTGTGATGACTATTTAAGGCCACCTGTTGGACATTTGGGCCCACCTTATGTTTGACTCTACATGGGCCACTACTTGGGAGCAATGTTGGTTGAATATCCACATTGATGGGCAATGACGGTTAGATGTCCTTATTGTAACCTTCCCTTAGGCCTTGTTAGGCCCATTCTCTTCGTGGGTTAACCCAAACAAGTGGGCCCCATTCGCCATAGATACATGGCTTCGTGCTATCGGATTGATATAACCACGGACGAGAGCCGATCTTTACATTATTGTTGATTAGTTGTCCATCTATGGACCCTGCCTTGTTTATACATGTTGATTATCAGTACCGATTATCAAGGCCGATCCCGAGTGTCGATTCCGAGTATTGAGGCCGAATATCGAGGCCGCTTGTTGAGACCCAATGCGATGTATATGCGGCCTATATTTGAGGACCGTTGTAATGTGCATTCAGGCCGTGTTTAAGGCCTAATATGATATATATGAGGCCAATGCGATGAGGCCTATTGGGATGCATTTGAGGACCAGGCTATGGAGCCCATTATGATATATGTTAGGCCCATGAGAAAGGCCCATTGTGATGTATTCATGGCCCATGATGCATGGCCTGTTTGATGTATTCGAGACCCATGTGCAGGGCCCACATGTCATGTATTTGAGGCCCATGAGCAGGGCCCGCCTGTTGTGTATATGTGTCCCTTGAGTAAGGCCCAATATGTTGTATATTAGGCCTTTGTGTGAGGCCGTGGGTCCATTATATATTTGGCTCTATGTGGGCCATTCCTTGGGGGTAATGTTGGTTAAATGTCCGCATTGTCGAGATCGATTGTCGATGCCGATTGTTAATACCGGTTATAAGTATGTGACAACATAGCATCATGATACATGCCCATACGCTTCATCTGCATCTTTGTTAGAGATGTGGTTGATCATTGCATATGTCATTGAGTATGTTGTTATGAGACTCCCTGATAGGCAGAGGTTATCTCACATGAGCACGCGGTATGCGTAAGATTGATGCATGACTGGATTGTATGACTCATGCATCTCGCATTATGATTACTGTACGCCCTAGCGACATCAAGGCCATAGCCTCTACAAGCATATCGGGATGGCCAAATGGGGACACCGAAAATGTTTGGTTCTAGCATACGGGCGTCATAGATGTCCCTGGGTGAAAATCCCTAAACCTTCGTGGCCAGGAGACGCCCCAACGTCGAGACCGAGTGGATACATGAGTGCCCTAGTGTCGAATACCAGGAGGCCACGTCTCCCATTATGTTGTGGTTGGTTGGGAGGGGGTGTGGCCTTACCCGCCTGTGGGTAGGGGGTAATACTAGGCTGAGTTTGACCAGCTCGTGAATGGGTCCGCTATCGACATGCCAGATAGGTATTGGCAGACTATTGGCCAGGCGGATAGTGAGGTTTCTTACACTCACTTGAACTGTACGGCTAGGAGAGCGACAGTGCCATTTGGAGTGTACTAAACCTCGATGATGATCCCAGAGAGGAACCATACTGATATGTGAACTTATTGAGTAGGAGTTGCATACTCATGCATTCATTTTATTCACCATCCACTCGGGCTAGTGGTGCACAACTAATTACTGTGTACCTTCGCATGGCTAGGATTTCGGTTAGGCATGCGACTAACCTGAGATCAGGAGTTTACCACATTGGGTCTGGCTATCCAAATTTAGTTATGGGACTGGTTTGGATAGAAGTCCCTTGTGATGGACCCCATAGCCTGCGATACTATGTACTATCATTCTGACTTCACACTCCAGCATGGTCATTCCATTTGCACCACATATTGCATTACATTCATTGCATATGACATTTTGGGTTACTGTGTTTCTGCATTATATAGTCTAAATATGACTGATGCTATTCATGGACTCATCAGGAATTGCATATTGCATCGCATCCTCGGCATCTGATACCTGCCTCTTTACGACTCCTCATTTGCATAGCTATTCTATATTGCGTATTCTGATATTGATTGACTCATGGAATTGTCCGTATTTCCGCTTACTTTGTTATCGTATGATTTATGATCTTGTCAGTATTTCTGTTTACCCTGATAATTCATGATCTTGTCAATATTTCTTCTTATTTCGATATGGTACGATTTATGGATTACCAGTATTTTTGATATTATATGACTATGACATTGCGTTGAATACTTGGCACTTACCTTATGCACACACTTACACCACCCTCTAAGCTTTCTATAAGCTTATGCACGATAGATGCATGCAGGTGATGTTAGGTTGCAGCAGTGTTGAGCTTGGAGCGTGCAACGGTCTTCTGGAGCTTTATTTTTTATTTATGTATTTCTCTTTCGGCATTGTATTCAAATGTTTATATATTAGTGGATATGTGATGATAATGTTGCCTTTGTGATTTGGGTATGCTTGTGGTTATGCTTATTACGAGTTAAATGTACAAAAAAAAACATCCTCCTCATAGCATCCTAGGAACGGAATTTGGCGTATGAACGCTAGGAGCCGAGAATGGGGTACTGCGGAGGCTGTCAGCATCGGATTCGGTGATTAAAAATTTTGTGAGCCTAGTTTCTGAGTTTGGGGCATGACAATGGGGTTATTTTTGTTAGGTTTATATAATACCCGATAACCAGATCAAGTTGGGTTTCAGATCGGGTCGAGTTTGACCGAATTGGGTTTCGGTTCGAGTCAGGTTGAGTTACCATGTAACTTGAACTCGATTCGGTTGGGTTTTGGATCGTGATAGGGCTACTCAATCCAAACTCAACTATGTCATTCGGTTCGGGTCGAGTCGGATCTGATCGAGTTGGATCCACCGAGTTGAGTCGGGTCCTGCCCAGCTCTAGCTCAAAGCATCAAAAGATTAGAGAACCTGCTGACACGATTTTTCTAGGGCGAGGCCGCATCCCTTGTCCAAAATGCATAGGCATAATCACTTGGCACCCTAGTCAATTAATCTCTACAATCTCCTAAAGTATTCAACATTTCCTCTACTTCAACTCTAGCCTTCAACTTTCCCCTCTACTTCTACTCAAAATGCCTAGCCTCTCCCAACCTAGGTGTCATCCAATCATCAATTTTCTTTAACATCTGCTTAGAACATCTAACTGTAGACACCCCACTCCAGGCTGATAATCTGATCATTTTGGATCGAACCAAACCCCATCAACTCACCCAACCTAAACCTTAAAACCTGTAAACCCATCCAAATCATTGAGTCGACTCGCTAGGTCAACCCATTGAGTCAACCCACCTGGTAAGCCTATCTAGCCAACATACCCAGTCGACTCACCTTGTCCAATTGAAGCCCAAAACCACATAAGACCCAAGGACAAACTAGAGCCCATTCAAAGTACGAACCACTAACAAATAGGCACCAACAAAGGAAGAGCCTCCACACACTTAAAGGAGATCAGCTGCTAAAGCAAGGAGTCCCATGTGGCTTGGGCAACACCCAATGTGTTGCCTGTCATGTAGCACTCTCCCTACTTTGGTAGGGGCATTATATGTGTGCTCTTCATCCCCTTTGCAACATTTAACTATGCACAAAGCTAAAGTAACTTCGATGCTCCTCCCGATTAGCCAAAATTACCATCTATGCCATTCGATCAACCAATGAGATCTTGCCACATGGTAATCTCAAGTCTAGACTATTCAAACCATTTCTAACCTTGAACTTGCTAGGAATTACTAGAAAACCCAGTTGGGAGGCTATAAATTGTCCGATCCCCTTCTCATTTTAACACACCTTTTTATTTTCCAAAAGACCAATCTTAGAAACACCAAGACATCTTCCAATCCAGAAGAATCCTAGGAATCTCTCGCTATCCAAGAAACCCATCCACCAAAGGAGAACCAAGCCATTTCATCCCTCCACCAAGGAGATGAAAGAACCTGAAACCATAGCCACCTAAGCAATAAGAGCTTCAATCTAAGTCTCTCAATCCAACCCTTGTGACAAAGCCGTCCACCTTGCCATACGATCCAAGATAAACTTCATCTAGTTCATCATAAGCATTGTGTAACATCCACTCCCCTCTTAACCCCCCTGCTCCTCATATTACTAGCATAATATTTCATACATAATATACATATTTTTTTACCCAGTTAACTCTAGCGTGTTCCTCGGATCTTACCCATCAAAAACTCGAGTCAACTGGTTATTTCGCTCAATAAGTGAGTCAGGGAAGATTTATTTAGCTCAAGACACTACTTGGCAGCGATGGTGTATTACACATGACATTGTATGCACACTGCATACATAGTGCGCAAGAACTAATCCTCAACAATTCGAGTAATCCTGTGAAGTAGAGACCATACATTTGTACGGGCATAATAGGTACCTAACACCTTCTTTCTCTCTAAGCATGGTCCCTTACCTAAAATTTTCAATAGTAGATCGAGTCATTCTTAGGATCGAGAGCCTTTGGGTTCCTCCTCCTAAGCCTTTCTACAAGGTGTAGCTGATTGTGGAATCAGAATAATTAGCTAGTGGCAACTCTAGTTAAATATATCACACATATCCCCCTCTTTTCATCACCACAACCAGACTAGCCCCCTCGTGAGCGTGATTCTCTCCTTCAGGATCCACCGTCCATAAAATGACAACTCCATTGGAGATGTACTAGCCCCACTAGTCGCGACTAGCCCCACTAGTCGCGACCTGACTTGAAAAACAGGATTTCTTGAATTCTTGACATGTAACAGTACTTGCGCATCTCCATCTGCATTCAACATTCATTTTAATCACAAAATAAAAAAAAATCAAAATCATTGCTCCTCTCCAAGTTAGACATCCGTGAGTGAACCCACCCTTTTGTAGCATAATTCGTATATGCTCTTAAACGGCCATGGCCAACCAAGAAGAAGAAAATCATCTTTTACCTACTAGAAGACCTACTAGAAGACCATCCTCAACAATAACAACAACCAATACAAGTCATGCCAGCCACATGCATTTAGGAGTTAGCACATGGGATGAAAGCAATGCGGGAGATGTTACTCCAGTTCATGCAAGCCTAAGCTACAATGGCCAGCAACCAAGCTAGCTCGACAATATAGTAATAACCACTAGCTCTCACATTCCAACATGCATCAAGCTCCATCCAACTACAACCATCAGAATTCATTTAAGACATTTGACACCAGTAATCACAACCCTCAACCTCAGTTCACTTCTTTCAATATCCTCCCCTAAATGGGAGTCAATCTTAAAACAATCCTACAATCGGGATCTCCAGTCAATTTCCAGCCGATCCCATAGGTGGGATTTCCAATCAATTTTCAACAACAGTAGCTTCACCTAACGAAAGCCCAGGGTGAGCATTGGTGGATGCCCACAACGGGGGTTAATGTCAAGCCCAATTTAACCAGTGAATAGCGGTGAATACCCATCAAAGGGGGAACTTCTTGACTTCATAGCCTTCCACGATCGAGAATGCATTCCAATTCCAGTATTCTCCTGCTTAATTTCATTCGGCTCCCCCTCACGGGAGGTATAGGGTTAGAGACATTGACCACCATGCTAAAGATGTGCAACATGACTTACCGTAGAGGACATCAGTCCTTCAAACGAGTCAAACCGAGATGGACAAGTTGCAGGAGCAGCTCTTAGCCATGCAAAACTAACTAAAAAACAACGGGGGGTAGATCTACCCTCAACAAAATTCAGGGACTTATGTCCCTTTCCAGATGCACAAGTACCTCACAACTTTGAGGTGTAAAAATTCAAAAGATATGAAGGCAGCGGCTGTCCGATAGCCCACCTTAAGGCCTTTTGCGGAGAACTAAATGTTGTGGTAGGCAACGAGGGAGTCCTCATCCATTTATTCAAAAAATCTCTGAAAGGCGACACCTTGGACTGATACACCTCTCTAGATTACCACCATATCAAGACATGGGAACAACTCTCTCAGGCTTTTGTTGACCAATTTACATACAATCTTAACATGTCTCCTAGGAGAGTAAACCGGACAACCTTAAGGCATTGAAATGATGAGACATTGTCAGCTTATGTAGGACATTGGCGAGCTATAACTGCCAGAATGAGAATCCCCATCGACGATGAGGAGCAGATCTCCATGATAGTCCACACAGTACACTTGAGTATCTCTGGGTACTTGATCTCATACCCTTATGCAAATTTAACTCAACTTATCTGTGTTGGAGAGCAAGTTAAAGCCAGAATAAGGGTTAAGACGATCTTCCCTTGGCCTCATTAGGATGACCTAGAAAAGCAGAGCAAAGTTGAAGGAGCACTTGTAAGGTATGGGAATAGGAATGGACACGGCTCCACCCAATGTCTGATAGAAATCAACAACATCATTGCCACTGCTTAGGGCAACCAATATGCTCCCCAATAGGGATGCCAACAATTCCAATAGTACCGGCCTCAATAACCCTAACATAGATATCAACCACGTCATCCTCCTTTGCCATAAGTTTTGCCACCACCGCTACAACCACAACCACAATAGTAGTAGTAGCCCAGGGGAAATGCCCAGTATTCGTACTAGAACTGACAGATGGCAAGGGAGCCTAGGAAGTTCACCCTGCTCACAAAAACATATAACCAGATCATAACTATGTTAGTGCAGAACAACTTCTTACTCCTTTACAACCTAGGCCTCATCTGAACCCTTTGCCTCCTAACTACAACGAAAATGAGTACTGCACATACCACTAAGGTCTTGGACATACCACGGATTATTTCTTTTCACTAAGGCACGCGATTTAAAATCTAATAGACAATTGAAAGATTGTTATCGCAACTCTTGAGACAACTCTTGTTGCTCCCACCAACATTCTATACAATCCACTATAGCATCATCCAGGCCCTAGTTCAACAGGTGGCCCGACCTTCAATAGCATGGAGGAAGAATTCCTTAAGTGTATCTTCACTCCCATACAGTCCATCAATATAATCTCTTACAACCGAGCAGTCGTGCCCTTGGTCTTGTGAGGGGCACCCTCGACCCCCTCCACAGATGAACCCATTATCCTCCAAGATGCAAATTTTTTGCATCCTTCTTCACTACCCCTAGTCATGCAAGGATCCTCCTATAATAGTCAGAATTGGGAGCTCGTGGTCTTAAAAAGGTGCTCCCTCCTATTTCGAGCCAGTCGTTCTATAAGGGGCAACTCTGGCCCCTGAACTAACTATTGTACAAGGGGCACCCAACATCAGCCAAAGTTAGGAGCTAGTAGCCTAGGAAGGATCCCCCTTTGCTTACAAGCCCATTATCTTACAAGGGTCTGATCCAACCCCCAAACTAGGAGACCCATGGGTAATGCTCCCTCTCTTGCCTCACCAATTAGCTCATACCAGAAGTGAAATTGCGTCAGTTGTATAACATGACACCATGCTACATGGAAGCTTATGAAGCTTAGAATTATGGATAAGTCCCAGAGAGAAGTGGTGAATAAGACCACTTACAAATATGCACTAATTAAAAGTAATTAACACTTAGGCTTCCAAGCCAAGTGGGTCTAAGTACATATATTATAAATTATTCAACTATTGAGCTACTAGTCTATGTGGGAGATAGATATCTTGTGCGTGCATGTGCAATGAATCAAGTGCCCAACATTCAATCTAATTATGCATTCATATGAATTAAACCATTCAACTCACAAACATAGTAGAAATAACATGCTCAAATCACAATCGCAAACACAACGATATATAGTGGTTTAGCTAATTGCCTACTCCACTCTCGACGGATGCACTCTTCTCGAGTGTACTAGGTTTCACTTTCTCAGAGGTTTTTAATAAGTTCTCCTTTAACCTTTACAATGGTTTTACATGTTTACCACAAACATATATGTACACACCCAAGTCGATGGACCATATATACACTTGTGTCAGTGACAGTCCTACACAAAGACTTACACGTACTCACGCGTGTTAGTGGAGCACATTTCCACCCATGTTGGTGGCGTCCGCGGAGATTTACTTGGTTTTCTATCAGCTAACAAAGAACCACTATGGTCCTAATCTAAGGACTTACGTATACTCCCATGGAGACTAACACATATGCACTCCTGTCTGGTGGCGGTCCTACATAAGAACATATGTACACTCCCGCCGTAGATGGTCTTACATGAAGACCTAGATGAGTTTGGATCTCAGACTCAATGGACTTTAAAACAACTACTTTACTTGTTTGAGTGAGCCCCATTAATGCATCTTTCTTGAGATGCATCTTCTTTTCTTGAATCTACTTCTCTTGTGCTCCCCAATCCTTTGATGTGAATGCTTCAGCTCCTACGATCGGCTACCTTGCATATGATATAGCTATGAGGCTACAAAGGCCATGAGAGGATGATGGAATCTCTTACCACTAATAGGTAGTTGGTTCCAATAAGTCGATTCACCTAGATGGGTATTCTAGAGAATTTAGACAAGAATTTGCCTATAGGATCATGTCTAATCTTTAGAAAATGGGAGAGAACATTCATACCTTCATACTAGAGCTTGAAATGCTTATAAGAGTAATTAATCACAAGAAGGGTGTCATGAATCTCTTTGGTTTATAGTACAAGAGAGGGATAATGAGTGGGGAATCACCCAGACTCTAATTGCACAAAAACCCCATCCTTTTACCTGAGATCTAAATGCCCTTTTATAGAGAAATAGTTTACAATGGATATAAATTAGGCAAACAATAGCTAGTTCTATTCGATCGATCGAACTCCCCATTGATCGGATCGAACTAGCCTTCGATTCGATCGAGGAACTCCAGATATAGGTAGTTCATTAGACATTTTCTTGCCTTTCTTCAATCGAATTGAGTCCCATTGACGGATTGTTGATTCAATCAAGATCCACTTGAAACTGCTAATTTGGGTTGTTTGTTTATCAATAGCTTTAAACCTCTAAAGCCTAACTAGATTATGATCAAATAGGACTCCTAAAGCTATGAGATGATCAAACAAAGGTTTACCTATTAGATAATGGATCATCTAGAGGTTAGGTTACTTTGCACCTAAAGGGATCTAGGGTTAGGGTTACCAAGGGACCTCAATTTACTTGTTTCTTTGCTCCTTGATGCTTCATGTTTTCATGTGTCTTTAGTCTTCATCTTCAAAGGGTTCAACTGACTCACTGACACATTGACACACGTGATTAACAAACAAGTGTATTTACAAGAAGACCCACTGAAGAACGACAACGACAATGAGGAGATGCTTCTTCAAACTGTAGTCATCACCTAGGGAGCTCCCACATCCAAGACAACTACTCAGGAGTTGCAAAGTCACAACATCGATAGCAGGGTGGTCCTACAAGACGCAAGCCCATATGAGAATGTTCAAGCAACCACCTCCCTTACAACGCATCCACCTCCCTTTGAAGCTCCGATGGTTCTTGAAGGAAAAGAGGCTTCATCATACAATGTGTTTCCTTAGCATTATTCGAAATGCGTCGAGGTGGGGACCATGAACCCCAGTGGACAGTGCGTATGAAGAGATAATCCTAATCAAGAGAATTCTAAAGGTGCATTATCAAGGCTCGACAATAGGAATGAAGCAGCTTATGATGTTGCAATCCAACTTAAGTCAATCCCTACCCAAATATCTCAATGGGAGTTGTTGTGCACTTCGCGCGTGCATCAGGAAGCATTTGCTAAAACACTGAATGATGCACATATCTCCTCCAATACCCCTCCTGAGATGGTTCCTCTTATGATCAGGTAGCTCCTCACTCCTCAGTGTTGAGGGTCAAATATTGCATATTATCCCTCATTTATATCTTGGTTATATAAACATGATAATGCTTAATGTTCTATTTTACTCATATTTGTGTTGCAAGGTGAATTTAAGAGCTTGGATTGAAAAGGGTGTTAAGAGCATGAATTTGATGCTCAAGAAACACCAAGGCAAGGGATGTATCATAGGAGACCAAGATTGAAGAATTCACATGCCAAAGATCCAATAAAACCAAGTGAGGAATGAAGAGAATCAAAGATTTGAAGTGAAGAAAATGAATCCTGAGATCGTCCTAAAAAAGGATATTCTGAAACTATGGGTCATTTTGTGAAATTGCGCAGAGTAAAGTTTATTTTGGGAAACTACGCAGAGTGAAGTCCATTTTAACAAATTACGTAAATTTGAGGCATTTTTTAGAGTTTTCCAACTAGTGTGAAAGTTGAAGTTCCACAACTATAAATAGGACTTCTTAGGATGTTCCTAGGCATCTTTTAGGGTTTAAGGAGTGGAGCAAAAGGGTGGAGAAGCTGTCGCCAAGAATTTTCTTCTTCGTCCTTAGTTGTTTACTTGTTTTTCTTAAGAAACTTTGGTCCAATCATGTCTATGGTTGGCTAAACATCTTAGCTAGGGCTAAGAGGTGAAGCTTGTAGCATGATGAGATGTTTCTCTTGCTTTAATTCAAGTTTATGTTGAACCTTCTTTGATTCTAATTTGATTTTAAAGGAATACTTTCAGTTTTTAATGATTTATTGTGACTTAAATTACAGTAGATATGCAATAGCTTTGAGTATCTTCTTTTCCTTACTTTGAGATTGTGGGATTGGTAAATCCTGTTGTCGGCCATCATCCCATGGGTATGGTTTGGTGATGGAATCCCTTCAAAGTATCACAATTCTCCTCCTTTGAGAATTAGATCAATGAAAGTTCAGATTTGGTTTTATTGATATATCTTCCAATTGGATAGGATAGGACTTCAATTCCAATTGTGTTACTTGAATCAAGTTAGAGGGCTCCCTAATCACTACAAGTGGATCCTTGGCACCCTAGTTCCCACTTTTAAATTCTTAGTTTTAATTACTCTATTCACAATTACTCTCTCAGATACTTCAGAATTAGTTTCACATCTTCTTCTAGTTCTACTTATAATTAATTTTAGAAACATAAAAGTTTCAGTCCCTGTGGATTTGACCTCGGTCTTACCGATATTATTACTACATAGCGACCCTGCACTTGGGCTTATGAACAACTTTTTGGTACCGTTGTTGGGGATTGATGGTTGCATTTTCTAGATTTGATTAGTTTTGGAATTATGTTAAGATAAGGATTTATTTACTTTTTATTTTTAAGTTAGAGTTCTTTCTAGTTTGTTCTTAGAAACTAACTTTTCTTTCTATTTCCAGATTTAGAAACTTTCCTTTTTTTTTTTTTTTTTTGAAACTAACTTTTCTTTCTATTTCCATATTTAGAAACTTTCCTAATTTTTTGTTGGAAACTAACTTTTCTTTCTATTTCTAGATTTAGAAACTTTCCTTTTTTTTTTTAGAAACTAACTTAGCTTTTTATTTCCAGGTTTAAAAACTTTCTTTTTCTATTTTTAGAAACTAATTTACTTTCCTTTTTCTAGGATCGAAATTTTCCTAATTTGTTTTTAGAAACTTTCTTATTCTATTTTTGGAAATTAATTTCCTTTCCTTTTTTTTTTAGAAACTAGTTTACTTTTTATTTTTAGAAACTTTCCTTTTCTTTTTTAGAAATAGGCTGCTTTCTTAGTTCCTTTTTAGAAACTAATTCACTTTCCTTTTTCTTCTACAGGATCCCAATATAGGAACTTCTAATTTGGTAACTTCTTTCTAAATCTCTCTCTTTCTATTTCTAGTTTTCTATTTTTCTCTTTCTTTTTAGGTTTAGGTTAGATTCTAAAATTGAGGACTGAGAGTGTTTCATGCCCAAGTGGGTTCGTGATAACACTCGACGTCTTTTGAGTGAAGGAGGATTGGTTGAGGGGTTATCTATCCATTACATGATTAGACACCACTCGAGATGTATGGAGTTAACTGAAGTTATGACTACCAATCAACCGACCAATCAACCTCCAAATCTACCTCAACCTAGGGTTGAGGAAATCCAGGATGAGAATGAGGTGCATCAAGCACCTCCACCTCATACTTTACGAGACTATTTACAATCGGCGGGGGTGAGCACACCTTCATGCATGGTTTTTTCTAGAAAATATGGGACATATGAATATCAAGCCAGGGGTGATCCAACTCCTTCCAAAATTTCATAGACTTGAATATGAAAATCCATATTTACACATGAAAGAGTTTGATGAGATCATGCCATTATATTTTTCAAACGTGTCTGAGGACACGGTCAGGCTGAAACTCTTTCCTTTCTCCTTAAAAGAGAAAGCTAAGATGTGGTTACATTCATTACGTCTACGATCTATTGCAGATGGAATGATATGACAAGGGAGTTCATAAAGAAAATTTTTCTATATCATAAAACGAACACCCTTAGAAAATCGATCATGAACTTCGCCCAAAAGGAAGATGAAACATTCTTCCAATATTGAGAGATGTTCAAGGATCTTGTCAACTCATGCCCACAACATGGTTTCAAAATTTAGCGAATAACGAGTTTCTTTTACGATGGGCTGACTTCTTCCATGCGCCAAGTGGTTGAGACAATGTGCAATGGGGAATTCATGAATAAAAAGGTCAATGATGTGTGGGATTATTTTGATAAGCTTGTTGAAAACACACAATCATGGGACATCTCCCCAAAATCTAGCACCCCTTCTAGGCCTACTCAATCAAAAGAGAGGGGTGAAGTTTATCTTCTGAAAGAAGATGATGATATAAATGCTAAAGTGACTAATCTCACAAGAAAACTCGAGGCCATGGAACTAAAGAAGGATAAGGCTATGGAAACGATTTGCGGTACTTGTGCTTGCGACATTCACACAACTGAAAATTGTCCAATAATACTTGCTTTTCAAGAGGTACTAAATGAGCAATCCAATGCCGTAAATAATTACCGAAGACCTTTCAGTGGATCCACTTCAAATACATACAATCCTAGTTGGAGCAATCATCCAAATTTCAGTTGGAGGAATTGACAAACTGCTACTCCTCAAGGATTCCCTAATCAAATTCTAAATCAAGGAAAACCTCAAGAGGATCCTGTTCTTAAGCATCTTCAAAATCAAAAGCGTTTCAATCAGGGTATGCTATAAGCCTTTCAAGATATTACAAAGGACATATAAGGGCTTGAGACAAAAAATATAATTGGAAAAAAGGGAAACCTTCCACCTCAACCCCTTCCCAATCTAAAACAACAATATGAAGTCAGTGACCCAAGATCTTCAACTCAAATGGAGCAAGCTAAGTCTATCACCACTCTTAGTAGTGGGAAAACAATTGACAAATCTATTCCGGTAAGGGCTGAAAAGTGTAAGGACCCGGAAATAGATGAAACTGATAGGCCTAGCAACACTCCACATGATTTAGAACCGAAACCTTAAGGTAAGCCGATTGTTCCATTTCCTCAACAGTTGATTGCACCAAAACTTCTTTCTAACTCTCAGGACATTTTAGACGTGTTGAAACAAGTGAAGGCCAACATTCCTCTACTAGATGCCGTTAAACAAATACCTTCATATGCTAAATTTCTGAAAGACTTGTGTATGACCAAAAGACGGGAAAATATTCAAAAGAAAATCTTTTTAACAGAAAAAGTCAGTGTCATCCTAAAGCAAGATGTGCCACAAAAGTGCAAAGATCCTGGTAGCCCAACCATCGCTTGTATAATTGAGAATTACCAAATTGAGCACTTACTTCTTGACTTAGGAGTAAGTGTAAATCTGATCCCATACTCAGTCTATGAACAACTGGGTCTAGGTGAATTAAAACCCATCCGGACCACATTACAACTTACTGATCGCTCAGTTCGTGTACCGAGATGGGTAATAGAGGATGTATTGGTCCAGGTTAATAAATTCTACTACCCAGAGATTTTATCGTCTTGGATACTCAACCCATCATGGATATGAGCACTCAAATTCCCATCATTCTCGGTCGCCCGTTCCTTGCCACATCAAATGCAATCATTAATTGTAAGAATGGAGTCATGAATTTGTCTTTTGAGAATATGACATTAGAGCTAAATATCTTTTTCAACATGAGCAAACAGGCAGAGGATAATGACGATGCCCAGGATGTTAATTTGATTGATTCTTTCGTAGAAGATAGAACACTTCTGACCTTATCCTTTGACTCTCTAGAGATGTGCCTGGCGCACTCCCATGATTTAAATGATGATATGATTAGGGAGACGGGTGTCATGCTTGATATTATATTGGTACTTGAAGTTAACCGATGGAGGCCATAATTTGAAGAATTACCTCAAACTGATATAGTGCCTCTACTATCTAACCTTAAGGCACCGAAGCTTGACCTGAAACCTTTTCCCTCTGAATTGAAATATATCTATTTAGGTCAGATGAGACATACCCAGTGGTGATTTCTTCCCACCTTGAGAGAGAATAGGAGAGTATGCTTATCTCTACTCTCATTGAGCATAGAGCCCTTGGATGGTCGATTGCGGATCTCAAGGGAATTAACCCTTTGATTTGTACTCACTGTATTTATCTAGAGGATAATACGAAGACCTCCCGACAACCACAATGTAGATTAAATCTAAGCATGAAGGAAGTGGTTAAGGCTGTGGTACTTAAACTATTGGATGTGGGTATCATATACCCTATATCCGATAGTCAATGGGTGAGTCCAACTCAGGTAGTTCTTAAGAAGTTCGGGATCACCATCGTAGCCAATGTCAGTAATGAACTCGTACCAACTAGAGTTACTACTGGTTGGAGAATGTGCATTGACTACAGAAAATTGAATACCGTCACGAGGAAGACCACTTTCCTTTGGCCTTCATTGATCAAATCTTGGAAAAGCTAGCTGACCACTCATATTATTGCTTCCTTGACGGGTATTCGGGCTATAACCAGATAGAGATAGTCCTTAAAGATCAGGAAAAGACCATATTCACATGTCCCTTTGAAACATTTGCTTATTGAAAGATGTCATTTGGACTGTGTAATGCCCCCGTTACTTTTTAACGATGCATGATTTGTATTTTTTTTGACATGGTAAGATAATATTTAGAGGTCTTCATGGACGACTTCTCTGTCTTTGGTCCATCCTTCTACAATTGTTTGGAGAATCTTAAATGCGTGTTAAAGTGATGTGAGGAAAAGAACTTGGTACTGAATTGGGAGAAATGTCATTTCATGGTTCGTAAGGGAATTGAGGTAGATGAGGCTAAGATTGATCTTATCTCTAACTTACCTCCACCCAAGAACATACGAAATTACGATCCTTCCTACGACACGCCGGATTTTACAGAAGATTCATAAAGGACTTTAGTCACCTCTCTTGTCCTTTATGTAATCTACTTTAAAAAAATATACCATACGAGTGGACTAAGCATTGCCAGGAAGCTTTTTCTAAGCTCAAGTTCATGTTAACCACTGCACCTATGATGCGGCCACCTGATTGGAACCTTCCTTTTAAAATTATGTGTGATGCTTCTGACTATGCTCTTAGTGCGATTTTAGGCCAGAGAAAAGAAAAGAAGTCCTACATTATTCGTTACGCAAGTAGAACTCTAAATCCTGCCCAAGTGAACTATTCTACTATGGAAAAGGAACTCTTAGCCGTAGTGTTCGCTTTGGATAAATTTAGGTCCTACTTGATTGGATCTAAGATAATCATTTACACTAATCATGCAACACTCAAGTATCTTCCTTCTAAGAATGATGCTAAGCCTAGCTTGATAAGATGGATCCTCCTAGTCCAAGAATTTGATTTAGAAATAAAAGATAAAAATGGAGTAGAGAATGTAGTGGTTGATCACCTTTCTTGCCCTGATCTCTCTGATTCCCTTGAGACGACATATATAAATGACATGTTCCCTAACGAACAATTATTTAAAGTCTCTCATTCACCTTGGTTTGTGAATATTGCTAATTATCTTACCACAGGTTTCATGCCAACACATTGGACTACGCAAGATAGGAAAAAATTATTCATTAAGGTACGCCAATTCTTCTGGAATGATCCATATTTATTCAAATATTGCCCAAACCAAATATTAAGGAGATGTGTGCCAGACAATGAACACCAAAGTGTCATCTCCTTTTGTCATTCTCAGGCTTGTGGTGGTCACTTTTCTGCTAAAAACACCATGACCAAAATTCTGCAGAGCAGCTTTTATTGGCCCACAATGTTCAAGGACAGTCATAAGTTTTACAAAGCTTGTGAGCGTTGTCAGAAATTAAGAGCATTGCCCCATCGAAATATGATGCCTTTGAACCTCATTCGGATCATAGAAGCATTTGATTACCGGGGCATCGATTTCATGGGACCATTCCCCCAATCCTTTAGAAATTTATATATTTTGCTAGCAGTAGACTATGTCACTAAATGGGTTGAAGCGATCCCATGCTGGAACAATGACCATCAAACCATCATTAAATTTTTAAAAGAAAACGTCCTTTCTTGGTTCGGAACCCCTCAAGCCATCATTAGTGATGGAGGATCATACTTTTGCAATAGGCCATTTGAAAATTTAATGAAGAAATATGATATCTCTTACAAAGGAACACTCCATACCACCCACAAACAAGTAGCCAAGCTGAGATTTCTAATAAGAAAATTAAACACGTACTGGAAAAAAAAGGTTAATCCTGATCGCAAGGATTTGTCAATCCACTTGACTGATGCTTTATGGGCTTACCGTACTGCATTTAAGACTTCCATTGGAATGTCTCCCTTTAGACTTGTCCATGGGAAGGCTTGCCACTTACTTGTGGAGTTGGAACATAGGGCCTACTGGGCGATTAAAAATCTGAACTTTAATTTGGACAACACTGGCTCACTGTGCAAACTTTAATTGAATGAACTTGAGGAAATCTGGAACGATGCATATGAGAACTCAAGAATTTATAAGGACAAAATGAAGGTGTTTCATGACCAACGCATTCTTCGAAAATCATTCACACCAGGTCAGAAGGTCCTTTTGTATAATTCTCGATTACATCTCTTTCCGGGTAAACTCATATCTCGTTGGACCGGCCCTTTCACTGTTATTAATGTCTATCCTCATGGGGCCGTCGAGATTCAGAATCCAAACAATGGCAATGATTTCAAAGTGAATGGACACCGTTTAAAGCTATTTGTTAAAAAATTTGATTCAGAGGACATGTCCATACCTCTGAATGATTCTGTTTACTAGGATTGACCTCCCAGTCTGACGGAGGTGTAGTTAGGTTTACTGCTTTTTGATGCTTAGGATAGTTTGCTTTTCGCTATTTTAAGATAGTTTACTTATTATTTATTCGAGTCTTTTTTGCTAACCCATCTTCGTATTGAGATCATTGAAAAAGCCTTAAAATTCATTCTTCAGGTACTATCTTTCCATCACTTCCCTTTTCTTTTCGTTGCCACTCTTGCATTATATGCTTATTTCTTTTACATTGAGGACAATGTAGATTTTAGGCTAGGGATGGGGGATTAGGTTACCTAATCAGTTGTTCTCCTAGTCTTTGAGCAAAATTTGTGAAAAAAAGTGCAGAAAATTGTTTTTTTTTTTAAAAAAAAATAGAAGTATAAGATACTTAATGTTGATGATTTATATCCCTTGGATTCAGTTACTTATAGATTTCAAAGTTAAGTTTGAATTATTAATCCATGAGTAGAAGTTTTAAACATTGATTGAGTCATGATTTCACATGCCACATCTAGCAGTCACATTAAAGTTTCAGTTAACATTGAATTGTTAACTTGTTGATTATTTAGCATGAAAGGAACCAACTTGGGGAATTTGTCCATCATGTTCGATGAAAAGAATTGAAAAAAAAAATGCCCAGCTAAAAAACAGTTGTCATTGAAAAGGGCTACCTATTAAAGATCTTTAAAAAGGGTGACATAGCATGAAAGTCATCGATGGACAAATTAAAAGCTGGAGGAATTAAAGAGAGAACTAAAAGATGAACTGTAAGGCAAATTTCGGTTTACGTTTTGGTTGTTCTGAATGCTCTTTTAATTATCAATGTTATCATGAAAGTAACGAATTAAACCTTTGATTGTTATAAGTCTAGACTTCATTATATACCCATGGAACTCAATGTTTGGAATTGTTCTAATTGGAGGATTAATGCTTTGAACTTGATTATGAAACTTACCGAGTGCTAGAGTTTAGGAGAAGGTAATACACAACATTTATGTATTTTAGAATTCTATTATCTGGATTATTTTTTAAAACTACTTGAGCTTATAGAAATTAACTTTGTTCGGGACTAACAAAATGCTGGTTAGGAATTGTGTTGAGGTTCAAATATTGCTTATTATCCCCCATTTATATCTTGGTTTTATGAACATGATAATGCTTAATGTTTTATTTTACTCATGTTTATCTTGCAAGGTGAATATAAGAGCTTGGATTGAAAATGGTGCTAAAAGCATGGATTTGATGCTCAAGAATCACCAAGGCAAGGAATGGATCTTAGGAGACCAAGATTAAAGAATTCACATGCCAAAGATCCAAGAAAACCAAGTGAGGAATGAAGAGAATCAAAGATTTGAAGTGAAGAAAAGGAATTCTAAGATCATTCTGAAAAAACATATTCTGAAACTCTAGGTCATTTTGTGAAATTGCGCAGAGTGAAGTCTATTTTGTAAAATTCGTGTGGAGTGAAGTCTAATTTAGCAAACTATGTAAATTTGAGGCGGTTTCTAGAGTTTTCCAACTAGGTGCGAAAGTTGGAGTTCCACAACTATAAATAGGACTTCCTAGGATGTTCCTAGGCATCTTCTAGGATTTAAGGAGTGGACCAAAAGGGTAGAGAAGCCATCGCCAAAAGTTTTTCTTCTTATTCCTTAGTTATTTTCCTGTTTTTCTTAAGAGACTTTGGTCTAATCATGTCTATGTTTGGCTAAACCTCTTAGCTAGGGCTAAGAGGTGAAGCTTGTAGCATGATGAGATGTTTCTCTTACTTTAATTTATGTTTATGTTGAACCTTCTTTGATTCTAATTTGATTTTAAAGGAATACTTTCAGTTTTTAATGATTTATTGTGACTTAAATTACAGTAGATCTGTAATAGCTTTGAGTATCTTCTTTTCCTTACTTTGAGATTGTGGGATTGGTAAATCCTGTTGTCGGCCATCGTCCCATGGGCATGGTTTGGTGATGAAATCTCTTCTAAGTATCACAATTCTCCTCCTTTGAGAATTAGATTAATGAAAGTTCATATTTAGTTTTATTGATATATCTTCCAATTGGATAGGATAGGACTCCAATTTTAATTGTGTTACTTGAATCAAGTAAGAGGGCTCCCTGATCACTACAAGTGGATCCTTGGCACCCTAGTTCTCACATTTAAATTCTTAGTTTTAATTACTCTATTCACAATTACTCTCTTAGATACTTCAGAATTAGTTTCACATCTTCTTCTAATTCTACTTATAGTTAATTTCATAAACGTACAAGTTTCAGTCCCTGTGGATTCGACCTCGGTCTTACCGAGATTATTACTACATCGCGACCCTACACTTGGGGTTGTGACCACTCAGGCCATTACATTCAGAGATGATGAGCTTCCATAGAGGGACGCAACCATGGGTGATCGTTGAATATAGTTGTGCGTCATAAGGAGTACTTGTGGATTCCTATAGTCCTCATCAACAATGGTTCCAAGCTAGACATATGCTCACTAAGGACGCCAGCTCGGCTGGGTATTGAACCCTCTTCATCCTGACCCAATCACATGAATGTGAGAGCCTTCGACAACTTCCATAACATGGTAGAGAGAAGTGGACATTGAGGTACATGTAAGGCTCGTATCCTAGTCCGTATCGTTCCTTAGACTTCCGCGATCCTCCCTATCAAATTTTAAAAATACACAACCTGTAATCGGCTTTGTACGCGACCCTAAGTCGCATCCCGTATATCTAAGTTGACTCGACCCGAGACTTGTACCCTAAGGACCCGATTGCCGAATCCGGTGCCGACAGCCTCCGCAGTACCCCATTCTCGGCTCCTAGCGTCCATACGCCAAATTCCGATCCTGGGATCCTACAAGGAGGATTTTTTTTTTATATACATTTAACTCGTAATAAGCATAACCACAAGATTACCAAATTCATAAAGGCAATATCATCATCATCACATATCCACTAATATAATCATTTGAATACAATGCTGAAAGGAAAATTCATAAATTGAAAATCAAGCTTTAGATGACCGCTGCACGCTCCAAGCTCAACAATGCTGCAACCTAACAGCTCCTGCACGCATCTATCGTGCATAAGCTTATAAAAAGCTTAGAGGGTGGTATAAGTGTGTGCACAAGATAAGTGCCAAGTATTCAATACAATGTCATCATCATACAAGACCGGAAATACTAGTGATCCATAACTCGTACAATATCAGAATAAACAGATATACAAACAAGATCATGAATTATCAGGGTAAGCAGAAATACTAACAAGAGTAGGAATTATCAGAGTAAACAGAAATACTGACAAAGTCATAAATCACACGATAACAGAGTAAGCGGAAATATTGATAAGTGTATAAATCATACAATATTAAAATACACAATACAAATCAGTATGCAAATGAAGAGTCGTAGAGAGCTAAATATCAGGTGTAAAGGATGTAATGCAATATACATTCCTGATAAGTAAAATGAATAGTGTCAACCATACCATATGCTGCGGATGTAATGCAACATGCAGTGCAAATGGAATGACCATGCTGGAGAGTGAAGTCGGTATGGTAGTACGTAGTATCACAGGCTATGGGGTCAATCACAATGGACTTCTATCCAAACTAGTCCCATACCTAATTTGGATGGTCAGACCCAATGTGGTAAACTCCTGATCTCAGGTTAGTCGCGCGCCCCAACCGAAATCTTGGCCATTGCGAAGGTACACATAACAAATAGTTGCGCACTACCAGCCCGAGTGGATAGTGAATGATGAATGAATGAATTGGTATGCAACTCTTACTCACTAAGTCCACATATCAGTACGTTTCATCTCTGGGATCATCACCGGGGTTTAATACACTCCAAATGGCACTGTCTCTCTCCCAGCAGCACAGTCCAAGTGAGCGTAAGAAACCTCACTATCCGCCTAGCCAATAGTCTGCCAATACCTATCCGGCACGTCGATAGCGGACCCATTCACAAGCTGGTCAAACTCAGCCTAGTAATGCCCCCTACCCTCGGGCGGGTAAGGCCACACCCCCTCCCAACCGACCACGACACAGTGGGAGACGCTGCCTCCTGGTATTCGGCACTCGGGCGCTCATGTATCCACTCGGTCTCGACGTTGGGGCGTCTCCTGGCCTCGGAGGTTTAGGGATTTTCACCCAGGGACATCTATGGCGCCCGTATGCTAGAACCAAACGTTTCCGGTGTCCCATCTGGCCATCCACGATATGCCTGTGGAGGCTACGGCCCTGATGTCGCTAGGGCACACAATGCAAGATGCATGAGTCATACAATACAGTTATGCATCAATCCTGCGCATACCGTGCACTCATGTGAGATAACCTCCGCCTATCAGGGAGTCTCATAACAATCTGTCCAACGACATATGCAATGGTCAACCACATCTCATAACAAACATGCAGATGATGCGTATGGGCATGTATGATGATGCTATTCTGTCACATAATCATAATCAGTATCAATAACCGGCCTCAACAATTGGCTTCGACAATGTGGACATTTAACCAACATTGCCCCCAAGGAATAGCTACATAGAGCCAAACATATAATGAGCCCACGGCCTCACACAATGGCCCAATACACATCACTCATGGGCCTCACATACATCACATCAAGCTCCATATAAGGGCATCGAATGTATCACAATGGGTCACGCCCACGGAGCTCGAATACATTACAATGGGCCTTGCCCATATGCCACGAATACATCACAATGGGCCTTGCCCATGGGCCTCAAATACATCACAATGGATCTCGACTATGGGTCGCATATGCATCATGTAGGCATCAACAATAGGCCTTGGCAATCGAAATCGGCATTAACAATTAGGTTCGACACTCGGAACTGGCCTCGATACTTGGCCTTGGCAATCAGAATCGGCCTATACAATTGGCCTTGACAAATCGGAATCGATCGATAGTCGGAATCGGCAAATCGGTCACGTCAATCGGCAATCGGTCAGAACAATCGGGGTCGATCGATAGTCAGAATCGGCAAAACGTTCATGTCAATCGGCAATCAGTCACGACAATCGAAATCGATAGATAATCAGAATCGGCAAAATCGGTCACGATAATCGGGATCGATCGATAATCAGAGTCGGAAAATTGGTGACGACAATCGGATTTATCGATAATCAAATTGGCAAATCGGTCACGACAATCGGATCGATCGATAATCAGAATCGGCAATTCGGTCACAACAATCGGATCGATCGATAATCAGAATCGGCAATTCGGTCACAACAATCGGATCGATCGATAATCAAATCGGCAAATCGGTCACGGCAATCGGAATCGATCGATAATCAGAGTCAGCAAATCGGTCACGACAATCGGATTGATCGATAATCAAATCGGCAAAATCGGTCACGATAATCGGGATCGATCAATAATCAGAGTCGGCAAATCGGTCACGACAATCGGAATCAATTGATAATCAGAATCGGTAAATCGGTCACGTCCATCAGAATCGGCAATCGGTCATTACAATCGAAATCAATCGATAATCAAAATCGGCAAATCAGCCACGTCATTCAGAATCGGCAGTTGGTCATGACAATCGGAATTGATCGATAATCAGAATCGGCAAATCGGTCACGTCAATCAAAATCGGCAATCGGTCACGGCAATCGAAATCGGTAAGAATGGGCTTAACATGGCCCATTAATGTGGACATCTAACCAACATTGCTCCCAAGGAGTGGCCCACATGAGGGATTCATACGCAACGTGACGACCACACATACATCACATCGGGCCTCGCCCATGGGCCTCAAATACATTACAATGGGCCACAACCCATAGGCCTCGAATACACAATAGGTGGGCCCTAGACATGAGTCTCGTATACATCAAATGGGCAACGCGTCATGGGCCTAATAAATGTCACAATGGGTCACACGATAAGGGCCTAATACACCTTATAATGGGCCTCGTTGATATCAAGTCGGGCCTCATCATATGGGCCTTATATACGCCAAGTGGACCGTATCAATGGGCTGCACTAATGGGCCTCATACACATCAAGTGGGCTGCATTAATGGGCCTGCTACACAACACAATGGGCCTCATACTTGAGTCACAAATACACAACAAGTGGGCCTTGCATATGTGCCTAATATACATAACAGGTGGGCCCTGCACCTGGGCTTTAAGTACATAACAGGTGGGCCTTGTACATGGGCTAAAATACATCATGATGGGCCTCATGGATGGGCCGCACCAATGGGCCTCAAGTGGGCTTGGACCACATCAAAATCATCTTAACAGTTGTAGGTGTAACACGTGTACCATGTACACAATTATTCCATGGGGCACATGGCCCACTAATGATGATTGGCACTGTCCAAACATTTCCTAATTAAATCCGCACCATCCAAACATTAGACAACACGTCCAAACATTGTCCAGCATCGTCCAGGATAATTTGGACGGTGTGGATGAAATAATACATCATGGTGGTGTCAACGTGGTGGCTCACCAGATATTTGAACTTGCCTCAGTTAGGCTCAAGCCTTATAACGAGCTTGGCAATGGATGGACGGTTTGGACATCACGTGCATGATATGGTGGGGAGCCACCGTTCAAACAAATGGACGGCTAGGATGTAAGGTGGGTCGCACGTTACTGGGCAACGTTAATACAGCAGCTATACATGTGCACCAGTAATCTGTGTCCCAAGAAGGTGGGTCCCACATGGGGCCCATAGGTGTAGTATAACCACTAGCATGTATATATATTATATACATAATATAATATTATATCATATTATAATATCATAATATAATATAAAATTATAATATATATGCATAACATATGTATACAGGCGTGAAGTACTCCAGTGGGGCCAGCCTCCCACCGTCCAGAGGTTGGACGGTGAGGATGCAACACAACCATGGTAAGGCCACACGTGTGGCCCACCATAACGTTTACTCTCCATCCAATCTGCTAATAAGGTCACAAATACCTAGATGAAAAACAAATTTCATATACATCCAAAACTCTTCTGACCGAAAAAGGGTTTCAAAGGTAAACGTTCAATTCCCTGCTGCTAGTGGTGTGGTCCACCTGAGCACCATGAACGGCAGAATTTTTGGGGTATTCCCATGCCTAAAGGGGACCCATCAATTGCATGGTGTGGATGCTCCACATGCGTCACAGTGGGGCCTAAGGTGGAGCCCACACTCCCTGCCCATTTACCAGTGCCAGGACGCTGCTCGCTGCAGCGTCCTCTGGACGCTAGCAGCAGCAGCGTCAACTAGAATTTTTTTTTTTGTTATTATTATTTTTTTTTAAAAGAATTTCATAGTTGGGCCCCACATCATGACGATCCGGTCCGCCTGATGGGTCCTATGGCTCGGGATGCATCTAACTAGTCTAATATTTAGAATGATTTTGACATATGGAAACATTACAGTGGGCCCTAACAGATTTATCACTAATAAAATGACCTCTTTGATAGTGTGGCCCAGTAGAGGTTGGGATTAGCTTCATGTTCCGGCTCAACGGCTGAAATGAGCTGAGGGACGGAATAGACGGTGTGGATTGAATCAATGCATCAGGGTGGGGCTTGTGTGAGCGGCCCACCCAAAAGTCTAAAAATCTTTTTTTTTTTGTTGCTGCGTTAACCACGTCCCTGGATGACGCTGGACGGATGAAGTGAATATATAAATTCTTCTTCAAGGTGGGTCCCACGTGGACGTGGCCCACCTGATAAGATCAACTTGATATTTGTGCTTTTCCTTAGCCTGGGACAGGCCAGTGGGCCTGCGGCCGGACGGTCTAGCAAGGTGAGCCCAACAAAAGGATGGCATGGATAAAATACATGCTCCACGGTGGGGTGCATCAGGGTGGACCACACACACATCAAAAGAGAGAAAGAGAGAGAGGGAGATCAGGTAGCGGAGGGACCTCACCACTATGGGTCCCTCAATTCATCAAAACCACAAAATAAATACTAGAAAACACCCACCATTTGCTTCTTCTTGGGCTCCTCCTCATCTTAGCTCCAATGGAACATGATTCAACGGTCGAGATCGGTTTTGAAAGGTGGGGATGTGAGATAGGAAGGTGGGATTGGGTGATAGGAAGTAGGCCACACTAACTTCTCTCCATGGGAGGCTCTCTTGCTTGGACGTTTTTTTTTTTTTTTTTTTATGGAGAATGAGGGAGAGAGAATGAGGTGATGGGAGAGAGGGATGGTGGAGTGACATAAGAGGTAAGGTGCTTGTTGACTTTTGGGGAGGGTAGTTGTACTTGGGGATGGGATGGAATGATGGGTTGTACTTTGATTGATGGATGGATTGATGTGACATTTCGTAGAGATTCTCTTGGGTTTTGCAACGCGCGGCGTTTTCCTCGAACCGAACGCGGGCCCACATCTCCTGGCCTGGGTATCGTCTCGGCACGCGAGACGCGACATCGGAATCGTGGCGACGGCGCGGTCGCTACGGTATAAGTCTCGGGTCGAGCCGACTCAGATATACGAGACACATCATAGGATCGCTATCAAATTTTAAAAATACACAACCTGTAATCGGCTTTGTACGCGACCCTAAGTCACATCCCGTATATCTAAGTTGACTCGACCCGAGACTTGTACCCTAAGGACCGCACTGTCATTGCGGTTTCAACGCCGTGACTTGCGCACCGATGCAATTCTCATGCTAGGAATTGTGGGCCTGCGCATATTTTGAGAAAAATGCCATGTGTTGCGAATCTCGAGAGAATCTCTACCCAAACATCACATCACTCAATCAAGTACTAGTCAAGTACACATCCCATCACAACCCATCACACCCATCCCTCTCTTAGACAAGCCATCCCCAAAGTCAACTCTTTCTTACACCACCCTTCCCCCTCATCCCATCCTTCACTACAAGAAACAACGCTTTTATCGACGAACTTTTTACCGACGAAAAAAATTTCATTGGTAAAAGTAGAGTTTTACTGACGATTTTTTTTTTGTCGATAAAACTATTATAATTTTTAAGATAGAAAATTTTTGCGCTATTTTTAAAATTTTCGCGGTAAGAGTTTACCGACAAAAATTTTCATCGGTAAAAACTTTTTGCCGCAAAAAACCACTTTTACCGATGAAAATATTTGTCGGTAAAAGTGTTATATTTTTAACATCAAAAATTTTAGTGCGGAGTTTTACTGACAAAAATGTTCGTCGCTAAAAAACCATAAAACTACTTTTACAACGAAAATTTTCGTTGGTAAAATTGTCATATTTTTAACTTAGAAAATTTTCGTGATGAGTTTTACTGACGAACTAAAACCGTCGGGAATAATGTTTTTACCGACGAAAAGTTTCGTCGATAAAAGTGTTATATTTTTAAGGTCAAAAATTTTGGCGCAGAATTTTACCAACGACAATATTCGTCGCTAAACCATAAAACTACTTTTACCAACGAAAATATTCGTCGGTAAAAGTGTCATTTTTTTAACTAAGAAAATTTCCGCAATGAGTTTTATCGACGAACTAAAACCATCGGGAATATTGTTTTTACCAACAAAAAGTTTCATCTGTAAATATGTTTTCTTTTTAAGGTCGAAAATTTTGGCGTGGAGTTTTATTGACGAAAATGTTCGTCGCTAAAAAACCATAAAACTACTTTTACCGACAAAAATTTTCCTCGGTAAAAGTGTTATTTTTTTAATTTAGAAAATTTTCACTATGAGTTTTACCGACGAACTAAAACCGTCGGGAATAATGCCTTTATCGATGAATATTTTTGTTGGTAAATGTGTTTTCTTTTTTAAGTTCAAAAATTTTGACGTGGAGTTTTACCAACGAAATTGTTCGTCACTAAAAAATCATATAACTACTTTTACCGACAAAAATATTCGTCGGTAAAAGTGTCATTTTTTTAACTAAGAAAATTTTCGCTATGAGTTTTACCGACGAACTAAAACCGTCGGGAATAATGTCTCTACCGACGAAAATTTTCGTCAATAAAAGTGTTTTCTTTTTAAGGTAAAAAATTTTGACTTGGAGTTTTACCGACGAAATTGTTCGTCACTAAAAAACCATAAAACTATGTTTACTGACGAAACTGTTGGTCGCTAAAAAACCATAAAACTACGTTTACCGACGAAAATTTTCCTTGATAAAAGTGTCATGTTTTTAACTTAGAAAATTTTCACTATGAGTTTTACCGACGAACTAAAACCGTCGGGAATAATGTTTTTACCAACAAAAATGTTCATCGGTAAAAGTGTTTTCTTTTTGAGGTTGAAAATTTTGGCGCGGTTTTAAACACTTTCGCGGTAAGAGTGTTACCGACAAAAATTTTCATTGGTAAAAGTGTTATATTTTTTGAAAAACTTTGGCGTGGGTAAAAAGCAAAGAACCACTTTTACCGACGAAAATTTTCATCGGTAAAACTCTTGTCCTGATTTAAAAAACATAGGGGCTCTAGGAAAAGAGAAGTGGTCTATATAAGAACAAACTAATTAATTCAACAATCCATGAATTTGCATCAAGGGTTCTCCATGTGGAAAATAAACTCATTAATTCAACAATCCATGAATTCATAGAAAGAGATCTGTATAAAATAAATGCTATCACATATACTGAACTCATTGATTTACTTGGACAATATAAGCTAATCCCACATAACAAGCTGAGAATCCAAAACTATGACAGAGGCCTGATCTACTCCTAAAGTATCTACATCCCAATTCAATACATGTTTCAACAGAAAACACAAGACATTCAAATGTTTTTAAAATATACATTTTGAAAAGAATATGTTATTTTTAAATGGAAATTGAAATTTATCTATGAAAGATAAAATTACTAAATTATTAGGCTGTTGCAGATGGACTTTCCAGTCCTATCTTCTTCTGGTAGGGCTAAAGAGATACCTAGTCTGGTCGATGAGTGTACCGCGGAATATATCAACGACGACTCAAATGAAATATTACACCATCTCAAACAAATTCCGGAGTTGATAGAGGTATATAACCGTGAGAAACTTGCTATGGAAGATGCGGCTTTATCACTTGCACATCTGAATGGAGTCTCGAGAGACCAGATTTCTCCTATTGTGACTGTCATATTGGCTATAATAATGTCGATTGCTTCACGCAACATGACATATGCTTCTGAAGCGTACGATAGCTTACGCAGGGAGTACTTCGGATAGTTTACCTAAAAGTTGTTTCGTATTACAATAAAATAAGTGTATTTAATGTAGAATAAAAATGTGTAATGGAATTTCCAAGGGTTATAGATTAAAGTTTACAGTTTTATTATATTCTGCTTACATTATAGTGCAATGGTTTAATCATATTTTAATCATCTCTCTAAGCATAAGCACAAATGCATTGTACCATCAACACTACTTGTATAATGTTTTAGTATACTCCACTTGTATTAACATTGTTTAAATTTTTAAGTTCGTAGCTCGCACATATTCAGTGATGGCATCAGGTGGGAGACCACGTCGTTCGCGCACTGGATTTACCCCTACTACCCATGATGCGACGGACATAGCATCGCTGTCACGTGTTGCATCGCAGGCGTCTGATCCCTCAGTCGCGCATATACCAAGCATTGTATATAAGTCTAGACATATATTTTTTTCAATGACTTCTGTTTATATTTAGACTTACATATTTCTTTTGCAACAGCCTCGTTGACCAGCCGATGAGGACGTGGACCAATGCGTGGGTTGCTTTTAGAGCGACTTACGTATAAGGGTAGGGTGACGGTAGAGTTCCTACAGGACTGCATTAGACCTGTTGGAAACAATGTCAGGTTATTTTCGTCGAAGGTTGGTGTCTTATGCCGATCTCTGATCCCCCCACCATTCCCCGTTGGGCGGGCGTGACAGATGATGTGTGGCAACTCATTCGTCAGCGCCTTCAAGTAAATTTTAGTAAATTAAAATTTATTTTATAAAAGTTCATTTACGGTTAAGTTGTTTTCTTAATAAGTTTATTACCTTAATCTATTATTTACGAAACTGTAGGATAAATTTGACTTGAATTTGAGTGTTCTGCACATTTCTCATGTCGTCGACGACATAGTCAAGGAGCGGTTTAAGGAGTACCGCGGTGACTTACACAAGTGGTACAAGCGGTGCATAAGCCACGAGGAGGGCGTACAGTCCACATCGCCGCATGTGACCCATGATAACTGGTGAATACTCTGCGAGAGATTTTCATTTGGGTCTTTTCAGGTAATATTTATATATTTATAATATCTTAAGGTAATAATTAAATTCGTAATTAATAACAATGTATTATGAATAATGTGTTCAGAAGAGGAACAAAATAAATTTTGACAACAGGGGAAAGTTAGAAGTGAACCACGCAGCTAGTTCAAAGTCATTTGTACAACTTCGTCATGACATGGTAAGAAATTACTGGTAATTAATGAGTTGATATATTCTTTCCATGCATTTATATTAACTCTATTGTCATTTCGATTGCGCAGCGAAATTCCGTCACTGGCTAAGAGCTCGGACCAGTAGATCTCTACAGAGGGACTCACTGTCAGCAGGCGACGGGATCTTGGGTTCATCCTACAGCCAGTGAAAATTGGGTAAAACTCCTTACATTGTAAAATTTAATTGCATTGAATTATAATAGTGTCATTTGTTATAAAAATTTATATGCTTTCATTAAAGGTGGCGATGGACACCTTACGCAGTCAGCCCACTCCCAATGGTACTCAGTGGAGTGAGCCAGATATCCTGAGTGAGGTGCTTGGCACTTGTTCTAGATATGTGCGTGGGCTTGGCCATGGTGCGAAGCTCATAGCACCCATTAGAGCTGCCTCCAGTCGATCCATCATCATTGGCGATAGCGCTGTACGCCGAGCTGATATCGTAGAGAGAGAAGTTCAGCAGCTATGGGTCGTCGTCCATGACATTAGAGAGCAGCTGGAGAGGCATAGGGAGCAGCTGGAGAGGCAGAGGGAGGAGCAGGCGAGGCAGACGGAGGAGCAGAAGAGGAGGATGGAGGAGCTGGAGAGGCAGAGGGAGGAGCAGGAGAGGAGGAGGGAGGAGCAGGAGGAGGATGGAGAAGTAGGCGAGGTAGAGGGAGGAGGATGGAGGAGCAGGCGAGGCAGAGGGAGGAGTAGGAGAGGAGGATAGAGGAGATGTGGGTGGAGCATGAGTGACGGATGACGGAGATATTTCAGGCTCTCACTGCACGCTTACCCACCGATGCCCCACCACCTCGGCCTTCATCTTTGTGATTTTTTGTATTTTATTTATAATGTTAAACTTATATGTACTTATCCATGAATGAACATGATGTGGATAAGATTGTTTGTGTTTGGATGAATGTAGTTTATGTTTGGATGGATTTACGAAGTTTGGGTTTAGATGGATGTGAATGTGAATATGATGAAATATATTATATAACAGGTTTATATCAGGAATTTTGTGTGATAAAAAAAGAGACTTTTACCTACGAAAACTTTCGCAGGTAAAAGTTTCATCCACATTTTTTGCCTACGAATATTTTTGTAGGTAAAAGTCTCATCCACGTTTTTAGAGTTTTGTAAATATTTTTACCTATGAAAATTTTCTTAGGTAAAAGTATAGTGAAATATTTATTACCTAAAAAAAAATCATCAGCAAAAGTTTTTTACTTATTTTAGTTTTGTAAATATTTTTACCTACAAAAATTATTGTAGGTAAAGGTTTTTTACTTATTTTTTACCGATGAAAAAATTTGTCAGTAAAAGTTTTTAAAATATTTTTACCTATAAAAAAACTCATCGGTAAACATTTTTTAGTTATTTTTTATCGATGAAAATAGTTGTCGGTAAAAGTTTTCTAAATATTTTTTACCTACGAAAAAAATCGTTGGTAAAAGTTTTTTACTTATATTTTACTGACGAAAATATTCGTCGGTAAAAATCTTGCCATTGCCGACGATTTAAATTTTCGTTGGTAAAAGCCTTTTCCATTGGTCTTTTGCCGATGAATTTACCAACGAAAATTTTCGTCAATAAAACGTTTTACCTACAAAAAAATAGCATTTACCAATGAAAATTTTCGTCGGTTAAAGTGGGTTTTCTTCTAGTGATAACACCATCCCTCTCTCCCATCCATCACTCCATCCCATCTCATTCTCTACCATTTTCCAAGCAACCAAGAGAGAAAAATTCTAAGGAGAGAAAGAGAACACAAGATCAAGGCCCATTTTCCTACCCCAAGATCTCACCATCTAACCCTTCAATTCTCATCATCCTCCATCAAAGAGGAAGCCTAGGAGCTAAGGAGTCCAAGGAGCTAAAGAAGAGGACCATAGGTGGGTGATTTGTAGGATTAAATTGTGTTTTGATGATGGGCCAAGTGAGGCCTATCGATTGATCATATGGATCTCACTTTGGACCCTAGGTCTGGCCGATGGCCCATCATGATCCATATGTTCATCCCATGATGGGGCCATTCTCCATGGACCCCATCATGATGTTTAATTTCCTATTGCTTGAAGGTCATATAGACCATGCATTTTTGGTGGAAAAGAGATCTCCACCATTGATTTTGATTGGTGAGCCCACATGTAATGGGACCCACTTGATGTATGTTTTGTAATGCATGGAAGGGAGGGCTCATAGTGGCGAAGCCCTCCATCACATCTCTCTCTCTCTCTCTCTCTCTCTCTCTCTCTCCCTCCCTCTCTTCCCCTATTTGCGGCCCACCATGATGCAAGTATTTTATCTACGTTGACCGCCTGAGGGGCCCGCCTTGTTGACCGTCTAGACGGCCCACCTGGCTGTTCGTATAGACATGCCTAGTTGAAGGGAGAACATAAACATTAACTTATCCAAAGCCATGGTGGGCCACATGTGTGGACCCACCTGACCTGTGGACCCACAGTGATATATATACCTTATCCACACCGTCCACACAGCAGGATGGTGGGACCCATCTCTATGTATATGTTTTATCAACGCCATCCATCTGCTGGACCACCAGCTATATAGTAGTTATATTAACGTCAGCAAGCTTTGTGTGTCCCATAACTATCTAGCTGTTGTGTTGACGTCAGCAAGTTCTGTGGGTCTGATCAGAGGTATGTGTTTTATGCCAACCGTCCATCTGGATGGTGGGGACCACCCTCCTATATAGCTACTATATTGACATCAACAAGTTCTGAGGGTCTGATCATGGGGTATGTGCGATATCCAGACCATTCATCCCCACCGTCCATTGTCTAAGACAGTGGAAATCCCATCTTGATGTATATGTTTTAGCCATATCGTCCAAACCACTGGACATGCGGCCCACCTTAATGTATGTATTGTATATCAGCACCGTCCATCTGGACGAGCTGTGTGGGGCCGACCGTGATGTATGGGTCACATCCACGCCATTCGTTTGCTAGACGGGTGGGACCCACATTCATGTATGTATTTTGTATTTGCACCATCCATCTCTAGACAGTGCCATGTGGGGTCTACGTTGATGTATTGTATATCCTGGTAGTCCGTCCAGGGCCAGATGAGAGGCCAGCAATGTGTGTGGCCATCCACACCGTCCACATGGGATGTGGACCCCACAATGATGTATGTGTTGTATAATCCACACCATCTAGCCATGAACGGTGGGCACACCTGTTGTGTAATTGCAGGGCCCACCATGTTGTACATGTTTCATCTATGCCATCCACTTATGTGGCCCACCTTGTGATGTGGTATATTCGCACCGTCCATCCACGTGACCCCCACGTGGTGTGCGTATTTGATCCAAGCTGTCCATTTGGTGAGACCCATTGTGATGTATTTGTGGCCTTTGATGAGGCCCAATGTGATGTATGAGAGGCCCATGGATGTGGCCCATTGTGATGTACTTGATGCCCATGAGATATGGCCCAATGTGATGTACATGTGAGGCTCATTGTGATGTATATGAAGCCCATTTGATGTGGCCCATTGTGATGTATTTGAGGGCCATGAATGTGGCCCATTGTGATGTATTTGAGGCCCATGGACGTGGCCCATTGTGATGTTTTTGAGGCCCAGGTATGAGGCCCGTTGTGATGTTTTTGAGGCCCATGAATGTGGCCCATTGTGATGTATTTGAGGCCCATGGATGTGGCTCATTGTGATGTATTTGAGGCCTAGGTATGAGGCCTATTGTGATGTATTTAAGGCCCATGGATGTGGCCCATTGTGATGTTTTTGAGGCCCATGAATGTGGCCCATTGTGATGTATTTGAGGCCCAGGTATGAGGCCCGTTGTGATGTATTTGAGGCCTATGGATGTGGCCCATTTGGTGAGGCCGAATATGATGTATATGAGGCCTTGAGTGAGGCCCAATATGATGTATATGTGGCCCTTGTATGAGGCCCAATGTGATGCCTATGAGGCTCATAAGCTGAGGCCTAATGTGATGCCTGTGAGTGAGGCCCATTGTGATGTATGGCCCATTGTATATATAGATATGTGGCCCAAATTGTGATATGTGATTCCACCATGATGTGTATGTTTATGATGCCCATCTATCTCCTAGTTAGTATAAGACTATGGGTCCCCATTATAGGATAGGTTCTAAGTGGGTTATGCCTTGGGAGCAATGGTGGTTAAATGTCTACATTGTAAGAGCAATGATGGTTAAATGTCCACATTGTAACTCCCCCTAGGACCCGTTGTTAGGCCCATTCTCATCTCCTTTTAGTGGGCTAGCCCAAATCGTAGGGCCCCCACGATTATTAGTATGACCCACCTCACTTTAGTTGACTAACCCAAACGGTTAGGCCCCCTCTATGGATTATGCTTCCACCATGCCTTGTAGAGCCACCTTGTGCTTGTTGGGCCCTTATGAAGTCCAAATTGCTATGTGATGGGACGGGCAAGGAAGCCCACTCCTTGTTCTTAGGCCCATTCTTTATATGAGTAGGTCATCTATTCATCTAGGCCCATCCATGATATGAGGAGAGTGCATCATCATCGTAGATGGAAGGATCAATGGTATTGGATTTAGTATATCCACTGTTAAGGACCGATTCTCATGTTATGGATTAGATCTGCTATCCTTCTATGGGACTCCGCTGTATATATAGGCCGATTATCGATTACGACTACGCTAGTATACGCAATGAGTATGTGTTAGCATAGCATTACAATTTTATTAGACCTAATTGTGACTGTATGAGACCCAATTTTGATGTATGAGGCCCATTATATGTGTGAGGCCCATTATATGTGAGGCCCATTATATGCGTGAGGCCCATTATATGTGTGAGGCCCAATTCTGATGCGTGAGGCCCACCATGTGTGGGTGACTCTGTGCACACCACCCATTCACTTATACGGGCCATAAGCCATCGTATACCGGCCCACTATGATGTATATGATTATAATTATGCTTAGTATACTTCATGATACATACCCACATGCATCATCCGCATGCTTGTTGTGAAGAGTGATTGAGCATAACACGTGTCATTGGGCTGATTGTTTATGGGACTCCCTGAGAGGCGGAGTTGCCCTATATGAGTGCGCGATATGCGCAGGTTTGATGCATGACTAGTTGGTATGACTCATGCATCTCGCATTTCGTGATATGACCACTGTATGCCCTAGCAACATCAGGGCTATGACCTCCACAGATATATCATGGATGGCCAGATGGGACACCATAAATCTTTTTTTTATATAGGGTGCGATAGATGTCCCTAGGTGAAATTTCCTAAACCCTCATGGTACCTGAGGACGCTCCAACGATTAGACTGAGTGGAAATACATGAGCAAATGAGGGCCGTATACTAGTAGGTCGCGTCTCCCACTGTTTTGTGATCAGTTGGAAGAGGGTGTGACCTTATCCGCTTGAGGGAGTAGGTAATGTTAGGCTGAGTCTGACCAGCTCATAAATGGGTCCGCTATCGACGAGTCGAGCCAAGCCGACATTGGTAGGTGGATAGTGAGGTCTCTTCCACTTACCCAGTTATGCGCTTGATGGGGCGACAGGTGGCGTAGAGTGTACTAGACCCCGGTGATGATCCCAAAGATGTACGGTACTAATATGTGGACCTACTGAGCAGGATTTATGTACTTAGTATTTGATTGATTCATTCATTCACTATCCACTCAGTCTGGTGGTGCGCAATTAAATCGTTGTGTATACCTTCGCAATGGCCAGGATTCCGGTTGGGCGCGCGACCAACTTGATATCAGGAGTTTATCACATTAAGTTTGGCTATCCAAATTTAGGTATGTGACTGGTTAAGATAGAAGTCCCTTGTGATGGACCTCACAGCCTGCAATACTACGTACTATCATCCCGACTTCACGCCCTAGTTTGGTCATTTCTTTCACATCGCATATTGCATTGCATCCCCAACACATGGCCTTTGGTTTACCACGACCTCGCATTATATACCTGATCTGTATTGCTTACTCTGATATTGTATGACTCATAAACTTGCCAGTATTTCCGATATGGTATGAATTGTAGACTTACATTGTATATTGGCACCTGTGTTGCACACATACGTACACCACCCTCTAAGCTTTTTATAAGCTTATGTATGACCGTTGTGTGTAGGTGACGTTAGGTTATAGTAACATTGAGGCAGGGGCATAAGTCGAGCTTGTGGAGATTTTGTTATTTATGTATTTCCCTTTTTAGCACATAATTAAATGTTCATATTAGTGGATATGTGATGATGATTTTGCCTTTGTGATTTGGGTACACTTGTGGTTATGCTCTTTTACCAAAAAAAATAAAATTCACACTGAAAATCCTCCTTGTAAGATCCTAAGGTCGGAATTTGGCATATGGGCTTTGGAAGCCGAGAATGGGGTACTACGGATGCTATTGGCGCCGGATTCGGCGATTGGGAATTCTGTGAGCTCAGTTTTCGAAGGGGCATGACAGTACAGGTCAGTCTTGACATCTTAACCATTATATTCTAAATCTTGGACATCTTAACCTCCTTCAATCCGTTGCTCGGAAGACCTTGGTTTCATAAGGTTAAAGCTGTTCTTTCCACCCTCCATCAAAGGGTCAAGTACATTTTGGACAAAAAGGTTATCTCTATCTTGTCGGAATAAGAGTTTATCATCCCTGCCAACCACTCCGCTACTGAGCCGGATATCCCTGTCATTGACATCCATCATTTAGAGGAAGACATCTCGTCTCATAGTTTCATGTTCGAGTTTGTGAACGCAATCGCCAATCACTCCCCCATGAGCGTTGAGTATGTTTCCCACCTACCAAGCGATTAGCCATCAAATATTGACACTACAAGAAAGAGGGTTTTTGGCAACGAAACTTTTAGTGACGAAATACATTTTCGTCGCTAAAACTCACTTTTAGCGACGAAATAAATTTTTGTCGCTAAAAGTTCACTTTTAGCAACAAGACTTTTAGCGACGAAAATTTTCGTAGCTCAAAATCGTGGATTAGACTTTTAGCGATGAAAATTTTCGTCGCTAAAGGCTCCAAACATTTTTTTTCACTGGATTACTTTTATCTACGAACATTTTCGTGGCTAAAAATCGTGTATGAGACTTTTAGGACGAAATTTTTATCTACAAAAATTTTCGTAGCTGAACATCGTGTATGAGACTTTTAGCGACGAAAATTTTCGTCGCTAAAGGCTCCATACATATTTCAGACTTTTAGCGACGAAACTTTTCATCACCAAAGGCTGCAAACATTTTTTCAAAAAATTCCAATGGATTAGTTTTAGCTACGAAAATTTTCGTAGCTAAAAATCGTGGATGAGACGAAAATTGTCGTCGCTACAGGTTGCAAACATTTTCTCAAAAATTTCGATTGTATTACTTTTAGCTACGAAAATTTTCGTAGTTAAAAATAATCGATAAGACTTTTAGCGATGAAAATTTTCGTCGCCAAAAGCTGAATGAATTTCTTTTAGCAACGAATATTTTCGTAGCTAAAAATCGTGGATCAGACTTTTGGCAACGAAACTTGTCATCATTACAGGTTGCAAACAATTTTTTTCCATTAAATTACTTTTAGCTACGAATAGTTTTGTAGCTAAAAATAATTGATAAGACTTTTAGCGACGAAAATTTTTGTCGCCAAAAGCTGAATGAATTACTTTTAGCAACGAAAATTTTCATAGCTAAAAATCGTAGATGAGACTTTTGGCGACAAAAATTGTCATCGCTACAAGCTGTAAACAATTTTTCAAAAATTTCGAATGGATTACTTTTAGCTACGAAAAGTTTCGTAGCTAAAAATAATGGATTAGACTTTTAGCGATGAAAATTTTCGTCGCCAAAAGCTGAATGAATTACTTTTAGTGATGAAAATTTTTATCGCCAAAAGCTGAATGAATTACTTTTAGCAACGAAAATTGTCGTCGCTAAAAAGGTTAATGAGACTTTTACTTACGAAATATTTTGTAGGTAAAAGTCTCTTTTTTTTAAAAAATATTCCATCTCAAATTTCCTGATATACACTTGTTAGAATATAATTCATCATATTCTTCCTGATATACACCTGTTATATAATATATTTCATCATATTTACATTCACATCATCTAAACCCAAACTACGTAAATTCATCCAGACAAAAACTACATTTATCCAAACACAAACTGGATCCATCCAAACACAAACAATCTTTTGGAAAAAAATAAATGAAAAGAGAGAGAACATATGAGAGGTGATCCAGACAAATGAAAAGAAAAACAACCTTAACCTAAACCTAAACCTATAACCTACACTTATATGTTTAGATTATAGGTTTAGGTTTAGGTTTTAAGTTTAGATTAAGGTTAGGTTATAGGTTATAAGTTTAACAGCTACGGATATTATTTGTAGCTGAAAGTCCGTAGCAATAGGCCAAAATTTAAAAGGCTACACCTGTCTGATTAGTGGCTACGGATTTAATCCGCAGCTATATGTTAAATAGCTACAGATATAATCTATAGCAATTATATCTGTAGCAAAAACTTCACACAGCTACGGATATTATTTGTAGCTGAAAGTCCGTAGCAATATGCTAAAATTAAAAAGGCTACACCTGTCTGACTAGTGGCTACGGTCAATATCCGTAGCTATTTTGTACATTAAAAAATTAAATCATTTGTTCATTCAATTACCACCTGTTCATTTAATTACCACCTGTACAATCATTCCTTCATTCAATTACAATCCTTCATTCATTCAATTACAATTACAACCCTTTATTCAATTAATTACAATTACAATCAATTACAGTATAATTACAATAATGCTAAAAATACAAATCTTTGGCTTCATTAGAGAAATGTGCTCGACTTCACCCTGAAATTTCAACAGCATCGTATATTCCATCATCCTACAAACAGTCATGACATTCATAAATTAGAATGCTCATTGGAGAAAAGAAAGACATTGAAAGAAGTGCATCACGTATAACCACTTTTTTTCCTTAATGAATTAAAAAAAAAACTCAAAGAGGAATGAAATTGACATAAAAGAAATGGTCTCACCATATGATTATAGGTTTAGGTTTAAGTTTAGGTTTAAGTTATAGGTTTAGGTTAAGGTTAGGCTATAAGTTATAATTAAGTTTAGGTTATAGGTTAAGGTTTAGGTTATAGGTTTTGGTTTAGGTTTAGGTTAAGGTTTAGGTTATAGGTTATAGCTTTTGGGAACTTGATTATAGGTTAAGGTTTAGGTTTAGGAAATCGGGTTCGGGTTCGGGATCGGGTTTAGGTTTGGGTTTTCAAGTTTAGGTTTAGGTTAGGGAGTTGAGATTAGGATTAGGTGTAGGTTTGGGTTTAAGGATTTGAAAATACATTTAGGTTTTAAGTTTAAGTGTAAGTTAAAGGTTTAAGGAAAGGTTATAAGTTTATGTTAGGTTTAGGTTTAGGTTTAGGTTTAGGTTTAGGTTATAGGTTATAGCTTTAGGGAATTGAGAATGGGTTATGGTTTAGGGAAAGGTTAGGTTTAGGTAATAGATTTTGGGATTTGGGAATAGTTTTAGGTTATAAGTATAGGTTTAGGTTAGGTTATAGGCTAAGGTTTAGGGATTTGAGTTTAGGCTATAGGTTTAGGTTTAGGTCTAGGTTTAGGTTTAGGGAATTGAGTTTAGGTTATAGGTTTAGGGAAAGGTTAGATTTAGGTTATAGGTTTTGGGATTTGAGAATAGTTTTAGGTTATAAGTATAGGTTTAGGTTAGGTTATAAGTTAAGGTTTAGGGATTTGAGTTTAGGTTATAGGATTAGGTTTAGGTTTAGGGATTTGAGTTTAGGTTATAGGTTTAGGTTTAGGTTTAGGTTTAGGTTTAGGTTTGGGTTTTGGGATTTGAGAATGGGTTCGGGTTTAGGTTATAGGTTTTGGTTTCTGTTTAGGTTATAGTTTTTAGGATTTGATAATGGGTTCAGTTTTAGGTTATAGGTTATAGGTTTTGGTTTTGGTTTTGGTTATAGGTTTTGATTTAGGTTATAGGTTAACGGTTTAGGTTAAGGTTTAGGTTTAGGTTATAGGTTTTTTGGATTTGAGAATGGGTTCGGGTTTAGGCTATAGGTTTTGGTTTTGGTTTAGGTTATAGGTTTTGGTTTTGGTTTTGATTATATGTTTTGATTTAGGTTATAGGTTATAGGTTTAGGTTTTAGGTTTTGGTTTTGGTTTTGATTTAAGTTATAGGATATAGGTTTAGGTTAAGGTTTAGGGAAAGGTAATAGGTTTTGATTTAGGTTATAGGTTATAGGTTTAGGTTTTAGGTTTAGGTTTAAGTTTAGGTTATAGGTTATAGCTTTAGGGAATTAAGAATGGGTTATGGTTTAGGTTTAGGAAATCGGGTTCAAGTTCGGGATTGGGTTTAAGTTTGGGTTTTCAAGTTTAGGTTTAGGTTTAGGTTAGAGAGTTGAGATTAGGATTAAGTGTAGGTTTAGGTTTAGAGAATTGAGTTTAGGTTATAGGTTTAGGGAGAGGTTAGGTTTAGGTTATAGGTTTTGGGATTTGGGAATAGTTTTAGGTTATAAGTATAGGTTTAGGTTAGGTTATAGGTTAAGGTTTAGGGATTTGAGTTTAAGTTATAGGATTAGGTTACGGTTTAGGTTTAGGTTATAGGTTTTGGGATTTGAGAATGGGTTCGGGTTTAGGTTATAGGTTTTGGTTTTGGTTTTGGTTATAGGTTTTGGTTTAGGTTATAGGTTTTTGAATTTGAGAATGGGTTCGAGTTTAGGTTATAGGTTTTGGTTTTGATTTTGGTTTAGGTTATAGGTTTTGATTTAGGTTATAGGTTATAGGTTTATGTTAGGGTTTAGGTTTAGGTTAAAGGTTTTAGGATTTGAGAATGAGTTCAAGTTTAGGTTATAGGTTTTGGTTTTGGTTTAGGTTATAGGTTTTGGGATTTGGGAATAGTTTTAGGTTTTAAGTATAAGTTTAGGTTTAGGGATTTGAGTTTAGGTTATAGGATTAGGTTACGGTTTAGGTTGAGGTTATAGGTTTTAGGATTTGAGAATAGGTTCGGGTTTAGGTTATAGGTTTTGGTTTTGGTTTTGGTTATAGGTTTTGGTTTAGGTTATAGGTTTTTGAATTTGAGAATGGGTTCGAGTTTAGGTTATAGGTTTTGGTTTTCGTTTAGGTTATATGTTTTTATTTAAGTTATAGGTTATAGGTTTATGTTAAGGTTTAGGTTTAAGTTAAAGGTTTTGGGATTTGAGAATGAGTTCAAGTTTAGGTTATAGGTTTTGGTTTTGGTTATAGGTTTTGGAATTTGGGAATAGTTTTAGGTTAGAAGTTTAGGTTAGGTTATAGGTTAAGGTTTAGGGATTTGAGTTTAGGTTATAGGATTAGGTTACGGTTTAGGTTTAGGTTATAGGTTTTGGGATTTGAGAATAGGTTCGGGTTTAGGTTATAGGTTTTGGTTTTGGTTTTGGTTATAGGTTTTTGAATTTGAGAATGGGTTCGAGTTTAGGTTATAGGTTTTGGTTTTGGTTTAGGTTATAGGTTTTGATTTAGGTTATAGGTTATAGGTTTATATTAAGGTTTAGGTTTAGGTTAAAGGTTTTGGGATTTGAGAATGAGTTCAAGTTTAAGTTATAGGTTTTGGTTTTGGTTTAGGTTATAGGTTTTGGGATTTGAGAATGGGTTCGGGCTTAGGTTATAGGCTTTGGTTTTGGTTTAGGTTATAGGTTTTGATTTAGGTTATAGCTTATAGGTTTAGGTTAAGGTTTAGGTTTAGGTTATAGGTTTTGGAATTTGAGAATGGGTTCGGGTTTAGGTTATAGGTTTTGGTTTTGGTTTAGGTTATAGGTTTTGAGATTTGAGAATGGGTTCGGGTTTAGGTTATAAGTTTTGGTTTTGGTTTAGGTTTAGGTTATATGTTTTTGGATTTGAGGATGGGTTATGGTTTAGGTTTAGGAAATCGGGTTTAAGTTTGGGTTTTCAAGTTTAGGTTTAAGTTTAGGTTAGGGAGTTAAGATTAGGATTAGGTGTAGGTTTTGCTTTAGGGAATTGAGTTTAGGTTATAGGTTTAGGGAAAGGTTAGGTTTAGGTAATAGGTTTTGGGATTTGGGAATAGTTTTAGGTTATAAGTATGGGTTTAGGTTAGGTTATAGGTTAAGGTTTAGGGATTTGAGTTTAGGCTATAAGTTTAGGATTAGGTATAGGTTTAGGTTTAGGGAATTGAGTTTAGGTTATAGATTTATGGAAAGGTTAGGTTTTGGTTATAAGTTTTGGGATTTGAGAATAGTTTTAGGTTATAAGTATAGGTTTAGGTTAAGTTATAATTTAAGGTTTAGGGATTTGAGTTTAGGTTATAGGATTAGGTTTAGGTTTAGGGATTTGAGTTTATGTTATAGGTTTAGGTTTAGGTTTTATGTATAGGTTTAGGTTTATGTTTGAGTTTTAGGATTTGAGAATGAGTTTGGGTTTAGGTTATAGGTTTTAGTTTAGGTTATAGGTTTTTTGGATTTGAGAATGGGTTCGGGTTTAGGCTATAGGTTTTGGTTTTGGTTTAGGTTATACGTTTTGGTTTTGGTTATAGGTTATATGTTTTGATTTAGGTTATAGGTTATAGGTTTAGGTTTTAGGTTTTAGTTGTAGTTTTGATTTAGGTTATATGTTATAGGTTTAGGTTAAGGTTTTAGGAAAAGGTAATAGGTTTTGATTTAGGTTATAGGTTATAGGTTTAGGTTTTAGGTTTAAGTTTAGGTTTTGATTTATGTTATAGGTTATAGGTTTAGGTTTAGGTTATAAGTTTTGGGATTTAAGAATGGGTTCAGGCTTAGGTTATAGGTTTTGGTTTTAGTTTTGGTTATAGGTTTTAGGATTTGAGAATGGGTTCGGGTTTAGGTTATAAGTTTTGGTTTTGGTTTTGGTTTAAGTTATATGTTTTTGGATTTGAGGATGGGTTATGGTTTAGGTTTAGGAAATTGGGTTCGGGTTCAGGTTCAGGATTGGGTTTAAGTTTAGGTTAGGTTTAGGTTAGGGAGTTGAGATTAGGATTAGGTGTAGGTTTTGCTTTAGGGAATTGAGTTTAGGTTATAGGTTTAGGGAAATGTTAGGTTTCGGTAATAGGTTTTGTGATTTGGGAATAGTTTTAGGTTATAAGTAAAGGTTTAGGTTAGGTTATAGGTTAAGGTTTAGGGATTTGAGTTTAGGCTATAGGTTTAGGTTTAGGTCTAGGTTTAGGTTTAGGGAATTGAGTTTAGGTTATAGGTTTAGGGAAAGGTTAGGTTTAGGTTATAGGTTTTGGGATTTGAGAATAGTTTTAGGTTATAAGTATAGGCTTAGGTTAGGTTATAAGTTAAGGTTTAGGGATTTGAGTTTAGGTTATAGGTTTAGGTTTAGGTTTAGGTTTTATGTTTAGGTTTGGGTTTTGGGATTTGAGAATGGGTTCGGGTTTAGGTTATAGGTTTTGGTTTTGGTTTAGGTTATAGGTTTTTTGGATTTGAGAATGGGTTCGGGTTTAGGCTATAGGTTTTGGTTTTGGTTTAGGTTATAGGTTTTGGTTTTAGTTTTGATTATATGTTTTGATTTAAGTTATAGGTTATAGGTTTAGGTTTTAGGTTTTGGTTGTGGTTTTGATTTAGGTTATAGGTTATAGGTTTAGGTTAAGGTTTTAGGGAAAGGTAATAAGTTTTGATTTAGGTTATAGGTTATAGGTTTAGGTTTTAGGTTTAGGTTTAGGTTTTGATTTATGTTATAGGTTATAGGTTTAGGTTTAGGTTATAAGTTTTGGGATTTGAGAATGGGTTCGGGTTTAAGTTATAGGTTTTGGTTTAGGTTATATGTTTAGGTTTAGGTTATAGGTTTTGGGATTTGAGAATGGGTTCGGGCTTAGGTTATAGGTTTTGGTTTTGGTTTAGGTTATAGGTTTTGGGATTTGAGAATGGGTTCAGGTTTGGTTATAAGTTTTGGTTTAGGTATAGGTTTAGGTTATAGGTTTTTGGATTTGAGAATGGGTTATGGTTTAGGTTTAGGAAATTAGGTTCAGGTTCAGGATTGGGTTTAAGTTTGGGTTTTCAAGTTTAGGTTTAGGTTTATGTTAGGGAGTTGAGATTAGGATTAGGTATAGGTTTAGGTTTAGGGAATTGAGTTTAGGTTATAGGTTTAGGGAAATGTTAGGTTTAGGTAATAGGTTTTGGGATTTGGGAATAATTTTAGGTTATAAGTATAGGTTTAGGTTAGGTTATAGGTTAAGGTTTAGGGATTTGAGTTTAGGTTATAGGATTAGGTTTAGGTTTAGGTTTAGGTTTAGGGATTTGAATTTAGGTTATAGGTTTAGGTTTAGGTTTTTTGTTTAGGTTTAGGTTTATGTTTGGGTTTTGGGATTTGAGAATAGGTTCGGGTTTAGGTTATAGGTTTTGGTTTCGGTTTAGGTTATAGGTTTTGGGATTTGGGAATAATTTTAGGTTATAAGTATAGGTTTAGGTTAGGTTATAAGTTAAGGTTTAGGGATTTGAGTTTAGGCTATAGGTTTAGGTTTAGGTCTAGGTTGAGGTTTAGGGAATTGAGTTTAGGTTTAGGTTTAGGTTTAGGTTTAAGTTTGGGTTTTGGGATTTGAGAATGGGTTCGGGTTTAGGTTATAGGTTTTGGAATTTGATAATGGGTTCAGGTTTAGGTTATAGGTTTTGGTTCTGATTTAGGTTATAGGTTTTGGTTTAGGTTATAGGTTATTGGTTTAGGTTAAGGTTTTTTGGATTTGAGAATGGGTTCGGGTTTAGGCTATAGGTTTTGGCTTTGGTTTAGGTTATAGGTTTGGTTTAGGTTTAGGTTTAGGTTATAGGATTTGAGAATGGGTCGGGTTTAGGATATAGGTTTTGGTTTTGGTTTAGGTTATATGTTTTGATTTAGGTTATAGGTTATAGGTTTAGGTTCGGGATCGGGTTTATGTTTGGGTTTTCAAGTTTAGGTATAGGTTTAGGTTAGGGAGTTAAGATTAGGATTAGGTGTAGGTTTAGGTTTAGGGATTTGAGAATACATTTAGGTTATAGGTTTAGGTTTAGGTTTTAGGTTTTAGGTTAAGGTTATATGTTTAGGTTAAGGTTTAGGTTTAAGTTAAGGTTGAGGTTTAGGTTATAGGTTAAGGTTTTAGGTCATAGGTTTTGGTTTAGGTTAAGGTTGTAGGTATAGGTTAAGGTTTAGGTTTAGGTTATAAGATATAGGTTTAGGGAATTGAGAATAGGTTAAGGTTTAGGTTTAGGAAATCGTGTTTGGGTTCGGGATCAGGTTTATGTTTGGGTTTTCAAGTTTAGGTATAAGTTTATGTTAGGGAGTTAAGATTATGATTAGGTGTAGGTTTAGGTTTAGGGATTTGAGAATACATTTAGGTTATAGGTTTAGGTTTATGTTTTAGGTTTTAGGTTAAGGGTATATGTTTAGGTTGAGGTTTAGGTTTAAGTTAAGGTTGAGGTTTAGGTTATAGGTTAAGGTTTTAGGTCATAGGTTTTGGTTTAGGTTAAGGTTATAGGTATAGGTTAAGGTTTAAGTTTAGGTTGTAAGATATAGGTTTAGGGAATTGAGAATAGGTTAAGGTTTAGGTTTAGGAAATCGGGTTTGGGTTCGGGATCGGGTTTATGTTTGGGTTTTCAAGTTTAGGTATAGGTTTAGGTTAGGGAGTTAAGATTAGGATTAGGTGTAGGTTTAGGTTGAGGGATTTGAGAATACATTTAGGTTATAGGTTTAGGTTTAGGTTTTAGGTTTTAGGTTAAGGTTATATGTTTAGGTTGAGGTTTAGGTTTAAGTTAAGGTTGAGGTTTAGGTTATAGGTTAAGGTTTTAGGTCATAGGTTTTGGTTTAGGTTAAGGTTATAAGTATATGTTAAGGTTTACGTCCTACCCCTGCTTGGACCATGATCGGTCCATCAGGGCTCTGTGGGGCCCACCGTCATGTAATGACTTTATTCACACTGTTAATCCATTTTATTACATCTATATACAGTAGTATGCAAAAATTGAGGCAGGTCTACGGCTCTAGTTAGCCACACCAAAGGAAGCATCAGTGATAATGATGCACACGGTTGAAACCTTTGGAAGGGCCACCATGATGTATTTTTTACCATCTAACCTATTCATAAGGTCATGTAGACCCGGATAAATAGAAAACACAAATATCAACTTGATCAGAAACTTCTACAGGTCTCAACAAGTTTTTAATGATGAGTGTTTAATCCCCACTTTGTGGTCAACTTAAGCATTGGTTCCAACTAATTTTTGGGTTCAGGCCCTAACATTATTTGTAAATATGGATGGACGGTGTGGATAAAAATCTTACATCAATATGGGCCCCACATAGCCCTATTTAGACGAATCGGGTGGGGTAGGAGGAATCCGCTTCCATAACAACTGGGCTCGTGGCGGAAGCAGATTGGCCAGTGTACCTCACACTAGCTATCTAGTTGCTGTATTGATGTTAGCAAGTTCTGAGGGTCTGATTATAATATATGTCTTATATCCAAACCATCCATCCATTTCTCAAGCTTGTATTAAGGCTTGAGATGAAAAATAAGATAGATCTAACTATCAAGTGGACCACACTACAAAAAGCAACGAGGGATTGAACGTCTACCATTGAAAACCTTTTAGGGCCACAGAAGTTTTGGATCAATGTGAAATTTAGATCAATCTGATCTTTGTTTTTTCCCTTTATCAGGGCCTATATGATCTAATCAACAAATTGGATGTCAAATAAACAATACGATGGGCCTTATGAGGATTTTAATGCTGGATATCCAATCAATATTGTTTTCTTACGATGTGGTCCACTTTAGATTTATATCCCTATCACTTTTTTAATCAAGCCCTAAATTGATCTGTACAAATGGATGAAATACATACATCATGGTGGGCCCATAGAGCACCGAACACTAGCCACCGGGCTCTATTCAATGCCGTTCTCCCGCTGTATGTATTCGGATTCATGTTACCTAGAACCTATCATAGCAGGTGTTATAGTCTAAATGATACTGATAGGTCCAAGGTAGAGACACCTGAAACATTCTTATCGCATGAGCTTACAGAAATTGCTTTCTGTCGTACTGAACGGAATGTCTGTCGTACTGAACGGAATGTCTGTCATAAAGAATGGAATTGTAGTCTTACCGAATGGAATTGCAGTCTTAACGAAGAATTTATGTAAGCATACTGTATTATGACCATGTGGTAAGCAGGGAAATCCAAAGGTTTGACCTCTAAACTAGAAAACTCATGAATGCAATGCCTCACACAAAGTGGGTCACTCGATCATTTGAAAATTCGCCGAGAACAAACAAAAACAAAAAAAGGAACTAATTCGGTTTTGGAATGAGTTTTACAATGATTTATTTCTTAAGGGTGCGCTTATATACACAGTACACAACAACTTAAGTGGGCCTACAGGGGAAATATATGATCGTTACCGCCTGTTAAGTACCGGTAACATTCATAAGAATGCTTCTTAAGGGTGCGCCTATATACACAATACACGACATGGTGAAGACATGCCTAAAACATATAAAAGCACTTAGTGGCCCCCAACTGAAATTTGGATGCGTCTGAAACTTGGTATGACCCCTCATCTAAGTGGCACACACATAATGGATGGGGGCTAGATTTGTGAACCACATCTCAGGAGGCCCAAAAAATAATTATGAATGTTTTAATGAAGGGTAACCTCTCTCAACTTTTGTATGTGGTGTGGCCCATACAAGTCACGGATTGACTTGAATTTTAATCCCTGGGCCCACCATGGAATGGTGCATCTAACTGATGGGGTAGATGTTTGACATGCATCATGGTGGGGCCCACACAACTCTCCCTGCTGTGGAGATTTCAAATAAACATTATGATGGGCATTAGGATAGTTTCAACAGTGGGAATTACTCTCCCAGTTGTTTTCTGTGGTGGTCTCCACTACAGATTTTTATCTCCCTCATTCTTTGGCTCATGACTTAAAATGATATCTCAAAATGGATGGACGGCTCATGACTTAAAATGATATCTCAAAATGGATGAACGGCGGTCTCCACTCTGCTTACGGCTTCGATATGACTCCTTTTTGGATCAACCCTTAAAATGATTCGTTAAAATGAATAGACGGAGTGGATCAGTAACATACATCATGGTGGGCCCCACAAATCTAAGCACTTTCCTCCCATCACCGACCCTTAAAACAAATCCCTTCTAATCCTCCCACGTGCGCACCTCCATTGAGTGTCAACGGTGCTGTGCTGAACACTGAATTTTCTAAAATATATAGTGTCTTATTACATACACACACAGAGACAGATATATATGGTGAAAATAATAAAAATGAGAGGAAATCCTGAAAACTAATGATGTTAGGATATATGATTAGTAGATATAATCCTAAAATCTAGACTGATCAAATTGTCTAAAAACTTCTAGGGCCTCTAAGAAATTTTAAATAGTAGAGGTTCAATCACATTATTTCCTATGGTGTGGTCCACTTGAGCTTTGGATGTTATCTGTTAACATGGATGAATGGAGTGGAAAAAATAAATAAATAACAGTGGACCCCACCGACTTTACTCTGGTAAGGACTTTTTGAGGCCCACCACAATCTATGTGTTCTATCTAATCCGTCCATCTATTTAGAAATATAATTTTAGGGTGTCATTCCATAAAACGAGGTATATCGAAGGCTCAAGTGGACCACATGGTAAGAAATAATGGAGATTAAATCACACGTGATTCCTGTGGTGTGGTCCACTTGGGCCTTCAATATACCTGAATTTTGGGATCATTCACTAAATGTATTTATAAAAATGAATGGACGGAAGGGATAAACCATATACATCACGGTGGGCCCCACGTAGGTACTCAATCCATGCCCAAAATAATTGGGCGCGCGCTGAAAAGAGAGCCGCGCGCCCAAATCTCTCTCTCTCTCTCTCTCTCTCTCTCTCTCTCTGCCTAAAACCGATTCTCCCTCTTTATGCCCAAAACCCTCTCCCTCTCTCTCTCTCTCTCTCTCTCCCTCTCTCTCAATCATCCCATTTTCAAAGCCCTAGCATTTTCCAGCTTTGAAAATCTTGCTGAAGAATTACTTAGGTTTCGATGGCATTGCAGATTGATGATGGAATTGGAGTCTGTGATTGATAAGGCGGAGATGACTCCGGTCGATATCAGTGAGATCTTGATCAAGAACAGGATAGACAGGGAGAAGGCAATGGAGGAATTGCTCGAGACATTGAAGAGCCGTGCTGAGAGGCCACGGAGAAGGCGATCGGTGATTGTGGGAGACAATGGCAATGAGAGTTTTGGCCTGTTTTGAAGAGGAGAAAAGATAGAGAGGGATTGAGAGTTTTTGTTTTTTGGATTTTTGAAATTTGGGTGGTGGGGCTTTTTTGCCAGAACTGTAAGAACCTTCTCTCTGATTTTTTTTTAGTAGTTTATATTTTGTCTTTTGTTTGTTTGATCTTTGAATTTAATAAAAAATTATATAATATAATATCTGATATTATCTATGAATTTGCATTTGCATCTTGCTGAATTTGTTTTTTTTTTTTTTCCTTTCTTTTTTAAATTCTTATATTAAACAGTTCATGTTATTCTAGAATCAATCTGATTGGACATTGAAATCTGCACCCACATATTTTATAAATCCAACCCATCTTTCCAGTTGTTGTGATATAGTAGTACAACTCTTCTAATGTTTACTCACCAAAAGTAGAAACTATTGCTATTGGAAAAGTGCTATCTTCTTATTAATTTTTATATTTTTATATTTATGTCATTTTATAATCAATCCACACCATCTACTTCTCATATCATCATGTCGATAGGTGTTGATATCTACACCCACCCTTTTTTTTATAAATCCATCCTTTTCTTTCCAATTTTGTGCAGTAGTACAATTATTGCTGTTGGGAAATCTTATAAAGTATTATTTTATATAGTTCATGTCATTCCTAGAATCAATCAACGCCATGTATATCTTCTATCATGATGTTGATATGTACATCCACCCATTTTATAATTCCACCATATTATTTCCAGTTTCATGATTTAATGGTACAGCTTTTCTAGTGTTACATACCGAAAAGTAGAAACTGGTGCAATGATATCTACACCCACCTCTATGATATCTACACCCACCTGTTTTATGAATCTACCCCATTATTTTAGTTTTTGTGATATATTAGTGCAACTTTTTTACAAGATAAAAATTAATGGAGAATTGTTAGGGTGGAATATTGGATCATTTAATTATTTGTGAAAAATCATAATAAAATTTTCATTAATCTACTCAATTTTCAACTGGCACTTGCGCAGAATTTGACTTTGGCTGTAGCAGACACCACTTAATTTAATATTGAAAGCGTGTAGAGATTTTTTTCTAGAGTAAAATAAAAATATAATTCTCATTAATCTGCTACATTTTTCAACAGGTAATGGCATGGAATTGAACTTTTGAACTAGCAAAAATTTCTTAATTTGAATTTTAAAGCGTGTCGATTTTTTGAGCTCCATTTTTAAAGGGAACACTTGGTTCTGTGGCTTGAGAGGAAATGAGCTCCTTTGTGAAGTCGATGAGGATTATATACGAGATGACTTCAATTTATGTGGACTGCAAGGACAGGTTCCCTATTATGATTATGCCTTAGATATGATCTTGGATGATCACTCTTTGAGTGGATGATTTTAGTCACTAAATCTTAGTACTAATGTGTATACAATTGCCATTGATGGCTACAGGTATCAGGATATTGCATCTGGGCTCATAGATCTCTCCATTATCACTTGCATGCAACTTGCAGATAACCTCTGGAATTAGAACTAATAGACTATATTTGCATTTTGCAACTTTCAGGTATCGAATCTGTTTATATGTGGGAGGGTGAGGTAAGAATACCATGCATACTGAGTTATATCCTTAACTGATATTTTATGACCAATTCAACCATCAGATTAATGCAAATGAGCCTCAATGACATATCATATGTGCATCAAAATAGATTAATCGCACATATGGTATGCTGTGAAGCTTGTTAATCTGGCTATCAGGTTTGTTTTTCCTTTTTTTTTTATGTTTAACTTCTCTTTTATATACATTTTGTATTTAAAAAAGCTCTGATTTTTCATTGTCTTTATATGAAGGATGATTTGTTGTGGGGAGCTGCTTAGCTGCATAAAGCCACCAAAAACCCAGCTTATCTGAACTACATTCAAGCGAATGGTCAGACAATTGGAGCTGATGAGACCGACAATCACTTTGGTTGGGATAACAAACATGTTGGGGCAAGAATCTTAATTTCCAAGATCTGATTTTTTCTTTTTCTTTCTAATTTCTATCCGTTTGTTTTTTTTTTTTTTTTAGTTTTTTTTTGTGTTTTTGTTATATATATATATATATATGTGTATATATATATATATATATATATATATATATATGTCTTTCATACAAAACTTCACTCTTTGACTTCTTAGCAGCTACTAGCTACCATTCCAAAAAAAAAAAAAACCTTAGAATCTGACTTCATAGTACACTAAAAGCGGTTGCACTGATCTGAATTTATTTTGCTTGTACAGTTGTATGTGCCAAGATAAAGTTCAAAATGTGAATATACAACTCATTTCTAAGGTTTCAATGGTTGATCTTTTTATAAACATTTGCTGCACGGGCATGTCAAATTGTGCTTTGAAAATACGGCTGATTCAATTTTGGGTCATTGAGTTTTGCTTGATTGATTTATGCATCAAGGCTACTAAGAAGTCAGTTCTCAGTCACTATCTGCGTCTAGTGCTGCAGACTCAAGAGGTAACAGTGAAGCTGGAAAAGAAGCTAGAGGATTTGCATATAGAATCATTAGATCTAGACATGCATGCCTTAGCTCAGATATTCACATCTCATGTTCTATTTATTTATAATTGTTTATTTTCAGATAATCTCTGTAATGAAATGTGTCACTTCATAAAATTAGCAAATTTTTTTTCTTTTCTTTTGACTGTGGATGGTTGGAATATATGTAAAAAGCTTTAGTTTTACAAATGCATGCCTTAAATAAGATTTTTGCATCTCATTTTCTATTTATTTATAGTGATTGGGACTGTGCACCAGTTGTCACTACATTGGTGAGCAATGAGCCAAAAATGATAGAGATTGGACTGCTCTAGTCCATGTTCTGATTGAGAACTTGATTTCCATGCAAGAAAAGGTCAATGACAACTGCTGTATTTTCTGGCGATGGCTCTGTTCTAGCTATATTGCTGCAGAGGATATTGTCACTTTATGGGACCTAGACACAAATGTTCTTGTAGCTATAATTGGAGAGACTCTTACAGTGATTGTCTGAATATCATTATCGAATTGTGTTGTGTGTGCAAAGAAGACATTTGCTAGTTGTAATTGGAGAGACCCTACAACTTTGCATGTCTTACACTTGTGTATGTTTATTCCTTTTCTTTCACCTCTGTATGTTGGTTCTTTCTTTCTTATTCTGGATCATTGCTGAAAAATTACTGATGGTTATCATACACATTAATTTGACGTGAAAGCTTACCAGAAGAGATGTGGCCTTGGTGCAAAGAAAGTGCCATAAAAAAAGGTTCATTTCTTTTTTAGTGTTTTTTCATGCAGAATTCTCTATTTTCATTGATGATTTCATTGAATTAAAGTTACATTTCTTTGGAAATTGGTTTGGGATCTGTTTGATAGTATTTTGATATTTGATAAGTTGAATTCTTGAAGAAGCGATGACCAAGAAAAGGAGGCGGTTGATTGATAAATAGCTCGATGGCAGTAGTGGAGGTGATTCGAGTGGGATCCATGATCTTGAAACACAACTCAAGCTTTACGGTACGGGTTTCAAAGAACTTAAATGGGTTTTTCTTTTCTTTTCCTTTTTTTTTTCCACTTTTCTTTTGGAAGATTCTGAAATGTCATTTGGTTATTTTGTTTCTTTGAATTTGGCTCTCCAATGCTAGAAAACGGTAACTTTCATTTTGGGTTTTTAAATTCCTAGGGCCTCAACTGCAGAAATTCAGAACCCAAATCCAATTGTTGATTTTTGGATTCAAAATTATTGGGCATTTAGAGAGCCAAAGTTTCTGACCTAAAAACATAGATGACTTGACCTTTTGTTGTGCAAATGTCGAAAGAAATAAAAGAGCTAATTCAACAGTGAGATCTTGCTTAATCTCATCTCAAGGGCTCATCTCTTTTTCTCAACATTTTTCAGGTAACTTAGAACCTTTTTCTAGAACTATATCATTAATCTCTTGGTGAAATTGGTTGTTGGTATACGAGAGGCACCATTATTATAATTTCTATAATACAATCACTATCTTACACAAGCTCTTTTGCTTGATGGAACATCCATTCCTAAAAGTTACCGAAAAACAGAACTAGTGTTCCCAAGGTGCTTACCCCAATCGGCTTTTTGTGTTGTGTTGTTTTCTTGTTCAATGTTTTTTACAAGATCATCTCATTAATGAAATTCTTCTGGTTGCTGGCCATTTGTACAGGTCGTGTTTATGTATTTGCTTAAAATTAATGGAGCAGACCCGGATGTGCGTCAGAGCTATCCAGATGAGCGGGGGTCCTTGGAAGGTGAGAACCGTTGTTATAACCATGATGAAGCTGTCCATTTCCTATGGACAGCATTGGAGGGGCTTGACCATTTGGACAGGCTGTGTTAATGTATTTGTTCGAAATTAACGGAGCATACCTGGATGTGCGTCGGAGCTATCCGGATGAGCAGGGGTCCCTGGAAGGTGGGAACCACTGTTATGACCATGATGAAGCTATCCATTTTCTATGGACAGCATTGGAGGGGCTGGCCATTTGAACAGGTCGTGTTTATATCTGTATTTGCAAGGACCACACCCTTAACCTAAACCACACCCTAAACCTATAACCTAAACCTATTCTCAATTACCTAAACTTATAACCTATAACTTAAACTTAAACCTATAACCTAAACTCAATTTCCTAAACTCTAACCTACAACCTAACCTAAACTATTCTCAAATCCCAAAACCTAAACCTTAATCTAAACTTGTAACCTATAACCTGAACCTATAACCTAAACTCAATTCCCTAAGCTTTAACCTATAACCTAACCTAAACCTATTCTCAAATCCCAAAACCTATAACTATAACCTAAACCTTAACCAAAAACCTATAACCTAAACCTATAACCTAAACTCAATTCCCTAAACTCTAACCTACACCCTAACCTAAACCTATACTTATAACCTAAACCTATTCTCAAATCTCAAAACTTATAACTTAAACCTAAACTTAAACCTTAACCTAAGCCTAAACCTTATCCTATAACTTAAACCTATAACCTAAACTCAATTCCTTAAACCTTAACCTATAACCTAACTTAAACCTAAACCTATAACCTACACTTATAACCTAAACCTAAACTTATAACTTTAACCTAAACCTATTCTCAAATCCCAAAACCTATAACCTAACATTTATAACTTAAAACCTAAACCTAAACCTACACTTATAACCTATAACCTAAACCTATATCCTAAACCTAAACCTAAAACCCAAACGTAAACCCGATCTCAAACTCGAACCCGATTCCTAAGCCTAAACCTTAACGTTTTCTCAAATTGCTAAACCTAAACCTAAACTTATACCTAATCTTAATCTTAACTCCCTAACCTAAACCTAAACCTAAACCTAAACTTGAAAACCCAAACCTAAATCCAATCCCGAACCCGAACTCGATTTCCTAAACCTAAACCTAAACTTATAACCTTAACCTAAATCTATTCTCAAATCTCAAAATTTATAACTTAAACCTAAACCTATATAACATAAAACCTAAATCTAAAACTTAACCTATAACCTAAACCTTAACCTATAACCTAAACTCAATTTCTTAAACCTTAACATATAACCTAACCTAAACCTATAACCCAAACCCGATTTCCTAAACCTAAACCTTAACGTATTCTCAAATCCCTAAACCTAAATCTACACCTAATCCTAATCTCAATTTCCTAACTAAAACATAAACCTAAACTTAAAAACCCAAACCTAAACTTGAAAACCCAAACCTAAACTCGATCCCGAACCCGATTTCCTAAACATAAACGTATAGGTTATAAGTTAGGTTTAGGTTAAGGTTATAAGTTTAGATTTTGGGTTTTAGGTTTAGGTAAAGGTTTTATGTTTACGGTATTTTTATTTATGGTGTTAAGCTTATATGTATTTATGCGTGAATGAATGTGATGTGGATAAGATTGTTTGTGTTTGGATGAATGTAGTTTATGTTTGGATGGATTTACTAATTTGGGTTTAGATGGATGTGACTGTGAATATGATGAAATATATTATATAACAGTTGTATATTAGGATGAATATGATGAAATATATTGTAACAGGTGTATATCAGGAATTTTGTGTGGAGATTTGTGCTGGAATAAATTATTTTAAAAAGAGACTTCTAGCGACGAAAATTTTCGTAGCTAAAAGTTTTGCAAAATCGACACTTTTCGTAGCGAAAAGTTTTACAAAAATATTTCTAGCGATGAAACTTTTCGTAGCTAAAAGTTTTACAAAAATATTTCTAGCAACGAAAATTTCCGTAGTAAAAGTTTTACAAAATATTTTTATCGACGACCATTGTCGTAGCTAAAAGTTTTTAAAAGTTTTGTAAAATATTTTTAGCGACGAAAATTTTCGTCGCTAAAAGTGGAACGCCTAGGTAAAAGAAAATTTCCGTAGTAAAAGTTTTACAAAATATTTTTAGCGACGAAAATTGTCGTAGCTAAAAGTTTTACAAAATATTTTTATCGACGACCATTTTCGTAGCTAAAAGTTTTTAAAAGTTTTGTAAAATATGTTTAGCGACGACAAGTTTCGTCGCTAAAAGTGGAACGAATATTTTTAGTAGCGAAAAGTTTCGGTCTTATAATGCTTTTTTAGCGACGAAACTTTTGGTCGCTAAAAGTGGATTAAATATTTCAAAACTAAAAGTCTTGTAAAGTTTGTTTAGCGACGAAAAGTTTCGTCGCTAAAAGGCTTGCTTTTAGCAACCATTCGAATTTTTCGCCGATAATTCACTTCGGTCTTTTAGCGACGAAATGTTTCGTCGGTAAAACGTTTTAGCTGCGAAAATATGACTTTTGGCGACGAAAAGTTTCGTCGCTAAAAGTAATATGTCTTCTACTCTAAAAAAGGAATCATGCCAATGCTACAGTGATCAAACCACTCTCAAATGCAAAGAAGTGGGGACTAGGATATTGACCCTATTTCAAGGAGAAGAAGAGTTGCCGAAGGATCTTTAAATGCACTTCTATCCAATTTGTGAAGTATGGAACCATGACGAAAATGAATATCCCCAAGGACCTCCTAAGGAGACCTTTAGTCCCGGGAGGATACACAGTTTCGTTTCTGGGCTGGTTGGACATAGGTTAGCCTCCCATCCGATAGGATAACTTCTTAGGGCCGCAAGGGGAAGAGCTAGAGATCAAGGAAGAGCACTAGTAGGAGCAAGACCAGGGGAAATTTTCGCCAGACCAAGTAGCTAGCCGGTAGGCTCTAATTCCTATCCTTAGCCACACAATCAATCAGGGGCATCTCCTGCCCACTCTAGCTTTAGTCGACAAGGGGCACAACCTGCACCTCCAACTTCAGTTAACCAGGAGCACAACCTGCCCACTCCAGCTTTAGTCAACTAGGGGCACAACGTGCCCACTCTAACTTCAATCAAATAGAAGCACAGCCTGCCCACTCCAGCTTCAAGCAACTTAGAGCACAACTTGCTCACCTTAGATTCAATCAATCAAGGGGACAACCTGTCCACTTTAACATTGGCTAACTAGGGGCAAAAGCCTCCACCATCTAGCAACCTCGACGAGGGAGCTAGGGAGCTTATCCATTGGACCATGAATGCAAAGTAGTCTACCCTAGATTGGTCCGATATTCATATTCCACAATCATCAAGAAACGAGGAGTGGGCGGAGCTCCAACATCCGTAAAGTGATTATTGGGGGGGATGGTCCGTTATTCAGATTCCGGTATAAGTTTTTAATGTTCAATCACCCCTATTTCCCGTGGTATGGTACACCTGAGATTTGGAGCCGCTTCATTTTTTGATCATCCACTATGGTGGGCCCCAATGAGGGATTAACTGAAGACACGTCCTACCCAGACGGTCTAGAAGGCGATTTTGAAAAGGCTGAACATCCATGATAGGGCCCACTATATGGACGGTCTTTATTGTTATATGGACGGTCTTGTGTTCTTCTGATGAGATGACTCTACCAGGTTGCGATTCAATCGGCTTATGTGAGGAAGGAAGAAGCTGGAGTTGCGTAGGCTGTCCCACGTAACCAAAACGTATGGACAGCGTCCCAAGTATCAAAGTAGCGTGGGAAGCGATTATTAAAGAATCTGTATATAAAAGTTGAAAGCTGGCGTAAGAGTACCGCACGTGTGTAAATCGCCTAAAGGTACTCACTGGGTTTACTTTCAAGAACCAAAAGCCATGTGGATGGATCTTTCATGAGATCCACACCATCCATCAGGCATTTTTCCTCATTTTAACCATTGACTCCAAAATTCACGATAATATGAAACTTTAGTAGCTAACACCAAAGGAATCAGTTGGGATGGAACACTTACAGTTAGTTTTTCATAGTGCCCATTTCGTTGTCTATATGCCATCCAATCCGTTCACATGATGTCCCATGTTAGGATGAAAGAAGTATAAAAGAAATAAGTGTTTTAAAACTCAGGTGGGCCATAACGTATGAATTTAAGGGTTTAAGGTATGAACTTTCTGAGGTGGCTCACCTGAGTGTTGGCTCAGCCTGATTTTTTTTTTTTTTTTTTCAAGGAAAAATAAGGGTGATTGATTCACCCCATGGATGGCGTGCATTTCATGCACGCTAGGTCATTTCTCACACATTAATAAAAGTAACACAGGTATAGGTACCTTAGTGAGATGCACAAGTGTTTTCCTTATAAAACAGGATCACATGAGTTAGATGCCTTAGAACCTTCCTTTAGTATGCTATTCCTCCGAAATTCATATTTAAAAAATTGTATACAATGTGTGGAGTTCAGTATCAACGGATGTATCATACCTCTGAGATATGAAAACATATCAGGCATTGTATGATAAATATCAAGTGTATCACATGATGTATTACTGTTTTTGAAAAACATTGAAAAATTTATTAATATTTTTAATAAAACTTCAAAAATATTAAAAAACATATCATTACACACTTAGAAATTAAAAGATTACAAAAAAGTATATACAATAAGTTGTTTTTGTGTGTGTGTGTGTGTGTGTGTGTGTGTGTGTGTGTAAGGTCATAAACTATGTACATGATACATTTCTTTTAGAAAAATTTGCTTAATTTTATATTTTTGCAAAATAATATTAAGCAAATAAACTTTTAGCACATTCAATGTACTAAATATATAAATATTAAAGGCTAAATAATTGATGATCAATCTGTACCTTTTTAAAAAGTTATTTTTAATTATGTTTAGATGTTTTTTGTTAAAAATAATTTCAAAATTGCAAAAACCTTCATTAATATACAAATCAATGTTTAACATGTTTAATGTGATTTTTTCATACTTTAATAACAATTTAAATAAGTGGAATGAGAAAGATTTTGAGTTTTTTTATTCGCAAATTAGAGTGTAACTGATATTAAGATCAGCTAACAATCATAAATGCTTGCATTAAGGGTAAATAACTACTAATTACTATAGACTATTGAAAAAAATATTTTAAAAATATTTTTATTAAAAAATATATTTCTTTCAAAAAATTAAAAGACCCCTGTCAGCCTCAAACATGTCTGATGCTAAATTTCTTTTCATACTCTAATTGCAATTTAAATGAGTGAAATTGAGAAAATTTAATTTTTTTAAAATTTTTAATTTTTAATTTCTCTAAATTCATAATTAAGCATATAAAATCATGAATTTTCATCTTAATTCTATCGATTCCAAGTATTTTTTTTTTTAAAAATTAAAATAAAAAGCTTACTGTTGAAAAATTAAGCTCACCGGGAGTCCAAATAATGAAAGAGGGTTGGTCAAATTCACCTTGAGAATGGATTAGAAGTTGAAAGTTTCACAAAAATTAAAATTTCATAATTTTTTTTAAAAAAAAAAAAAAATGAAAATACGGGAGAGTTGGTGATATTGCAGATTTTGACTATACTTTCAAATGGTATTGTCAATGCATTGTAAATTATAATGAAAATATTTTAAAAATAATGTATTATATCGATATATTGCCGATTCAATGTGATATTTAATAATATCTTCATTAATACCTGGAAGCTCAGGATGTTTTGTATCGGCCAAGGTACACTGAAAACCTTTCCCATAAAACGGGTAGTTAGTAACTATATTCAAATGGTATTATAAAATAAGAAAAATAGCAACTACATAGTGAATAATTAAGATCAATAGCTCGGGTGGTCCACACTAGTGGGGAACAATGGGGATGGCATGCTAACCATAGATTTGCATGTGGGGCCATCATGGTTCATATATTTCATCCATTTCATTAATTAGGTGTGACCTATTATGTGAAGTGAAAATATTAGATTTAAAAAAATAAAAAAACCAGCCTGATCCAAATGTCAGGATTATGGCTGTATACGAACTGAGTTAGCTCGGTTAGCTTGCTTGATGCAACTCGAAAAAGCTCGATTCGACTCAAATGAGTTGAGTTTATTTTTTGAGCTTGAAAAAAATTTCAAACCGAGTTCGAGCTTGCTTAAGATCGACTTGACTTGGATTGAACCCCAGCTTGAATCGAACTCGGATCGAACCAGTTTGTTGATTCAGTCACTTTGTTATTGATGTTGCTTACCAAGTGTTCGACGAAATGACTCAACGAAGTATGGGCTGGTGGCAATGAAGGTATGTATATGAAATAAATACCATTTTTTCTTGATTTTGATGTTGCCTACAAGGTGTTTGATAAAATACTTGTAAACAACTGCTGCTATTCTACATACAGTAAGAAATTGAAAGTGCATTTCATGTGTTTGTGAAAATGTTGCACAAGCTCAAACTTGGCTCAAACTAGCCCGAGTTGCTGATCGAACCGAGCCGAGCTAGCCAGTCAGGCTCGAGGAGCGAGCCGAGCCGAGTTCGAGCTGGGGTCAACTAGCGGCCGAGCCGAGTCGAGATGTGCCAAGCTCGACTCGGTTCAACTCGCGTACACCTCTAGTCAGGAGGGCCGTGTGAACGAATAGGTGTTAGTAGCCATTTTGCATGGTTTCCATTGGCATGGTCCATCAAAGATTATATTGGGCTGATATTTTCTATTTACAATCGAAATATTCATCCGATGGACGGATTAGATTAACATATAACACATGATGGCACTAAAGAGCTTCGGTCATTTAGGCAGGTGTAGATGATTCCAGTTCCTTTCCTTAGGCGAGGAGTTGTACGGGTGATGAGCCACTCTGGACTTTGTACAGGTAGGCCCCATGGTTTAGTTATTGAAGCTGTGGGTCCCACCGTGGATGGCAGATTTGAAGAACCGGACCCTTGGATCTCTAGCATGGGAGTATAGACGATTAAAAGAAGAAAAAAGAAAAACAAAAAAGGACAATGGTCTGTGTAATTAAGATGTCCGGAGAATGGATGGTTTGAAGATTCAGATCTGGAACACCTTTGGGGTCGCTTATCAGATCTAATGGTCTGTACCATCCAACCATAGAGCCACTTGTACATACTGGGCTCATCCAACCGTGGAGGGTACGAGCCCAGCTGCATGGTCTACTCTCAGGTTGGAATCCTAATCCCCCGCACGTGCCACGTATGTGCAAGCTCCCGACCGTTCATCGTATGGTCTCCTCCATGGTTGTGCCAAGGTCCAGATACGAAACTAGTCCCATCATCAGGTTGGCCATGCATCCAAGCAAATGTGGAATTTTAATTATTCTTTAGGCCATCCATTTATTATTTTTTATTTTATTTACAAGTTAGGCCCACCTGATGACCATTGATTACTAAGCATCCTTGCCACATGTTCTCAAATATTTAACAATCCTAGCCATCCAATTAATGGAGTTCTGCACACAAGCCTTTTCATTTCAACTGTTTGTTTGTCACACTATAGTAGGCAACTGACTTCTCTTTTGTGAAGTTTTGAACCATCTATGATTTCAGATCACTGAGTTGGGCCACCAACACATTAGAGGTCCTACGGAATTGTAAGCACTCGTTATCTCCACATATGTGCTACATGCATATGAGGTTGTGCCGTTCATCTGTTCGCCCCCCCTAGATGTAGCCCCAGCCCAGAAATACAGCTTCAGGGGATTATAGCCGACTGGAGAAATTTTGGACATTGAAAGTACACATTGGTTGGTGGATGCTCCAATTTGTAGTTAGAATTAACAAATCTGGGGCTGTGTGGATGCAAGCAAAGTTGTCTCCGCGTACATTATCTAAATCATCTCGTTAGAGTAATTATTTTGTTCTTTATTTGTCAAACACTGACATTGAGAGAAAAAATATATTGTGACTCATGTGGGGAGTTTAATATGAATTTTAGTAAGTGTAACATTTATGATGCATGTGTTGCTAGCAGTTCAATCAAATAAAAGGTCACACGTGTGATCGAGGGCTTGTATTTGGATTTCACGTGTGACTATGATGCGTGAGCATGCAGGTCTACTTGACTTAATATTTGATTGAACATTGGTGCCCCCATGTTGAGTCAGAATGATTGGAGACTGGACGTAATATCCAGTTATCTTCTCAATTATCGATTGTTATTAGCGATCGGGCGACTTGTGAAATGGTAGGGATTAGCTCCTTCAAATGGATTCTTTTTGTCTTATGTCTACGGACTTGTTCTTTTATTAATACTTTCGTAATCTACTTCTAAAAAGAATGAAGATGGACAAATAAATAAAAATGGCTGAAGAATGCCGATTTCATTAATTGAATATGTGACCCATTACAATCGACAAAGTATTGACAATAACCTAGAGAAATACGCAATTGAAAGATAAATACTTGACCCGTCTATCAGAATTGATGATCGAGGCGAATGGTTATCAAGATGTGATTGGATAGGTGTGATCACCTAACTAAGAACTCAATTGATTGACTTAGGGTTGTAGACATTTAATATAATTCTATGGTACGATAGTAGAGGACGTTAAACAATAGCAATCTATGCTAAAGCTAGGCTAGGCTATAATAAGACGATAAATGAAAGATAAATTGAAAAGTAGATGTGTTTGGTGTAGGGCCTCAAGCTCTTCTTCACATGCTCCTTTTATGGCTTGCGGAGGTGACAAAACCTTCATTGGGTTTCCGCCTTAATCTTGGATCCTCTGCATTTATACATTCTGAATAGGAAGGACTCTAGATAGATCCGGAATTGTTGACTTCTCAAATCTTCTTCTCGTAGTTGATCCCTTTATGAGAGATCTTTATGGCCCACTATCTGGATTCATGATCAATAAGGGAAGCCTTTTAGGACTAATCTTGGACCCTAAATTGATCATGGTTGTGCATTTGAATGGTCTCTCTAGATCTTCCGATTGAGGTGCTAGACGGTCCGGATCCACCTGATATCGATCTATTGTCAGAGATAAGTTGGATCATATCTTTCAACAAGCTCTCATATTTTCTTAATTTCGATTAATGTATTACTTGAAACCCAATCTAGCTGATGTCCATTATTTCCTTATTTGGATACGAATCATAACCAAATTTGCTTAGAAAAGGGTCCGATTTTCGAATATTCAGAACCTTTTTGAGTGCCACGGGCTTTTCAAACATCTTTGAGAAGATCTCCTATTTTAGAAGGATTATGAAGATGACCTTGCCGAGTGTATCATAGCCAAATTTGTGATATGATACATTCTCTCGGCGGGTCTTTTATAGATGTATCGAGCATGTTGCCTCATTAATTAGCATGTTAACCATGGTCACGTGACACCCATCGATTTGCTCCTCTAAAGGCACCAGTATGAGTCCGTGCCTTCACATTAATACCAAAATGTGTAACACTAAAGGGAGATCAATTGAAGATACTCTTGGTGTGATTAGGATTTTTGTAAGTACTAATCTTGTACTGTCAATACATGGAGGTTTTTCATTGGTCCACGTTAGGGAGCCGAAAATGATCGTAAACACTGCCCCCATGTTCCTTTATATCGAGAAATGTGATTGAATGTTTGGCGTTCGGGTTTTAGTGACCATTTCAACATGTGACGCTTGGTAGCACGAGATTTGCTATTGGCCCTCATGCGAGTTAATACGAGCGTCAAAATTTTCTTATTATGATTACTAACTTTTATTATGAATGCAAAACTTAATGTTTCATTTATAAAACTAAAAATAACAATCTCAATGGGTGCCGGCCTTTAGACACTCCAACCTAGGCTTAACCAATGGATGATCAACCAAAACCCTAATCCTAAACCCTAACCCTAGAAAGCTACACCTTAAGAACCCTAATCGTAAACCCTAAACTCAACCTAATCAACCTAGTCAACCCAGTCGACCTAATCCTAAACCCTAAAACCTTGGAGCCTTAAGTCAACTCGATAAGTCAACTCACCCAGTCAACTTATCCAGTCAGCCTACTAATTCTAACAACCCAGTTAACTCGTCTAATTAAGACCAAACCAAAGTCTAAAATCAAGCCCAATCGGAGTACCATGTAAAACCTCAATGCTGTGTCCTTCATAATAGAGCCTTCGCACAAGTGAGGGAGGCTGCTTGCTAAAGCAGGGAGTCCAAGTAGGGACTAACAGTAAGTAGCTTGCCGCGAGCCACGTAGCACTCCGCCTCTTTGGGATGACACCCTTTAAGCATGTGGAGCCTCCCTTTTACAACCCATGAGTGTGTGACTAGTGTGTATTTACTTTGCTGCCCATCTCCTTACCCAAATTTATCCTTTTACCACCTCATCCAACCCATGAGATAATGCCATATGACAATCTCCAATCTTATCCCTTCAACCACCTTTTACCTATGGACTTTGTAGGAATTGCAAGAAAATCCGGTTTGGGGGCTATAAATCCCTCCCCTTCTCGTTTCAAGCATCCAGGAATAACCTAGTAGTGTGGAAAAGTCTCCTCATCCCTTAAGGCCTTAGCCATCTAGTCATCTCTCCACCAAGGAGAGTGAGAGTGAGAGAGTGTGATAGTCCAGCCTTGGTCTAGCCTAGCCTAGCCAGAATCAGAGTCTCTTAAGCCACCTAAATCATAATCCGAGCCACTCAATCTTGCCTTTACTCGTCCATCGAACTATTCAAGCTTCAATCAGTTTCATATAAGCATGAGCATTAGCATTGTGTAACAATTATTCCCTTTTCAACCCTCTGCTCCTCAAATAAATTATCACTATATTACATTTCATCATTTTCTCGTATCTAATTGGTGGGTATATGTTATGGGCTTGCCAATATAATCAGAGCCCGCCCATCAGAAACCCATTCAGTTAGCCTTCATTTTTTCATAAGCATCAACATAGCATCCAACATCTCACACACCACATTTTTACATATTTTGCACTCTACACTCAGTCGGTTTAAACTATTCTCTACGGCTTGCTGATATAATTGGATCCTGTCCATCAGAAATTTAGATCGATTAGCCATCATCATCATTACATTACATTACATTTTTTGTGTATGAGAATTAATCTTATTCCTCAGAAGTTAGTCAGTTCTTGTGAAATAAAGACCACACATCTGTACGGACATAGTGGGTGCTTAACACCTTCTCTCTCTGTAACAGTGGTCCCTTACTCAGAATCTTTGTAAAGTAAACTCAAGAGTCATCTTAGGATTAAGGATATTCGAACTCTCAATCCTAAGTGTTTCTAAAGGGTCTAACTGACTATAGAATAGAAATAATTGGTTAGTGGTGACTCTGGTCAAATGTAATACCCTCTTACCCCTAAAAAATCCCTTGAGAGAGGCAACCCATGGAAAGCAAGTCAATCTCCCCACTTGGGATCCTACATCCACACAGCTAAAGCTTGATAGCTTAGCCATTATTTTATTAATTAGATAAGAACAAAGAGTACAAATTAGATTAACATTTAATGACTCGTACTAAATTATTGTGATAGTCGATCTTTACTTTCCTTATTGTTGTTTCATTCCTCACTCCAGCTAGCCTGGTTGACGGCCATCCTTTTTTAAGTTTACATGGACTCCCATAATGTTGGTGTAAGACCTAGAACACAAGTCAGCCAGAATACTACACCTTTGGTACCTTATGTGGGCAGCTTGACATTTCCTGTTGGACCCAAATCGAGCATGCAAGTACACACCCAAGTGAATGAAAGCCAAGTAGTGAAAACATATGTCAACACGACCACATCATCATTACAAATCCAACAGTACCCTTGCGCGTTGAGGCGTGCACCTGAACTCGAGTTGTCCGGAGAAAAACATTAACGTTAATGTGCTCAAAGAGCCTTAATTATATTGTCAAAATTCACATTTTTCTAGAAAATCCCAAAGCTAATGAAGCCCTTAATCAAATCCTAATGGTGCCTTAATAAGGCCCTAAGCTAAATTAACCATCATTATTAAGCTTTAATTAAGGTAAGAGCTACTTTTCCATAAAGTTAATGCATCTCCTTGAAATAAGGAGAGAGCCACTTCACACTTCTAGAAAATGATCAAGTCTTGATTAATCATGCTTAAAGACCCTAATCAATAGATTATACAGTGTAAAGATGGCTTTACTAAGCTTAATAAAGAGGCGGGCACCAAAAGTCAACTAAATCCCTTAAATTAAGGAGAGATTGCTAATACAACCTTTCTAGAAACCATTAGCCCTAATCTAAGCACCAATATGGCCATCTAGAAACCATGCCCCAAAAATTTATTTCCTTTCCTAGAATTAAGCCCCCCTTCCCCTCTAATTTCTAAAAAGGAATCTTGTGTGTGATTAGAAACCATTAGGCTCCTTTAATATGGATTTAGTGCCTTAAAATAAGGTGGTGCTTCCACCTATACCCTAAACTTGAAACTCCTCGTTACCCTCTCTTACATCTATAAATACACATTCCATGAGCCAAATCTATGGCTAAGAGAGAGAGAGACAGAGAGGTGGCTGACCATGCAATAAGATCCAAGCCATCCATTCCTTTGAGAAACTTCTGGTTACTCTCTCCTACATCTATAAATATACATTCCCTAAGCCAAATCTATTGCTGAGAGAGAGAGGTGGTGGACCATCGAATAAGATCCAAGCCATCCATTCCTTTTGAGACAAGCTGAGTGCACTCTCTCCCTCATTTTTTCATAGCTTAATTGCTTTTGATTTTTTCATCTTTTATTTTAGGTTTGGGATCCACAGGAGGGTGAGCCCCACGGTAAAGACAAAGAACCGCATAGATTATCCAATGGTTGGATGCTGGGAAAAAAACACAAATATTAGCTTGAGCCAAAGATTGATCCCGAATTGATGTGGGACCCACTGATCGAGGGCCCACCGTGATGGTTATTAGCCATCCAACCCATCCATAAGGTCCCCAGGACCTGGATGTAGGGGCCACCCAAATTCCAGCTTGGTCGATATCACGGTCCCACCGTGATGCTTAACTGTGATCCAACGGTCCGTTGTGAGGACCCCACTGGGTTGTTCATCCCACACACATAGTATATATATATGTGTGTGTGTTAAAAAAATAAATAATTTTTAAAAAAAACAATAATAATACACATTAGCCATGGACGCTGCTGCCTCAGCATCAGCAGCTGAGGAGTCATTAGGGGCTAACGGGGTGGGCCCACTAACTGGCCCAACCATGATACATGTGTTTTATCCCTGCAATCCATCCATTTTACCATCTCATTTTAAGGTATGAGCCCAAGAATGGGGCAGATCCAAGGAGCAGGTGGGCCACATGATAAGAACAAAGTTGATTGCATATTCACCGTTGAATATAGTTCAGGGCCCATCGTAATGTTTAATTGCTATATTTGCTCAGGTTGAATCTGATGCTGCACTGCTATTGACTAATTTTATTTGGATGTAAAAACATCTGTTCCACTGCAGATTGGGAGAACACCCAAACGCGCACCTAAGCTGACGATATCAAGCAGTGAAGGAACCATCACGGGATCCTCTTCCTGTCCTTCATCCAAAGAATGGTATTTTGTATAAGGTATATTACTACCTTTTTTTCATAGCATCTGAATGACTGTTCTGAGAAGACCCCTTTGATTTAATTTAATTTTTTTTCCTGATTTGATACAACAATCAATGGAATCTTTTGAGAATAACGCATGTTTGAATTGAGTTCCTTGATTTCAATATAACCCGTCTTGGTTGTGAGGACCCCACTGGGCTGTTCATTTTATGTAGGCCATGTAAGAAGATTTGGATGCAGAAATCTAGAGATTTGCTGTGTATAGAACATGAAGATCTAGGGTTCGGATGACTTACCTAGCTGAGACGCCATAGAAGCAAGATATGAATACAAGAATACCAATGTTATAGTCTTACTCTTCTTCACACTCTTATACAAAATATCAGATGGGACTTCGAGTTCTGTCGTTGTGTTGGATTGGGGACCCAACTCTTCTCTTATATAGAAGCTGAAGAGATGAGAGTTTGAATCTCATCATAACTCTCTCTCCCACTGCTTTACATTGTTGTGTCCTAGTTCAACTCAACTGCTGTCTGTGTAAGACAACTATAGCATTCCAGCCCTAATACGCACGGCTGCGCAGATAGGCTGCGTAGCGGATCACTTAAAGTGGGGCCCACTAGTTTACTCAACCACATTGTCCAACTGCTAGGACAATCCGGACCGTTGATTAGTAAGGCCCACCACATAGAGTTCTTATGGGCCAATCCTAATATGGTCCCGGAACTTGAAGGTGTTGGTCTTTCGTTTGTTAGTAAGGATGAATCTGGTCTACGCATGGAGGTATATATCCTGCAGTAGCTCTTATGTTATGCCCTGAAATTCAGTATCTAAGTATGGAGACTCCAATACCAATTTTTTAGGTGGGAGCATAGTAAAAAATATTTGGGCCAATCCCCATGTGTCCACGTATGTAGGCCGGTTAACATTCAATCATGATCAATAATCAAAGTAGCTTTAAATCAGTGGCATCAAAAGTTAAGCATAAGTAATTAAACCCAGAAATATAGGGTTAAGATCCAAAATATACAACTCCAAAAGTAGTGTCTACTTAGATAAGAAATACACAAGTCACACTATATATTCAACATATACAGGATATATAACTACTAAAAGAATGGAAGAAGCTAGAGATCTATTGGGCTGCCCCAAGCACACCAACATCTGATCCTATTTTTGAGCCATATGTATATGTATGTGTTGAGGGTCAAATATTGCATATCAGACCCAGTTGTTGCCTAGATTTATGAACATGGTACCATTTAATATCTCATTTTAATCATGTTTCTGTTACAAGGTGGAATCAGGAGCGTGGACTGAAAAATAGTATCAAAAGCATGAATTTGACACTTCGAAGTCATCAGAGCAAGGGACGGACTCCAGGGGACCAGGATCAACGGAATTATACTCTTGGGGTCCGCGAAAATTGAGAAACTGAAGCTCAAGCGGCCTGAAAGTCAGCCAAAATGCAAGATCACTGGGTTTCCGCCATCTGCTTGGTTCAAAACTTCATACACGGCCTGAGGACCATAAATTAACCGTACACGTCAAAAATCAGCCATTGGATCTTTGTGAAAATGTCCCAACGGACAGATCAGCCCACAAATTATCAATCTGGGGCCCGCCTGATATCTTGAAATACTTCAAGTTTGGTGTCAACCATTTAAATTATATGGCAACCAGGTTGGTCGGAGCTGATCTCTCATATACATCAGCGTGGGACCCACATGTGCATTGCACATGTACGGCATGGGTGCACTAGCCGTGCACGGCAACGCGTTTGACCAAGCTCTCCCTCTCCAATTCAAATTTTCCAACGGAAGAAACAGGGATCGCGGTTCTCTGTTGTGGGCCGCCATCACGACTCTAAGGACCAATCTAGACCGTCCATTAGACCAGATAGGTCCATATTACCAAGGCCTAGGTGGAAGAGTTTCAAAATACCAGCGACAATGGCGTCTCAAACATTTTAACGCAGGTTGAACGGTGGTAAGATTGATCAAGTGGGTCGCACCAACGGACGGCAGAAACCATTCTTTCCCGACCGAAATTTTGGGAGAAAACCGATGGACGGCGTGGATTTCTCCATCGCTGTCAGTATTGAGCCCCACCAACGTCACAGCGAGAGCCTTTCGCAGGCCCTGTTTTAGCGCCGGACGTTGCCCGGTTTTCGCGGGCCGTTACATGATCTCAACGGTGATCGGATGGGTAATCCAGACCGTCCATCTTGTAGGGGCAGAAAATCTGACCAAGATAGGGAGGATTGCTTGCTGATCAGCAAGGAAAGTGGGCAATTTTCTGCAAGCCTTCTTGGTTGCGTAAGAAGATCTACACAAATCTCGTGGCTGCGTAAAGAAGTTGGATCCGACTCCAACACGGCATGTCCTCTTGGGCGTGAGAACAGTCAGCCGGCTGTATCAGCCTATATGAAGGAGAGAGAAGAGACGGGAGAGGGAGCCGGTGAGATTCTTTTGAATAGGAAGGAAGGTGGCACTTGAGGAGCAAGACAGGAGGCAGAGGATTGAAAGGACTGCTGGAACGAGAAAGGGCTGCTGCATCAAAGGAGGAGCCGTGGCTGAGACGTCAGGGAGCCAGGAGGATCGGTTTGTTTTTTTGGAAGGAAGCTGGACGTGGAGCACATGAGCTGAGAGAGAGAGATTTGGTTCTTCCTCTATTCTTTCTCCTTTTATTTTAAATCCAGCCGCATCATGCCTATGTGTGGCTAAACCTCTTAGCTAGGGCTAAGTGGTGAAGCCTGTAGCGAGATGGGAGATTCTACTTTGTGTCTTTAATTCATAAACTGAATTTGATTTAGTTGATTATTAAAGGAATAGTTTTTAGTCATTAATGGTCTGTTGTGACTGAAATTACAATGGGTTTGCAATGGCTTTGAATATTTCTTTCCCCTTTTTTATGTTTATGAAGTCAGGAAGCCCTGTTGTTCATCATTGTCCCATGGGCATGGTAGGATGATGGTACCCTTCCTAACCTTCATAGCATGTTGATTGGTTGGTGATTAGTTTAATTCTGTTGTTAACTTTGTTTCCTGGGCATGGTTTGGTGATGGAATCCATTCTAATTCATATACCTTTTACTTCTTGACAACTATATCAAAGGAAGTTCAGTTTAAATTCCATAATTCTTGAAGCAGGCATAAGATCTCCCTGACCTCTACAAGTGGATCCTCTGAATCCCTAGTTTCCTTCCTCTGAATTCCTTAAGTTTTAGATAATTATTCCACAATTATTCCTTAAATTCTATTTGATTTAGATTGCATCTTAGGCTAGTTCTATTTCTACCTAGTTTCAGGAAACGTACAAGTTTCAGTCCCTGTGGATTCGACCTCGGTCTTACCGAGTTTATTACTACATCACAACCCTATACTTGGGGAGTGAACATTATGTTTTAAGAACATAAGCACCAACATAGTGAAGAAGTATCTATAAAATTTTACTTGGACATTTTAATTATAAACAAGTTCACTACAAATTAATACAAGTTCACAAGTGTACTACTCTTAAGTATGTTATGTTTCACATACAAATACTAAGCACATTACATTCAAATCATGTTAATGAAAGCATAACATAGCCACAAAATTTTCTAAATCTGGTTTATTAAATGCATGTATGTTATGATATGTAAAATATGTCCCAAGTATACCATAAGGGGTCGTTCAAACACTACTTTGACCTTTAATAGTTAGCCATGTATTTGATAATGCCAAGGGTTGTTTGAACAATACTCTAGCCTTTAACAGTCAACTAGGCACCCGATAATGCCTATGCAAGAATGATGGTCATTAGAACAATACTCTGCCCGTTATCAGTCAGTTAGATGTCTAATAACGGCCAAGATTGTTCAAATAGTACTTTGGCCTTTAACAGTCAGCCATGTACTTGATAATGCCTGTCCAAAAATGATGGTCGTTTGAATAGTACTATAACCTTTAACAGTCAGCCAAGCACTCGATAGCACCCATGCAATGTATACATGTTTAAACTGGTCTTTATTAGTCAATTTACATATAGTCGTACCGGTAAATCTAGGATGTCGCCATTATATCATGCCTCGTTGCAACACATAACAACTCGTTAGTAATGTCCCTTAATCCAATTTTTAGGATCGTCACCCATATGTCCAATGTATATAATCAATCCTACAATAAGGACTCATCACTCAAGGACAGTTACAAAAAGGTAAGGGCTCGTTAGCCAATAGTAAATCAAAGTGAAAATGGCTCGTCACCTCCATTGGTGCTTAGTGTCACTATAGGGGGCTCACACCCACCATAGGCCGACAACTCAAACGCGGTGTCCCATATCACCATACTTGGCCCATGAGTCTTTAGTAGGATCATATCGCATTAATAATTATCAATGGACTCACATACAATGCAAAATGGTGGTATCTCGGATTCTATAGGGTGTTGTTCAATCATCCAGCATAAGAATGATTAGCTCTGCATTAGATTGATCCGATTAAATACGGAGAACTCCGGTAAAATTGGCATGGGGTGTAAAACATCCTGTGTAGTTCCAACTACTACTGATCGTTCGTGTTCAACCTCGATCGACCATATAGGTTGGGAGTAACCAACCCAAGGTAGGCCATCCACTTAAAAAATTTACAAAGCTTGATCCACCACAATAACAATTCAGATAATCAAGTAAATAATCACAAGCATGAAGTAATTTAATGCTATATCATAATAAATCAATTGAATACACGTATGAATCCATACAATCTGATTTATATAAATATAATCCAATCTATATTAACATAATTTAGCAAACGACATAGAAGACTTCTGATATCAGGAATTTCATATAATTCTAGCATTTCATCGAGCATGTTGTTAACCAACATCGAATATCCACAACATTATAATAATAAGGCAAATCTACCAACTAAAACTATGAAATCCTAACAAACACATAGATTCATTATCTGAGACTATCAAGGATTGATAAAAGAAGACTTGGAAGAAATTATCTGCACCTTGTAAGGGTTTTAAAATCAAAATTTTGTATCATTCATGTATTTCATCAAGCATGTGTCATCACCCATATATGCAAACAATATGAGGATTATGATAATAAATCAATTTTATCATTCCACATACATCACATTCAATTATCTAAAACACCGAGAAGAAGCTTGTGGTAGATCTTCACTTTAGAGTTGAAAGCCCTTCACTTGGATGTAGCCCTAGTGTTAAAAGTTTGAAAAAAATGCTCCAAACCTAAATTAAAGTATAAACTTATCATTAATAACTTGGATTTAATCTTAATTAAATATTAGACAATGAATTAGAGATTACCCAATTTGTTTAGGAGTACTATTCCTCAACTCGATTCAATGAATTGGGACCAGAATCAGCTTACCACCAAAACCCTAAAGGAGTCACGCTCAATTTTGACACCTGCAGAATAGGGGACTGCCTTCAATTGACAATTAAGACCCCCAACCCTAATATACACAAACCCTAACATTCAGGTTTTAAAAATAGAGAAAAAGAAAGGGTTTTCCAACCCTAACATGCTCAAGACAAAGAAATTGGGGAAAATCCCCAACAAAGCGTTAGGAACCTCTTACTTAAAGAAAGGAAGAAGGATTCGGCCAAGAATCAACGTTGATCACTCTTTTTCTTCACCATAAGAGCCACCACTACCAGAATCGCAAACCATGAAGAAACAAAGGAAATGGAAGCTACTATTTTGGTGTTGGATTTTAGGGATTTCAGAAAGGGAAGAGGAAATCGAAAGGTTTGGGAATATTTTGAGGGGTTTTAGGGGCTAGGGTTTTACTTAGAGAAGGAGATTTTTAGAAAGAAAAAGATGGGGTAAATTGTAACGCCTCGAGTTTTTGGAACTTGAGTATATGACTCGTTCTCCAAAAACCCGAGTGTTAACCATTAAAGATAGTCAAATTCAGGTATATATTTTTTTCTTTTAAATTTCTTTCAGAGTTAGTAATTTAGCAAAAAATGGTCAAATCAAACATAAAGGAAAATTTTATTTGCATTTAGAATATACGAGCAGCTGCCCATAATGACTTATACAAACCAATGTCTCCATATTAACAAATACAAGAATTATATAATTTACATATGAGAAATAATAAAATGTATATAAATTTGAGCTACAAGATCGCGCATCTTCTCTTGGCAGATACAACTATGCATCCCTGGCACTTGTATCCTACTCGTTATCAAGTCTGAACATGCATATCATTTATGCCACCTATACTATCTGTATAGTTATATATTTGATGAATGAGTGACCAACTCAGTGTGAATTCCCCTCAAGATTACACACCGCTGCATTAGTCAAGCATAGTTTAAAAGAATAAATCATCCAAAACGATACATGATACAGTCTTGCTTAAATGCATGGATGCGTGAATGCACATCAACCTGTGGATGCTCATCTAGTCGGACTTGGGCTCATCACCCATGCATATGACTGGTTATCAGCGTAGCACATCACGTGCGTATATCACATATAACATAATGACCAAACCATTGTACATCACGTACGTAGGTTGATAGTTGATGGTCTAAGAGCTAGCAAAACGATACCTCACTAAGCCTAAGGGCACATGCTATTTAAAGCATCCATAATTAGCCATTTGTCATCGCCATAATGCTATGAATGCATGATTAACTCATCCATTATTATTCTAATTACAACCAGCCAATTTAAGAAAGCTCAAAGGTCACTATGGGGGGCTCGTCGCCCAGCGTAGGCCGACAGCTCGGGCATAGTGTCCCATTATCACCATCTTCGGCTCATGAGACTCCAACATTAAGATGTTTAATGTTAACCTCTATGACTAGTGGCCAATTGTAGTGCCATAAGTGGATCTTACCATCGCATAAATATACAACAGTAATCCATCAAGCCACTTAGGGAAAATGAAAGCCACATATGGTAAAAAGGGCAGATATCACTTCAATGCCACAAAGGAAAGATATCACATCAAAGGTGCAAAGGGAAAATATCACATCAAAGCCACAGGGGGTACAAGGATCTGCAAGATGGTAAATTCACATGAAATTAGATAAAATAGCCACTAGGTCGGGGCCCATTATAGCCATAATCAGTCAAGTTACATCCCGATAGTGGGTGTACATATACAAGTGAGGTTTCCCACTGATAGAGTTACCAGTTTAAGTTCTATAAGCAATTCACAAATAATCCATAAGCATGAGAAGGTATACAAGTGCAACGTACATATGTTTATACAAGATAAATGTTGAGCATATAGGTTAGAGATCAAATTCAATAACTAGCGAAAGTAATAGAAATACTAATTATCAACTGTAATTAAAATAAGAACTATCACTTAAACTAATAGGAAAGTGGAAAGCTCAAGGGGAAGAAATCATCACAATCGGGCTTGGTTTGCTTGCTAGTGTTGTTGTACGATGCGCACGCTCCTAGGATCAAATCTGACCTTAAAGTTTTTGATCATAGAGTTAGGTTCAAGCCTTACACCTCACTCATGGCTAGGGTCATATCCCATGGATTGGGCCTTAGTTTTAACATTCAATTTAGGTAAATTAAAATTGAAATTCTTAGCTCCCTAAGTAAGGCCTTACTCTGAAACTTAAGTTAACCCGAGAGGGGCATGTTACTGTCCTACTGATGGTTTTAAACCTGAAATAGACATGGACTTAATGGGTCACAATGTCGCACCACGTGAGTGCTAAAATCGGCGATCTAACCCAACCCATAGATTCATCACAATAGTTCCTTAAGGAGAGTTGAATGGGCTGTGGATTTCAGTTGAATATTAAGCCTTGGTCCACTGAGTTGCCTCAAAACGAGTCATCCTTCAACTGACCCAGTGGTTTTGAGTCTGGATTGGCTTAAGGACTAATGGTTGCAAGTGGAGTGGAGCTCAACCATAGAATTCAGTCAGTGACACAAGGGTCCTAAATAAGCTTCCACATGGGCAAGTCAAGCCAGCCCAACTCAGCAACAGTGGGAGAGTGAAGGCCTAACTCAACAGTCACGGTCTGGTGTGAAACTACATGATCCCATCCCCTCAAATCCACATTAGTACCTAGTTGGAGTTCCAGAGGAACGTCCCTGGGGTGTTGTTGGACTCCTGGGCAGACCTTAGCGCCTACTGAGTTGACTCAGCGTCTTGTACAGTCACTACAATGGCCTGGTTGATGTCAAACCTGATGACAATGGCTCAGATTCCTCGTTCAGCAGTTGAACATGAGGAAAGAAGTGGCTGTAGGAAAGCCCACGTCCTGGGCTTAACGCACCAATGACCCACCGAGCTAAGGCCTCCAAACTGAGTTGATCTCGGTCTTGCCAGTTGAGCACAAAAACGGCTAGAACCCAGCCATTGATCACTCCTATTGCTCCTCCTTTCTTCTCTCTTGAAAGGACCCAGAGACTCACAGACTCAGCTTAGCTCAGCCCAGTCTGAATTGATTGAACAGACTCCATGAAGCAGGGCAGCAATTGCAGTGCTGGCCAATCTACCCGCTCTCCTTTCCTTTCACTGAAACTCTACCTCTCTTTTCTCTCTCTTAGGTCCACTAGCCACCCCAACTCGCTCCTACTTTGAGTTAACTCGGAAGGTCTGGCGTGGTGCGGCACTAGTTGCCCGACTTTATCTCCCTCATTCCTCTCCTGTTCTCTCTCTCTCTCTCTCGCTCTATTTTTCTCTTTCCTTTCCTAGATATTTGATGAGGATCCCAAGAATAACTCTCCCTTTTTAAAGAGCTAGGGCAGACCATCCAGGGGCTGAAAGTTCACTCCACACTGCTCAGACATGGTGGGTCACACATGCTAATTTAAGTTGCACGGTATTGTCCCATTATATGGGATGAGTTTCTGCCATCGAGACCCATCGATGGGACGTCCCCGATCGAGAAATGGCCCACACCTCATCATGGTGGGTTTCCTAGCTAGACGGAGAAGATGGAGTGGTTGCCAATGGTAGATTATCATCTATGGCCTCATCCAATGATCTGAGCCGTCTGGACGAGTCAGATGAGGTCATTGATTATTGTAGGGCCCACTTATCCTGGCAACAGTCGTGATTCTTTAAACATCTCGAGATATTTTCAGCCACAACCAACTTCTCGCGGGATATGAGCTCTTTTCAGATAGAGTTATTGCTGCCCTAGTGGGAATGGTCGAGATGCGGTCTATGGAGTTGGCGGAAGGTTCGGATCACGCCAGTGTAACTTTCCCGAAGTGGAAAGGCTTCCCACGTTAGTTTTGCCAAGCAATAAGTTGTTTGCCCGTTTTTAGCACCAAAAAAAGCACTGGGATTTATGCTGGTGAAGGGCTAAGATTCATAGAGGAGGGTGCACACGGATCTCAAATGTGGCAGGGAAAAATGGAGGGAAGTTCCATACTCGGAATGAGCCGCACACACCTCTACTTGGGCCTACACTTGTGCGCATGCACATGTGCATGAACTTGCACGAGTGACATGGCTTTGGTCAGATCCATGTCGTGCACATGATGGACGGTTGGATCTTGGCAGTGGGGCACGATGGTGGGCCACAGTCGTCACAGCGGACAACTTTGTTTGAATTTCATGGGTGGGAAATGAAAGAGGAGAGGAAATTCCTCTTTGGTCGGGTCAATGGAGTTTGACTGGGTCCCTTGGTCCAGTGCACTGCGAGTGCACCTCCCTTGGTGCACACATGATGTGATGTGGGGCCCACAGGGATGATTTTGAAGGATCCACTACAACCTTGATGCTCCATGGGCCCTTTTGGGTCACTCAACCAGAGAAGGGGAAGATCTAACCCACAAGTGGGCCTCCTCGGGTCTTATCTGTGTCACGACCCAAACCCGGAAATTGGGCTCACAAAATTTTCGATTACTGAATCCAGTGTGACAGCCTCTGTAGTACCCCATTCTCGGCACCCAGCGTCCATACGCCAGGTTCTGATCCTGGGATCCTACAAGGAGGATTTTCCAATATACATTTGTCTCGTAAAAAGCATAACCACAAGTATACCCAAATCATAAAGGTAACAACATTATCACATATCCACTAATATAATCATTTGAATACAATGCTGAAAGGAAAATAAATATATCAAAATCAGAGCTCCTGAAGACAGATGCACGCTCCAAGCTCAACGCTGCAGCAACCTAATGCCACTTGCATGCATCTATCGTGCATAAGCTTATAGAAAGCTTAGGGTGGTAAAAGTATGTGTAAGGTAAGTGCCAAGTATGCAATAAAGCTCATAAATCATACATCATCGGGATAAGCAGAAATACTGACACGATCATGAATCATACGATATTAGAGTAAGCGGAAAGATACTGGTAAGTCTATGAATCATTCAATAACAGAATACGCAATGTGGATTGGCTATGCAAATGTGGAAGCCAAATATCAGATGCTGATGATGCAAGGCAATATGCAAATCCTGCTAAGTCCGTCTAGGCCATATAAGTGCAAAAACATGGTAACCCAAAATGCCAAGCACTGCGGATGCAATGTAATATGCGGTGTGAATGAAATGACCATGCTAGAATGTGAAGTCGGGATGATAGTACGTAGTATCGTAGGCTATGGGGTCTACCACAAGGGACTTCTATACAAACCAGTCCCATACCTAAATTTGGATAGTCAGACTCTATGTGATAAACTCCTGGTCTCATGTTAGTCGCGTGCCCAACCGAAATCCTGGCCATGCGAAGGTATACAACAATTAGTTGTGCACCACTAGCCCGAGTGGATAGTAAATGAAATGAATGCATGAGTATGTAACTCCTACGCATTAAGTCCACATATCAGTATGATTCTTCTCTGGGAAATCACTGGGGTCTATTATACTCCAAACCAGATTATCGCCCCATCATGTGCAATAAGGTGAATGGAAGAGACCTCACCATCCACCTGCTAATATTGGGCTCGACTCGTCGATAGTGGACCCATTCCTCGAGCTGGTCAGACTCAACCTAGCATTGCCTCCTCCTCTCAGGCAGGTAAGACCCTACCCCCTTCCAACCGACCATGACACAGTGGGAGACACAGCCTAATGGTATACGGCTTTCATGCGCTCATGCATCCACTCGATCTAGACGTTGGAGTAACCTCTGGAACCAAGAAGGTTTAGGGACTTTCACCCAGGGATATCTATAGCACTTTATGTAGAATAGATTTTCGGTATCCTATCTAGTCATCCACGAAATACCTGTAGAGGCTACGACCCTAATGTCGCTAGGGCGTACAGTGGTCATGTCACACAAATGAGAGATGCATGAGTCACACAGTCCAATCATGCATCAATCCTATGCATGCTATGCACTCATGTTGGGCAACTCTGCCTATCAGGGAGCCTCATGAACAACCTGCCCTATAGCATATGCAATGGTCAATCACATCTCATAACAAACATGCAGATGATGCGTATGGGCATGTATTATGATGCTATGCTGTCACATATTCATAATCGGTATCAATAACTGGCCTCAATAATCGGCATCGATATTCGGCCTCGACAATGTGGACATTTAACCAACATTGCCCCCAAGGGGTGGCCCACATAGGGTCAAACATATAGTGGACCCATGGCCTCACAAAGGGCCTGATATACAACACCATGGGCCTCACTCAAGAGCTTAATACGCATCACGATGGGCCTCTCATAGGGCCTAACATACATCACAATAGGCTCTATCGCCTAACGCTCAGTTGCATCGCAATGGGCCTCATCACGTAGGCCTCATATACATCATATTGGGCCTTAAACACGGGCTGAATACACATCACCATGGGCCTTAAATATAGGCGACTTATACATCACACAGGCTGAATACACATAACAATGGACCTCAACTACGGGTTGCATATACATCACATAGGTCTCGATAATTGGCCTTGGAAATCGAAATCAGCATCGACAATCGAAATTGGCCTCAACAATTGGAATCGACACTCAGAATCGGCCTTGACACTCCGCCTCGACAATCGGAATCGGCTTATACAATCGGCCTCGACAATCGGAATCGGTTTATACAATCGGCCTCGATAAATCAGAATCGGCCTCGATACTTGACCTTGACAATCGAAATCGACCTATACAATCGGCCTCGACAAATCAAAATCGCCCTCGATACTCGGCCTCGACAATCGGAATCGGCCTATATAATTGGCCTTGACAAATTGGAATCGGCCTCGACATTCGGAATCAACCTCGACAAACCAAAATCGACCTCGATACTCGGCCTCGACAATTGGAATCGGCCAATACAATCGGCCTCGATAAATTAGAATCGGCCTCAATACTCGGCCTCGACAATCAGAATCGGCCTATACAATCGCCCTCGACAAATTAGAATCAGCCTCGATACTCGGCTTTGACAATCGGAATCGGCCTATACAATTAGCCTTGACAAACCAGAATCAGCCTCGATACTCATCCTTGACAATCGGAATCGGCCTATAAATAAGGTGAGGTTCATGGATGAACAGCTGATCAATCATAATATAAAGATCGGCCCTCGGTCGTGGTTATATCAAATTGATAGCATGGAGCCATCCATATATGGTGAATGAGACCCACTTATTTGGGTTAACCCATAAGAGAATAGTGAGAATGGGCCTAAAAAGGCTTAAGGGAAGGTCACAATGTGGACATCCAACCATCATTGCCCATCAATGTGGACATCTAACCAACATTACTCCCAAGGAGTGGCCTACATAGGGCCAAACATATAGTGGGTTCATGGTCTCACATACAATCACGATGGGCCTCATTTACATCACATCGGCCTTGTCATATGGACCAATATACATCACATCGGGCCTCGAATACACAATAGGTGGGCCTTGCACCTGGGCCACAAATATATCATATGGGCCATATAAACATCAAGTGGGCCGCATTACATGGGCCCCATATACAACACGTCGGGCCTTATGAACGGGCTACAAATTCATCAAGGTTGGCCTCATGGATGGACCATAAATACATTAAGGCGGCCTCATGGATGGCCACAAATATATCAAGGTGGGCTCATCACATGGGCCACACCAAAAAAATCATTTCAATAGTTGTAGGTATAATATGTGTATCACTGTACTCATGGCCCACTAATGATGATCAACACTGTTCAAACATTGTCCAGGTAAGTTAGCACCGTCCAATCATTATCTATGTAAATCGGCACCATCCAAACGTTGTCCAGCTCCATCCAAACGTTATGGATGGTGTGGATATAAATACATCAAGGTGGGCTCCACACAGCACAGTTGCGTCACCACAATAGGTATATAGCTGGTCTGTGTGGCAGACAGCCAATCCATATCACAATATATTATGATAATATAAATTATAATATATGTTATATTGTATTATGATGAAATAGATTAAAGGCATCCAGGCCCAACCAACGTCCAGAGATGGATGGACGGCTTGGATGAAACTACGCAGGTGTGTAAGGTGGCCCCATCCCACACTTGTGGAGTGGGCCACGTCCTGGACGGATGGCCGTGTAAAACAAATACTGGTGGGTCCCACAGAGCTTGGTGACGTCATGGCAGCAGCCATGCTGCTGCTGGAGTGGATTGATGGTGTAGATAAACACATACATGATGTGGGTCCTGTACGGATGGACGGCTGGGATAAAACGCTTACATGTGGGCTCCACACGTGTGTAAACACCACATACATCATAGAGGAGTACACAGCACCATCCAACACTGTCCAGCTGGACGGTGTAGGTAAAGCACATGCATCATGGGGTGGATTTCCACCGTCAAGAGACTCTAGACGGTGTGAGATAAAATATATAAAATATCATTTATTATTATATTAATATATGCTCAAACATGCAGCCTTGGACGCCCATTCAATGGACAGCAGCAATATGAGCTCCATGTGGGACCCACCGTCTTAGCTGCACATGGTGATTAAGGTGGGTCCACACGATCTGGACGGTCCAGATGGACACTCATCAAGGTGGCCCTATGATCATCTAAACGGATGGATGGTTTAGATACACAACGCATACATCATATGTGGGGGCCATAGAACTTGCTGACACTAATAAGCGGCTGTGGCTGCTCGTATAATCAGATGGACGGAGAGGATTTAACATACATACATCAAGGTGGGTCCCACCCCACACGCGTCACACGTGTGGACTGGACCCACGCGTCCAGCCATGGATGGAAGGAGTGAATATATAACACATACATTGTAAGACCCGTAACCTAGCCTGTACCATGGACAGTGCAGATAAAATACAAACATCAAGTGGTTTCCACCGTCCAAGTCACTGGACGGTGTGGAAATAAAACACATACATCATGTGGGGTCCACGTGTATGGTAGATGCAACATGGTGGGACCCACACAGGTGGCCCACCAGCTTAGGACCAAACTGATATTTGTATTTTCCTTTGTGTAGTCCAGCAGCCTCAGCTGCTGGACGGTGTGAATACAACACCCGTCAATGTGGGGACCATGTACACGTGGCCCACCAGCCACACACATCGAGGTGGCCCCATGTACGAATGACATGGGTATAATACATAGATCATGATGGGGGTGCATGAGGGTGGGCCACGCACATCAAGAGAGAGAGAGAGAGGGAAAGAACGGTGGAGATGGGATGGACCCCGCCATTATGGGTCCCTCATTGATACAAGGCATACATCGAGATGGGTCCTGTAAGTGCTATAGTTTATAGCCCTTTTTTGTTGTCAAATTTGTGGTGCCAAAGACACTGTTATGAAGTGTGCATATGTGAAGAACAATGCTTTACTCAAGATCAGCTTTGATTAACAAGCACTGTTCACAAGTCAAGATCTCAAGAAGCTTTCAAGTTCAACCTCAAGATCTCAAGAAGTTTTCAAGTTTGAGCTACATCAAGACTTCAAGCTCTATTACTTTTAAAGGTCACTTGTCTCTAAGTTTCAATATCCTTACTTCACTATTGAGGTATGACTGGCCTTAGGTTGACCTTTAGAGTAGGTCATTCTGGATACATAATTCATATGTTTTATATAAGTGAGTTTGGGCAGTTCTAAGACTAGTTCTAGACCTTGTTTGACTAGTCCTAGTACTGCTTCGACCTGTCTAAGAATTTTCTAGATCAGTCATAAGTTTGTTGCAAAATTCAAAAATTTTCTATCAGGCTTCGACTAGTCTTAGGGACTGTTCGACTAGTCATATGAATAGTGTCGACTATTGCTTCGACCACTCGTAGACCTATGACTCAAAGTACAGTATTAAATTTCAGCTAGTTTTGACTAGTCGTGAGAAACCTACGACCAGTCAAAGGAGACCTACAACCAGTCGTAAACCACCTACGACCAGTCGTGAAACCGCTAGATCTTATCGCGCTCAAATTTTCAAATATCTGTTGATTTTACGACCAGTCGTAGAGTTCTTTAGACCAGTTGAAGACGTGATTTGCTTACCTATAAATAGAGTACAAATCTCAGAATAAAATAATGAATTTAAAGCTAATTTAATTCGGCCTTCTGAGAGATAAGTCTGTGCTCCATTTAAGCTAAGTGTGCATATTTAATATTCTCTTTCTTTAGCTTTTCTTATTAGATTTTGTTCCTATATTCCAATCTTATTTAAAAAGAGGAATTACTGTATTCTGTCTTCTTAGAATTAAAATCAAATAGAGCTACGCCCAATTTGGTTTAATTTAAAATCTATTAGAACATAAAACCATTATAAAGTAAGTATTGGGCATTGAACTTTGACATTCAAATCTCTACTCTAACTTGATTTTTCTGGGCTGCTACAACGAAGGAGAAATTCAGGTATTTTATGTTTATGTAATTTACTTTCATTTGGTTTACTTTTGGGATTTGCCAGAAAAATCTCATTGTATTGGTTACTGAGGAGGGCCAGGAAAACTCAGAAGAGGAGTTTTTTTAATTGTGTAATCCCACAGAGAAAAACACAATTGTGAAGGTTTTAGGTGAATCTGGAAAACCTATCTTTGATAGTGAATGCTGATATCCCCTGTGTGAGGATATTAGGAGTGGAGTAGCACTGTGTGGCTGTTGTTGAATAGTTGGTGTACCAACAGGCGAACCACTATAATTCTTTGTCTTGTGGCTTGAATGCTTGCTTAAGTTTTATATCTCTTTTCATTCAGATTTGTGGAATATATGTGTGGATGTGAATGTTGTAAAATTTACATTTCAAGCACAGTGGCAAGGTTGTAATAATTTAGTTTTAAATTCCTACAATTTATTTCAATTCCTTGCTATTTATTTATTCCTCTCCGGTTTAAGTTTTTGATATAAAGGACGTTCTAGAAATAAGGTTGTCCTACCATAAACCCTTGGTTTTTATGGTGTAAGGTTGTCCTTAGAACTGAATTCGTATCAACCTCTCAATTCTTGTTTAGAGAGGTTGCTTTTATTTCAGCATTGTGATTTAATTTAGTTTATTTGGCTATCTATCTTTCTTTATTCCACTGTTAAAGTTTTATTTTGGCATCGTCCTATTCACCCTCCCTCTAGGACGTATAGCTAGGCCATTTCAAGTAGTATCAGAGCTTAATAGCTCGCTGTTATTGCTTTTTATTTAGATTTATTTCCTGAGCTAACAATCTAAGCTATTTAAAAAGATGTTAAATTTTGATAGCCTATCAGTCACTAGGCCTCCACCCTTTGATGGCTCCAATTATGCCTATTGGAAAGCTAGGATGAGGATCTTCCTCAAATCAATGGATGAGAGTGTGTGGCAAGCCACAGTGACTGAATGGAACCCACCTACCACTGAAGTGACTGGTATCGATGGTTCAAAATCAATGAGAGTAACACCATATTTCTCATGGACCACCCTTCAGAAAAATGAGAGTAGTGCCAATGCAAAAGCACTAAATGCAATCACTTGTGCACTATTACTGGATGAGTTCAAAAGAATCATATCCTGTGATACTGCAAAGTAAGCCTAGGATATATTGGAAATGACACACAAGGGTACTACAATTGTCAAAAAATCTAAAGTCCAACTCCTCACAACCAGATTTGAAGAAATTCATATGGAGGAAAATAAAATGTTTATGGACTTTTACACTAGATTAAATGACATTGTAAACTCAATGTGGGGTTTTGGCGATAAAATCCCTGAAAGTAAAGTGTGTGCACAGATACTATTCTCACTTCCTGAACGGTTCAACTCTAAGGTAACCGCGATCCAGGAACTTTGTGATACGGATAATATGAGGGTAGAAGAACTAGTTGGTTCTTTACAAACCTATGAGTTAAATTTTAAAGCTCCTAAAAGTAAATCTATCGCTCTTAAATCTTCTAAAGACAACTCTGATTTTGAAGATGATGTGACTCTTTTAGCAAAAAAGTTTTACAAGATTTTCAAGAGTAAGAAGAGGGTTGATTTTCAAAATCAAATGACAAGATTAGATCAAAACCAAAATCTAAAACTTGGAAGTCTTTGAAAGATAGTCAATGTTACAACTGCTAAGAATATGGGCATTTAACAAACAAGTGTCCTAAAAAGGACAAACCCAAAAAGAAGGGTATGTTGGTTACTTGGGATGAATCATCTGATTCTGAAGCTTCTTCTGAATCAGAAGATTTTGAAACCGAGTCGGGCAGTGAAGTTGAAACCCTTATGACTCTAGCCAAATTCACTTTTTCAGATCATGATGATTCAACTAACGAAAAAAAATCTAAATAGTAATTGTGAAAATGAAGATGATCTTCAAGATGCTTACAATGTCTTATACATGGAACGTTGTAAAATTGTTGTCAAACTTAAACTTCAAAAAGAAAAGTTTTTTAAACTCAAAGAATGTTTTAAATCTCTTGTTTTAGAAAAATTCTAAATTTCAGATTGTTTTGAAAAGTCAAAATGTGATTTAGAATTCTAAACCTCTCTGATTGAAAATCTGAAATCTGAAAATGAGAAACTTAGAAATGAAGTATCTTCTCTTCTGAGTTTAAAGGATACATGGAGGTATGCTTAAGGAGATCCAAAGTTGGAAAAATTTTTATCCGAATCTAGAAAATGAGGCGACAGATTAGGGTTAGGCTACGATAAAAATGTTCCTCCTAAACAAAAGAATACTCCTCTTATGTTTGTGAAAGGAGAGTCCTCTAACTCAAAAGGAAAAAATACTAGTCAAGGGTTTTCTAAAAATTCAAAAGCTTTTCAAAAAACTAAAAGCAGCTATGTCGACTTCAAAAATTAGAATAGAAACCCACTAGCTGAAAAGATGGTGGATTTACTCAAAGAGCTCTTAAAATCTAACTCAGTAGGTCATTCTTATAACAACAGACAGAAGGAGACCAACTATACTCCTAAGCCCAAAACAGTTCTGAAATGGGTTCCTAAGGTTGCCTGCTTGGTTGCCCACACCGCTTTCAAAGCAACAAGCCATTCAAAGTGGTACCTAGATAGTGGATGCTCTAGGCATATGACAGGCGACAAGGCTTTACTTACCGATCTTAAAGATATGACTGATGGGTCAGTTACTTTTGGTGATGGAAGCAATTGCAAAATTATGGGCCAAGGTACAGTTCAACTCTATAACCTTCATTTGTTTAAAAATGTTTTGTATGTTGAAGGACTGAAACATAATCTTCTAAGCATATATCAAATTTGTGATAATAACTATAGTGTACGGTTTTCTAATCAAAGCTGTGAGATTCTAAACAACAAGGGTTCAATAATACTAACTGGACGTAGAATGTCTGAAAATTGCTATATTATTAGTGAATCCAGCTCATCTAATCAATCGTGTTACATGGTCCATACAGACGAGACTGATTTGTGGCACAAACATCTTGGACATGTGCACTACCGAAATCTATATAGATTGAGCAAACAGGAACTTATAAGAGGTCTACCCAAACTACAAAAATTAGATAAAATATGTGGTGAATGCCAGATTAGCAAACAAACGAGGAACTTACATAAAAAGTTAAATTCCAATACCACATCAAGACCACTTGAGCTTCTCTATATGGATCTTGTAGGACCTACCAGGACGGAAAGTCGAGGTGGCAAAAGATATATCTTGGTAATAGTAGATGACTTTACCAGATATATATGAGTTGTTTTCTTAAGGGACAAATCAGAAACCTTTGAAGAAGTGAAAAAGGTTTTCAAAAGGATTCAAACTGAAAAAGGTTCTCAAGTCAGTAAGATTCGTAGTGATCATGGATCTGAATTTGAGAATAGTGGTTTTGAGAAGTTCTGTAGCGACCAGGGAATATTACATGAATTCTCAGTGCCCAAAACTCTACAACAAAATGGAATAGTTGAAAGGAAAAATAGAGTGCTTTAAGAAATGACTAATGTTATGTTGAATAGTATGAAGCTCTCTAAGGGCTGAAGCAGTCAATACAGCTTGCTATATCATTAACCGGGTTTACACTAGTAAAGGTAATAATAAAACGGCTTATGAAATGTGGTTTGATAAAAAGCCTACTGTTAAATACTTTTGAGTGTTTGGCAGCAAGTGCTATATTTTACGAGATTGTGAATATCCGGGAAAGTTTGATACGAAGAGTGATGAAGGGATCTTTTTAGGATACTCTTTAAACAGTCAAGCTTATAGGGTTCTGAACAAAAGGACCAGCGTGATTCAAGAGTCTATTAATGTAGTCATTGATGATCACTTAAACACACCAGTCTCAAGTTCATATAATGATGAAGTACTAGTAATTGATAAATCTGATACTTCATCTAATCAGATTGATTCTGAACTGAGGATTGTTAAAGATCATCCAACCACACAGATTCTTGAAAACCCTCTCACTGGTGTTCGTACCAGTAGACAACTTGAGGATATATGTATTACGTATGTTTTACATCCCAAATAGAACCATCTAATGTAAAAAAAAGCTCTTGCTGATGAAAACTGGATTGTTGCGATGCAAGAAGAACTTAACCAATTTGTGAGAAATGATGTTTGGTATCTCGTACCTAGACCTAAAGATAAACACATCATTGGAACCAAATGGATTTTGAAAAATAAGTTTGATGAGCTTGACAATATAATTAGAAATAAGGCTAGGCTAGTGGTATATGGTTACACTTAAATTGAAGGCATTGATTTTGATGAAACCTTCGCACCAGTAGCACGTCTTGAATCAATTAGACTTTTTATATCCATTGCATGTTTTAGAAAATTTAAGATTTACCAAATGGATGTGAAAAGTGCTTTTTTAAATGGTGATCTACATGAGAAAGTCTATGTTGAACAACCGATGGGTTTTGAAGACCCCAAAAATGCTGACCATGTGTATTGCCTTAAAAAGGCACTTTACGGTTTTAAACAAGCTCCTAGGGCATGGTACGAGAAACTAATAAAGTTTCTATTAAGCCATAATTTTCAAATGGGATGTGTTGATAAGACTCTGTTTATTAAAAAACATGATGATCATATTTTAATAGTACAAATTTATGTTGATGATATCATTTATGGATCTACCTATACTGACATGACTATTGAGTTTGCAGATTTCATGAAATCTCAGTTTGAAATGAGCATGGTTGGGGAATTGAATTATTTCCTTGGGTTGCAGGTAAAATAAAAACCTGATGGAATGTTCATTTCTCAATCTAAATATGCTATGAATTTAGTTAAGAGATTTGGATTTGAGAATGGTAAGAACTTTGATACTCCTATGAGTACAACTTTGAAACTCTCAAAAGATTCTACAGGTAAAAATGTGGATCCGAAATTTTTTCGGAGTATGATTGGTAGTTTACTATATTTAACTGCTAGTAGACCCGATATCGCTCTAAGTGTTGGTATTTGCACTAGATATCAGTCTGAACCTAAAGAGTCGCACTTGACTGCTGTTAAGCGGATTATGCGATATGTCGTAAGTACTGTTAATCTCGATCTATGGTATCCACATGAGACTAGTGTTCAATTAGCTGGGTACTCGGATGCTAACTAGGCTGGTAATCTTGATGATAGAAAATCAACCAGTGGTGGTTGCTTCTATATTAGAAACTGTTTAGTTTCTTGTTTTAGCAAGAAACAAAGTTCTATATCACTTTCAATAGCTGAAGCTGAATATATTGCAGCTGGTAATGCGTGTACACAGCTAGTTTGGATGAAACGTATGCTAAGTGATTATGGAATTAAATAGGATTCTATGTTATTATATTGTGATAATTTTAGTGCCATAAATATTTCAAAAAATCCAATTCAGCATTCTCGTACTAAGCACATTGACATTATATTTCATTATATTCGAGAATTAGTAAAAGAAAAGGTTATATCTTTGGAATATATTCCTACTGAGAATCAACGTGCTGACATTTTCACTAAACCACTCGACAAAAGCAGGTTTAGCAAAATAAAATTTGATCTTGGCATGTGCTTTTTAAAATGAGTATTTATGCCTATTTATATCATATTGTATATATTTGCTTGATTAGATTTCAGATTTTGTATATATTGCTTGAAATCAAATTTTTTGGCCGGTACTCGATCAGTTGTGAGTATACATGACCAGTCGTGCTATGACCAGTTGTGTACATACACGACCAGTCATGAATCGCTTGAATCACTTAAAATTAAATATATATTTACTCTTGTGTTAGCTTAACTGGTTTTGAGACTGTAACTATCTTTGACTTAGCTCTGTTTATGAATTATGTGGGCTGTTTATGCTGGTTAATCATATCTTGTCTTGTTTCCACTCATATATCTCTTTCCCTATTTCTCCTCAGCCATCTGTTCTATGCTTCCTTTGTCCTATTGTGACAAAAAGGAGAAGAATGGATATGGATGTGATGTGTCTAATGATGATGTTATGAGGAGGGAATAACATTATATGTTACTCAGGGGGAGTAGTATGTGCAGAAGTGGACTATATGTTATGTTGATTATTGATTTACAAGTTTGCAGGATCATGTTAGTATATGCCGGTTGATAACAACTAGTGCATGATATAACAATTGGTGCATGATTCTTTAATCAGATATTCTGTGTTATGTAACTTGGAAGTGTGTTTTGTCACTAATTTGACAAAGGAGGAGACTGTAAGTGCTATAGTTTATAGCCCCTTTTTGTTGTCAAATTTGTGGTGCCAAAGACACTGTTATGAAGTGTGCATATGTGAAGAACAATGCTTTACTCAAGATCAGCTTTGATTGACAAGCACTGTTCATATGTCAAGATCTCAAGAAGCTTTCAACTGTTATGAAGTGTGCATATGTGAAGAACAATGCTTTACTCGAGATCAGCTTTGATTGACAAGCACTGTTCACAAGTCAAGATCTCAAGAAGCTTTCAAGTTCAACCTCAAGATCTCAAGAAGCTTTCAAGTTTGAGCTACATCAAGACTTCAAGCTTCATTACTTTCAAAGGTCACTCGTCTCTAAGTTTCAATGTCCTTACTTCACTATTGAGGTATGACTGACCTTAGGTTGACCTTTAGAGTAGGTCATTCTGGATACATAATTCATATGTTTTATATAAGTGGGTTTAAGCTGTTCTAAGACTAATCCTGGACCTTGTTCAACTAGTCCTAGCACTACTTCGACCTGTCTAAGAATTTCCTAAATCAGTTGTAAGTTTGTTGCAAAATTTGAAAATTTTCTGTTAGGCTTCGACTAGTCTTAGGGACTGTTCGACTAGTCGTATGAATAGTGTCGACTGTTGCTTCGACCAGTCGTAGACCTACGACTCAAAATACAGTGTTAAAATTTGGCTAGCTTCGACTAGTCGTGTGCAACCAATGACCAGTCGAAGGAGACCTTCGACTAGTCGTAGATCACCTACGACCAGTCGTGAAATCGCCAGATCCTATCGCGCCCGAATTTTCAAATATCTGTTGGTTCTACGACTAGTCGTAGAGTTCTTTAGACCAGTCGAAAATGTGATTTGCTCACCTATAAATAGAGTACGAGTCTCAGAATAAAACAATGAATTTCAAGCTAATTTAATTCGGCCTTCTGAGAGATAAGTCTGTGCTCCATTTAAGCTAAGTGTGCATATTTAATATTCTCTTTCTTTAGCTTTTCTCATTTGATTTTGTTCCTATATTCCAATCTTATTTAAAAAGAGGAATTACTGTATTCCCTCTTCTTGGAATCAAAATCAAATAGAGCTACGCCCAATTTGGTTTAATTTAAAATCTATTAGAACTTAGAACCATTATAAAGTAAGTATTGGACATTGAACTTTGACATTCAAATCTCTACTCCAACTTGGTTTTTCTGGGCTGCTACAACGAAGGAGAAATTCAGGTATTTTATGTTTGTGTAATTTGCTTTCATTTGGTTTACTTTTGGGATTTACCAGAAAAATATCATTGTATTGGTTATCTGAGGAGAGCCAGGGAAACTCAGAAGAGGGTTTTTTTTTAATTGTGTAAGCCCACAGAGAAAAACATAATTGTGAAGGTTTTGGGTGAACCTGGAAAACCTATCTTTGATAGTGAACGCTGATTTCCCCTGTGTGAGGATATTAGGAGTAGAGTAGCACTGTGTGGTAGTTGTTGGACAATTGGTGTACACACAGGCGAACCACTATAATTCTTTGTCTTATGGTTTGAATGCTTGCTGAAGTTTTATATCTCTTTTCATTCAGATTTGTGGAATATATGTGTGGATGTAAATGTTGTAAAATTTACAATTCAAGCACAGTGGCAATGTTGTAATAATTTAGTTTTAAGTTCCTGCAATTTATTTCAATTCCTTGCTATTTATTTATTCCTCTCCGGTTTGAGTTTTTGATACAAAGGACGTTCTAGAAATAATGTTGTCCTGCCATAAACCCTTGGTTTTTATGGTGTAAGGCTGTCCTTAGAACTGAATTCCTATCAACCTTTCAATTCTTGTTTAGAGAGGTTGCTTTTATTTAGCATTGTGATTTGATTTAGTTTATTTGGCTACCTATCTCTCTTTATTCCGCTATTAAAGTTTTATTTTGGCATCGTCCTATTCACCCCCCCTCAAGACCATTTCAGGTCCCACTACATGTGGGCCCTCAAATGATCAAATCCACACAACAAAATAAAGAAAAACACTCACTTTTGATCTTCTCCTCCTCCTTCCGCCAAAGCATCCTAAAGCTTCAAAGGACGAACTTCAACGGTTGAGATTGGTTTTGGAGGGTGGGGATGGGAGATAGGAAGTGGGCACACAAAGCTCTTTCTCATGGAGCTTGCTTGGACATGGATTGCTTGGGAGGAAAAATGAGAGAAAGAGATGAGAGAGAGGTGTGAGTGATGTAAGAGGGAGATGGGTGAAAAGGTGAGTGACGGGTGATGTGTACTTTAACATGTGAGGGATGGGTTACTTTCACTTTGGGGTTGCTTGGGGATGGAGTTTTGTACTTGACATGAGAGATGATTGATGGGATATTTTTCTTGGGATTGCAACTCGTGGCGTTTTTCTCGAACCGAACGCGGGCCCACATCTTCTGGCCAGGGTATCGCCTCGGTGCGCAAAATGCGGCATCGGAATCGCGGCGACGACGTGGTCGTATTGGTACAAGTCTCGGGTCGAGTCGACTTAGATATACGGGACATTACTCAGGATTGCGCACAAATGCCGGTAACAAATCGAGGGTAGATAGAATTTGACCGGGACGACCCTAAAAGCCTACAGAGTGGTACGGTGTAGGATACAGGCCTTACAACTCTCCCCACTTAATAAAAATTTCATCCTCGAAATTTACAGAACAGACAAAGGAAGAGAAAACATCAACAAGTATATAACTCAAGGCACAATCAATCCACCAAAAGATGAAGATGACGCTCTCTAATCTCAACCTCGCCCTCCCAAGACGCATCATTAGCATTATGGGGACTTTACTGAACCTCGGATCTTGTATTAGAAACGATCAAAACTGAATACTATGTAGCCTTACAATCTTAACGGTAGGGAGCTATATCAGAAAATCTCTAAGTTATTCGAACTCGGGGATCTAACCATTCTAAGTTCTCAACAATTATTGAGTGAAGGGTAGCTATCAGCAGATATGTGATGTTATCTTCAGGTATTCCCAAGTTATGCTCTGATACCAACTTCTGTCACACCCCAAACCCAAAAATCGGGCTGACAAAATTTTCAATTGCCGAATCCGGTGCAGACAGCCTCCGTAGTACCCCATTCTCAGTACCCAGCGTCCATACGCCAGGTTTCGATCCTGGGATCCTATAAGGAGGATTTTCTAATGTACATTTGTCTCGTAAAAAGTATAACCACAAGTATACCCAAATCATAAAGGTAACATCATCATCACATATCCACTAATATAATCATTTGAATACAATGCTGAAAGGAAAATACATATATCGAAATTAGAGCTCCCGAAGACAGCTGCACGCTCCAAGCTCAACGCTGCTGCAACCTTATGCCACCTGCACGCATTTATCATGCATAAGCTTATAGAAAGCTTAGAGGGTGGTAAAAATGTATGTAAGGTAAGTGCCAAATATACAATAAAGCTCATAAATCATACATCATTGGTATAAGCAGAAATACTGACAAGATCATGAATCATACGATATCAGAGTAAGCGGAAAGATACTGGTAAGTATATGAATCATTTAGTAATAGAATACGCAATGCGGATCGGCTATGCAAGTGTGGAAGTTAAATATCAGATGCCGATGATGCAAGGTATTATGCAAATCCTTCTAAGTCCGTCTAGGCCATATAAGTGCAAAAATATGGCAACCCAAAATGCTAAGCATTGTAGATGCAATGCAATATGCTATGCGAATGAAATGACAATGTTGGAATATGAAGTCGAGATGATAGTACGTAGTATCACAGGCTATGGGGTCTACTACAAGGGACTTTTATCCAAACTCCTGGTCTCAGGTTAGTCGTGCGCCCAACTGAAATCTTGGCCATGCGAAGGTATACAACAGTTAGTTGGGCACCACCAGCCCAAGTGGATAGTGAATGAAATGAATGCATAAGTATGCAACTCCTACTTAATAAGTCCACATATCAGTACGGTTCCTCTCTGGGAAATCACCGGGGTCTATTACACTCCAAACTAGATTGCTGCTCTATCGCGCGGAACAAGGTGAGTGGAAGAGACCTCACTATCTGCCTGCCAATATCGGGCCCGACTTGTCGATAGCGGACCCATTCCTCGAGTTGGTCAGATTCAACCTAGCATTGCCCCCTCCTCTCGGGCAGGTAAGGCCGTACCCCCTTCCAACTGACCACGACACAGTAGGAGATGCAGCCTAATGGTATACGGCCCTTATCCGCTCATGCATCTACTCAGTCTAGATGTTGGAGTAACCTCTAGAACCAAGATGGTTTAGGGACTTTCACCCAGGTATATCTATAGCACCCAATGTAGAACAGATTTTTGGTGTCCCATCTGGCCATCCATGAAATACCTGTGGAGGCTACAGTCCTGATGTCGCTAGGGCGTACGGTGGTTATGTCACGTAAATGTGAGATACATGAGTCACACAGTCCAATCATGCATCAATCCTGCCATACCGTGCGCTCATGTTGGGTAACTCCGCCTATCAGGGAGCCCCATGAACAACCTACTCAATGACATATGCAATGGTCAATCACATCTCATAACAAACATATAGATGATGCGTATGGGCATATATTATGATGTTATGCTGTCACATATTCTTAATCGGTATCAATAACCGGCCTCAATAATCGGCATCGATATTCGACCTCGACAATGTAGGCATTTAACCAACATTGCCCCCAAGGGGTGACCCATATAGGGTCAAACATATAGTGGACCCATGGCCTCACAAAGGGCCTGATATACAAGACCATTGGCCTCACTCAAGAGCTTAATACGCATCACGATGGGCCTTTCACATGGGCCTAACATACATCACAATGGGCTCCATCGCCTAGCCCTCAATTGTATCGCAATAGGCCTCATCACGCAGGCCTCATATACATCACATTGGGCCTTAAACATGGGTTGAATACACATCACCATGGGCCTCAAATATAGGCCACTTATACATCACACAGGCCGAATACACATCACAATGGGCCTCAACTACGGGTCGCATATACATCACATAGGTCTCGACAATCGGCCTCGGCAATCGAAATCAGCCTCGACAATCGAAATCGACACTCAGAATCGGCCTCGACACTCAGCCTTGACAATTGGAATCGGCCTATACAATCGGCCACGATACTCGTCCTCGACAATCAGAATCGACCTGTACAATCGACCTCGACAAATAAGAATCGGCCTCGATACTCGACATCGGCAATCAGAATTGGCATATACAATCAGCCTTGACAAATCAGAATCGACCTCGATACTTGGCCTCAACAATTGGAATCGGCCTATACAATCGGCCCTGACAAATCAGAATCGGACTCGACAAACCAGAATCGGCCCCGAAACTTACCCTCGACAATCGAAATCAGCCTATACAATCGGCCTCGATACTCGGCCTCGACAATCGTAATCGGCCTTGACAAATCAAATCGGCCTCGACAATTGGAATCGGCCTATATAATTGGCCTCGATAAACCAAAATCGGCATCAATACTCGACCTCGACAATCGGAATCGGCCTATACAATCAGCATATAAATAAGGTGCGGTCCATGGATGAACAACCGATCAACCATAATATGAAGATCGGCCCTTGGCCGTGGTTATATCAAATCGATAGCATGGAGCCATCCGTCTATGGTGAATGGGGTCCACTTATTTGGGTTAACCCATAAAAGAATGATGAAAATGGGCCTAACAAGGCCTAAGTGAAGGTCACAATGTGGACATCCAACCATCATTGCCCATCAATGTGGACATCTAACCAACATTGCTCCCAAGGAGTAGCCTATATAGGGCCAAACATATAGTGGGTTCATGGTCTCACATACAATCACGATGGGCCTCATTTACGTCACATCGGCCTCGTCATATGGACCAACATACATCACATCGAGCCTTGAATACATAATAGGTGGGCCTTGCACCTGGGCCTCAAATATATCATATGGGCCATAAAAACATCAAGTTGGCCGCATTACATGGGCCTCATATACAACACATCAGGCCTTTTGGACGATCTACAAATTCATCGAGGTGGGCCTCATGGATGGACCATAAATACATCAAGGCGAGCCTCATGGATGGCCATAAATACATTAAGGTGGGCTCATCACATGGGCCACACTAAAAAAAATCTTTTCAATAGTTGTAGGTATAATATGTGTATCACTGTACTCATGGCCCACTAATGATGATCAACACTATCCAAACATTGTCCAGGTAAGTTAGCACCATCTAAACATTATCTATGTAAATCGGCACCGTCCAAACGTTGTCCAGCACCGTCCAAACATTGTGGATGGTGTGGATATAAATACATCAGGGTGGGCTCCACACAGCACAGATGCGTCACCACAACAGTTATATAGCTAGTGCATGTGGCAGACAGCCAATCCATATCACAATATAATATAATAATATAAATTATACTATATGTTATATTATATTATGATGAAATAGATTAAAGGCATCCAGGCCCAACCAATGTCTAGAGATGGATGGACGACCTTGATGAAACTACGCATGTGTGCAAGGTGGCCCCATCCCACACGTGTGGAGTGGGCCACGTCCTGGACGGATGGCTGTGTAGAACACATATTGGTGGGTCCCACAGAGCTTAGTGATGTCATGGCAGCAGCCATGCTGCTGCTGGGGTGGATTGATGGTGTAGATAAACACATACATGATGAGGGTCCTGCACGGATGGACGGCTGGGATAAGACACTTACATGTGGGCTCCACACATGTGTAAACACCACATACATCATAGTGGAGTACATAGCACCGTCCAGCACTGTCCAGCTAGACGGTGCAGGTAAAGCACATGCATCATGGGGTGGATTTCCACCATCCAGAGACTCTGGACGGTGTGAGATAAAATATATAAAATATCATTTAATATTTTATTAATATATGCTCAAACATGCAGCCCTGGACGCCCATTCAATGAACGGCTAGGATATGAGCTCCATGTGGGACCCACCGTCTTAGCTGCACGTGTTGATCAAGGTGGGTTCACACGATCTGGACGGTCCACATGGACAGTCATCAAGGTGGCCCTACGATCATCTAAATGGATGGATAGTTTAGATACACAACGCATACATCAGATGGGGCCCACAGAACTTGCTGACACTAATTAGCAGCTGTGGCTGCTCGTACAATCAGATGGACGAAGTGGATTTAACATAAATACATCAAGGTGGGTCCCACCCCACATGTGTCACATGTGTGGAATGGCCCCACGCATCCATCCATGGATGGTAGGAGTGAATATATAACACATACATCGTGCTGGCCCCAGAGCATCGTCCTAATCCATGGACAATGCAGATAAAATACAAACATCAAGTGGTTTCCACCGTCCAGGTCACTGGACGGTGTGGAAATAAAACACATACATCACGTGGGGTCCACGTGTACAATAGATGCAACAAGGTGGGACCCACACAGGTGGCCCACCATCTTAGGACCAAACTGATATTTGTATTTTCCTTTGTGTAGTCCAGCAGCCTCAGCAGCTAGACGGTGTGAATACAACACCCGTCAATGTAGGGGCCATGTACACGTGGCCCACCAGCCATGCACATCGAAGTGGCCCCACATGTGAATGACATGGATATAATACATACATCATGATGGGGGTGCATGAGGGTGGGCCACACACATCAAGAGAGAGAGAGAGAGAAAGAACGGTGGAGATAGGAGGGACCTCGCCACTATGGGTCCCTTATTGATACAAGGCATACATCGAGATGGGTCCCACCACATGTGGGCCCTCAAATGATCAAATCCACACAACAAAATAAAGAAAAACACTCACTTTTGATCTTCTCCTCCTCCTTTCGCCAAAGCATCCTAGAGCTTCAAAGGATGAACTTCAACGGTTGAGATTGGTTTTGGAGGGTGGGGATGGGAGATAGGAAGTGGGCCACACAAAGCTCTCTCTCATGGAGCTTGCTTGGACGTGGGTTGCTTGGGAGGAAAAATGAGAGAGAAAGAGATGAGAGAGAGGTGTGAGTGATGTAAGAGGGTGATGGGTGAAAAGGTGAGTGATGAGTGATGTGTACTTTAACATGTGAGGGATGGGTTGCGGCTTTTAGCCGTCGCATGGTTCGTCGGTAAAGGGTGCGTCGGCAATGCTCGCCGACGGATAAAAACCGTCGGCGTTATCGGCGGCTAAAATCCGTCGGCGTTATCAGCGGCTAGAATCCGTCGGCGTTATCGGCGGCTAGAATCCATCGGTGTTGTCGGCGGCTAACATCCGTCGGTGTTGTCGGCGGCTAGCATCCGTCGGTGTTATCGGCGGCTAAAATCCGTCGGTGATTCTCATTAATTTAAAAAAAATAAAAATTTTGGATGATATATATGATTTTGATTTCTTCTTTTGTGTAGACTTTTCCTACTCAAATAAGTTAGTTCATTGCTTTGGAGAAATTGGCATATCTAGTTATGGATGTGAATTAATCAACACACATCCAAAACTAAATATACCCATTTCTCCAAAGCTCTGAACGAACCAACCTATTGGAGAAGGCAAGTCTACACAATAATAGAAAAGGAAGAAATCAAAATCAAATATATCATCCAAATTCCAAATATTTGGATTGGATATATGCTTTAAAAAAAAGAAACCACATCATTTAAGTCTTTGTTTTTTTTGCTACCAGACCTGTGGGGGTTTTCTTGAAGTCTTTGGCTTGAAATCTAGAAATGCAGTCCACATTCAACTGATGGGCCCTAACATGGATGCCACAAAAAACTCACATACGCTTCAATTCTGATACAAAGAGTACAAGTGGGGGGCCCATAATTTTAGGGACGTGCAGTTGATCTGATGGACCCACCATGCATACTGCAAGAACCTTCCAGGCACTTCAACTCTAATGATCTATGCAAGTGGGACAGATGGTTAAGTGATCTGGAGCATTGATATGATGACCACATGGATATCACAAAAACCTCAGGGACAAATAGGTTGTGATGTGTCACAATACATGCATTTTCATTTCTTAAATATTTCTACTAAACTTCGACAACCTCATGGACACTTTGATTCTGATAACCCACATATCTGTTTCTTTTCATATTTCTCATATTTCTATATTTCCACAAAATGTCTCCAGAATAATGCGTATATATTATAAAGCGTCAAAAGCTTATGGACACTTCATCCATTGAGATTTTTTATACCTGTGTCAATATGCATACTTTCTATTTTATCATTCCACTCATCGTGCAAATGACGTGTATGTTGTATCCATGTGGGATGTACCATGTTCTAAATTTGAGGGCAATTTCCTCGCTGTGAGTACTAAATGAAATATTCACAATTCATATTTGCACGTGCATCGAAATGCAGGGTAAGCTAATAAATATAATGAGTATTGAAAGCTCGAGTAGGAATTAGTATCAACAAAAATTACCGTCATGTCCATTTGTGCTGACTGCTTCTGGAATTCTTGCATCACTTTGGCCTGCTTTGCTGGTGCCATTCACTGAAAACACCAATGTATTTGGAAGGTCATAGAGAATGTACAAGAAACATTCTACTACCCTGGGGGTCTGTTTGGCCGGCTGGATTACACGGGCTTAGGTGGGATGGAATTGCATCTGGTCACGTGCCAATTCCACTCTATGTTTGGGAAGAGTGGAATAGCTTGGAAGTAGGTTAGATGGAATCATATTGGGTCCCGTGCCAATTTCACTCAATGTTAGCAAGTTGTGTAGGTCCCATCATGATGTGTGGGCTATCCACACCATCCACCCATTTTTCGAGATCATTTTAGAGCATGGGCCAAAAAATCAGGTAGATCTAAAGCTCAAGTGGACCCCACTATAGAAAGCAACGGGGATTGAATACTTACCATTGAAAACTTCTTTGGGGCCACATAAGTTTTGGATCTGCCTCATTTTTAAGCCCATGCCATATAATGAGGTTACAAAATAAATGAACGGTTTAGATATAACGCATGTGTGTTCTTCTCAATAGTTTCAAATGATGGTGGGTATATCCTTTCAATGTACCACCCTATTACAAACAAAGCAGGCAATTAAGCTTATCCAAAACTTGTGGCCCACAAGAATGTTTCAACGGTAGGAATTCGATCCCCACTGTTTCTGGGGTGTGGTCCGCTTGAGCTTTGGATCTGCCTCATTTTTCGATGCATGCCGTAAAATGAGCTGGCAAAACGAATAATGGCATGGATAAAACACAGACATCAGTGGGTCCCACAGAGTCAGGTTGGGTCACTCAGCAATCCCGTCCCTACGAGAGGTGGGACCTGCTTCAATCGGACCTCCCAACCCACGCAGGAGAAGATTGTGGGACCTGGTTCAAGAGAACCTACACACAATCAGCTTCCGTACACGATCCAAAGCTGGTGTTATTTGATATAATCACTGGCAGAATGCACTCCCAGCCGTTGTGCATTTACAAGTAATAAATCCAAACCGTTCAGTTGGTGGGACCCAGTATATGCAATTTTGTTCAGATCCTGAGCCCTGGTTGGTTGAAGCTGTTTGTACCATCTGACTGTTGACAGTTTTTCATTTCAACCATCATTACAGCATCCGTGGGGTCCATGACCACTATCAGAAAATTATCTAAAATGCTCCTCAGTCCCTTGAAAAGACAACTTAGAATATTTAAAGAACATGATAAGACATTTTAAAGGAAGTTGAGGTTTGCTCCTGTTGTTTAGATTTCACCTGTAAAAACCCTACAACGGCTTTAGATTTTCCTGCATCTTTTCCTCCTTTGATGTGAGTAGACAAGCCATGATCTTTGCTGCACTAAACCAAAATATAAGCACTTCTCTAATCAATGCTAAAGATCTACATTTTTCAATAACTGAGTTACTATACATATAAAAAAATAGTCTAGAGATGGCCAATATGAAAAAAAAAAAAAAAAACAAAACAAAACAAAAGATATTAAGAATTTTGAAATTGATTCCATGCGTGCTCACATTTATGCTCCAGATAACCAAACTGCATCAAAATGTGATTAACCATTGCCTTGATAACCAAGTTGCATCAAAATGTGATCAACCAAAAAAGGAAGCTAATAATTAGAAAAGCTTGATTTTTTTAACTCAAAGTATCAAGATTCAAGAATCACATTTCATTGGTCATGGCTTTTAAAGGTATTGAATACAGTTTTTTTTTTTTTTTTTTTCTTTTGAGGAGGGCTTTCATACATTTTCTTTTCTCATGAAAGGGATGACAATTCACAAAATGCAATATAAATGTCTTATCTGAATAGGCAAGGATTCTGCTCAAAGCCGACACTGATTTTGCCATTCCTTCATCCTATAGCCACTTATACATTAAATACCTATGTAACTCAATTGTCTTCGGTAAAATCAAATCACTGTCTTAAAAGAAATGCATATTTACATGAGTGATGACTCTTGTTTCAAACATGACTGCTTATCTTGGTTTCTACTTTTTAAGCTGAAGTGATTAAGTAATCTTAAACCAAACTCCCGAGAGACTACCTCGAGCAAGAGTAAGGATTCGTCGACAGTGATGTTTAAATGCCATACGTACAGTTCATAACCTCAATTCCATTGAGATGAAATGAGAACACAAATATTACCCTAATTCAAAACTTCTGCAGCCTCATGAATATTTCAACAGCAGACGTTCAATCCTCACATTTTTCAGCCCACTTGAATATTAGATTCTGCTCATTTTTTATCCCATGTCCTAAAATAAGCTAACAAAACAGATGGGCGCATCTCCAACTAGAACAGTAAGCAGCTTTGAGTGGCCACCATGATATATGTGTCCTATCCACACCGTCCATCCATTGTTTAGCATCATTTTAGGATATAAAAACAAAAATCAGCCAGATACAAGGATCAAGCAGACTACACAATGGGGACTAAACTCTCGCCGTTGAAAACTCTCAAGCAAACTACACTGGTCTTGTTTGAAGGAAAACATTCTGCTAACATCAATCTTACGATTAAAAAATTGTAGATTTTTGAGAAATTGGGTTGATTACCTTGAAATCTTCATATCCTACCTCCATTGCATCTTCAAGTGCAGAAAGACCAGGTTGCACCTGCAAAAAGGGAACCCAAATAGCATGACAAGGATTTCAATACTCAAAAAAGGGTAGAATTACTCTAGTGATGAAGAGAGACGGCAAAAATAGATAGCTCAATGCAGGTTAATAACTAGTATTTCTGCTAACAAGGTGTTTCAAATCCCAAATGTGTGTACAACCTAAGCTCCTTCATGCACACATGGGATATCTGGGTTGTTTATCAATAAAAGCCCAACAAATATCCTCTAACCCAAAATCACATGCATTCCACAGGGGCAATTCTTTGATTCAAAAGTTAAGGACGTCATCCATGTCCAAACTCCAAAGGAAAGGAGTCAAATAATCAAATGGTTAGAAAATCCCCATCTGAGAACTTTCATGTTATGGCTGTCATTCATCTAAGGTCAGGGTTCATGTCATCCATATGGTGGGGCCTACCTGATGCATGGATTGAAAATCCTTGGCAAATGCAGCCACAAGCTAAGATACAAAGCCATCATTCCATAACTACCAAAGAATATGCACAAGTGAATTAGTACCTTTTTTTTCTTTTTTTGCAAAATAAAAAGACTGCACCAATAACTGGCTGTAGGTTAGCTTAAAATCCATTCCTATAAACATTTTCTCTTGAAAATATAAAAGATTTTCAAGGGAAAAAAGTAGAAATAAAAAACTTAGAATACGAAAGAATTGTCATACCATACTTCCAGTTGTAGGTGATCAGTTTTCTAATAAGAGAGCTATTATGGTGTTTAAAAGAATACTGCAAGAATTAAGAGTTCAATGGCCAAGCATCCATAAACAAGTGCCAAAGCTTTTGGATAATCTTAATTGTACCTAAACTTTTAAAAATCCCAGCGGTCCTCTTCCTAACTCCCATTTTTTCTCAATCATTCAGCATTGCGCCACATATCAAATAAGAAACTATCTTCACAAATTGACCAATTTGCATTAGTACAACAAATTTATTCAAGTTTTGCTTACTTGGATGGAAATGAGAATGTTTGAAAGAGATTGCCCATATGTGTCATGGAAATGTACAACAAGCTTCTCAACATGGACAACAGCTATCACAGCTTCAAGCATTGGAACAATCGTGCCTGCAACACAAGAAAGAAGCATGTAAAGAAAACAAAACCAGAATGAGTATCTGGTTAGGCATGCTAAGATCTTAGTTATCATGCATTCAATCTCAGTCAACAAAGCATTTCCTAACCCATACCCATACCACACTTGAGCTCAATTACGTATAAAAATAATAGATAACATAAAGCTTTTGTTAACTATGCAACTCTAGTGGATGCATTCACTACATTGTTGATTTAAGATCTTTGGCTTACTTCACTTCAGTTAATGATTCCATCCCCTCAATCTCATGTGTCAGCAAGGTGTAAAGTATCAGTCGAAACCAGTATGCATTGTGCACATATTGGCTGATGTACATCCTGGCACGTGTGCACGCTCACGCACACAACACAAAACCAAAAAAGAAAGCAAAAAAACAAAAAAACAAAAAAAAATGAATGAAGAAGAAGGAAGAAGCAAGATGTTTTGGGTTAGCCTGTTAGTACACACCCCACTGTCTACCTAATCTTTTGTAACAAAAGGAAATGCATGGATCGTCCAACAGATGTTTTGGTAATGCATAACATAATCTCACCCACCTCATTTAGAAGCTTGAATAGACAATAGACAATAAGCGAGGATATTGTCTGTTGAAAGATGCAAAACCAGTCCATTGAAGCCATTGTCAAAATCTTCTGGATCAATAACAGAGGCACACTGAAGATACCCCCAAAACAATCTAATTACCTGCTGCAACACTAAAATCACATAAATAGAATATCCAAAACTGCCCAAATCTAATTACCTGCTGCAACACTAAAATCATATAAATAGAATATCCAAAACTGCCCAAATCTAATTACCTGCTGCAACACTAAAATCATATAAATAGAATATCCAAAACTGCCCGAATCTAAGACATGTGGCACTGATGTGCAGCTATACAGATCATCGAAATTGTGGGTCTCATAACTCATTATGGGTGGAGCATCTCAAAAATCACACTGATCAAGCAATCCTCACTATCCAATTGATGGCTATCAAGTAGATGGTCAAAAGTAAATAGTGAGTAGTCCAAATTTGAAGGTGTTAGAAATGGGAAAGAAAACAAAAAGAAAAAAAAAATAAAATCAGAATCAAGTAAAAACCATAGATTCAAAACAGGGAGACCGTAGATTGAACTCCCCAGAAGTGGAACCTAACTCCACTTTATGAGAATCAGATCTAAGGTTGATGTGGAGATGCATCACAAATCACCTGTACGTGGGACATGAGAACATCTCCAATGTACCCATGGCACTCGTGTAGTGGGTAAGACCATCCATTCTGTAAGCCCATTCACCTGTGCCCCCCAGATTTTCATCATCATCACAGCTGAATATCGAGTTTGAATTCTAAAATGTTTCAAGATCTAAACAAAATTACAAGTGAATTTTCCTCTAGTTTCATCAATTATGAGAAAATATATTCAAATCATTGAATGAAGAAATCCAATAAAAAAGCTAATCAAATAATAATAAATCATTTACTCAAGAAATAACGGAAACTGGGCCATTCCATCCAGATCGTGGGCTTAACTGTTTGAAAGAGATAATGGTCTGCAGCCCATATTCAATGATTGAAACCAGATAGTGAGGATCATCTGATCAGTATGATTTATGGGAAATGGTCTATGGATATTTTATCGCATCATTTCCTAGGTAAAATGATCTTGTAAAACAGTAACAAGCATGTTATATTTTTATTGTAATTAACTTAAAAATAAATAAATAAAATTGACCAGCCAGTAGCAGGTTTCCATATGCTCATTCAAGATTGCGTCACCAGTTCTGTTCATAAATTTCACTCCACTTATCATCCAATGATCTCAGCAAAATCAACACAAAGTCGTGTGACGAGACGACATGTAAAATAGAAATCAAACAAGGCTATCCATATAGCTTCATCACAGTGACAAATCTAGTTCTTGGCAATTTCTCGGCCATGAATTTCTTTAGTTATTTTCAATATTTCACATTTTTCTTGCAGTGTTATTGAAAATATCTCCCTTAAAATAAAATATTTAAAAATTATCGATTATAAATTAATAAATTTTAGTTTAAAATATAGGAAGATATGAAATGATTTATTTTAGTGGTTTTTACCCGAAAATTTCTTGGAACATATGATATTTCTGTAATGTGTTTTAACTCTTCAATTTACCAAAATGTTCCATTTACTGTATGGATGTAGGATGAAAGTCTCTTCCAATGTTACCTGAATGGACTGTCAGGATTATAGTCAGGTTGTCTGAGATATACTCCCTATTAACCAGTAATGTGTTACCATGTTCATGGCACATGCATTTGAGATGTGGGCCATTCCTCAAGTGGCCCCCACCATTGACATGCCATTGCCCAAAAATAAACAAGCCCATTCATCAAACAAGCCACACTTGTGTAAGAAAATGGACGATCAGGAGTGGATTAGGCCATCGTTTTCGGGCCTTGGATTGTTCATAGTGGGAAATGACTGCTGAATGGCTAGGATTCCATATATGTCTCGCACATTTCCACGTGTTCTAGCAATCTTACCGTCCAACTCATGCTACTATGCAAGCGATTATACTTGGGAGTGTAATCTCATAAGGTGATCTGCTCATGCATCCGGATGGATTGAAACATATTGATTTCAGATACCAAAATAGCTCATTCCAAAGACCCCAAAATCAGTCAGGCCTTAGAAACCAAAGAACCCAACTAAAAGTAGAAGGAAAAAGAGAGATACACATCAGATTCCTTCCTCTTTTATGCATCTTTGCTGCCTTTGTTCCATTTTGAATTGCTTTTCTCAGCAATGGCAGCACCACAGCATCACAGTAGCAGAGAGGGAGACTGCTACTTTCTGCAATGTTTCGTGATCTAATAAAACAAGAGGAGACTCATGAAAGAAAAGGAAAAAAAGAGGAGAAATCTAAGGGGCCGTTTGAATGACCGTAAATCAGATTACAGGCGTTTGGACGAGTAGATCTACCTCTAATCAGACTGCAGGATGGAAGATGACGCTCGATGGAGGATTTCTCGATGGAAGATGATGCTCGATGGAGGATTTCTTGATGGAAGATGAAAGAGGGAAAAGAGGAAAAGAGGGAAACGAGGAAAGGCGCTCGATGAATTTGGAAATCCTCTTTCAAATAACATAGCATTTTCAAATCCGTATCTTGTGAGTTTCCACTACACAATAACACAAACTCTATTAAATGTCGTACACAAATGGGACCAGTTTCTGGATGGTTAAGATGTATTATATAATAAAAATTATAAATATTTATCATTTACAACTAGACCGATTATTTGGATGGTCTGGATAACTCTATATCTTAGCCACTATTGTTATTAACAAGTCACCACTATTTTAAATCAAATGCAAAACTCACAGTGCAAATGGAACAATAAAAACATTGAATTTTAGCTTTGGACCTGGTATGGCTCTATGGGCCCCACCATGATTCATTTGATTCATCCACTCCGTCCATACATTTCTCCACATCCTTTTGGGATTGATCCCAAAAATTTAGCACTAATTAAGTCTCAAGTCGACCACAAAATGAGAACATTCTGGACGGTTGAACGTCCACCATTCAGAACCTGAGTACGCCGACGGATTTATTGGGTTTCGCCGACGGCTTTTAGCCGTCGCATATACTGACGGATTTCCAAAACCACCCTAAGTCCGTCGGGTTTGCCCTGTTTTTTGGACGTGGGTTGCTTGGGAGGAAAAATGAGAGAGAAAGAGATGAGAGAGAGGTGTGAGTGATGTAAGAGGGTGATGGGTGAAAAGGTGAGTGATGAGTGATGTGTACTTTGACATGTGAGGGATGGGTTGCAATGACTTTGGGGTTACTTGGGGATGGAGTTTTGTACTTGGCATGAGAGATGATTGATGAGATATTTTTCTTGGGATTGCAATGCATGGCGTTTTCCTCAAATTGAATGTGGGCCCACATCTTCGGGCAAGGGTATCGCCTCGGCGCGCCAAATGCGGCATTGGAACCGTAGCGACGACACGGTCGCACTGGTACGAGTCTCGGGTCGAGTCGACTCAGATATACGGGACACGACTCAGGATCGCCCCAAATGCCGATAACAGATTGTGGATCATCGAAATTCGACCGGGAGGACCGCGAAAGCCAATGAAATGGTACGGTCTAGGATACGGGCCTTACAATCTGAGGGCTCTTATTAATCCGATGATCAGATCCCTTTTTGAGCTGATCCTCATATGTTTCAAAGGGAGTTTCGCAGTCAGATTGTCCCATTGCCATTGCTTAATGGTCTAAAGGGCTCCAAACTAACCTAGGTGACTGATGCATTTTTAGGTTACGATCAATGTGGGTGATCGATCACGGCCTTGTGGCCTGATGGGTGATGTTCTCTAAAGACCCAGGGTTTAATTCTATAAATGTGTCTTGGTGGCCCATCTTGAAGGTTTAACGGGTGGATTACTTGTCCTACAAGAGGGGTTTTCCTCTAATGGTCAAATGTAGTTTGTAACGATCGTGGACATTTGCCTTTTGTTAAGTTCAATTTTATGCTTGATTAGGTTATGTAGTAACACCTGAGTATTGAAAGTACAAGGTGTTACATAAATGAAGCACTAAGGGCTCTTTATAACTCGATACATGCACACTAATTGAGTCGGGCTCAGTCTACCGAGATACGCTGACTTGTGACTCGGTTTATTGAGACACTGTTTCATTTAAGCCAAAATTCTCATAGTAGGACTTAATTGATCGAGGTCCTTTGGCCCGTTTTCCCTAAAATCTCAAACTATCACTAGGTTGATTGAGTTTCTACTCAGTTAGTCAAGTCCAATGGACTTGGATCACTCAAATGTCATCATTTCTTAAACTCCCACTTCAAAACCTCCTTTTTTGGCTCTATTGACCCAATTAAGTTGTTTTAGGACAAATTTATGCACACTCAGGCATTTCGCACATGACAATCCCGACCAAGGTGGTTCCAGTGTTTACTCTTTTTTATCAGACTATCAGTGTCTTGCCTTAACTTCCAAAGGGTTCTCTCTCCACTACTTAAGGTCTCAATAATAAAGCGGTGGTTTCTTGGAAATTTATCTAGTAGGACACGATGTACTTGGGCCCTAAGGGCGACGAGATTAAAGAAATTTATTCTGGGTAGGGAAGATTGGCCACTCAAAGTGCAAACTACAATTCGGCTATAACTTTTGATCCAGAATGAGTTATGGGACTCACAACATATGAATTCCTACTGGAACATGCCATTTGGGGTCAACTAACATAAGTATGTCGTGTCACTTTGACTCATAAGAAAATGAATCCTTCCTAGTCTAAATTCTCGTTTTATAAAAATTTTACTATTTTTAGTAAGTTTTAGATCGGATGTATCTTTTTCATCTCAAAGTTCTAGTATTCAATGTCTTCTTAAGATTTGTTTCTTATCATGTTAGGAATCATCCTACATGATTAGAGTAGGAATTTCTATTTTTAGTAAGTTTTAATATTTTAGAAAAGTTTTAGTTTATTAGCAGTATGATTCTTAAGTAGGGTTGCATTTTACTATTTAAATCTTGTAATCACATTTCAAAGATGTACGGCGATAAAAAATTCTAGTGAAAAAAATTCCTAAGGATTTTCTTTTGGAACCTAAGTTGGCAAAATTCCGGAATGTTACATCTTACCATTGTAACATTTGGTGTTTTTCTAGTTGCCCATTTTTCATGCTATTTTAATTCACTTTTTGACTAAGTCGACTTAATAAAATCTTTAAAGTTTATAATGAGTAGGCTATGTATTTATTATTCAATCACTTAAAGGGGTTAAGTGACTAAAGCATTAAACCTAAATACCTTTAGTATAGCGATGGCCAGGACAAAGGGCATCTTTAAATAGTTTCATCAAATTGAATAAAGAACTGTGAGACATGGTGTGAGACCTGTATCCTAGCCTGTACCGTTCCGTATGTCTCTACGGTCCTCCTGATCAAATTTCAGCGACCCGCGATCTGTTATCGGCATTAACACGTGATCCTAAGTCAAGTCCCCTATTCTAGAGTCAGCTCGACCCAAGAGTTATACCCTTGCGACCATGCCATCGCAGTGGTTCCAACGCCGCGTCTCATGCGTCGATGCGATACCCAGGCCAGGAGATATGGGCCCACATTCATTTCAAAGAAATGCTGCACGTTGCGAATTCTGAGAGAATCTCTATGACCCATCACATCAATCAAGTACACCCTCCATACCCCAATGCCACCTCACCATACCCCAAGTACATGCACCCATTCCCTCTTTTTCGCAAGTCAACACTCTCTCCCCACCCATTCCACCTTTACACCAAATTCTAACCAACCCATACTTCTCATTCCCATTTCTTACAACACCCACTCCATCCATCCATCACTCTTCTCTCTCTCTCTCTCTCTCTCTCTCTCTCTCCCATTTCAAACTCATTCTCCGAAGCAACCATGGGAGGTGGACGTCCAAGCTCTCCATGAGAAAGAGCTAGGTGTGGCCCACCTTCCTACCTCCCATCTCCACCCTCCAAAATCAATCTTAACCGTTGAATCTTGATTCCTTAGAGCTTTAGCATGCATTGGCAGAAGAAGGAAGAGGAGATCTAATAGTTGGTGATTTTATTTTTTGATTTGAAGGCCCATATAGGTGGGACCCATCTTGATGTATGCATGTATAGGGAGGGCCCATAGTGGCGGGGCCCCTCCGCTCTCACAATCATCTCTCTCTCTTTCCCTCTCTGTCTTGATGTGCGGCCCACCCGATGTATCTGACATATCCACACCATCCATCACTGTGGAGCCCACCATGATCCACGTGATGTATATGCTATATCCAAGCCGTTCAGATGGCGGGACCCACCGCTGGACCAAGTCAGCAAGCTCTATGGGGCCCACTAGCTGGATGTAGCTGATGTATTAGTATCAGCAAGTTCTGTGGGTCCTCATACAACGGACGCAGATTAGCTACTGGTAGGGTGGCACGTCACCAAGGCTGTGTGGGCCAACATGATGTATGTGTATATCCACACCTTTCCTCCATTTTCCATAGACGTGGGGCCATCTCACAAGTGTGGTTCGTGTGAGGGTGGGGCCCACCTATATGTATGTAATTCATCTGTCCATCCATCTAGCCTAACGCTAGATGTACCCCTGTATAATAAAATATATTATATATATATATCTATACATATGTATATTATATATTATTTAATAATAAATATTATATTATGTGGGCCCCATGTGGGACCCACCATGTTGTGTGTTTCCATCCACACCATCCACTACCTGGGAAAGTGGGACCCACCTCACTTAAACTGAGGTAGATTCAAATCTCAGATGAGCAACCACGTGGACCGCACCATGTTGTATGTTTTTCATCCACACCGTCCACAATGTTTGGACGGTGCTAGGTCAAGTTTGGGACAGTGTTGTGGGGCCCTGTAATGATGTATGTGTTAATCTACACCGTTCATCCAAGGGGCCCTACGTGATGTATATCTTTTATCTAGGCCGGCGGTCCAGGGTTGGGCGCTGGATTAGAAGTTAATATAATATTATATAATATATATATATCAGTGTATATATGAAACATATAATATATATATATATATATTCATGTATATATCTGGTGGGCCCCACATGGGACCCAACTGATGTGTCTATTGTCCATATGTGGACATCACGCGAGGTATGTGCCTCATCCACGCCGTGAATCTATGAGACCACCACAATATGTGTTATATCTAGTCCGTCCATATTGTGGGACATGGGCCACCTTGATGTGTGTGTTGTATCTACACCTTCCATTTGTATGGCCCCTTGTTGGACGTGCAGGGGCCACCTGCTGGACGTGTCGGGCCCATCTATGATGTATGTGTTTTACCTTCTCGCCGTCCAGCCACATGGACGTGGGACCACTTTAAAGAATGTGCTCTCCACGCCATCCATCTATTTTGGCAGTATGTGGAGTCCACGTTGATGCATGTATTCTATATCCAGCTGTCCATCCATTTTGTTGGACTGGTGGGCCACATATATGGGCCCGCCATGATGTGTTTTTAGCCCAGGCCGTCCAGGGCCAGTTGACCCATTTGTTGCTATAATGAGGCCCATGTTGGAGGCCCAGAAGTGATGTATTTGAGGCTCATGGATGAGGTTCATCGTGATGTATTTGAGGGCCCATGGTTGAGGCCCATTGTGATGCATTCATGGCCTATGAGCAAGGCCCATTGTGATATGTATTAGGCCCACATTGGTGTGGCCCATTTGATGTATTTAAGGTCCACATGATGTGGCCCATTTAATGCATGTTGGCCCATTGGAGCGGCCCACATGATGTATATGAGGTCCATTGAGATGTATTTGAGGCCCATGGGTTGAGGCTAAATGTAATGTATATAAGGACCATGAGTGGGCCCAATGAGATGTATATGAGGCCTTTGTGTGGGCCAAATGTAATGTATATGAGGCCCATTGTGATGTGAGATTCCACCATGATGTATGTAATGATGTTTATGGCGCCACTGCTTGGGAGCAATGTTAGTTGAATGTCCACATTGATGGGTAATGATGGTTGGATGTCCATATTGTGACCTTCCCTTAGGCCTTGTTAAGCCCATTCTCACCGATTTTGATTGTCGAGGCCAATTGTTGAGGTCGATTCCAATTTCGATTGTTAAGGCCGATGGTCGAGGCTGATTCCAATTTCAATTATCGAGGCTGAATATCGATTTCGATTATCGAGGTCAAATTTTTAGGCTAATTTCAATTGTCGAGGCTGATTTCAATTTTGATTGTTGAGGCTGATTTTGATTCCGGTTATCAAGGCTGATTATCGAGGCCGATTCCAATTGTCGATACCGATTTTGATTATCAAGGCCGATTCCGATTGTCGATACTAATTCTGATTATCGAGGCTGATTCTGATTGTTAAGGCTGATTATCTAGGCCAATTCTAATTGTTGAGGCTAATTCTGATTGTCGAGGCCAATTCAATTGTCAAGGTCGATTCTGATTAGCCGATTACGATTGTCGAGGTCAATTGTCAAGGCTGATTCTAATTCTAACTGTTGAGGCTGATTGTCGAGGCCAATTCTGATTGTCGAGGCTGATTATCGAGGTTAATTTTGATTACGACTGTTAAGGCCGATTGTTGAGGCCGATTCTGATTCCAGTTGTCGAGGCCGATTCCGATTATTGATACCAATTTCGATTATCGAAGTTGATTCTGATTGTCGAGGTTGATTATCAAGGCCGATTTTGATTGTCGAGGCTGATTCTAATTATTAAGGCTGATTTCGATTGTTGTGGCCGATTGTTGAGGTTGATTTTGACTCCGATCGTCGAGGCCGATTCTGATTGTCGAGGCCGATTTCGATTCTGATCGTCGAGGCCGATTCTGATTGTCGAAGCTGATTTCGATTGTCGAGGCCAATTGTTGAGGCTAATTCCAATTCTAATCATCGCAGACAATTTCGATTGTTGAGGCCGATTGTCGAGGTCGATTCTGATTGTTGAGGCCAATTTCGATTGTCGAGGCCAATTCTGATTGTTGAGGCCGATTTTAATTGCTGAGGCCGATTGTCCAGACCCATATGATGTATATGCGGCCCATAGTTGAGGCCCATTTTGATGTGTATTCCACCTGTATTTGAGGCCCAATGTGATGTATATGTGGCCAGTGTTTGAGGCCCAATGTGATGTATATGCAGCCTATATTTGAGGTCCATTGTGATGTGTATTCCACCTGTATTTGAGGCCCAATGTGATGTATATGTGGCCAGTGTTTGAGGCCCAATGTGATGTATATGCAGCCTATATTTGAGGTCCATTGTGATGTGTATCCAGCCCGTGTTTAAGGCCTAATGTGATGAGGCCCATTATGATGCATTTGAGGGCCAGGCGATGGAGCCCATTATGATGTATATTAGGCCCATGTGAGAGGTCGATCGTGATGTGTATTAAGCTCTTGAGTGAGGCCCATGGTGTTGTATATTAGGCCCTTATGTGAGGCCATGGGTCCACTATATGTTAGGCTCTATGTGGGCCATTCCTTGAGGACAATGTTGGTTAAATGTCCACATTGTTGAGGTTGATTATTGATGTAGGTTATTGATACCGATTATGAGTATGTGACAGCATAGCATCATGATACATGCCCATACCATCATCTGCATGTTTGTTATGAGATATGATTGACCATTGTATATGCCATAATGTAGGTGGTTTATGAGACTCCTTGGTAGGCGGAGATCGTCTCACATGAGCGCATGGTATGCGCGGGATTGATGCATGACTGGATTGCATGATTCATGCATCTTGTATTGTGTGTTGTGATTACTGTATGCCCTAATGAAATCAGGGCCATAGCCTTCACAGGCATATCTTGGATGGCCAGCTGGGACATCAAAAATTTATTATTAACATCGGGCTGCCATAGATAGCCCTGGGTGAAAATCCTTAAACCCTCTTGGTACCAGAGGATGCCCCAACGTCGCGACTGAGTGGATATATATGAGCGCATGAGGGTCGTATTCCCGTAGGTCACGTCTCCCACTATGCCATGGTCGGTTGGGAGGGGGTGTGGCCCTACCCACCTGAGGGAGTAGGCTTAGCTAGGCCGAGTTTGACCAGCTCGTGAATGGGTCCGCTATTGACGTGCCAGGTAGATATTAGCTGACTACTAGCCAGGTGGATATTGAGATCTCTTTCACTTATCCAGTTGTGCGCTTGATGGGGCGGTAAGCTGGTGTAGAGTATACTAGACTCCGGTGATGATCCTAGAGATGAACAGTATTGATATGTGGACTTATTGAGTAAGAGTTGTATACTCATTCATTCATTCATTCACTATCCACTTGGGATGGTGGTGCGCAACTATTTGTTACGTATACCTTCGTAATGGCCAGGATTTTGGTTGGGGCGTGCGACTAACCTGAGATCAGGAGTTTACCACATTAAGTCTGACTATCTAAATTAGGTATGAGACTAGTTTAGATAAAAGTCCCTTGTGATAGACCCCATAGGTTGCGATACTACGTACTATCATCCCGATTTCACATTCCAGCATGGTCATTCCATTCGCACCGCGTATTACATTACATTCGCAGCATATGATATTTTGGGTTACTGTGTTTCTACATTTATATGGTCTAGATACGGCTGACAGTATTCTTGAACTCATTAGGAATTGTATGTTACATTACATCATCGACATATGATATTTGGCTCGTTATGACTACTCATTTACATAGCTGTTCTATATTGCGTACTTTGATATTGTTTGACTCATGGACTTGTCAGTATTTTTACTTACTCTGATATTGTATGATTCATGATCTTACCAGTATTTCTGACATTATATGATTATGATGTTGTATTTGTGCACTTGACACTTATCTTGTGCTCACACTTTCACCACCCTCTAAGCTTTCTATAAGCTTATGCACGATAGATGCATGCGGGTGATGTTGGTTGCAGCAGCGTTGAGCTTGGAGTGTGCAGCTGTCTTCCGGAGCTTTGATTTTTTTGACATATGTATTTCCCTTTCAGCATTGTATTCAAAGTTTATATTAATATATTTGTGATGATGATGTTGCTTTTGCATTTTGGGTAAACTTGTGGTTATGCTTCTTACAAGATAAATGTACGTTGAAAAATTCTCTTTGTAGGATCCCAGGATTGAAACCTGGCATATGGGCTCTGGGAGCCGAGAATGGGGTACTACGGAGGCTGTCGGCACCGGATTCGGTGATCGAGATTCCTGTAAATTTGATTTTCGGGTTTGAGGTGTGGTAGAAGATGGTATCAGAGCATAAATTGGGAATACCTATGAATAACATCACATATCTGCTGATAATTACCCTTCACTCTATGATTGTTGAGAACTTAGAATGATTAGGTCCCCGAGTTCGAATAACTTAGAGATTTTTTTGATATAACTCCCTACTGTTGAGATTATGAGGCTGCATAGTATTCCATTTTCAATCATTTCTGATTCAGGATCCAAAGATTAGTAGGGTTACCATGGTGTTGATGATGCGTCTTGGCAGGGCGAGGTTGAGATTAGAGAGCGTTTTCTCCATCCTTAGGTAGATTGATTGTGCTTTGACTTATATACTTGACGTTGTTTCCTCTTTCCTTGTCTGTTCTGTAAATTTTAAGGATGAAATTTTTATTAGGAGGGAAGAGTTGTGAGACCCGTATCCTAACCCGTATCGTTCCGTATGCCTCCGTGGTCCTCCCAGTCGAATTTTGCCTCCCTACATCTGTTATCGGTGTTAGCGCTTGATCCTGAGTCATGTCCCATATTCCAAAGTTGGCTCGACTTGAGACTTGTAACCTTGCGACTGCGCCATCACCACGGTTCCAACGCCGGTCTCACATGCCGACGCGATACCCAAGTCAGGAGATATGGGCCCACGTTCATTTTGAAGAAACGGCACGTGTTGCGAATTCCGAGAGAATCTCTATGACCCGTCACATCAATCAAGTCAAGTATACCCTCCATACCCCAATGCCTCCTCACCCTATCCTGAGTACATGCACCCATTCTCTCTTTCCCCAAGTCAACACTCTCTCTCCCCACCCATTCCACCTTTACACAAAATTCAAACCAACACATACTTCCCATTCCCATTTCTTACAACACCCAATCCATCCATTCATCACTCCTCTCTCTCTCTCACATTTCAAACTTATTCTCCCAAGCAACCATGGGAGGTGGACGTCCAAGCTCTCCATGAGAAAGAGCTAGGTGTGGCCCACCTTCCTACCTCCCATCTCCACCCTCCAAAATCAATCTTAACTATTGAATCTTAATTCCTTGGAGTTCTAGCATGCATTGATAGAAGAAGGAAGAGGAGATCTAACGGTGGGTGATTTTATTTTGTGATTTGAGGGCCCACGTAGCTGGGACCCATCTTGATGTATGCATGTATAGGGAGTGCCCATAGTGGCAAGGCCCCTCCCCTCTCATGGTCATCTCTCTCTCTCTCTCTCTCTCTCTCTCTCTCTCTTTCTCTCTCTCTTTCCCTCTCCCTCTTGATGTGCGACTGTAACATCTCGAAAAACTCCGTATAAAGTCCTGAGTATCACCTTAGGCAGAAATCCCTAAGGACTGTATTCTGTAGATATTTAGGCGAAAATTAATTAAGTGAAAACTCCATACAAAGGCTTTCAATGTCAGCAATGATTTATGTCTGACTTGATTGCTGCCATATGATCTTAGTTACGACGTTTTCGATATATTATACATTTGTGTGTGTGAAATATGCTGAAATAAGATGCATTCCATGTGTTTGTTGAAATGTTTGAATTGGTGTGAAATCCTGATTTGTGCTTGTCATGATTTCTAATTTAAGATTCATGTATGTTATATGCTTTATAACAGATGTTGTGTAATGAATTAAGATAGTATATGTCGTAACTAATTTAGTCTATGTATTTAGGAAGGTGTAGTCTAAGTGTTTAATAAAATGTCTAAATGAGAATTTGTTGATGGTTTGTATTTAATAAGAGTATTGAGTTGGGATTCTCAATTACCTCATCTATATGTATAACTTCCTTCATTTAGTCAAAATTCGATTATGAAATTTATGGATGAAATGCAATTAATTGGTAACATGTTCAATGTGTTGACAAAATGCTTAAATGAGCCTTGTATTTGGATTGTTTGTTAAATGCTGTTATGAGTATCACATGTGTTTGCCTATTACACTTGAGTAAGATTGTGGCCATACCCTGGCCCAGGCAATTGGTAACAATTCTCATTTAAGGGCAGAATTACTCCCGCCACATTTGATACGTCCTATGAATCTGAGTCATACGATTATTGTCGACAGTGGTTAGGCCACGTGGAATGCTTATACACTCCACGTCGATTAATTCAGTGTGCACTCGTACTAATCAAACTTATCCAACAAAATCGACTGGCCTATTGTGTGTTTACTATGTATGGACATCCCTGCTTGAATCTAAGGTACAACTTACCTATGTAAAGACCCGTTTCAACCATGGTACCTTGATCTGCTAAGACTCATGAGTCGGGCATGGTGGTATGGGACACTGTGGTCGAGCTGTCGGCTTACGCTGGGGTGACGAGCCTCCCCATAGTGTGATCAACCTAAACTTGTGAGCCGAATATGATGGTATGGGACACCGTATTCGAGCTGTTGGCCTACGCTGAGGTGACGAGCCTCCCCGTAGTGACCTTGAGTATAAACTCTTGAATTTGTCATCCATTGCTTTACATTAAGGGGTGATGTCCTACAACTTGCCTATCGTATGTGGTTAACTAAGATTGACGACCCTAGATGGATCCTTTGTTTGGGTAAATGATTTAAAGGGAGGTACCTTAGCTTCCCAAATCTGCTGTATGAATAAGCCTAATTAAGAACCCGGCTAACACGACCATGTACCGCATTGCATGTGCCTTTGTAGATGAAGGGCACGATTAGGGAGTTGGACATGCGCGAATGGCTGATATTGTCGCTTGTGAGGGAGCTTTGTGCGAGTGCATGAATCATTACTGCACTTCATTCTTGCATTAAATAGAGTATTTAGGAAGTGATTATTGTATTGCTTTATCATTATTGCTTGATTGAATTGATAACATGTTAACCTTTGCCTTATAGTACCACTGAGTTAATCAGTCACTCTCACTCTGGGATGGTGTTTTAAAACACCAACCAGACTCTGTCATAGATGTAGGTGATGAGGATGTATATGCAGCGGAGTTGGACTTCGTAGATGAGGGGGAAGAGTTCTCCTATGTTCAGCTCTCTGACAGGTCTATGTAGACCTGTGTTGCTTCGATGGGATTATAGGGATACATGGATTAGTCGGACATTTACATTTTGACATTTTATATATTTTGAGATAGAATATGTATATATTTAGCTTGGTACTATACTCATACTCTGGAGGTTGTGAAACACATATATACTTTATATATCTATCTTAGTCTTCCGCTTGCTTAACTATATTAACTTCAGAGTATGACATGCTGTTTTGGTATAATCCCTCTCATGTTTAATGTACTAATATGGATAATATTCAAACATCATTATCTATGTTGTATAAGTGATGCATTGGATCTCGGGAGTTGAGCTTTACTTGCCCCTCGAAATTCGGGGTGTTACGAGTTGGTATCAGAGCATGATTTGGATTAAACTGGACATGGGTTATAGGTAACATGACGCACTCTGATGTACTTTGACTTAGGTGGGAGCAAAAAAAATGTAGAAATGATCGTAAGATCATAAGGTTTTGCTGACGGGCGAAGTTGATCATTGTAATGTAGCCCGTACGCATCTGAGATCATGTGAAATGATCTCAGTCCCTTTTAGGCTGTCAATCGATGGGTTTATGTTATAAGTAGGTGAATCCCAAACTTAAAACACCCCGAAAGGTGCAAATATATGCGAGTTGAACCGAGAAAATGCATCTCGTAGGCATAGGAGCCCAAACCATAAAATACAATGGGACCCAGGGGGTCCCCCGCATGTGTACAACACCTCGAGAGGGGGTGGGCACCGCCCTAGGGCGGGGCTACCACCAGTGACCCCCGGGGGTTTGGTGGCACCGCCCAAACGGCGACGCGCCGTCGGCCTCCCTAGCAGACCGCGGTGACGGCAGTACGTCGCTCACCGCCATCCATGTGGGCCCTGGTTCACATGTGGGACCACCCCACCACCCCTCTAAAACCCCTTTTAGGTTGTTTAAACCTATTTCACACCCCTTCCATATCTATTTTCATTCTAAACCCTCAAAAATCTCCCTTTCTCTCTCAAACCCTCACTTCCATACATACAAACCTCTCAAATCTTTCATGTTTTACACCCCTCCACCATTATTCCTTTAAACCCATCTCTTACTTCTCTTAATAATCTTCCCACTTCATACCCATTTGAGCATAGAACCCACCTCTTTGTGCCTCATAACCTTCAAATCCTCCAATCCATGTCATTTTCTAAGCCTTTCCACTCCCATGGCTCTCTTTGAGCTAGTCACTACTATTTTCTCCATCTCGACGCTCCGTTCCCTTGTGGGAAAGAGAAGAGTGGCCTCAGATGAAGCCGGGCCTAGCCGCCCAACCCGTTCAAGGAAGAAGATGAGCGCCGAGGCTAGCACGAGTATCGAGTGAGAGAGAAGATCAAAAAGGGATCATGACCCTCGGATCCCCATTGAAAGATCCTTATAGCTGGGTGATGAACTTGGTAAGTTCTGTGACCACAAGGTTGTATTTGAGGCTCATATTGATGAAAAACTTTTTGGGTTGTATCCAGTAATTGACATGCTCCTAGAAAAATGGATGGGTCCCCATATTTGAGGGAAATACTCATGCAAGTGAAGGCACTGTGCAAGCCTTCTATGCCCATATACGGAACCCATTATTGGAGCCTCTTCAGTTTACTATCCCTGTGGGGAGGCAAGAAGCCATAGTCAATGTAGATGTTATAGCTGGCATCATGGGAATTGAACATGGAGTTGTACATGCCAGTGCGAAAAACCTCTCTAGTAAACGAGAAAGAAATCACTACACACATTTCCTTTGTAACCAGCTTGAGCGATGGAGGTGAGGAAATAGCCTTGTAGCGACTAAAATGATAAATGATTTCCGCCTGCTCCACCACATATGCACGTACAATGTGTATCCAAGGTGGAGTTACCGCATGGAATGTACTTGACTCATGGTGGATTTCTTGTATAAAGCTGGTCAGGGAGACAAGCTATGCCTACCTACGTTTGTCTTGTCTCAGATTATCGGTACTGTACGATCAATGCGGGGAGATGCCTCACTTCCTTTTGGTCGACTTATTTGTAAGATTGCCTAAAATTTTAGCTTTAGACTCCACTTGGATAATGTCGCCTCGATCCATATCATCAGTGACTCAACGTTCAACAATATGGGCATAGGCCCCAGACATTGACAAGTAAGACTTAATGAGTTCGGGGATGAAATAGAAGAGGAGAGTGATGAGGTAGCAAGTAGTGAATTTGAGGAATAAATTAGTGAAGGTGAAGAAGGAAGTGGTGAAGAAGGCAGTAAAGAGGAAGAGCAGTGAGAAGAAGAGGAGGCACAAGACTTAGATAGGATGCCTCCTACTACTACCCATGACGACCGCCATGATCCGGTTGCCTTGGAAGCCCATATGGCTAGGATTAAAGAAAACTAGGCCGCTCTGAAGTAGGAGATTAAAAGGGAATCAGGCCCATCTGAAACAAAAATTTAAGAAAATGTCTCACACTTTGAAGACCCTCCTGTGTTGTATGCAGGATAAGGGTTCTCCTCCACCTTTACCAGAGTCAGAGGATTAGGCGTATGTTGCAGTTGTCTTATGTTTATTTTTCTGTTTCCTATTTTTCTATGTAATAGCCTTAGTTGGTTTAGTTTGGTGTTAGGATAGTCAGTGTTAAAACTTTTGTTAAGTTTAGCTCACATGCATCTTCTATCATGATTCATGTAATACTACACCTCATGTATTGTGACAAATTTTGGTTAAATGAAATGCATGAAGCTTCTTTTGAATTAAGATGTGTAGAATGTTTGGAAATAAGGATGATATTATCCTAATCTCACACATGTTGCAACATATGTTGTATATAGGGAATGCCTCCTAAAAACAGTCGGAAGATAGCACATTTCGCACTTGGCAAATCGACTGACGGAGCACCTCCCCTGAACGATAGCCAGACGGACCCCAGTTTGGGCCCGAGTATTGAGACTATGTCGGATTCATAGCCGGCCACTGGCCTCACTAATGGGCCAACACCTTGTGCACCACCGGTTCCGGAACAGAACTGTGCATCTACGTCGACACTACACATGCCTCAGGTGGCTTCTCCTCCTAATAGGTTGGAGCAGATGATGCTCCTAATGTAGCAACAACAGCAAGTTTGGGCCACTATTGCAGGGGCCATTGCCCAAAACATGAACCTGGTCCTGCCTACACCACCAGTGTAGCCCACTAGAACTATGAACATGAGTAGTTTATTTAAGCACTTTCAGCATTTCCGTCCTCCTACTTTCACAGGAACTTATTGACCTGAGGAGGCTAAGTATTGGTTAGACTATTTTTCCAAGATGTTAAATCCCTTGCACTGTACTGAGGCAAGCAAGTAGAGCTGGTCACTTATATGTTCGAGAAGGAGGCTAGTCTTTGGTGGGAAACATCCTACGGACCATCCTCACAGGATACGTGTGGACGTGGGATACATTTGAAACTCGTTTCCACAGAAAGTACTTCCCTCTCACTTACTATAATGAAAAGGATGGTGAATTTCTTCACCTCTGACAATGATAAATGTCTGTGGCTGAATACAAGAACCGATTTATGGAGCTGGCTAGATATGCTCCACTGATCCTAGCAGACGAGCCGATAGGAATGCGGCGATTTTTTGAGGGTCTGCGGCCCGATATCTGTACAAAGATGTGTTGCGCTAGCATTTTCAATTATGCTGAGTTAGTGAACATGTACTTATGAACTGAGCAGGATGGAGATAGATTGTCCCAAACACATATGCCCATGGGCCAAAGGCCTCGACCTGATTTGCCGAACCGACCATTTCTCGGCAAGAGGCCATGTGTAGATTCGCCTCCCAGGCTTATGGTTCCAATGACCCAACAGAGGTGATTGGATACTTGGTGCACCTACTCTAAGAAGATGGGCCATGCATATACTTATTGTTTTACCAAGATGAGGGATAAAGGCTTTATGCCGCCTCAGAAGATCAACTATTAGCTGCAACAGGCTATTTTAGCTCCTCTACGATTTGCACCACAAGCATAACCATTCTACAAACAACCTATACCTTGAAATAGGTTACCTCAATGACCTATGACAACGCAACCCAATCGTTCTCAATAAGCACGTGTACATGCACTTGCAGCTGAAGCATCTGAGTTAGCAACTGCAGTGCCTTTAGCCTTTGAAGTTACTGCCCGCATTCAAGGTACACCTGTATTTCTATTGGTGTATACCGAGTCCACTATTTTGGTAATATCGTACTCTACAGTTAAACACATAGGGCTGAACACTATCCATATGGTTGGGGTGAGAGTCCTTACCGCAACGGGGACCTTCTCTGACACTATTAAGCTTTGTAAAGGTTACTCGATAGATTTAGGTAGAGAATGGTGTGCATTGACCTAATCGCCACCCCACTGTATCATTATGACATCATCCTCGGCATGGATTGACTTACTAAAATGAAGGCAGAGATCGACTACGAAACCCAACTGGTGATAGCACATGGACCTGAGGGCACGACCTTTACTTTTCCAGTTCAGATCAGTTGGCCCTACCGCAAAAGTTGTTACGCTTCCTTATTGGAAAATGTTGATGGTTCAATACTTGGGAACACGCCAGTAGTCCAAGACTTCACGGACGTGCTCAGAAAGATCCCAGGGCTACCTCCTCAGCTCGAGATCAATTTTACCATCGACCTAGTGCCGGGTGCGACACCTATCTCTTTACCAATGTATCGTATGCCTCCATGTGAAATGGAGGAGTTAAGGACACAGATTGATGATTTGTTGAATTCAGGTTTCATACGACTGAGCGTATATCCTTGGGGAGCACTTGTGTTGTTTGTAAAGAAGAAGAACAGTTCGCTGCGATTGTGTATTGATTATCGTAGTTGAATCACGTCACGGCCAAGAACAAGTATCCTTTGCCCAGGATAGATGACCTGTTTGACCAGTTGAAAGGGGCATAATATTTCTCTAAGATCGACCTGCAGTCTGGGTATCATCAGTTGCGTGTCAGGGATGAAGACATATAGAAAATAGCATTCAGAACCAGTTTTGGGCATTACGAGTTCCTTGTGATGTTGTTTGGACTTACGAATGCACCGGTCGTGTTCATGGACCTCATGAACCGGGTGTTTCGACTGTAACTGTACCGATTCTTCATCATATTTATAAATGACATTTTGATATACTCTAAGAGTCGAAAAGATCACAAAGAACACTTGCGAGCAGTCTTTGATACTCTTAACAAGAATCAGTTGTTTGCACAATACCAAAAATGCGACTTCTGGAAAGAGGAAGTTAAGTTTCTGGGACACGTGGTGTCCAAGGAAGGAATTGTCATGGACCTTTCCAAGGTAGCCGCGGTACAGGACTGGGAACAACCTGGTTCAGTAACAGAAGTGAGGATTTTCCTTGGACTTACTGGCTACTATCGCCACTTCATTAAAGATTTTTCTCAGATAGCCAGATCGTTATCACAACTCACCCAAAAAGATCTTAAGTTTGCTTAGAATGAGAAAGTAGAAGCAGTCTTTCAGGAATTAAAGGACAAGTTGACATTTGCACTCGTGCTAGTATTGCTAGAGCAAGGGGTCAAATATCCTATATACACCGACGCATCTCGAGTCGGTTTGGGATGCGTACTTATGTAGAAGGATAGGGTGATCACTTATACCTTGTGATAGTTGAGGAAACACGAGGAAAACTACCCCACACACGACCTAGAATTAGTGGCGGTTATTTTTGCATTAAAGCTCTGGAGACATTACCTCTACGGAGAAGAGTTAGATCTCTTTTGCGATCACAAAAGCCTCAAATACATCTTTACTCAGAGCGACTTAAATATGAGGCAACAACATTGGATGAAAACCTTGAAAGACTTCAAGTTTGAGGTCTCCTACAATCCTGGCAAGGCTAACCTTGTGGCCGATGCATTGAGCCGCAAGAAGACAATAGAATTTGTAGCTCCACTGATGATAAAAGAGTGGAATATGGTAAAGTTTGTGTGAGACTTTGAACAGAAGCTTACAGTTGAGGAGCCTTTCGAGAGCGTCGCACATATCCACGTACAGCTACTTATTGATGATCGGATCATTGTGGCTTAGAAAGAGGATGAACTATTGGTGAAAATGAGGGAGCAAGCAACTGACAGCGAAGAATCTTAATGGAGACTTGGCTCGGACGGAGGGTTATAATATCGGGGCCGCTTGTGCGTCCCGAATCTCCATGACTTGAGAAGGGAAGTTCTAGAAGCCGCTCACAATTCCAAGATGGCGATGCATCCTAGCAGTACAAAGATGTATCGAGATATGAAGCATATTGGTGGGACAACATGAAGGCCCACATAGCAGATTATGTATCTCGTTGTCTCACGTGCTAGTAGGTCAAGGTCGAGAATTGCCGACCTCTTGGTTTACTTCACCCCATGCCCATAATTGAATGGAAATAGGATTTCATATCTATGAATTTTATTTTCGGGATACCGAAGGTGAGAAAAGGGCACGACTCCATCTGGGTAATTGTGGATCGGTTGACGAAATCAGGTCATTTATTCCCGATTAGAGTTTTAAACTCAGCAAATGATTTAGTCAAGCTGTACATCAAGGAGATTGTACAGTTGCATGGAGTTCCTATGGAGATTGTTCGGATTGGGACACACGATTCAAGAAGCAATGGGAGTGAAACTGAAGTTCAGTACCGCGTTCCACTCACAGACTGATGGGCAAACAGAATGGGTAAATCAGATATTAGAAGATATGTTGTGAGCATGTGTGCTTGATTTTAAGGACAGTTGGGATGACCGTCTCCCTTATGCCGAGTTTGCTTATAACAACAGCTTCCAAGCAAGCATTGGCATGACTCCTTATGAAGCCTTGTATGGGCGTCCATGTCAAGCACCACATTGTTGGCAAAAGTTGGCAAGAAGAGTTTGGTTGGCCCAGATTTAGTACAGGTGACCTCAGAGAAGATTGATATTATTAGGCGTCTACTTCTTGCAGCTCAGAGCAGACAAAAGAGTTACGCCGATGCAAGACGACGGCAGCTAGAATTCAAAGTTGGGAAACATGTATTTCTTAAAGTTTTCCCTATGAAGGGAGTCCTCCGGTTTGGCAAGAAAGGGAAGCTTACGCCCGATTTATTGGTCCATTACAGATTTTAGACTGAGTGGGTGTGGTAGCATACCACCTTGCTTTGCCCACACCACTCGCAGGTGTGCACAATGTATTTCATGCATCGATGTTGAAGAAATATGTTCCTGACCCTACTTATATTAACAAATTGGAGCAAGTACAGTTGAGTGAAGATGCTACCTATGTACTATGACCAACACGTATTCTTGATAAGAAGGAACAAGTGCTACGCAGCAAAGTAATCCCACTTGTGAAAGTATTATGGACACACCACACTGAGGAGGAGGCGACCTGGGAAACAGAAGCTGAAGTCCATAAGAACCACCCTCAGATCCTCGAGGAGTACGAAAATGTACTAATTTCAAGGACAAAATTTTTCTTTAAGGGGGGTAGATTGGAATGTCTCAAAAAACTCCGTTCAAAGACCTGAGTATCACCTCAGGCAGAAATCCCTAAGGATAGTATTATGTAGAGATTTAGACGAAAATTAATTAGGTGCTGGATTAATTAATCCTTGGATTTAGCTCCAACCACTATCTATACAAATGACAAGACCCAAAACTATCACAATCACTGACTCAATACTACTCAAAAACCTTGGAGAAATCCTAAAACCCAGTTGCTCTTGGGAGCACATTTTAACTCCGTATCGGACCTGGACAGCACGTTGAAAGTCCAACGATCGCGAAACTATAGGATTATGTTCGTCCTACTGGCTTCGATGACCATTGTGGGAATCGAACCCAAATAGTATCCAGAACCACACAACTTGAGCCCTGAATAAAGTGTGTGAGAAACACGAATACCTTTGAAAAATACATTAAAACTTAAGTAGATTGGGCCTTTTGCTTGTGGGTGAAATTGAAGACTTCGGACCGTCAGATTCTGACTGAACTTCACGCGTAGGTCAGGGAAATTTCTCTGCACATATCTGTATACTTGTGGCCCCGATCGAGTAACAATGACTGTTGATCTGATACTGGTCCTCCACGATCGATCCGCTAATCTGATCGAATTGAAATCATAACCTGGCTTAGATCCATGGTTAGGGAGCTTGCTCTATGATGTAGGTGAGAAATGGACCTTCTTAAGGGCCCTATTTATCAGAAATGGGCACCCTTTGGTTATAACCTAAGTATATCATGGCCCTGGGGCCATTAACATTAGTTTTGGGCCTATTTAAAGGCCTTAAACCACCCCACCCCTCTCTCATACGAATTTTCTAAAAACCCTAGGAGAGAGAAGAGAGAAAATAAGAGAAAAGAGTGAGAAGAGAAGAGAAAGTTTGGGAGATCGTGGCAGTGTTTCTCTCTTACGACTACACGCACTAGATCGCCTTTCCACATCGCTACACGACCTATTTCAATTACGATTTGGGTAAGAAATCCTAACCTTAATCTTGTTTTACAAATTCAAATAGAGTAATCGATGAAATAGGTAGCCTATTTCATTGTTTAAGTGTAGTCATTCCGTTTTCGGGAACGTTGTGTTGGAATCGAGTTCATATCGGGTATTCCGACAAAAGGTGCGGACTATAAACATTTAGGTTATGGTTTTTAAGGCTTTCAATGTCAGCAATGATTTATTTCTGACTTGATTGCTGCCATATGATCTTAGTTGTGGCATTTTCGATATATTATACATGTGTGTGTGAACTATATTGAAATAAGAGCATTCCATGTGTTTGTTAAAATGTTTGAATGGGTGTGAAATCCTGATTTGTGCTTGTCATGATTTCTAATTTAAGATCCATGTATGTTGTATGCTTTATAACAAATGTAGTGTAATGAATTAAGATAGTATATGCCGTAACTAATTTAGTCTATATATTTAAGATGATGTAGTCTTAGTGTTTGATAAAATGTCTAAATGAGAATTTGTTGATGGTTTGTATTTAATAAGAGTATTGAGTTGGGATTCTCAGTTACCTTATCTATATGTATAACTTCCTTCATGTAGTCAAAATTCGATTACACAATTTATGGATGAAATGCAATTAATTGGTAACATGTTCAATGTGTTGACAAAATGCTTAAATGAGTGTTGTATTTGGATTGTTTGTTAAATGTTGTTATGAGTATCACATGTGTTCTGCCTATTACACTTAAGTAAGATTAGGGCCATACCGTTTGAGGGCAGAATTAGTCCTGCCACATTTGATACGCCCAGTGAATCTGAGTCGTACGACGATTGCCGACAGTGGTTAGGCCACGTGGAATGCTTATGTGCTCCATGTCGATTAATTTAGCATACGCTCGTACCAATTGAACTTATCCAACAAAACCAATTGGCCTATTGTGTGTTTACCATGTATGGACATCCTTGCTTGAATCTAAGGTACCACTTACCTATGTAAAGACCCGTTTCAACCATGGTACCTTGATCCGCTACTTATGAGCCGGGAATGGTGGTATGGGACACCGTGGTTGAGTTGTCAGCCTACGCTGGGATGACGAGCCTCCCTCTAGTGACCAGTGAGCAACCCAAACTCGTGAATCAAATATGGTGGTATGGGACACCTTATTCGAGTTGTCGGCCTACGCTGAGGTGACGAGCCTCCCAGTAGTGACCTCGAGTATAAACTCTTGAATCTGCCATCCATTGTTTTACATTAAGGGGTGATGCCCTACAACTTGCTTGAATCATATGTGGTTAACTAGGATTGACGACCCTAGATGGATCCTTTATTTGGGTAAATGATTTAAAGGGAGGTACTTTAGCTTCCCAACTCTACTGTATGAATAAGCCTAATTAAGAACCCAGCTAACACAACCATGCACTGGATTGCATGTGCCTTTGTAGATGAAGGGCACGATTAGGGAGTTGGACATGCACAAATGACTAATGTTACCTCTTGTGAGGGAGCTTTGTGTAAGTACATGCATCATTACTACACTTCATTCTTACATTAACCAAAGTATTTAGAAAGTGATTGTTGTATTGCTTTATCATTATTGCTTGATTGAATTGATAACATGTTAATCTTTTCCTTATAGTACCACTGAGTTAATCACTCACTCCCACTCTCGGACGGTGTTTTAAAACACCAACCAGACTTTGTCATAGATGTAGGTGATGAGTATGTATATGCAGCAGAGTTGGACTTCGTAGATGAGGAGGAAGAGTTCTCCTATGTTTAGCTCTCTGGCAGGTTTATGTAGACCTTGTGCTACTTTGATGGGATTACAGGGATACATGGATTAGTCAGACATTTACATTTTGACATTTTGTATATTTTGAGACAGAACTTGTATATATTCAGCTTGGTACTATACTCATACTCTGGATGTTGTGAAACATGTATATACTATATATCTATCATAGTCTTCCGCTTGCTTAACTATATTAACTCCGGAGTATGACATGCTGTTTTGGTATAATCCCTCTCATGTTTAATGCACTAATATGGACAACATTCAAACATCATTATCTATGTTGCATAAGTGATACGATGGATCTCGAGAGTTGAGCATTACTCGACCCTCAAAATTCGAGGCGTTACAGCGGCCCACCCGATGCGTGTGACATATCCACGTCATCCATTACTGTGGAGCCCACCATGATCTATGTGATGTATATGCTATATCTAAGCCGTCTAGATGGTGGGACCCACTGCTAGACTAACATTAGCAAGCTCTGTGGGGCCCACCATCAGGATGTAGCTGATGTATTAGTATCAGCAAGTGTTGTGGGTCCCCATACAACGGACGCAGATTAGCTGCTGGTAGGGTGGCATGTCACCAAGGCTGTGTGGGCCAACGTGATGTATGTGTATATATCTGGTGGGCCCCACATGGGACCCACTTGATGTGTCTATTGTCCATATGTGGACATCACGTGAGGTATGTGCCTCATCCACGCCATGAATCCGTGAACCTACCACGATATGTGTTATATCCAGTTTGTCCAGATCCTGGGACGTAGGCCACCTTGACATGTGTGTTGTATCTACACCTCCCATCTATGTGGCCCCCCTGCTGGACGTACCGGGCTTATCTATGATGTATGTGTTCTACCCTTCCATCGTCCAGCCATGTGGACGTGGGACCACTTTAAAGAATGTGCTCTCTACGCCATCCATCTGTTTTGGCAGTGTGTGCAGCCCACGTTGATGTGTTTTTACCCATGGCAGTCTAGGGCCAGCTGACCCATTTGTTGCTATAATGAGGCCCATGTTAGAGGCCCAGATGTGATGTATTTGAGGCTCATGGATGGGGCCATCACGATGTATTTGAGGGTCTATGGATGAGGCCCATTGTGATGTATTCATGGCCTATGGGCAAGGCCCATTGTTATATGTATTAGGCCCACATTGGTGCGGCCCATTTGATGTATTTGAGGCCCACATGATGTGGCCCATTTGATGCATGTTGGCTCATTGGAGCGGCCCACATGATGTGGACCACTTGATGTATATGAGGCCCATTGAGACGTATTTGTGGCCCATGCATTGAGGCCCAATGTAATGTATATAAGGACCATGAGTGGACCCAATGAGATGTATGTAAGGCCTTTGTGTGGGTTGAATGTGATGTATATGAGGCCCATTGCAATGTGAGATTCCATCATGATGTATGTAATGATGTTTATAGTGGCCACTGCTTGGGAGCGATGTTGGTTGAGGCAATAATGGTTGGATGTCCACATTGTTACCTTCCCTTGGGCTTTGTTAGGCCTATTCTTACCGATTTCGATTGTCGAGGCCAATTGTTGAGGTCGATTCTTATTCCGATTGTCGAGGTCAATTGTTGAGGTCGATTTTGATTCCGATTGTCGAGGCCAAATATCGAGGACAATTCTGATTTTCGAGGCCGATTCTGATTCAAATTATTGAGGCCAATTCTGATTCCGGTTGTCGAGGTCGATTCCGATTATCAATATCGATTCTGATTATCGAGGCCAATTCCAATTGTCGAGGCTGATTCCGATTGTCTAAGCCGATTCTGATTGTTGAGGCCGATTGTCCAGGCTGATTTTGATTGTCAAGACTAATTGTCGAGGCTGATTTCGATTATCGAGGCCGATTACGATTGTCGAGGCCGATTGTCGAGGCCAATTGTTAAGGCCGATTCCAATTCTAACTATCGAGGCCAATTGTTGAGGCCAATTTTGATTCCGATTGCCAAGGCCGATTATCGAGGACAATTTCGATTCTGACTGTCAAGGCCGATTGTTGAGGCCGATTCTGATTCCGGTTGTTAAGGCCAATTATCGAGGTCGATTCCGATTGTCGATATCAATTCTGATTATCGAGGCCGATTCCAATTATCGAGGCCGATTCCAATTGTCGAAATCAATTGTCGAGACCAATTTTGATTGTCGAGGTCGATTTCGATGGTCGAGGTCGATTGTTGAGGCTGATTCTAACTCCGATCGTCGAGGCCGATTCTGATTGTCGAGGCTGATTGTTGAGGCCGATTTCAATTCCGATTGTCAAGGCTGATTCTGATTGTTGAGGCCGATTATTGAGGTCGATTCTGATTGTAGAGGCCGATTGTTGAGGCCAATTCCAATTCCGATTGTCAAGGCTGATTCCGATTGTTGAGGCCAATTGTCGAGGCCGATTTCAATTGTTGAGGCTGATTCTGATTGTCGAGGTGATTACTGAAGTCAATTTTGATTACCGAGGCCAATTGTCAAGACGCATATGATGTATATGCGGCCCATTGTTGAGGCCCATTGTGATGTGTATTCGGCCTGTGTTTGTGGTCTAATGTGATGTATATGTGGCCCGTATTTGAGGCCCAATATGATGTATATGCGGCCCATATTTGAGGCCCATTGTGATGTGTATCTAGCCCGTGTTTAAGGCCTAATGTGATGAATATGTGGTCTATGTGATGAAGCCCATTGTGATGCATTTGAGGGCCAGACGATGGAGCCCATTGTGATGTATATTAGGCCCATGTGAGAGGTCCATCGTGATGTATATTAAGCTCTTGAGTGAGGCCCATGGTGTTGTATATATGCCCATTCCATCATCTGCATGTTTGTTATGAGATATTATTGACCATTGCATATGCCATAGTGCCGGTGGTTTATGAGACTCCTTGATAGGCGGAGATTGTCTCACATGAGCACACGGTATGCGTAGGATTGATGTATGACTGGATTGTATGATTCATGCATCTTAGATTGTGTATTGTGATTACTGTAAGCTCTAGCGACATCAGGGCCGTAGCCTCCACAGGCATATCGTAGATGGTCAGATAGGATGCCAAAAATTTGTTATTAGCATCGGGCTGCCATAGATGGCCCTAAATGAAAATCCCTAAACCCTCTTCGTATCAGATGACGCCCCAACGTCAAGACCAAGTAAATATATATGAGCACATGAGGGTTGTGTTCTAGTAGGCCGCGTCTCCCACTGTGTCATGGTTGGTTGGGAGGGCGTGTGGCCTTACCCGCCTGGGGAGTACGCATAGCTAGGCTGAGTTTGACCAGCTCGTGAATGGGTCTGCTATCGATGTGCTGGGTAGATATTGACTGACTATTGGCTAGGTGGATAGTGAGGTCTCTTCTACTTACCCAGTTGTGCGTTTGATGGGGCGGTAAGCTGGTGTAGAGTGTACTAGATTCCGGTGAAGATCCCAGAGATGAACAGTACTGATATGTGAAGTTATTGAGCAGGAGTTGTATACTCATTCATTCACTATCCACTTGGGTTGGTGGTGCGCAACTATTTGCTATGTGTACCTTTGCAATGGCCAAGATTTCTGTTAGGGCGCGCACTAACCTGAGATCAGGAGTTTACCACATTGAGTCTGACTATCCAAATTAGGTATGAGACTAGTTTGGATAAAAATCCCTTGTGATGGACCCCATAGCCTATGATACTACATACTATCTTCCTGACTTCACACTCCTGCATGGTCATTCCATTTGCACCACATATTGCATTACATCCGTGGCATATGATATTTTGGGTTACTGTGTTTCTACATTTATATGGTCTAAATATGGCTGACAGTATTCGTGAACTCATCAGGAATTGTATATTACATTGCATCCTTGGCATTTGATATTTGGCTCGTTATGACTCCTCATTTGCATAGATGATCTGTATTGCGTACTCTGATATTATTTGACTCATGGACTTGTTAATATTTCTGCTTACTCTGATATCATATGATTCATGATCTTACCAGTATTTTCGACATCGTATGATTATGACGTTGTATTTGTGCGCTTGGAACTTATCTTGTGCACACACTTTGACCACCCTTTATGCTTTCTATATGCTTATGCACAATAGATGCGTGCAGGTAACGTTGGTCGCAACGACGTTGAGCTTGGAGCGTGCAGCTGTCTTCCAGAGCTTTGATTTTATTTTGACATATGTATTTCCTTTTCAGCACTGTATTTGAAGTTTATATTAGTGGATATGTGATGATAATGTTGCTTTTGTGTTTTGGGTAAACTTATGGTTATGCTTCTTACGAGATAAATGTATGTTGAAAAATCCTCCTTGTAGGATCTCAGGATCGGAACCTAGCATATGGGCACTGGGAGTTGAGAATGGGGTACTACGGAGGCTGTCGGTATCGGATTCGGCGATCGGGATTCCTGTGAATCCGATTTTCGGGTTTGTGGCGTGACACATGGGAAACTTTATGTGAATTTCTCTTACTACATCAATGCCTATGCTATACAATTAGAAACTTAGATGTAGCATCTAAAATAGACTTAATTAGCTTGTGGTCTAATTGAAGTTATGGCCCTGATAGTGGAATGGTGAAATAGGAGAGATGTAACTAAAACCAATTAATGAGAATAAGGCTTACATGATGATGATTATGTAGCATCTCCTATATAACTTATCTAACTACTCATCTTTTTAATCCATTAACTCAATTTTATCCATTCATTACCTTGTTGCTTATATTGTGTAGGGTTTTTTTTTTTTTCGAAGAATGGAAAGAAAGAGAAGGGATTTGCAGAGCAGAGATAAACTGAGATATGCTTTGAATTTGTTTTTTGAATTTTTTTCCATTTTCTTTCTTTCTTTTTGATCTAAGTGTTCAAAATCATATTGAGGCTGTAAATAAGAAGTTTGAGTTTATTTTCCTAATCTAGTCAAGAAAAAAAAAAATCAGGGTTTGTTTCTTGTTTCGTTTTCTTTTGTTCTTTAGATTCTATTTGGGTATGTTTGTGAGCTTAATGGGTTTTTTATTTATTGAGAATTTGCATGGAATGTAAGGTTTTTGTGGAAGAATGGAAGGAAAGAGAAGGGATTTGTGGAGCAGAGATAGATTGAGATATGGTTTGATTTTTAATTTTTTTTTTCATTTTCTTTCTTTCTTTTTTTCATTAAGGATTTGAAATCATATTGGCACTGTAAATGGGAAGTTTGAGTGTGTTAGAAAAAAATCAGGCTCTTGAATTTCCTTTTTTTAAGGATATAATGAAATATCATGATATTTGCTACAACCAAATGCACCATATACATGTGTTTCTTTGTGTTTATCTGTTGATGGTAACATGCCATGGCCATTTGCCTAGTAGAATATTGACTAATCTAATCGAGTCTTTTTTCTTCTTTTTTTTGCAAGATTGGACCTACTTATCAGGTTGGTTCTAGGGTTGTTTGTCATTTTAAAGAATTTTCTTCTTTGATATGCTGCATTTCATTTTCTTTGATATAATTCTATTGTTGATTGATTTCTTAAATCTGTAAATCAACATGTTTGTCAATGACAGTTTGATGCCATCGTAAAATCTAGAATTTATCAAGTTAGCTGTAGGACACTTTTGATGTCCTGTTTGATGCCATGGAAGGCTGTTTGATGACATCGAAGGCCTGTTTGATGCTATCAATAAAATTCGGGAAATTCATATTTAGTCACTGGAACGTTTGGCGTTTAGTTTGATGCCATCGACGGTTTGTTAATGTCATCTAAGTCCCATCAAAGGTGCCATTGAATGATTTTATAGAAAATACATAGAATTGCATAAGTGTGGGATTTGTTTCCCATTCCGATTCGAATTCACCTAGAGGCTCTATATATGGGTGTAATCAGAATTATGATGTATCTACGATCTTTTTAATCAAGGGCTTATAAGGGAAGATTCTAGGCTTGTTCGAATCAAGTATTCTCTCTATCTCTTGTAATTTCTTCTTTCATAGTGATATCTATCGCTTGGTGCCATGGTTTTTTTTTTCTTTTTCCCGAAAGGGTTTTTCCATGTTAAATTTAGAGTCTTTGTGATTGGGCTTGATTGTGAGATTGAAATACTTTGCTCGATTCATCTTTGTCTGCTTTTGCCGTCACCTAACAAGTGGTATCAAAGAAGAATGTTGGGTCATATTTTGAATCCGAACGTAGAGTATCAATGGCATATAATCTTAAGTTTGATATTGAGAAGTACTCTGGGAAAATAATTTCGAATTATGGAAGGTCAAGATGATCGGCCTCTTAGTTCAATTAGGATTGGATGATAACCTCATCCGTGAGACATAAACGGATTGATGATAAAGCCTTCTTATCAAGTGTAACGCCCTGAAATTCGGGGGTCGAGCATAACTCAACTCTCGAGTTCCAAAACATCACTTATGCAACATATTTAAGGATGGATGTATGTTGTCTGTATTAGTGCATAAAACATGGAATAGATTAAGCCAAAACACAGATATGATTCAGGGACAAGTGAATGAAGCAAGCGGAAGACTTATAGTAAAATGTGTACAAGTGTAAATCCTTGAATTACATATACAACCAGATCGTGTAAAAGTGTTGTTTAACAAAATTATAAGTATCAAATTACATCATTTCATCCCAAAAGAAATCCCAGAGATCCCGCGCATCCGACCGAGGCTCGCTAGAACCCGTCTCAAACCGCATATAGGAGAAGGCAACCTCGTCGTCATCCAGCTCGCTCTGCCTCGACGTCGCATCCACATCTGCAACATCGGGGCCTAAGACAGAGTCTGGTGGGTTAACACCGCCCCATAAACGTGGGAGTGAGTGATCAACTCGGTGGAACAATAAGGCAATGGTTAACATGTTATCAGTCAATCAAACAGTAATGATAAAGCAGGATAAGTAATTAAATCCTAAGTACTCTTGTTAATGCAAGTATGAATGCAATATGATGCGTGCCCTCACGCGTACACCCTCGCGTCTTCATCTTACGTTACGCATGACATCGCCTCAAAGTGCGCCACATCTACAAAGCACATGCAAATGCGGTGCATGGATATGATTACCAAGTTGTTATTAGTCCGTTTCACACAACAGAATTGGGAAGCTAAGATACCTTCCTCATGTCACCATCCAAACAGTGATCCATACTAGGGTCGTTAATCCTAGATATCTCATACGATCATATAGTTGAGGTCGTAGCAAAGGGCTCGTCACCAATCAATGCACGCCTTTCATGCCTTTACTACCACAGATCGGCTCGTCACCTCCTTGCGGTATCCGGTATGCTCGAGGTCACTACAAAGGGCTCGCACCAATCAATGTAGGCCGACAAAGACGAATATAGTGTCCCATACCACCATAATCGGCTCACGAGTTAAGTTGCTCATTGTCCCTACGGGAGGCTCGTCACCCATCCTAGGCCGGCATCTCGACCACGGTGTCCCATACCACCATGTCCGGCTCATGAGTCTTAGCGGATCGTACCATGGTTATTAGGATTTCACTGGTAAGTTCGGTACCCTAGATTCAAGCAGTAGTGTCCATACATGGTTAACATACATCGGACAATCGGGTTACTTGACGAACTCGACTAGCACGAGCGCACGTTGAATTGAACGACATAGAGTGCGCAAACACTCCGCGTGGCCAAACCACTGCCGCCAACTCTAATACGGCTCGGGTTCATCTAATACGTCCTACGTGGCGAAAGCAATCTCAACCACGAATATAGGGTCAATTACCGATCTCCTGGACTAAGGCATAGTCCCAAATATCCTACACTACTACAGATATTCATAGGGAATGTAAAACAATAACGGAACAATAACTCAAATCATGTTACATACACATCTGAAGAATATCAACTCAACATAAATGTAAGCATAGGAGATGCTTGAATTTAAATAACTTGAAAGGTAACTGCATAAAGGAAAACATGCGCATCAATAGGAGTATTGAGAATCACTTCTCAACGCCCAAAATTAGTGTAATCAGTTACACTTAGATCATTCATGCATTTCTACAAACACTTAGCATACAAGGAACAACATACATGACGTATGTTGGAATACAGGCACGGAGACACTTCCTTTTACCAAGGAGTTGTCATACATGCATCTAGCATACATACATGACTAATAATCATGGCAAGCACAAGTGCGTATTTTATACGTATACGGTACTTTATAAATACACTTAGAATACACAAATCTCAATATAGCACATGCATATCGGGAAAGCAATGTAAACATAACATTTGACATGTGAAATCTCATCCATAACAAGAATAAATCACTAATGGGATTGAAAGCCTTGAAAACCATAACCTATACACTTAAAGTCCGCACCTTAAGCGAAGAAAGAACCCCACTGATTTAGACGAGTTGTCTTCGTCAATGGCGCTAGAATACCCTAAAATAAGGATAGAAATGAGATACAACAACACCAAGTCTAATCTAAGCTCTAACACGGGTTAGGGTTAGGTTAACTTACCCCAAAAGAACTCAGAATCGTCAGAGGAACGATTCAAAGTAAAGGTTCAAAGGTGAAGAAGAACAAGGAAGAATCAAGATGATTCACCAACCAATCTCTCTCACTAATTCTCTCTTTTCCACTCTCTTTCCAAGCTAAGGTTAGAGAAAATTCCTATGGAAAAGAGGGCTAGGGTTTAAGGACTATAAATAGGCCTTAAAATGATGGAAATAACCCCTGGTCAAGGTATACTTAGGTTATAACCAAAGCACGCCTTTCTCGATCCAACGAAGCACTTCGTGGGCCTATAACCACGAAATGTCGAACTTAAGCTCATTGACCATGGATCTAGGTCGGGCTGAGTTTTCGCGGCTCTTCAGATCAACCGTGGCGGACTACACTCAATTCAACGGTCCCCGAAACTCGATCAAGTCCACAAGCACTAGGATATGCCCGGGCCAACCATCCTGATTCGAGGGTGAAATTGGGTCAATCCAACGGTCGAATGCTTAAAATCGTCGCGCAAGCGACACGACTCATTTCAATAAAAGCTTAATAAATTCCAACCGTTCTCACACTCTTCACTCCAAGCTCAAGCAAATCGACCTAGAACATCACATGGACTTGATTTTGGAGGTGATGGTCAAGCCCAACTCGGTGACCGCAACAGCCTAAGATCATCGCCATCGGACTTTCGACGCGGTCCAAGTCCGATCCAGATCTTCCAAAAATTCCCGAACAACTGGATTTAGCGATGGATCCCAGATTTCTGAGTAACGTAGCGCTCACTAATCTACACGTTTAGAGCGATGCAGATACAATTTAAAGTGATTGATGCGAATTTCACAAGCAATCGAGTAAAGCGCTAATTACCCCAAAACAACTACTTAAGGAAAGATAAGCACAAAAATTCCAAGGTCGTTACATGAGGTCTCTTCTACTTACCCATTGTGCGTTTGATGGGGCGGTAAGCTCTGGTGTAGAGTGTACTAGATTCCGGTGAAGATCCCAGAGATGAACAATATCGATATGTGGACTTATTGAGCAGGAGTTGTATACTCATTCATTCACTATCCACTGGCGCTGGTGTGCAAATATTTGCTATGTGTACCTTCGCAATGGCCAAGATTTCGTTTGGGCGCGCACTAACCCGAGATCGGAGTTTACCACATTGAGTCTGACTATCCAAATTAGGTATGAGACTAGTTTGGATAAAAATCCCTTGTGATGGACCCCATAGCCTACGATACTACATACTATCTTCCTGACTTCACACTCTTGCATGGTCATTCCATTTGCACCACATATTGCATTACATCCGTGGCATATGATATTTTGGGTTACTGTGTTTCTACATTTATATGGTCTAAATATGGCTGACAGTATTCGTGAACTCATCAGGAATTGTATATTACATTGCATCCTTGACATTTGATATTTGGCTCGTTATGACTCCTCATTTGAATAGATGATCTGTATTGTGTACTCTGATATTATTTGACTGATGGACTTGTTAATATTTCTGCTTACTCTGATATCATATGATTCATGATCTTACCAGTATTTTCGACATCGTATGATTATGACGTTGTATTTGTGCACTTGGAACTTATCTTGTGCACACACTTTGACCACCCTCTATGCTTTTTATATGCTTATGCACAATAGATGCGTGCAGGTGACGTTGGTCACAACGACGTTGAGCTTGGAGCGTGCAGCTGTCTTCCGAAGCTTTGATTTTATTTTGACATATGTATTTCCTTTTCAGCGCTGTATTTGAAGTTTATATTAGTGGATATGTGATGATAATGTTGCTTTTGTGTTTTGGGTAAACTTGTGGTTATGCTTCTTACGAGATAAATGTACGTTGAAAAATCCTCCTTGTAGGATCGCGCGTATAGGCACTAAGAGCCGAGAATGGGGTACTACGGAGGCTGTCGGTACCGGATTCGGCGATCGGGATTCCTGTGAATCCGATTTTCGGGTTTGTGGCGTGACACATGGAAAACTTTATGTGAATTTCTCTTACTACATCAATGCCTATGCTATACAATTAGAAACTTAGATGTAGCATCTAAAATAGACTTAATTAGCCTGTGGTCTAATTGAAGTTATGGCCCTGATAGTGGAATGGTGAAATAGGAGAGATGTAACTGAAACCAATTAATGGGAATAAGGCTTAGATGATGATGATTATGTAGCATCTCCTATATAACTTATCTAACTACTCATCTTTTTAATCCATTAACTCATGTTTATCCATTCATTACCTTGTTGCTTATATTGTGTAGGGTTTTTTTTTTTTTTTCGAAGAATGGAAAGAAAGAGAAGGGATTTGCAGAGCAGAGATAAACAGAGATATGCTTTGAATTTATTTTTTTAATTTTTTTCCATTTTCTTTCTTTCTTTTTGATCTAAGTGTTCAAAATCATATTGAGGCTGTAAATGAGAAGTTTGAGTTTATTTTCCTAATCTAGTCAAGAAAAAAAAAATCAGGGTTTGTTTCTTGTTTCGTTTTCTTTTGTTCTTTAGATTCTATTTGGGTATGTTTGTGAGCTTAATGGGTTTTTTATTTACTGAGAATTTACATGGAATGTAAGGTTTTTGTGGAAGAATGGAAGGAAAGAGAAGGGATTTGTGGAGCAGAGATAGATTGAGATATGGTTTGATTTTTAATTTTTTTTTTCATTTCTTTCTTTCTTTTTTTCATTAAGGATTTGAAATCATATTGGTACTGTAAATGGGAAAGTTTGAGTGTGTTAGAAAAAAATCAGGCTCTTGAATTTCCTTTTTTTAAGGATATAATGAAATATCATGATATTTGCTATAACCAAATGCACCATATACATGTGTTTCTTTGTGTTTATCTGTTGATGGTAACATGCCATGGCCATTTGCCTAGTAGAATATTGACTAATCTAATTGAGTCTTTTTTTTTTTTGCAAGATTGGACCTACTTATTAGGTTGGTTCTAGGGTTGTTTGTCGTTTTTAAGAATTTTCTTCTTTGATATGCTGCATTTCATTTTCTTTGATATAATTCTATTGTTGATTGATTTCTTAAATCTGTAAATCAACATGTTTGTCGATGACAGTTCGATGCCATCGTAAAATCTAGAATTTATCAAGTTAGCTGTAGGACACTTTTGATGTCCTGTTTGATGCCATGGAAGGCTGTTTGATGACATCGAAGGCCTGTTTGATACTATCAATAAAATTCGGGAAATTCATGTTTAGTCACTGGAACGTTTGGCGTTTAGTTTGATGCCATCGACGGTTTGTTAATGTCATCTAAGTCCCATCAAAGGTGCCATTGAATGATTTTATAGAAAATACATAGAATTGCATAAGTGTGGGATTTATTTCCCATTCCGATTCGAATTCACCTAGAGGCTCTATATATGGGTGTAATCAGGATTATGATGTATCTACGATCTTTTTAACCAAAGGCTTGTAAGGGAAGATTCTAGGCTTGTTCGAATCAAGTATTCTCTCTATCTCTTGTAATTTCTTCTTTCATAGTGATATCTATCGCTTGGTGCCATGGTTTTTTTTTTCTTTTTCCCGAAAGGGTTTTTCCATGTTAAATTTAGAGTCTTTGTGATTGGGCTTGATTGTGAGATTGGAATACTTTGCTCGATTCATCTTTGTCTGCTTTTGCGGTCACCTAACCAGTGGTATCAAAGAAGAATGTTGGGTCATATTTTGAATCCGAACGTAGAGTATCAATGGCATATAATCTTAAGTTTGATGTTGAGAAGTACTCTGGGAAAAAAATTTCGAATTATGGAAGGTCAAGATGATCGGCCTCTTAGTTCAATTAGGATTGGATGATGCACTCCTTAAGAAGCGACCAGAATTTATGACTGATGATGAATGGAACAAAACCGTTAAAAAAGTGAGAACCTCTATCTAATTGTTCTTAACAGATGAGGTCCTCTACAATGTCATGAGAGAGAAAAATGCAACAAGTTTATGAGTGAAGTTAGAGGATATCTATGCAAAGACATCTCTTGAAAATTACTTATACTTGAAGTTGCAGCTGTTCAATCTACAAATGATAGAGGGAGGTGATGTTGAGGCCCACATTAACAACTTTAACAAGATGATTTGTAAATTGCTAGATGTGAAAGCAACGATCAAGGACGAAGATCAAGCATGTATCTTATTGAATTCTCTCCCGGCTTCGTTTGAGTCATTCAAAGATATGTTGTACACCGGTAAATCATCCATTAGTGTCGATACCATTATCTCATCCCTTCAAGGAAAAGCAATGAGAAAGAAAAATGGTAACGTTGATGCCTTTACTAATGCATTAGTTACGAGGGGGTAGAATTCTGAGCATGACAGTGTATCTTCTCGATCGACATCCAAATCCAAGGGCAAGGGTAATGAGAAGTGAAAGTGCTGGAATTGTGGGATGTCTGGGCACATGAAGATGGATTGTATAAATCCCAAGGCAAGAAAATAGAACTCAGAGGCTTCTTCTAGGGAAGACAACACTACCGAGTCTAATGAAGGTACGAGTGAAAGTGATGTGTTGTTAATATCTATGATCATACACTTATACATTAATCATAGGGATGAGTGGATTTTGGATACTAGGGTATCATATCATATGACTCATCATTAAAGTTGGTTCACCGGTTACAGAGAGTGTGATGGTGGTCAAGTATTTATGGGCAACGACAATACTTATAATGTGGTGGGTGTTGGAATAGTGCGCATCAAGATATTTAATGGCATGGAGCATACCTTGATTGAGGTGAGACACGTTTCTAACATGAGGTAGAGCTTGATATCTCTTGGTGCACTCGAGGTGCTCTAGCGCAAGTTCACCAATTTTGATCGTGTCCTTAAAGTTTTAAAAGGGGCAATCGTTGTTATGAAGGCACAAAGGAGTGGGAACCTTTACAGGTTGATCAGGAGCACTTTATTGGGTGGAGTTACAACATCTATAGTAGATTCCACATCTGCATGTATGTGACATGCACGTCTGAGCTATATGAGTGAGCGGGGCATGAAGGTACTTTCTGACCATTGTTTAATTCCAGTTTTTAAAGTTTTTTATTTAAGTATATGTAAGCATTGTATATATGGTAAACATTCAAGATTATCTTTTAAATATATAAAATATGCATGTAAGGGTGTTCTTAATTATGTGCATTTTGATGTATAGGAGTCGTTGCCTAAGGTTTTTGCTAGAGGGTCGTCATGGTTTGTCACATTCATTGACGACTATACTAGGAAAGTATGGGTTTATTTTATGAAAAAATAAATCTGATGTTTTCATCAACTTCAGGCAATAGAAGATGATGGTAGAAAAACAGTCAGGACGAAAGGTGAAGGTTCTAAGAACAAACAATGATTGAGAATTTACTTCAGGTGAATTTAATCAATATTATAAAGATGAAGGGATCGTGAAGCACAACATAGTGCACCACACACCAGAGAAGAACGGTGTGGCTGAGCAGATGAATCAAACTCTCTTGGAGAGGGCCCGATGCATGATTAATAACGCTGGGTTGGCAAGGAATTGTGGACTAAGGCCATTAATATGACTTATTACTTGATGAATCGGTCCCATTCTATGGCTATTGATTATAAAATTTTAGAGGAAGTATGAAGTGCTCAGAAGATAGACTACTCGGGATTATGTCTGTTTAGTTGTGAAGCTTACTGTAATGCCCTGAATTTTCACAGCCCGAGTACATTCTCGTGTCCTAGAATTCCCATTGTTAATATTGTATAAATGGATACTTTAAAAATTACACCTTATTATTATTATTATTATTTCATTTAGATCACATCCAGTTACATTTATGAAGGTAACCATTCATGAGAATAAAATCAACAGTATTTATTATTTCATTAAAGTAAAAGTGTAAGTGCTATAGTTTCTATCCCTGTCTGTTGTCAAATTTGTGGTGACAAAATCACTGTTATGTTATATATAACTTGCATAAGTGAAGCTCTCTCAAGGATCAACATTCATTAACAAGCTAAGCTCACAACAAGCAAAGCTCTCAAGTACAAGACTCAAAATCTTTAATGAAAGCACTGCTCACAAAACAAGACTCAAGCTGATCTCAAGACTCAAGCTGAAACTCAAGCTGATCTTAAGACTCAAGTTGAAAGTCAAGCTGAACTCAAGACTCAAGCTGAAACTCAAGCCACTTTCAAGATTGAACTACTTCAAGGTTTAATCTACATCAAGACTTCAAGGCTCATGGTCTCTTGTTTCAATGTCCATACTTCATGATTGAGGTTTGTTTGACCATAGGTTGACCTTAGAAGTAGGTCATTTCGGATATATAAGTCGAATGTTTATTTTTCATGTGATTGGTCTGTTCTTCGACTAGTCCTAGGCCTTCTTCAACTAGTCCTAAACTTGCTTCGACCAGTCTAAGATATTTCCTGGATCGATCGTAAGTTTGTTACAAATTTCGGATAAAATCGTTAGCCTTTGACTAGTCACGGAATGCATTCGACCGATCGTGAAGCAGTGTCGGCGATCTTGACCGATCGTACAATCTACGACTCGAAGTCCAGCGAACCTTTGCGGGACCTACACCAGTCGTAGGTGACCTACGACATCGTAGGAAGGGTCAGAGCATATCCCGGATTTTTCAAATATCTGTTGTTGCTTCGACTAGTCGAAGAGCACTCTAGACCGATCGAAGACACGATCTTCTCACCTATAAATAGTGCACGAATTTAAGAAATCATCGATTTAATTAAAGTATTCAAGCCAATCTTCGTCGAACTTATGAGAAATTCTCTGCTCCATCTAAGCTAAGTGTGCGTATTTAATATTCTCTTTCCTTAGCTTTATTTTAATTGATTTTGTTTCTTATATTCCACTCTGATTTGATAAAGAGGAATTATTATTCCCTTTCTTTGGAATCAAAATCAATTAAGGCAAGCCCTATTTGGTTTAATTTAAAATCTATTAGAACTAGAACCATTGTAATCGAGTCCTGGACATTGAACTTGGACATTCAATCATCTACTATGATTTGGTTCTACCGGGCTGCTAAACGAAGGAGATTTTCAGGTATTTTACATATTGTAAATTCCTTTCTATTATTTTGGTTTCTTTCAAGATTTGCCGGAAAAATCTTGTTATTTTGGTTATCTGAGGAAGCCAGGAAAACTCAGAAGTGGGGGTTTTTAATTGTGTAAGCCCACATACAAAGACACAATTGTAAGGGTTTTGGGTGAAACTGGGAAAACCTATTTTTAGTGAACGCTAATATCCCTGTGTGAGGATATTAGGAGTGGAGTAGCTTTTTGTGTGGCTGTTAACAGTTGGTAAACACACAGGCGAACCACTATAAACCTTTGAGTTGTGGTTGATTGATTTATTCTTTTAATCTTTTAATTAATTTTTGTGGGATGTATGTATGGTGGTGAATGTTGTAATTATTTCAAGCTTTGTGAGAATGTTGTAATAGCTTAGAATTTACTTTCTGCTATTCCTTTATAAGCTTGATTTTCAATTTCATTTGAAAGTTGTTCCAGCAAGGTTGCCCTGCCATTTTTATGGTGTATGGCTGTCCCTAGAACAATACATTTTTAATTACAAGTTATTTCATTTCAGTTTATATTTAATTCTGTATTCCTCTTCGATTTGAGACTTGATACAAAGACCTTTCTAGAAATAAGGTTGTCCTACCATAAACTCTGTTTTTGGTGTAAGGTTGTCCTTAGAATAACGTTTGTATCAACCTCTCAAGATCTGAATTTTGAGGTTGTTTTACTTTCCTGTATTGTTATTTAATTTGGCTATCATTGTCTTTATTATTCCGCTGTTATAAGTTTTTATTTAGCATTGTCCTATTCACCCCCCCTCTAGGACATATAGCTTGGCCTTTTCAAGAAGAATTCAAAAAATTATCAAATGCCCTCTCAATGGGAGGTTATTACATTATCGAGTTCATAGCGAAAATATAAATAAAACTAAGTTGTAAAACTATCTTCTTATTTATTTAGTGTAATCTTCCATGGAGGGATGGTCCTTGGGTCTTCAATCTTTACATCACCCACATCATCTGTACTGTTGGAGAGGATCAACGCTCCACTCATAGTGATGGTTATCCTTTAAGATTAACAGTAATTTAAAAGGTTTATAAGAGTAATGTAAGGCTTCTGATACGTCTCATACTCCACCACTACGAGAGGTATCAGCATGCATAACCAATCTATATGAATGCATGCCTAGTAAAGTGTGTGCGGCTCATCATACATAGTGATTATCATAATGTGTAATACAATTTATAGGAAACCTAACTTGCCCCTTATCTCACAACTATGAAGATTCGCCAGCATGTCCGGTGTTACCGTGAATTTATGTGAACATCTCGAGGTGACACAACACACGGATTGGATGAATTATGTGATATGATTTGTCCATAGAGCGATTATTTACGACATCTAATCCCGAAAGTCATACAACATGCATTGCAAATTACTTACATCAATTTGTGCACCATTACCCAAACCCATGGAATTACGCGTCGACCAAGAAGATCATTACCGAGAGCACATTACCTCCATAATAAATATTTGAATCACTAATGATACCTCTAGCACATCACTTGCACCAAAGAGAAAATAAATTGAATTATGCGAGTTTGGAATTCCAAGACATATGCCTAAACCATAAAGGGTGGTAGCATAAGGCTAACATAATAAAGGAGAAGAGTAGTAATAAATTAACTTAACAAAAGAGAAGAGTAGCAATGGCTAACTCAATAAAAGAGGAGAGTAGCAATGGCCAACTCAACAAAAAAGAAGAGTAGCAATAGCTAACTCAATAAAAGAGGAGAGTAGCAATGACTAGCTCAACAAAAGAGGAGAGTAGTAAGGGCTAACTTAATAAAATTGGTAAAGGCAAGAGTAAGGCTTGTATCCATCACCCTACCTATATTAATAAAGATCACACACAATTAAAATCATTCCTTAACCATAATTCCCAAAGGATAAATAATTGATGGTGGTAAATCAAACAATTGCATGGAGAAAATCACAGTAACATGAAAGCATGTAAAAGACAAGATAAATCATATCAACTCAAATTAATGTAAGCTTAAAGGAAATCCTCACCTTAGCCTTAGATTTAAACCCTAGATAAATATCCATATAAGAAAGCTTTTACATGAAAAGCTTCCACATAAATCATGACATCGCTTGAGTGGGAGACACCATACATATGGAGAAGGAAGAGGGCATTTAGGCTTCTCCTTCTCCTTCTCCTTCTCCTTCTCTTTATCTTTCTCTTTCTTTTTCTTTTTCTTTCTCTCTCTTCCTTGGGCGTGTGAGTGGAGAGGGGAATGCACACTCCTTTTTAAAAGGAGTGGGCGTGTGAGAGGGTGTGCTTTACATCCCACTTGGATTAGGTTTCTCCAATTTTTTCTTGTTCTGACGATCTTTCTTTAAATCTCATTCATCCATTATGTCACGGTTATCGAATAGAGCCAGGGTATATGATTTTCTTGGTGATCCAAAATTTATATTGGCTTATCTTGAAAATTCTCCTAACGGGTACTAAAACGAACTTGATCTCAATTAATGGTCCACACTTAATGATCAGGGCTCAATTTTGAAAAAATGTGTAGTCAGGATAGGTAAACAGTTAGACAAAATTTGGTGGTTGATTGATAGTAGAAAAAACTTAAATCTAAAATTTCACCTTTTATACCAAAAGGAAGGAACTGGCTTCAACCTTTAACGGTGTAGAATCATAGATTGGGGCCTAAATTTTGTATAATCTCGTAGTCATATGAGACCAGAGTGTGGTCCAAATTTGAGTTGCGATGGACGAAAGGAATTGGTTAAATCGGAAGATCCATATTTATAAGGAGTTGGTAGGCCTTGACAGGATAACTTCGCGCCTAAGGAAAAGCCTACTGAAGTGGGGTCCTTATATTTCAAACTTGTTCCATATTATGGGCAATCTAAGTCATTCATATGAAAGAAAATATCCTACTATGATTATCCATGAGGTTTCTTCACTCAATGGATACCAAAATCAACAGTTAAGGGGCTAATTTGTCAATTGAGTTACTTTTACAATGATCTAGCGGCTGAAATTTGTCATGTGCAGTTAATTTATGATACATAGGAATGGTATAAAATTTCATATCAAATAAATCATGGAAACCATGTGATCTAGAATTCAAGAGTCTAAGTTAATGACATTTTCGTAATTATTGCTGATATGAAAGTTTTGAGAAATCTAATGATTTTACATGGTTTTAAGCATATTTCTAAATAATTTTTATAGAAAAACATATATCTAAATAATTATGAATAAGGAATTATTCACCAAACTAATTAAGGGAATGTATATATATCAACCAACATAATGGATGATCAGATGACATGTTAAAATTAGAAAAACTTGATGGTTAGTACACTGATTATGTATGTAAGTGGGTGTACGATCAATTTTATAAATGGATGATCAAAAGTGAGTTTTTAGAGTGATCAAGAGGTAGAACATGTATACCGTTAAATTTAAGTGATTTATTCACATGTATAGTTTCTCAGATTGTAGTTATGATGATGGGTTAAGCATATTAATAGGTGGTGAGCAAGATCAATAGATTAGAATCTCAATTTGATATGTGTATGAGTAGATACTGAGATCAAGTAGCCAGTTTACTATGATCAGGTGGTCCAAACTTAGAGTGAACGGTCAGATATCTTTACCTAGTAGTGAATAGTTGACTGAACGGTTGGTTATGATGGACAAGTGAAAATTCTTAGGTATATGAGGATCCTATCTTAAAATCAATAGTTAGATGACTTGATATATGAATAAAGATTATTCCCAACGGTCAGATTCATGTTGGAGAATGGATGTAAGGTTAGGATAACTAGATTGGTATTATATACATGTATATAATAAGTTAAATTTCATGGTAACACTTGAGAACTTTCAATACCTGGGTATTGAAAAGTTCGGGGTATTACATTTACTCTTATATATCGTAAGTTGAGAGAGATAAGCTAGACCGAAGAGCCAAAAAGTACATCATTATTGGCTTTGGTAGTGGTGTAAAGGGGTACAGTGTAACATCCCGAATTTTCACGGGCTGAGTACAAACTCGTGCCCGAGAATTCTAAGTGTTAATAATGTAAAAATTGGATGCTTCAAAATCGCACTTTATTTATTTTTTTGTTAGATAAATCATATCTAGTTAGATTCACAAAGGTAACCATTCATGAGAATAAAATCAACTATATTTATTATTTCATTAGAATAAAAAGCATACAAATAATTCTTTAATGCCCTCTCAATGGGAGCTTATTACATTATCAAAGTTTGCAGCAGAAAATAAATAAAATAATTAGTGGTATTATTCTTTTTCTTTTTTTTTCAAAAGAATCTTCCATAAAATGATTATCAGCCATATCATCAACCTGTAATTCACCTGTAATATCTGTATGGTTGGACAGGGTCAATGCTCTATTCATAGTGATGGTTATCCTTTAAGATTAACAATAATTCAAGAGATTTACAAGAATAATGTCACGGTTTTGATACGTCTCCTACTCCACTACTACGAGTGGTATTAGTATGTGCAATCAATCTACATGAATACATGCCTAGCATAGTGTGTGCGGTCTATCATACATAGTGGTTATCATAATGTGGAATATAGTTCATAGAAAACCCGGCTCACCTTACATCCCATACTACGGAGATTTGTTGGCGTGTCCAACATTAATATGGATTTATGTGAACATCTTAAGGTAACAAAACAACATGATTGGAAGATTTACCTGACACGATGTGTTCATAGAGCAACTATTTACGACATTCATTCCTGAGAAGTGATGTAACACTTATGATGATTTACTTACATCGATTGTGTACTACTCACTAACCCACGAGATTATGTGCCAACCAAGAGGGCCACTACCCGAAATGTATTACGTCCACGATAATATATATGAACCATTATATATGAGGCCTATAACACATCACTTGCATCAATAGAGAAATAAGTCGAATTATGAGGGTTTTAGAATTTTAAGACACATGCTCAAGCCATAAGGGGAGGTAGCACAAGGCTAATGTAATAAAGGAGAAAATTATTATTAAGCTATCTCAATAAAAGAGAAGAGTAACAAATAGGCTAACTCAACAAAAATAAGGAGAGATGAGCAAAATGTCAACTCAATATAGAGTGGAAGCACGCGTCGCTCTCAAAATTGGTAAAGGTCAAGGCTTGTACCTAATACTCCATATAAATTCATAAAAATCACGCATAATTAAAATCATACCTTAACCATAATTTTCAAAGGATAAATAATTGATAATGGTAAACTAATCAATTGCATGGAAAAATACAGTAATATGAAAGTATGTAAAAGCAAGATAAATCATATCAAATCAAATTAGTGTAAGCTTTAAAGGAATCCCTCACCTTAGCTCTAATTCTAAACCCTAGGTAGATCTTGATGTAGGAAAGATTCTACATGAAACATGACATCACTTGAACAAGAGGAAAATACCACACATGTGGCGGAGGTGGATGATGAGTGATTAGGCTTTCTCTTTCTCTTTCTCTTTCTCTTTCCCTTTCTCATTCCCTTTTCATTTCTCTTTCTCTTTCTTGGACGTGGGATCCTGGGCGTGTGAGAGGAGAAGGGGACGCACTCCTCCTTTTATAAAGGAGTGAGCGTGTGATCATGGGCTTGTTGAAAAAGTTCAATAATTTTGGACCGTTGGATTGGGTTTTTGACATCCAAAATTTTGATGGCCATTTTCGATGCCTATGTCCGATGAATTATAAAAAATTTGATGGTTTTAGGCCATCGAATTTTGTCATTTTCACATAGTGATTAGATGTCGTAATTAATAGCTCAATGAACAAATCGTGCATGTAATTTCTTCCAATCCATGAGTTGTGCCTCGAGATATTCATGTAAATCCACGGTAGTTTTGGATACGCTAATACATCTCCGTAACTATGGGATTTAGAGGATGTTAAGAGTGAAATATTGTATATTTCTCCCTTATTATGCATTGGTTTTATGAACATGAATGTGCTTAATTGATCTAATTACACATGTTTTCTCTTAGGAGGTGATTTTGAGAGATTAGGATAAAAGGATGTTTAAAGTTAGGATTTAATGCTCAAAGAATTATCAAATGAAGGATTAGATTTATGGAGGTCAAGATTGAAGAATTTAAGAGTCCAAGATCTAAAGAAACTAATTGAGAAAGGAAGAAAATCGAGGAGTCAAAGTGTAGAAAATCAGAAGTGTAAAAATTGACCCTTCTATGACATCGATGATACCTTTAATGCCATCAAAGTAAGTGCCAATGCCATCAAAGCCACTTCGATCCCATCATAAAAATTTAGAAAAATCAATTTTGTTGCTGGACATAATATTTGTGCATTCTTCGATGTCATCAAAGACAGGTTCAATGCCATCGAAGTGAAGTTCAATCCCATTAAAGGAGGTTCGATGACATTGATAAAATACATAATTTTAAATGTTCATTGCTGGACAATTTCCTGATTTCACCTGGACTCTTCGCTAGGAGCTCGATGCCATCAAAGCTATGATAGTTGTATAAAATCAAGTCGGTGCAAATCAAGCCTATGTAAAGGAATGTTCTAAGAGTTTTTAAACACAAATTAGGGTAGGAGTAAATTAATGAGTTGTGGAGCTTCAAGGAGTCCTCCTCCCTCTTCAATCCTTTAGTTTTAGTTAGTTTTTATATTTTTCTATTTGAGTATTAGTTTAATCATGTTTGTGGTTGGCTAATCTTTTAGGTAGAGCTAAGAGTTGAAGCTTGTAGTTTTTCTTAATATTTATTTTACTTTGATTCAAGTTATTTGGCTTTCATGTTGAACAATTCATTGATTTTAGTTTGGATGAAGAAGTATTTTCAGTTTACTTTGATCCATTGTCGACTCTGGGCACTTTGGATGCTTAGGAAGAGTATTTAAATTCTCTTAATAGTTTTGCAATCATTTGGTCTATAAAATCTATTGATCTATCATTGAATTTGGGCATGGTAGATGCTTTAAATTCCCTGCGATTAATATGTTGATGCTTTATGAGAGAACTAATTCAATGAAAGTTAAAATCTGTTCTATAATATATGAATAATAATTTAACTGCTCCATTATCCGACTAGATAGGATATGACTTCAATTCCAGTTATGTGATCCAATTGAATCGAGTAATTTAACATAGTGAGCCAAATTTTATGAATTATATTCCATAATAAGGTAGTCACTATGTGTAATGAGCCACACACACTATTCTAGGCACATATTCATGTGTATTGGTTGTGCATACCAATACCACTTCTAGTGGTGGAATATGAGATATGTCAGAACCTTTATATTATCTCATTCTAATAAATTACTTAAATTATAGTTAATCTTGAAGAATAACAGTCAATATGACTAGGGCGTTGACTCTCTCTAACCATATAAATGATGTAAGGGATGCACAAGTTAAAGATATGGGTGATGATCTCCCTATGGAAGACTATTACGAGTGATGTGGGCTTACATCATCGATGCTCCCACTTTAGTTTGGTTTTACTTATTTTTAATATTGTGTATCTAGATTATTATAATAACTTCCCACTCGAGTGAGCATTAAATGATTAGTTGAACTTTTATGCTTAAATGGAATAAAAATTATAGTACGGTCAGTTTTATGCTCATGACTTGGTAGCTTATGAGTGTAAATGCATGTGATGTATGAACAGTACAAGGGGTTGTACCTTGAAACATTATCTAATACCATGAAACTTGGATCCTGTGCGATGTACACAACAGTTAATTTTCAAGGTGTTACAAAGTGACCCATATGCCCAAAATGATAAGTTACAGATCTCAAAATATAAATACATGGATATCATTAGTTTTGTTTTTCTAGTATGAAAAACATCATCTTAAATTTATTTAAGACATGTAAATTAATTAGTAGGTATCTAAATATAGTAGGTTTTGGGAAAAAGTTCTCATTTTTTTAGAATATTACACAAGGAGAGGGAGAGGGAGAGAGGGCAAGAGAAATGAAACCAATGGGCTACAACATAGCTTTATTAATTGAGTTTAACAATGGCTAAAATAATTGCTTAGTTAAACATACATGATGGTCCAAAACCGTCACTAATGTGAAATTAGTGACGACCATAGGTAACGATAGTTGTTTATTTCACAATTGGCGACGATTTTAGACCATCGTAATGGTAAGCCCATTTCAACATATGTTGAGATGGTTTTTGTTTCTATTAATAATAGTTAATAACTATCACAAACTTTAATGATCGTTATTAACCATCGTTAAACCAAACAGTTTTTGCGATGATATAAAGCATCACAAAATCCATCCTTTATTTGCCATTTACATGTAATAAGATATAAAAAATCTACTTTTAGAAATGAGTTTTCATTTCTCTAAAAGATTAGGCTTATATTGATCTTTTGCTAAAAGATGAATTTTGACCTACTTTTGAAAGGTTTAGCGGTATTCAAATGTGGTGATTAAAAAGCCATTTTATAGTTTGTCGAATTATCTTTCCAAACAACTCAAAATCATCCCAATCGGACCTGTAATGAGAGAGTGATGACTGTTCATATGATCACGCTCGACAGTTCATGCTCAGTAGCTCATGTGTGACAGTTCACGCGATCGATTATGCTCGACAATTCATTTGTATGATCAATCATGGGCACTCATCAGTTCACGCTATTGCACTTAGCAGTTCAATTAGGAGATCAATTGTGGGAACTTGGCAATTTGTGCGATCATGCTCGACAATTCGCTTGATTGATCACACGATCTATTTCGAGTGCTCACTGGTTCTAGCGATCGTGCTCGACAATTTGCTCAATTAATTGTTGGTGCTCGGTAGTTCACGTGATTGTGCTTGGAAGTTTGATCACATGATCTAATTTGAGTGCTTAGCAGTTTGGACAATCGTGACTGGCAGTTTGCTTGATCAATCATGGGATGCTTGATAATTTATGTGATCGCACTTAGCAGCTCGATCGCACAAACAATTGTGGGGGCTGTGTAATTTACGTGATCGCTCTTGAAATTTTTCTTTATTAATCACCAGCACTCGAAAGTTCACTTTATCGCTCTCAAAAGTTCGATTATGCGAACTATTGCGGGCTCTCAATAGTTTCCATGATCGCTCTTGACAGTTTGATCGTCGATCTATTATGGGCCCTCATCATTTTGCTCAATCAATTGCAAGAGCTCGACATTTCATGCGATTGCCCTTGGCCATTCGATTGTATGATCTATTTCAAGCACTTGATAGTTTGGGCGATCGTTCTCGGTAGTTCGCTTGATTGATTATGGGCACTCGAAAATTCATGTGATTGTGCTTGACAGTACGGTTGCTCAACGATTCTCTCGATTGATCACTAACACTTGATAGTTTGCTTGATCACTCTTAACATTTTGATCGCCCGATCCCGCTCGATAGTTCTACCGCATGATCTATTATGAGCTACTAGGCAACCTACCGAGCACTTGCATTTGATTGAGTGAACTGGTGAGTGCCTGACAATAGTTAGTGCAATGGAAATGTTGAGTGTGATTACGTGAATTACCAAGAACCCGTTATAGATCCCACAATCAAAATGCCGAGCACCCACAATAGATTGTGCGATTTATTGAATTGACAAAGTCGATCATCCAAACCGATGAGTGCCTGAAGTAGATCATGCGATCGAAGTGGCAAGCGTGGCGCGGAAACTGCCTAGCTCCCATGATCGATTGGGCAAACTGTTGTGCACGATCGACCAAACTATCGATCAATCGAAATAGATTGCCCGATTGAACTGTCCAGCATCGCCACGTGAATTGTCAAGTGCCCTTGATCGCACAAACTATCAAGCACTCCAATAGATCGTGCAATCGAACTATGGAGTGCTCGCAATAGAATGCAGGATCAAACTGCCAAGAGAGATCGAGCAAACTATCGAGCGACACAAATGTGACACAAATGATTGAGTGAATTGCCGAGTGCCCACAATGGATCGCGCAATCGAACTGCCGAGAGCAATCGCGATTGCTGAACGCCCATGATCGATCATGCGAATTGACGATCTCAATCGTGCGAACTACCTCGGGCAAGTAGCCAAGCGCGTTCACGTGAACGGTCATAGCTCTCTCAGATTTAAAAGGAAAAAAAAAAAAAGGTCATTTTTTTAGAGTAGCGGATTAGGTGCGATCCCGACTTCACGAAAGACAGTGCGTCCATTACTGTGAGACCCACCTTAATGTATTTGTTTTATATCCACGTTGTCCATCTATTTTACTAGATCATTTTAAACTACATGCCCAAAAATGAAGCAGATCCAAATATTCTTTGACCATATTAGAGGAAATAGTGGTAATTAAACATCTCACCATTAAAAACTTCCTAGGCCCACTGTAATGTTTATGCAATGTTTATTTGTCATCTAACCTGTTGATATAAGGTCAGGTGAACTTAGATGAAGGAACAAAACAAATATTAGCTTCATCTAAAACTTATATAGCCCATTATAAGTTGTTAATGGACAATCACCACTGTTTCCCATGACATGGTCCACCTGAGACTTGGATTTGTTTCTTTTTTAGGCTCATGCCCTAAAATGATTTAAAAAAAATAAAATGGATGGACGGTATGGATATAGAATACATGCATTAAAATGGGCCCCACAGTAAAGGTTGCACCATCTCAAGTTAGGCCACGGCTGCACCTAATTTGCTCAAAATTTTGAGATGCATAAGAAATTGAAAAAGGTGAATAAAAAGTTATAAAAGCTGCACAAGTAGGAGACTTCATAGAAAGTGATAATAAGAAAATCCACGGTTGCACAAAATTTTGAAAAAAAAAAATAAGAAAAAAAGAAGATATTTATAGCATTTTTTTTTCTAAAAAGTAAATAAATTAAAGTCACGAATTTATAGAAAAATAATGTTATTTCAAGGCTAACACGGACCTACGGAACTGTATATTGATAAGAAGTCCCTGTCGTTTCACTGAATTTGATAAGACGCATTTGATAACCCAACGGCACTATCATTTCCATGCATTTGACGCATTTGATAACATAACAACGCTATCATTTCACTGCATTTGATAACAGAACAAATCTTTTCACCTCTTACATAACATTACAACAGATAGAAAGAGAGAGACACACAGACAGAGATAGAGAGAGACAGAGGCCTCCATTGTAAGCCCTATTCAGATATTCCGTACGTAGATAGCTCTTCAGAATAGAAACTCCTGAGCCATCAAGGTAACTAGAACAAAAGCCAAAGCAGTGAATAGCAGCAGCATTTCCCTTGAAGTAGAAGGAGAAGCTCTACTATCAAATGGAGTGTTGTCTACAAGAGGCTGGCTATTCACTCCAAACGGAGTATTCAATCCAGACAATGGCTGATTGAATGGTAGCTGCTGCTGCTGCTGCTGCTGATATCCACCCAATGTAGGCTGTTTTTGCTGCTGATTTCCAACCAATCCAGGTTGCTGCGTGTTACCCCCCAAAGGCTGCCCAAAATTCAGCCCACCCCCAGCAATAGGAGATGCAAAAGGAGGCAGACCCGAAGCCAAACCCGGTGATCCGACCGACCCACATTCCTGATTCGCGATCGGGTTATCACTGGCCTTCCACGCAAGGTTCCCACTCCGATCCGTTATCTGCATATCCCCTCTATCAATCAATACCAACGTCTCCAATGCGTCATCCGCGTCTGCATCTGTATCCCATGATGACCTGCTCCCATCAAAGATCTCAAGCCCCGCGTCGGAAAACACCAGCGTGCATGCATTCTCATTGCTGACGGCCGCACACTCCGATTCCCACACGCTGTGGCCGGACGATTGGATCTGGATGTAGCAGAAATCATTTCCGAAACCGCCAGCACCAGGCGAGGTCTCCCGACGCAGGAGGTAGCCTTGGTATTTTCCGGATGGGGAGGTGATGAAAGGCTGAGATGAGCCCGGTGTTTGTGGGGCCTCTGTGTTTGGAGGGATGGTTGCCAGGACCTGCTGTTTTGTGGTCCTTTCAATGGTTCCAGGGGGAGTGATGGCGTGTGTTGAAGGAAAGAGGAGAAACGAAGAAGAGAAGAAGAGGAGAGAAGAGAGAAAGAGGTTGGTTTTGATACTGAGGGTCTTCTCCATTGTTTTGGTGCAATGACTGTAGAGGTGTTGGAATGGGTTTTATAGGCATATAAAAGAAGAAAAAGGGTTATGGTTTTGGTGCAACTTCTCGAAGATGGAGCAGGAGAACATTGAGGTTGTTAAATTTTATTTTATGTTTCTTTTAAAAATGCGTAGAAAAAACAAATAGATTTGTACTTCAGTGAAACGGATGGTACCGGACAGATGTGGGGCCCATCCATCGCATGCCCTCACGTCATCCAAAACGATGTTGGGCTGTAGAGCAGGGAATGGGGCAGATGCCTACCCTTGATTCACAACAAGGCCCACCTGCATTGCAGAACAGCCGGAAATTTTCAGTGAATCTTCATCCATGCCAGATGAAGAGTCCGGACGGCCTGGATTCTGTATATATAAGATGACGACCCCAATACAAATCACGGGTGAGTGTCCCTTCTTAACTTGTCCCTTTGCGGTGGCCCACTTGAATTTCGTCTTCGGAGTATTTTTTGGGCCTAAAGGCAATATGAGGCGGCTCATCTAATGGACCGGTCAGATGCCGTGAATACATCACATGGACCCCACTTTTGGCCGTAACACCATGGCTTAGAGCCTTACCGGTACCACTGCGAGTGCACTCAGAAAACATAGTATATAGAGGTCCCGAGTCCTACCGGCCGGACCACACGATGAAGATCGCCTAGATAGAGAAATCAGAGCACCATACGTCATACTTAGAGAGAGAGGATCCAGTGCTATGAGGCACATTAGAGTGTGCTCCTAGTTGCATCTGCTCACTTGGACAGCACACTCGAACAATTGAATGATGTACCGGCGCTTGGTTTGTTTTCTTTCACATGCAGTGCACGCAGGCTCAATAAAATCAATAAAGTAGCTAGATCTAACTTGATGAACTGCAACCAACACATATGTTCAATATGAATATATATAACTTGAAGAAAATCGGTTCCTTACTTAGCCCATTGCAAAACTTTATAATGATCAAGTGATAATTGAGGAGTATAGTTCTTTCTCCGAGAATGGGTTGCGCTTTGCCTTACATAAGTAAATACTTTTTATAATACCAGTGCAATCAAACAGAAGGAAAAACTTACAATTGGTTACTAAGAGCGATTGCAAGAATACATCTCATGAAAGAACTGCATTGTTATGGTGAAAGTTGAATTGACCTGACGTATGAGACATGTGGCAAGGAACCATCAGAGCAGACTCTCTAAACTACCAAAGTGTTTACTACTAGGAAAGTAAGGAACTAAGGGCCCGTTTGGCCTGGTGAATTGGAAGGGATTGAATGGTATTAGGGTGGATGGCATGGATTTCTAGGTAATAATGGTGTTGTCAGTGGATTGTCTGGAGATCCATGGGATTGATGTATCCCTGGATTGCTATATCCAGTCTGTTTGGCGCGCCCGGCCAATCCCGGTTTTAAACTTTCTCATCCCTTCTAATCCTTCAAACCAAACACGTCCCAGGCAAATTTGAAGGATTAGGGTGGATTTGATGGGATTTAAATGTAATGATGGTGATGTCAGCGGATTGTCTTGAGATACCTGGGATTGCGATCAGATCACCGACTCTGTTTGGCACGCCAGGCCAATCCCAGGATTTGACTTCCAATCCCTTCCAATACCATCCAATCCCTTCCAATCCGACCGGCCAAACGGGCAGCCAGTGGCTGAGCTGAGTCAGAAAACCAAACTCAGTGATAAGGCATATCAATAGGCCTCGACCTCGGATTTCAACCTCGACCACAGATGTCGACATCATCTGATATCAACCTCGACCTCAGATGTCGACATCGACCTCAAATACCAACCTCGAATTCAGGATAGAAATATCTAGAGAGAATGTCGTGCCGTATATGGGCAGGATTACCCAATGATATCCTAGCCGAATATCACACCAATTGAGGCATAATGAGAGAAATACTTGAGAATAGATTCCAACTCTAATATGAGTCCCTCCAACATATCTCACAAATCAACTCAGATACGTAAGTTACCTAGCAAACTTATAAATTCATCACATTGTTTAAAGGGAATGTATGTACAACAATCCCGACTCTAACCACACTTACTCTAGGTTCATCTACCTGATTTAGGTATCGGAGGGTCCACAGCCACAACCGCTACACCCATTGTCCTCCTGTTCTCCATTAAAGTACTGGTACGTAGAGGCTTATATGAGGTAGTACGAGATCAACCAGATTTGAGTGATAACATGCATTGTCACGCCCCAAACTTGAAAATCGAACTCATAGAATTTCCGATCACTGAATCCGGTTCCAATAGCTTCCATAGTACCCCATTCTCGGCTTCCGGTGCCCATATGCCAGATTCTGATCCTGGGATCATATAAGGAGGATTTTCAGTATGATTTTTTTTTTTGTAAAGGAGCATAACCATAAGCATAACCAAGTCACAAACAACATCATCACATATCTACTATAATAAATCATTGAGTACAATGTGGAAAGGGAAATGCAAAGATAGTAAAAGCTCCAAGATAATATACCACGCGCTCCTGCCTCAGTGCTGCTGTGATCCAATGTCACCTGCACATAACGGTCGTGCATAAGCTTACGAAAAGCTTAGAGGGTGTGTGCGTGTGTGCGCAATGCATGTGCCAAGCATACAATATTAGAGTAAGCGAAAATACTGCCAAGTCCATGAATGCTATCAGCCACACCAAGGCTATGCGATGCAAGACCTATGTAGCTAAATATCATATGTAAGATGCAATGTAAGCATGCCAGTCCTCATCAAGTACATATGTCAGTATAGTTAATCTCTGGAATATCATCAGGGTTTGGTACACTCTACACCAGATTGTTGCCCAAACTGGATGCATAACCATACAAGTGGAAAAGACCTCACTACCCGCCTGTCTAGTAGTCTGCTAATATCTACCCAATACGTCGATAGCAGACCTATTTATAAGCTGGTCAAAATCAGCTTAGCTTTACCCCCTACCCTAGGGTGGATAAGGCTACATTCCCTTCATAACTGACCATGATACAGTGGGAGACGCGGCTTACTGGTATTCGGTACTCATGTGCTCATGTATCCACTCGGTGTAGACGTTGGAGAAACCTCTTGGTACCATAAGGGTTTAGGGGCTTTTATCCATGGACATCCAAAGTGCCCATATGGTAGAACCAAATATTTTCGGTATCTAATCTGACCATCTACGATGTGTCTGTGGAGGCCACAGCTCTGATATCGCTAGGGCGCCAAGTGATCATGTCACACAAATGCGAGATGCATGAGCTATACTATCCAGTTATGCATCAAATCTATGCGTACCGCGTGAACATGAGGGACAACTCTGTCTCACAGGGAGTCCCATAAATATCTCAGCCCAATGACATATGCTATGATCAATCACTCCTCATAACAGGCATACAAATGATGCGGATGGGCATGTATCATGATGTAATACTAAGCATGTTCTTAGTGTGTTCTACTAGACTAAGTACGCTAGCATGTTATTAAACATAAGATACAACAATTAGCCTAAATGCCTGGTGGGGTCAATGGAAGGATGGTAGATCTAATCCATATATCAAGGTAAGGTTCAACAGTAGATATACCAAATCTAATACCACATATTCTTCCATCCATGGTACAAGGTGATGATGTACTCTCATACAAACCACGAATGACCTAGATGACATACTTATATCAAGAGTGGGCTTCATGGAGCACGTCTAACGAGTATACAATCAATGCGAGATAAGAGGGTGAAACTATGAACAATGAGTGGGCTTCCTCACACTCTCTATCATACTATTAAACTGGGTTTCCCTATGGAGACCCGGTTGGTACAAAAGGTGGGTTTCAAGGTTGTGTAATCCTACAAGGTGTGGTGGAAAACAATAACGTCAATGGGGCCTAATAGTTTGGGTTAGCCTAATAAAGGTAGGTGGTCATCTCTACATCAATAAGGGCCCAATGATTTGGGTTTTCCCAACAAAGAAGGACGAGTATCACCCACACCAATGGGGGCCCAACGATTTGGGTTAGCCCGGTAGGGCGAGATGGGTATCATCAATGGGGGCCAAAGGATTGGGATAGCCCAACAAGGTAGATGAGGAGTGGGCTTACAATGGGCCCGATGGAGGCTTACAACAGTGGACCTTTAACCACCATCGTTCCTATAATGCGGCCCATTTGGGGATTGAGATCTAACTTACAATAGGGCTCATGACCCTCATACTATCTAGGAAAAAGGATGGGCGCACATGTTCATAACATATACATCAAGGTGGGCCTCCATAAGGCAACCCCTAGCCTAGGAAAGATGGGTGAATAGTGTGTGTAACACATACATCAAAGTGGGCCTCATGGGGCAGCCCACGGCCTGAAAAAATGGGCAAACGGTGTGCATATAACCCATACATCATGGTGGGCCCTATAGGGCAACCCATACGCTTCCGAAAATGAATGGACAATGCATATCTAGAACACATATGAGGGGTGGGTTCCAACGGTTGGATGTCCAACCCATCTGGGCCTGCTGGATGGCTTGGATGGTTCATATGTAGGGAAAAGAATGGGCCTCACTAGGCACTAGTGGGCCTCATACATCCCCATGGGCCTCACACATCGCATTGGGGCCCACCAGATGAACAATATGGCTGTAAACATATAGTAGATGGGCCCTGCATAAACAGCAGGTGAGCCTGCACATGGCAGATGGGCCCCATCGAGTGGACAGCGTGGATACATCATGGTGTTTCCCACCGTCCTTGCTTGGACGGTGCAGATGAAACACATATAGTAAGGTGGGTCCCACCATCCTAGCCGAACGATGTGGACACAACACGAACATCACGTGGCCCCACCGTCCTTAGATGGATGGTGAGGATAAAACTCATATGTCACGGTGGATCCCACCGTCCCTTGCTGGATGGTGTGGATGCCACACGTGCAGAGGGTGGGTCCCACACTTTAGGACGGTGGGCGGTGTGGATAGAACACTTACATCATGGTGGATCCCACTGTCCTTGTTGAATGGTGTGGATGCCACAAGTGCAGGGCCCCACCATCCCATCTGGATGGTGTGGAGGATACAACACATACATCTGGTGGGTCCCACATGGGTGTGGCCCACCAGGTTTTGAATCAAAGCCAATATTTGTGTTTTCCTCTCCAGCAGCGCCTGCTGTGGGACAGCATCTAGCCGCTGGGCCTGGCCTACCATGGGCACACGACGGGAGTGGTCCCACCACATGGATAGTGAAGATATAGCCCGTACATCATAGTGGGATCCACACAAATGAGGATCAAGCCGATATTAGTGTTTTCCCCACCATCCAAGCTTGCCCAAAAAACGGGCAGCGAGGTGGCCCGGGATGGTGGCAACAAAATTGTCTCACTTGTGGACAGCATGGATCTCACATATACATCAATGGTGGGTCATCAAACTAGGGAGAGAGAGAGAGAGAGAGAGAGAGAGAGAGAGAGAGAGAGAGAGAGAGAGAGAGAGAGAGAGTCGAGTGGTGAAGGGAGCACTGCCACTATGAGCTCCCTTTACAAGATACAAAGCATACATCAAATGGGTCCCACTACATGTGGGCTCTCAAATCATAAAAATCAACAGTAGAAATCCCTTTCCCACCCACAAGATCAAGGTTTAAATGACCTTTTTACAATAGGAAAATAAACATCATGATGGAGTTTATGGAGAATGGCCCCATCATGAGATGAACATATGAATCATGGTGGGCCATTGGCCACACCTAGGGTCCAAAGTGGGATCTCTACCATCAACTGGTAGGCCCCACTTGTCCCATGAACAAAATCATCATCTACACTTAAGATTACCCACCTTCTTCTTGGTTCCTTGGAATGCTATGCTCCTTGGCTTCTACTTTGACGGAGGATGATGAAGGTTGAAGGGTTGGGATGAGAGATTTGGGGTAGGAAGTGGGCCACACACTTGGCTATTTTTCTATTATTAGAGCTTGGACGTTATCTCTCTTTGGGTTGCTTGGGGAATGGGTAGAGAATGAGAGAGAGAGGGTGGTTGTTGTGTAAGGGAGATGAGATGGAGTGATTAGTGTGAGTGACATAAGAGTTGACTTTGGGAGGGTTGGTTGCTTGTCTTGGGAAGAAAGAAAGCATGAGCTAGTGATGGGATGTGTACTTAACTAGTTGATATGAAAGGTGGGTAGGAATTCTCTGAAATCTCTTAGAATTCGCAACGCGCGCATTTTCCTTGAGATAAATGTGGTCCCATAACTCTCAGACTGGGTATCGCATTAGTGGGTAAGATGCGGCGCTGGAACCATGATGATGGTGCGGTAGTTAGGGTACAAGTTTTGAGTCGAGCAGACTCAGATCTACGGGATGCAGCTTAGGGTCACACGAAAATGCTATCTACAGGTCGCGGGTTGCCCAGATTTGATGGGGAGGATCACGGGAGTTTAAGGAATAGTAAGGATTAAGATACGGGCCTTACAACTCTCCCTTCATAAGAAAAATTTTGTACTCAAAATTTACACTATCACGCAACTAGACATAACTCATAAGGGAAGAGGAAACATAGCATCATATATAATCAGAGATAACATATAATCAATCATTGAAGAGATGGGGATAGCGCTTGCGAATCTCAGCCTCGCGTTCTCAAGATGCCTGGTCCACACTATAGCGACCCCACTGAACCTTCACCAACGGAATGACCTTTGTCTGGAAGACTTGCTCCTTCCAATTAAGGATACGAACTAGTTGCTCAATGTAAAAAGCGTCCTCACGAATCTCTAGCGGCTGCCAATAAATAACAAAAATGATATCTGATCCACACTTCCGCAACATCGATACATGAAAAATATTGTGAATGCCAGACAATTGAGGTGGTAATGCATGCTTATAGGCCACGATGCCAATGCGCTCAGTGATCTCATAAGGTCCAATGAACATCGGGGCAAGCTCGTCGTTCCCTCTAAAATGAACCGCACCCTTCATGGGTGAGACCTTGAGATATACATGGTCCCCAACTACGAATTCCAAGGGACGACACCGATGATCAGCAAAACTCTTCTGCCTGCTCAGAGTTGTGCGCATCCTCTACCTGATGATATTGATGACCTCTAATGTTTGTTGCATAAGCTCGGGACCTAGGAGACGTTACTCTCCAACCTCGATCCAACAACTCGTAGATCTGCATGGTATACCATATAATGTTTCGAAAGGAGCCATGTCAATGGTCACATGATAACTGTTATTATACGCAAACTCAGCTAAATACAGATACTCATTCCAACTACCCTAGAAGTCAATCATGTAAGCCTGAAGCATATCCTCAAGGATCTGATTGACCCTCTCGGTCTACCCATCGGTCTACGGATGATATGCGATGCTGAGCTCCAAAGCAGACCCCATCGCCTTCTGAAAGCTCCTCCAAAACTGAGATGTGAATCTCGGGTCTCAGTCAGAAACGATCGAAACTGGAACGCCATGCAGCCTGATAATCTCCGCGATGAATATCCTAGCATGCTGGTTTAAAGGTCAGGTTGCACGAATTGTAATAAAATGTGTCGACTTCATGAGACGATCAACGACAACCTAGATGGCATCATAACCGCGCTGAGTCCTTAGCAAGCCTATGATAAAATTTATGGATACATGCTCCCATTTCTACAACGGGACGATCAATGGCTGCAATGAACATGGGGGCCTTTGATGATCAGTCTTAACATGCTGGCACGTGTCACACTCGGCTACAAAACTGACAATCTGGCGCTTCATCCTCATCCAAAAATAGTGCCTCCTCATATCGCGGTACATTTTTGTAGAGCACGGGTGGAGAGTAAATCTGGATTGGTGTGCCTCGGTCATCAGATCTCTACGTAACTCTAGAACGTCCATGACACACAATCGGTCTTTAAAACGAAGTCCACCATCAGAACCAATTTGCCAATCTGACTGCTCCTCGGATGTGGCCTTTGCTCGATAATCCTGTAACAACTTGTTTGTCTACTGAGCCTCAATCACCCTTATGACAAGAGAGGGTTGAATCAACAGGGTCGATAACTATATGATAGTAGACTGCAGACCAAACTCGAAGTCATACTCTACTATATCGTCGAGCATCCTCCACTCCTGGACCATCATATGTGCCACCAAGCCCCATGGCTGACGGTTAAGAGCATTCGCCACCATGTTCGCCATGCAAGGGTGATACTGAAGATCAAAATCGTATTCCTTTAGGAGTTCCATCCAGTGTCTCTACCTCATATTCAACTCGAATTGCGAGAAGAGATACTTTAAGCTCTTATGGTCAGAGAAGAGCTCGACCTAAGCCCATAAAGATAGTGCCTCTACACCTTTAGTGAAAAGACAACTGCAACCAACTCTAAATCATGCGTGGGGTAGTTCTGCTCATGGACATTAAGCTGGCGAGACGCGAAGGCCACCAGTTTCTCATGCTGCATTAAGACAGCACCTAAACCAATATGCGAGGCATCGGTAAAACCCACGAATCCATCACTCCCAGAGGGAAGAGTGAGGACAGATGAGGATGTAAGCCGGTCCTTCAGCTCTACAAATGCCTACTCACATGTGTCGCTCCAAACGAACTCAGCACCCTTACTGGTCAACCTGGTCAACGGGGCTGCAATACGGGAGAATCCCTCAATAAAACATCGATAGTAGCTCGCCAAACTAAGGAAACTATAGATCTCGGACATGTTCATGAGCTGGCTCCACTGATGCAAAACATCAATCTTCGAGGGGCCCACTGCGATGCCCTGCCTTGTTACCACATGACCGAGGAACTTCACCTCCTCCTGCCAAAAGTCTCACTTCTCTAGCTTTGCATAAAGTTGGTATGCACGAGGGTCTATAAGGAAATCTCCATATGCCGTTCATGCTCCTCACAGGTCCTCGAATATATTAAGATGTCGTCAATAAACACCTAAACAAACTAATCGAGATATGGACGGAAGACCTCATTCATTAACTGTGTGAATATTGTGGGTACATTGGTCAGTCTGAAGGACATGACCTGGAACTCAAAATGACCATAGCGCGTCCTGAATGCTATCTTTGGGATGTCCTCCTCTCGGACTCGAACCTGATGATAACTAGACCGCAAGTCTATCTTCGAAAAGAACTACGCCTCTGGCAGCTAACTAAACAAATCATCAATCCTCAGGAGCGAGTACTTGTTCTTAATCGTGATCTTATTAAGCTCGTGGTAATCTCTGTAAAGCCTTAATGAGCCATCCTTCTTCACGAAGAGTGCCGATGTCACGCCCCGAACTTGGAAAACGGGCTCACAAAATTCCCGATCGCCGAATCCGGCGCCGATAGCCTCCGTAGTGCCCCGTTCTCAGACCCCGGCACTCACATGCTAGATTCCGATCCTGGGATCTTACAAGGAGGATTTTTAGTATGATTTTTTTTATATAATGGAGCATAACCACAATCATAACCAAGTCACAAAACAACATCACTACATATCCACTATATAAAAAACTTTAAGTACAATACGGAAAGGGAAATACAGGGTAATCAAAAACTTTAAAATAATCTGATGTGCACTCCTGCCTTAGCGCTACTGCGATCCAATGCCACCTACATGCAACGGTCGTGCATAAGCTTACAAAAGCTTAGAGGGTGGTGTAAGTGTGTGCGCAAGGCAAGCACAAGTGTGCAATATCAGAGTAATGCGAAAATATGCGGTAAGTTTATGAATGCTATCAGCTGTACCAAAGCTATATGATGCTAGGCATGAATGCTATCGACTGTACAAAGGCCATGCGATGAGAGGCCTATGTAGCCAAATGACGTATGTGAGATGCAAAGCAAGCATGCCAGTCCTCATCAAGTACACATATCAGTATAGTTCCTCTCTGGATATCACCGGGGTCTAATACACTTCACACTGATTGCCTCCTCCCTAGCCGCCCAGCGAAGTAAGTGGAAGAGACCACACTATCCGCTTGACCAGTAATCTGCCAATACCTACCCAGCTCATCGATAGCGGACTCATTTGCGAGCTGGTTAAACTTAGCCTAGCTTATAACCCCCTCACTCGGGCGGATAAGGCAACAACCCCTTCCAACCAACCACGACACAGTGGGAGACACGGCCTACTAGTATTCGACACTAGGGCGCTCATGTATCCACTCGGTCGAGACGTTGGAGCATCTCTTGGTACTAAAAAGGTTCTGAGATTTTCACCCAAGGACATCCTAAGTGCTCATAATGGTAGAGCCAATATTTTTGGTATCCAATACGACCATCCACGATGTGCCTGTGGAGGGCACGACCCTGATGTTGCTAGGGCGTGCAGTGATCACGACACAATGCGAAATGCATGAGTCACACCGTCAGTCATACAGCAATCCTGCGCATACCACAAGATCATGTGGGGCACTTCGTCTTATAAGGAGTCCCGTAAATGTCTCAGCCCAACGGCTTATGCTATGATCAAACATTCCTCATATCAAGCATACATATGATGTGTATGGGCATGAATCATGGAGTTATACTAAACATGTTATAAAGTGATGAATTATCAACAAGTATGGGCCTATCAATGGGCCTTAAGGAGAGTTACAATGTGGACGTTAAACCATCATTGCTCCCAAGGCATAGCTCGCCATAAAGGTCAACACATAAACCACGGTGGAATCACATTCATTGGGCCTTATGTACATCCCATTGGGCCTTAATCCATGGGCCTCCAATACATCATACGGGCCTCATAAGTTGGGCCTCATATATATCAAGGTGGACCTCAACAATGGGCCACAAATACATCAAGATGGGCCAAACCACATGGGCCTCATATATATACCAAGGTGGGCCTCAATGGATGGCCACAAATAAATCAAAATGTATATATAATATATACAAATGAATCATATCAAAAGATCAACCGGATCACACCCCAAATAACAGTGGCAAGAATGATTTCCACCATTAAATTCTCAAGGGCCACCATAACATTTATTTTCTACCCAATCAGATCATAAGGTCACACACACCAGAATTAAGAGGAAAAATAAATTTCCTATTGATCCAAAACTTCTGTGACAACCAATGTTTCAATGGCAGACACTCAATCCCCACTACTTTTGCAGTGTGGTACACTTGATACTGGATCTATCTCATTTTTGAACTTAAGCCTTAAAATGAGCTTTCCAAAATGGTTGGACGGCTTGGATGCAACACATGCATCATGGTGGGTCCCATAAGGATGGATGGTGTGGAGAGGACACATGCATCATTGAGGGTCCCACCGTCCAGTGGTGTGGACGGTGCAGACAAAACACATACACCATGGTGGGTTCCACCATCGACAGTGTGAATAAAACTCATACATCACTGTGGGTCCCACATGGGGCCCACCATAACGTTTATATGTCATCCAATCTGTTAATAAGGTCCTACAGACCCAGATGAATAGGAAAAACAAATTTCATATTTAATCAAAAACTTCTGTGATACCCAAAAGGATCTCAACGACAGACATTCAATCCACATTGTTTCTTATGATGTGGGCCAGCTAAGTTCCAGATAGGGCTGATTTTAGGGGTGGCCCATAGCCAGAAGGGGGCCCACCCAATGCAAGGTGTGGATGTACATCACACATCATGGTGGGGCCCACGGCTGGGACCGTGGTCCCTGGCCCGTCCGCTTGTTGCAGCAGCGTCAGCAGCAGCAGGTGCTGCACCTATTTTTTTTTTTGAAAAAGTAGTTTTTCTGTGGTTCTCCACAGGTAGGGTCCGCATCAGTAAAATCTAACCCAACCATTGGGTTCTATGGCTTAAGACAGACCCATTAAGCCCAATATTTGGTATGTTTTGGCGCGTAGGAACGTCAAAGTGGGTTTTAACGGTAAAAACTGTTGTTTTCAATGCTATGGCCCGCCCAAAAAATTGGGTTGGCTTCATTTTTTGGCTCAACGCCTAAAATGATCTAGAGAATGGGATGGACGGAGTGCATTAGACCAATGCATCAAGGTGGGGCCTGCATGGGTGACTCACCCAAGTTTTCTTAAATCAAACTGACATATATATATTCTACATGTCAGGGCACCACACCGTCACTTCACACTTCATGTAGCCACGTCCAGCGTCCCTAAACGCTGGACGGTTTAGGTAACACAAATTTAAGGTGTTCCCCACCCACAGACATGCTCCCCGGGTGGGCCACCAAATGGTTGGATGGCTTTGGTGAGACACACATCAAGGTGGGGTCCATCCGAGTGGGCCACACAGTCACATCATCATACACAGAAACAAATGAAAAGGGAGGGAGAGAGAGAGAGAGAGAGAGAGAGAGAGAGAGAGAGGGACACGTATGATGGAGGGACCCCATCACTATAGGCCCTCCCTTGCATGATTTACAACTTACATCAAGTGGGTCCAATTTCATATGGGCCCACTGATCAAAATCAACGGTGGAGATCCTTTTTCCATCGAAATGGAAGGTCTACATGACCCTATCCATGCAAGGAAAATAAACATCATGATGGGGTCCATGGAGGATGGCCCCATCATGGAATGATCATGAGGATCAAGGTGGGCCATTGTCCACATCTTAGGTTCCAAAGTGAGATCCATACCATCAATCGGTAGGCCTCACTTAGCCCATCATAAAAATATGAAAATTATCCTATAGAAGCACCCACCGTTTGATCTTCTTGGTCCATTAGAAAGCCGATCTCCTTGTGCTTCACTTTGATGGAGGGTGATGTGGTTTGAATGGCTAGGATGATGGTTTTTGGGGTAGAAAGTGGGCCACATAACTCACTCTTTTCTCTCTTGAAATGGCTTGGACGTGTACTCTCTTCCCTTGCTTGGAAAGTGTGTTGAGAAATGAGAGAGAGAGGGTTATAAGGAGAGAGAGTGAGAGATGGGTGATGGATGTGAGTGATGGGTGATGTGATGGTGTACTTGACATGTATGGGTGTGTAAGAGAGAGGGTGAGAGAGAGTTGACTTGGTGGTTGCTTGACTTGGGAAGAAAGAAAGCATTGATTGATTGATTGATTGATTGAGTGATTGATTGATTGATTGATGGGATATGTTGTAGAGATTCTCTTGGGATTGCAAACACACGGTGTTTCTTTGAAATAAATGCCAGCCCACATCTCTTGGCCAAGGTATCGGATCAGCATGCAAGACGCGGCGTTGGAATCGCGGCAACGATGCGGTCGCATTGGTACAAGTCTCAAATTAATTCGACTCAAATTTATAGGATACGACTTAGGGTAGTATACAAATGTCGATTATAAGTCGCAAGTTACCGAAATTTGTCGGGAAGGATCGCGGGAGTCGACGGAACAGTAGGGACTAGGATACGAGTCTTACAGCTGGCACTCCCTACGGTGAACTATTTGGACGGATAAAGCCTAACTCGTGCAACTTACCCAACTGCTTCTACAGTTCTTGCAACTCCAATGATGTCATACGATACTAGGCCTTTGAGATAGGCACGGTACCGGTCACAAGGGCAATCTAAAACTCGGTGTGCTGGCGAGGTGGTAAACTCAGAATCTCTTGAAACACATCAGAAAAACTATAGATGACCGGCAGCTAGTCGATACTCAAGGCAACTGACTCAACGGCACTCGACAACAGGCAGGAAAGCTGCTCTCCTCTGGGCTTTGCTACAAACTGGAACTGCAGTGCGCCGGGTATACAAAATGTGACAGTCCTCATAAAGCAGTCCAATACAGCGTGATACTCGACAAGCCAATCCATGCGTAGGATAATATTAAACTCAGACATTGGCAAGGCAAAAAAATCAGCAGGCAAGCAGGTTTCCCCAACCAGAATGGGGCAAGACGAGCTAAATCATCCTAGCACTGCCATCTTCCCCAAGGGCGTCAACACCGATAAACCCTCATGAGCAGACTCTAACGGTAAATTGGTTGATTGACAGAAATCCTTAGCCACAAAGGAATGCAATGCAACAGAATCAAACAATACACGTGCTATGCATACAAAAATAGGGAGAGTACCCTTGACGACCTCTCTTGATGACTGAGGGTCCTACTAGGCAATGTAAAATCTACCCTAGGCCTGATGGAGAGGTGCATGTCCCCTCTAAGGTCTCTGCTGCTGCTAGTGTCACCATGGCGGCCTAAACTATTGCCTCTATTGTTGCTGGGGCCTCGGTGGCTGGTGTGGCTGCTGCTGTTGTTGCAGGGATCTCGGTGGTAGGTACTGTGGTTGCTGCTGCTGTAGTGGAGGCTGTTGTGGCACCCTTGGCTATTGCTACTACTGCTGGGGTTGGGGACACTCTTGCTTATGGTGCCCTGTCTCACCACATCTAAAGCAAGTACATGTGAACTGACGTAGAGGTGGTGCTGGAGGTGCTACTAGTGTTACGGGCCAAACTCAGAAACCGGGCTAACAAAATTCCCGATCGCCGAATCCGATGCCGATATCCTCCCTAGTACCCCATTTTGGCTCCCGACACCTATACACTAGGTTCCAATCCTGGGATTATACAACGAGGATTTTAAATATGATTTTGATTCGTAATAAGCATAACCATAAGCATAACCCACGAATAATAACCATAAGAACACCATAACAAAATCCACTATGATAAAAAAACTTTAAAGTACAATGTGTATAAAGAAAAATACAAGATAATAATAACGGAAACTCCTGATGCTTGACTGTACGCTCCTACTGCAGCGAAGCTACGACTGCGTTCTGATGTCACTTGCATGCATCAATCATGCATAAGCTTATAGAAAGCTTAGAGGGAGGTGTAAGTGTGTACCCAATATGAGCGTGCTCAGAATACAATGTCAGAGTAATGTGGAATCATGCTGATGAGTACATGAATGCAATCAGCCGAACCAAAGCTATGCGGTGCAAGACATGAATGTTATTGGTCTTATCAAGACCATGTGATGTGAGATGCAACTCAAGCATGCCAATCCTTATCCACATATTAATGCAGCTCATCACCAGAGTATGAAACATCAGTACAGTTCTCACTCTGGATAATCACTGGGGTTTAGTGCACTCCAAATGACACTACCCATTTCCCAGGCGCATAGTCCAAGTGAGCGTAAGAAACCTCACTATCAGCCTAGCCAAAAGTCTATCAATACTTATCCAGCACATCGATAGCGGACCCATTTATGAGCTGGTCAAACTCAGCCTAGCAATGCCCTCTACCCTCAGGCGAGTAAGGCCACACCCCTTTCCAATCAACCATGACATAATGAGAGACGTGGCTTCCTGGTATTCGACCTTCATGCACTCATGTATCCACTCGATCTTGATGTTGGAGTCATCCTCTGGTACCATCGAGTTTAGGGATTTTACCCAGGGACATCTATGGTGCCCCGATGCTAGAAATAGTATTTTTGGTATCTAATCAGGCCACCCATGATGTGTCTATGAAGACTATGGCCCTGATGTCGCTAGGGCATACAATAATCACAATCACACAAATGCAAAGTGCATGAGTCATGCAGTCCAATCATGCATCAATCCTGTGCATACCGTGCACTCATGTGGGATAACTCTGCCTATCAGGGAGTCTCATAAACCACCTGCACTATGGCATATGCAATAGCCAATAACATCTCATAACAAACATACAGATAATGTGTATGGACATGTATCATAATGCTATACTATGACAAACTCATAATCGGCAACGCTATCGGTAATTGGCACCGATAATCGGCATCGATAATTAACCTCGACACAAGGCAGGGTCTATAGATGAACGACCGATGATGGATCAATTAAAATCAATGGGGCCCAAGCGTTTAGCTTAACCCACTAGAGAATGATGAGAATGGGCCTAATAAGGCCTAAGGGAAGATTACAATGTGGACGTCCAACCATCATTGCCCATCAATGTGGACCTTTAGCCAACATTGCTCCCAATGAATGACGCTCATAGGGCCAATCGTATAATGGGCCCACGGCCTCATATAAGGGCCAAATATACATCATCATGGGCCTCGTTTATGGGACATATATGCATCACATTAGGCCTCACTCATGGGCCCATATATATATATATATATACGCCAGGATCTTTGGGTCAAATCAAATGGGCTGAATCAAATGGGCCGAGTCAAATGGGCCGAATCAATGGGCCGAATCAAATGGGCCAAGTCGAATGGGCCAAGTTGAATGGGCATATCAAATGGGCCACAACAACTACACCATTCATCCATCTATAGAGATCATTTTAGAGCATTTTCCAAACAAATGAATCATGTCAAAAGATCATCTGGACCATACCACAAACCACAGTGGTGATAAGGATTTCCATTGTTAAAATTTAGAGGGGGCCCACAATAGCATTTGTTTCCATCCAGTCTGTGCATAAGGTCACAAAAACCTGGATATAGAGGAAAAACAAATATCATATTGGTCCAAAACCCTATCACCTAAGGGGTTTTCAATGATGGACATTCATCCCACTATATTCTGTAGTGTGGTCAACTTGATACTAGATCTGTCTTATTTGTCTTCCCAAGCCTTAAGACAAGCTCGCCAGTTAGATGGATTGTTTGGATGTAACACATACCTTAATGTGGGGTCCACATCCCTGGGCAGTGGACGGTGTAGATATAACACATACAGGGTGGGTCCTACCCATCCAGAGTTTTGGATGATGTGGATAAGAACCATACATCACTTGTGGCCCATCCAGCATTGTCCAAAAGTGGACGGTGCGGATACAACACATACGTCTGTGGTGGTCCCACATAGGTGGGCCACCCCACTTCCCTTTCTTTCTCTATATATTATATTATATTAATTATATATATATATATATATATATATATATATATATTTGCACGCTAGTCATCTAGCGTCCTAGACGGACGGCTGGATGTAGGACCAGGGCATCAGGGGCCCATTGTCCTTAACATATGGACGGTGAAGGTAAATCACATGCATTATGGTGGTGCCACGTAGGTGGGCCACCATGATCCGGATCAAGATGATATTCGTGTTTTCCCTCCGTCCAGACCTAATGTCTGGATGGTCTGGATGACATAAACATCACGTGGGCCCCACGTTTTCATCAAGCTGATATTTGAGTTTTCTCTTCAACTGAGCCTGTCTAGATGGACAGGCCAGTGGGCCTGCCGTTGGACAATCTAGCAAGGTGGGCCGATATATGGATGGCATGGATATAATACATACTTCATGGAGGGCCACACACACACACCAGGTGGGCCACATGCCTCTTTATCATCATCACCATCAAAGGAAGAGAGAGAGAGAGAGAGAGAGAGAGAGAGAGAGGGACAGTGATGGAGGGACCCCGCCACTATGGGCCCCTCATAATTACAACACATACATCAAAATGGGTCCCACCTATAAGTGGGCCCTCAAATGCAAATCGACGGTAGATTGCCCACCTATATCACTCTTTCTTTAGCTCCTTGGACTCCTAGGCTCCTTATCTTCAATCTTGATGGAGGTTGATGATGAATGAATAGTTGAGATTGGAGATGAGAGGGTAGGAAAGTGGGCCATACTTGGATTTGGGAGAGAGCTTGGACATTGGGTATTTGCTCTTGGGGTTGGAGAGTGAAGATAGAAATGAGAGAAAGAGAGAAATGATGGATGAAAAGGAATAGATGGAGTGGTTGTTGTAAGGGATGGGAATGGGAAAGCATAGGTTGGGTTGAAATTTGTGTAAAGGTAGAATAGGTGGGGAGAGAGAGAGTTGACTTTGGAAAAAAGAGATAATGGTTGCTTGTACTTGTGGTAGGGTGAGGTGGCATTGGTATGGAGGGTTTACTTGACTTAATTGATGGGAGATGTTGTAGCGAAATTCACAACGCGCTGCGTTTCTTCGGAATGAACACAGGCCCACATCTCCTGGCTTGGGTATCAGATCAGTGTGCGAGTCGCGGCATTGGAACTGCTGCGACGGCGCGGTCGCTAGGGTATAAGTGTCAAGTCGAGTCGACTCCGATATGCAGGACTAAGCTTAGGATCGTGCACAAACGTCAGATACAGGTTGAGGGTTGCCAGAATTCGACTGGGAGGACCATAGAAGCCTAAGGAATGGTACGAACTATGATACAAGCCTTACAACTGGTGCTCGGAATGCTGGTTAGCCCATGCGCCTCTATTGGGTTCAATGAAGAGGGAGGGAGTTACCGAATGGAGCGTTCCTCTTCCGGTCCCCCCTTTGGTCATGGGCCCTCTGTAAATCAGCCCAATCTGCCTTGTAAACTTGGGTCCTCTGCACTACCTGCTCAAACGTCGGGAGCATGTGTCTGACGACACGGCTCCGGAGACAGAATGTAAGTCGTTCTCAAAACGGTGAGCCTTCCGCCCCTCATCATCAACCAGATACATCGCGAATCTCGATAGCGCGACGAAATGTGCCTCATACTAGGACACTGTCATATCCCCCTGCATAAGAGTCTCGAACTCGAGTACGCATTTCTGTCGGAAGTGGTCAGGAAAAAACTTCCTGTCGTACCAGTCAACAAAATCCTTCCATGTCCATACAAAATCTGCTCCTGTCGCTCGGGCGACCGATGCCCACCAATGCTCGGCCTCGCCCTGAAGTAAAAAAGATAGTCAAAGAGACCCACTACTTGGTCGTACATCTCATGGTGTTGAATATCTTCTCCACCTCGAAGCGTCATCGCTCTGCTACAGTCGGGTCTGGCTCGCCCTAGAAGTGCGGGAGATTGAACTGTCGAAAGTCTCGGAGAACGCTCTGGCACTCCTGCTCTGCCTAGGTTGGTGTAACAGCAGGCCGTCTGCCTTGCCTCTGAAGGATTGTGGTCATAGTTTTCAGTAATTGCTGAAGCTAACCTGCAGTCACGGACACTGTCGGGGCTACACTAGACTCAGACGGGGGAGTGAGAGTCGCTTGGGTCACTCTCCTTGGCAGCATGTCCTACAGGAAGGAACAAGGGGCCTATTTGCCTTGAGAACTCTCAAAGGTACACATGTTAAGGGTCTATATCAGAAAATTACTAAGTTATTCAGACTCAGGACCTATTCATTCTAAGTTCATATTAGATATGTGATGTTAACCTCAAGTATTCCTAAGTTATGTCTGATACTCATGCCCCAAACTTGGAAACCGGGCTCACAGAATTCCTGATCGCTGAATCCGGTGCTACAACCTCTATAATACCCCATTCTCAGCTCCCGACACCAATATGCTAAATTCTGATCCTGGGATCCTACAAGGAGAATTTCCAGTATGATTTTTTTTTATAAATGAGCATAACCATAAGCATAACCAAGTCACAAAACAATATCACCATAAATTCACTATAATAAATCATTGAGTATAATGTGGAAAGGGAAATACAAAGATAGTTAAAAGCTCCAACATGATCTGCTACGCGCTCCTGCCTCAACGCTGCTACAATCCAATGTCACCTACACGTAACAGTCATGTATAAGCTTATAAAAAGCTTAGAGGGTGTGTGCGCAATGCATGCACCAAGCATACAATATCAGAGTAAGCGAAAATATTGGCAAGTCCATAAATGCTATCAGCCATACCAAGGCTATGCGATGCAAGGCCTACGTAGCCAAATGTCATATGCAAGATGCAATGTAAGAATGTCAGTCCTCATTAAGTATATATATCAGTATAGTTCATCTCTAGAATATCACCAGGGTCTAGTACACTCTACACCAAATTACCGCTCAAACTGGACGCACAACCACGTAAGTGAAAAAGACCTCACTATCCGCCTGTCTAGTAGTCTGCCAATATCTACTTGGCACGTCGATAGCGGACCCATTTATGAGCTGGTCAAACTCAGCCTAGCTTTACCCCCTACCTTCAGGCGGATAAGGCCGAACCCCCTTCACAACCAACCACGGCACAGTGAGAGACGCGACCTACTGGTATTTAGCACTCACACGCTGGTGTATCCACTTGGTGTAGACGTTGGAGGCCACAACCCTGATATCCAAAGTGCGCTCATGTATAATAAGGGTTTAGGGGCTTTCACCCATGGACATCCAAAGTTCCCATATGCTAGAACCAAATATTTTCGGTATCCAATTTGACCATTCACAATGTGTCTATGCAGGCCACGACCCTTATATCACTAAGGTGCTAAGTGATCATATCACACAAATGAGACATGCATGAGTCATACTATCCAGTCATACATCAAACCTGCGCGTACCGTGCGATCATGAGGGGAAACTCCATCTCATAGGGAGTCTCATAAATATCTCAACCCAATAGCATATGCTATGATCAATCACTCCTTATAACAGGCATACAAATGATGCATATAGGCATGTATCATGATGTAATACTAAGCATGTTCTCAGTGTGTTCTACTAGACTAAGTCATTAGTATCTTATCAAACATAGGAGACAACAATTGGCCTGAACGCCTGGTGGGGTCCATGGAAGGATGGTGGATCTAGTCCATATATCAAGGTAAGGTTTAACAGTGGATATACCAAATCTAATACCACATATTCTTTCATCTATGGTACGGGGTGATGATTTACTCTCATACAAACCACGAATGGCCTAGATGATGTACTTACATCAAGCGTGGACCTCATGGGGTGCATCTAACGGGTATACAATCAAGGTGAGATAAGAGGGTGAAACTATGAACAATGAGTGGGCTTCCTCACCCTCTCTATCATACTATTAAACTGGGCTTCCCTATGGAGACTTAGTAGGTACACAAGGTGAGCTTCAAGGTTGGGTAATCCTACAAGGTGTGGTGGAAAGCAACAACGTCATGGGGCCCAACGGTTTAGGTTAGCCCAATAAAGGTAGGTGGTCATCTCTATATCAATGGGGGTCTAATGATTTGCATTAGCCCAACAAAGAAGGACGAGTGTCGCCCACACCAATGGGGGTGCCCAACAAGGTAGATGGGGAGTGGGCTTAAATGGGCCCTAGGGAGACTTACAACAGTGGACCTTTAACCACCACCGTTCTTATAATGTGGCCCATTTGTGGATTGGGATCTAACTTACAATGGGGCCCATGGCCCTCATACTATCTAGGAAAAAGGATGGACACACATGTGCGTAACATATACATCAAGGTGGGCCTGCATAAGGCAACCCCTAGCTTAGGAAAGATGGGTGGATAGTGTGTGTAACACATATATCAAAGTGGGCCTCATGGGGCAACCCATGGACTGAAAAAATAGGTAAATGGTGTGCATATAACCCATACATCATGGTGGGCCCTATAGGACAGCCATACACTTCTGAAAATGAATGGATAGTGCATTTATAGAACACATACGATGGGTGGGCTCTAATGGCTGGACGTCTAGTCCATCTGGGTCTGCTAGATGTTCGGCACTTGGATGGCCTGGATGGTTCATATACAGGGAAAAGAATGGGCCTCACCAGGCACTGGTGGACCTCATACATCCCCCTGGGCCTCACACATCGCATTGGGGCCCACCAGATGAACAACATGGATGTAAACATATAGTAGGTGGGCCCTGCACAAACAGCAGGTGAGCCCTGCACATGGTAGATGGGCCCCATCGAGTGGATAGTGTGGATATAAAAAGCGTACATCATGATGTATCCCACCGTCCCTGCTTGGATGGTGCGGATGAAAGCAAGGTGGGTCCCACCATCCTAGTTAGACGGTGTGGACACCACACGAACATCACGTGGCCCCACCATCCTCAGATGGATGGTGAGGATAAAACCCATATGTCCTGGTGGATCCCACCATCCCTTGCTAGACGGTGTGGTGTCACACATGCAGAGGGTGGGTCCCACGCCCCATGACGGTGGGCGGTGTGGATAAAACACTTACATCACAGTGGATCCCACCATCCTTGTTGGACGGTGTGGATGCCACATGTGAAGGGCCCCATCGTCCCATTTGGACGGTGTGGAGGATACAACGCATATGTATGGTGGGTCCCACATGGGTGTGGCCCACCAGCTTTTAAATCAAAGCTGATATTTGTGTTTTCCTCTCTAACAGCGCTTGCTGCTGGACAGCAACTGGCCGTTGGGCTTGGCCTACCTTAGGCCCATGGCTGGAGTGGTCCCGCCACATGGACGATGAAGATAAAGCCCATACATCAAAGTGGGGTCCATGTGAGGTCCACACAGCTGAGGATTAAGACGGTATTTGTGTTTTCCCCATCGTCCAAGCTTGCCTAAAAATGGGTAGCAAGGTGGCCTTGGACGGTGGTAGCAAAGTTGTCCCACTTGTGTACAGCGTGGATCTCACATATACATCAATGGTAGGCCATCAAACTAGGTAAAAAGAGTGAGAGAGAGAGAGAGAGAGAGAGAGAGAGAGAGAGAGAGAGAGAATCGAGTGGTGAAGGGAGATCCACCACTATGAGCTCGCTTTAAAAGATACAAAGCATACATCAAATTGGTCCCATCACATGTGGGCCCTCAAATCATAAAAATCAATGGTGGAAATCCCTTTCCCACCCATAAGATCAAGGTCTAGTGACCTTCTTACAATAGGAAAATAAACATCATGATGGGGTCCATGGAGAATGGCCCCATCATGGGATGAACATATGAATCATGGTGGGCCATCAACCACACCTATGGTCCAAAGTGGGATCTTTACCATCAACTGGTAGGCCCCACTTATCCCATGAACAAAATCGTCTTCTACACCTAAGATCACCCACTTCTTCTTAGTTCTTTGGAATGCTAAACTCCTTGGCTTCTTCTTTGATGGAGGATGATGAAGGTTGAAGGGTTAAGATGAGAGATTTGGGGTAGGAAGTGGACCACACACTTGGCTATTTTTCTCTTCCTAGAGCTTGGACGTTCGCTCTCTGTGGGTTGCTTGAGGAATGGGTAGAGAATGAGAGAGAGAGAGAGAGGGTGGTTGTTATGTAAGGGAGATGGGATGGAGTGTGATGGGTGTAAATGACATGAGAGTTGACTTAGGGGGGGTTGGTTGCTTATCTTAGGGAGAAAGAAAGCATAGGTTAGTGATGGGATGTGTACTTGACTAGTTGATGTGAAAGGTGGGTAGAGATTCTCTAGAATCTCTCAAAATTCGCAAGCGTGACTTTTTCCTTTAGATAAACGTAGGCCCACAACACCTGGCTTAGGTATTGCATTGGTGGGTAAGACGCGGCACTGGAACCGCGACGATGACGTGGTCGCTAGGGTACAAGTTTCGAGTCAAGTTGACTTAGATATAAGGGATGCAACTTAGGGTTACACACAAATGTTGTGTACAGGTTGCGATTCACCGGGATTCATAAGGGAGGATCGTGGGAGTTTAAGAAACGGTACAGACTAGGATACGGGCCTTACATGCATGATATTAGATAAAGGATAAATCTATTCATATGAGCATATATTTGAATTACAATTAAAGACTACTACAGGATTATCGCTGCTCCTAGGATAAACTAAGATAAAATAAATTGATAGATTTGGTTTAATTGTGTGTTGGATTTATATATTGATTTTTTATGCTTGCTCTATAGATTTCCCTTGCTATTTATAGAGGTCTGTTGTAACTTATTCTTATAAATGCTTCTTTCATTACTCTAGTAGTTACATTAGGTGAATGACCTTTCTCTAGATCCCTCTTTTATTATGTTTTCCTTTTTGTGACTGTTCATCTTCTATTGGTTAGGTTTTGTGTCTTTCGATCACCTGTCATATCTTGGACTTCTCAACTGTGTTTTTTTCTCTTTTTAAATTTTAGATAACTTGGCCGCGTTACTTTTTTGACCATCCAATGACGTGTAGCATTGGATTTACGCTAACTATAATTTTGTAAAAAACACTCCAAGTATCTTAAAGATCTTTTCATCTATCTCTCATGTAATGCCACATGCCGCCTTCATGTTGGCCTTTCCTATAATGGAAAGAACCAACCCCCCCCCCACATCGCTTTACGAAAAAGGTGATAACGATGTTGTGTCTTTACCTAACGTAATTGAGGCAGTCGACTTTGTTCCATGTGTTGTCTCCCCATTGATCTACCTGATCGAGGCTAAACCAAAAGATACATATTCTTTACTGCTTCCTTATAGGCTGTCCATGTGACACATTGCCTAGAATCATATCATACAATAAATCATGATTACCCTTTCATTAACACGCGTGCACATATCTCAAATGATATATAAACACAACCATATGTTGGTGTTCAATTTTCTTCACCCTTTGCTTCTTCTCTTTCATGTCGAAACCCTCTCTCCAATTGTCTCTTGATTATCATGGTTACATCTCCCTCCTCTTCCATTCCAGTTATCCATGAAATCGTTCATTAAAGATTTGGATGTTCATTCTTCAGGAGTGGTCAATGACCTTCTTTTCAATACTCTTATCGAATTGAATAAGGATTTGTTGACACTCAGTCTAACCTTTCATCCTACGGTTATTCACGAGCAATTTCGTGAGATTAAATCATGTTTCCTAAAGTGCTTTGATGAATCTCTGCTTATTTAATCTGATCATTTCCCGGATCCTTCCAATGCTTTTAAATCTCTGGATCATGGTCGAAATTAATAAATGGTTGGGCAGAATAATATACTCATGTTGAAGCATAGCATGGAAACACAAGGAAGCAGGATGAAATTTATGAATGTATCAGACTTTCCTTGTACGAATATCCAATCAAACTTTCCTCCTCATAATAGTTTTAACTTTTTAGAGTCGATTGACCAATACATCTTGTAACACCCCGAACTTTTCAATACCCAAGTATTGAAAGTCCTCGAGTGTTACCATGAAATTTAACTTAATATGTATATGTATACAATACCAATCTAGCTATCCTAACCTTATATCTATTCTCCAACGCGAATTTGACCATTGAGAATAATCTTCATTCATAGATCAAGTAATTCGATTGTTTATTTTAAGATAGGATCATCATATATCTAAATGTTCTTACTTGTCTATCATAAACAACCGTTCAATCAAATATACATTACTAGATAGAGACATCTAACTGTTCACTTTGATTTTGGACCACTTGATCGTAATAAACTTGCTATTTGATTTCTACATCCGCTCATACACTCATCAAGTTGAGATTCTGATCTGTTCATTTTGTTCATCACCTATGAATATGCTTAACTCACCATCAGAACTACAATATGACAAACTCATACATATGAACAAGACACTCTAATCTAATGATGCACATGTTTTACTCCCTAATCACTCTAGAAACCCACCTTGTACTTTTTCGTCTACAAAACCGATCGTATATGTATTTATATACATTGTTAAAGTACTAACCATCAAGTCTTCTTATTTTTAGCATGTCATTTGACTATCCATCGTATTTTGATCCCCTAAATGGGCCATCAAAATATTAAGATAATTCTATCATTATGAAGATCTTAGGTTATATATCCAAACCATCGGGTAATATTCCAACTAGATGTGTGTAACCTCGGTCCTGAAGCATAGAGTGTATTAGCCATTTAAAAGAGCACCTTGGACATTCTTAGGAGATCGAGACCCAAACTAGACCGATGGAAAGAGCACAAAAAATGACGAATGCCCACCAAATTTCAAGACATTCGGACTGCGCATTTCAACGTAATAGACGTCGAAAGCTGTTTGAGAAATGGATGGTGAGATTATAAATACTCAATGCTCTTACATGCAACCATTGATGCTCGATTGGACCGTATGGCCCACCCGATCAATGGATCTGTCCCATTTTCAGACCCATGTCCTAACATGACATGTCAAATTCGGTGAACAGAATGGATTGTACCACTACAAACAATACAATGAACTTCACAAAAAAAAAGTTTACATAACCTTCTAGCGAACAACGAACACATGTCTTACGTAATGTTTTTAATGTTACTGGTCACTCACATACTTAACAATTGTGTGGCCCACCAAAGACTTGGATTTGCTCCATCTTTTGGCCCATGGCCTAACATGACCCTACGAAGATGGTGAAGGGAGTGAATTTCTCAAGAAATCATCACAAGTGGACCCCACCTACTCTAACCATCGAATCAAGGTCGGCGACACTCTATTCACAGTAATAGAGTTCGAACGAATCATGCATATGGGAACTTACTTGCTGAAACTCTCGGGCTTAGCGACTATGATCGAATTTGAGTCGTTTATTCTCCATTTGAGGGAGTTCCAATTCTAATTTGATATCATGGAGGATCAGGAAAAAAACACATAGTTGAGAAGCCAGAGTGTTGTGGTTTTGTGTTGCGATGACATGCAGAGAACGATTTAGCTCATATGACTATGCACCTTGGTGAGATCCGTGTCGACCATTCGGTGGCCCCTCCAAAACCGATCTGATCTCTGAACGAAAGGAAAGAATGAAGAGTCCTATGAGGACTGGAATTGGTGGAGTCGCAACATCACTTGTTCCATTCCTTCTGCATGTTATATCTAGCGTATGCACTGTGTAAGAAGCCTCTAGAATTTTGAAGTCCTATAAAATAAAACCCCACACCCGACTATGGAGAGCGCACACAACAAGAGAGGGAGAGAAAGAGCGATAGAAGAGAGAGAGAGAGAGAGAGGGAGAAACATGAATTTGTCTAGCAACCTTGCAAAGCTGCTGGATCAAAGCTTGGACTCGAGCAGGTCTGCCCTGGCTCAAAGATTACTCTTCTTTCGCATTCGCTTTTATCTTTTCTATTTCAGCGATGAAGGTGTACAATTACACCTTGTCGAACTAAGTCGACTTGGTGAAAGGATGCACCAAAACCTCTAGGTTTGTAAATCGAAACTCATGAGGTACATGAAACATCTAAGCCATCAACTAAGATTTCCCTTCTGATCCATTAATTCAATTGGATCTAACCCTAACATAAAAAGAGACCAAACTAAATTTTAACCATTCAAAACTTATAAATTAGGGTAAAGCTTGACCATAACGTTGTCTTCGGACGTTTAACCAGGAAATCTGATAACCAAAGGTGAGGGATTCCTTTAAGGTTGCCTTAATTTAAGTTGATATGAATTATCCTGCCTTTTACATGCTTTGCTTTCATGTTACTATGATTCTCTCCTTGCAATTGTTTGATTTTCCACTAACAATTATTTATCCTTTAGGAATGATGGTTAAGGTATGATTTTATTTATGCGTTATTTTTATTAATTTATGTGGGGTGATGGATACAAGCCTTGCCCTTGCCTTTACCAATTTTGTTGAGTTAGCCCTTGCTACTCTCCTCTTTTGTTGAGTTAGCTCTTGCTACTCTCATCTTTGTTGAGTTAGTCATTACTACTCTCATTTTGTTGAGTTAGCCATTACTACTCTCTTCCTTATTTTATTAGCCTTGTGTTATCTACTTTTATGGCTTGGGCATGTGTCTTGGAATTTCAAAGCTCTCATGATTCAAATTATTTCTTTATCAATGCAAGTGATATGTTAGAGGTATCATAACTAGTGATTCAAATATTTATCATGGACGTAATGTGTTAGGGGTAGCGGCCCTTTTAGTCGGCATGTAATCCCATGGGTTGGTTGGTGTGGTGCATAATTGATGTAAGTAAATCGCCAAGTTGTTACATCACTTTTCAGGATTGGATGTTGCAAATAGTTGCTTTATGAACACATCATGTTACGTAAATCTCCCAACCATGTTGCCGTGTCACCTTAAGATGTCGCATAAATTTACGTTAACGTTGGACACACCGGTGAATCTCCGTAGTTATGGGATGTGGGGCGAGTCAAATTTTTTATGAATTATATTCCACACTGTGATGATTACTACGTATGATGAGCTGCATATACTTTGCTAGGCATACATTCATGTAGGTTGGTTATGCATACTGATACTACTCGTAGTGGTGGAGTACGAGATGTATTAGAACCCTTACATTACTTTTATGAATCTCTTGAATTATTGTTAATCTTAAATGATAACCATCACTATGAGTAGGGCATTAACCCTTTCTAACCGTAAAGATGATGCAGGTGGTGTATAGATTGAAAACCTAGAGGACCATCTCCCTACGGAAGATTATACTGAATGAATAAGAAGATATTTTTATGATTTAATTTTATATTTCCGCTGCAAAATCGATAATTTAATAAGCTCCCATTGAAAGGGCATTTGATAATTTGTCAAAATCTTTAACTCTAATGAAATAATAAATACAGTTGATTTTATTCTCGTGAATGGTTACCTTCATGAATGTAACTGGATGTGATCTAAATATATATATATAGTGCGATTTTTAAAGCATCTGATTCATTCAATTATTAACACCTGGTTTTCTTAGGCATGGGTATAAACTTTGGCCGTGAAAATCCGGGATGTTACACATTCCTTTTTTTATGTAGCCCCATGAATCTAACAATATTAGATGTATGTGCCTTCACCCATCATTTGCCCTTTGGGGAGCCTATTTATTTTGGCTCTGCAAAGAAGAATCATCATTCCTTCACTCTTTTAAAGAAGATCGACAAAGGGTATTCCACTTGCATGGCTCTTTAACCCGAATATCAAGATGAAGTTGATGAACAAGAGCACATGACTTTTCTCCTGATGTGGATTTGCCGATTTTTGTTATGTGTGAGTGCTCTTTAAATTACCAAGAAATACATTTATTTGGCTATGGAACTCGCTCAAGGACGTCGAATTTCTCTTGCCCCCTATGTACTTGACCATCTATATCGTAGTATTTTTGAGGCAACCACGAAGGGTTTTTACCACTCTGACAGACTTATTTGGGTCCAGATGTGGTTTTATGAATATTTTGGAGAAAAATTCATCAAATATGTTCTAACTGGTGTAAAATTCACTTCTTTTAGCCACCGTAACATCTTCTACCTTAAAATTAATCATTCTTTTGCTGAATGTATGACTTTCTTTCTTTCTTTCAACCTTAATAGGTCCAACTATTCTTTCTATCTATTTAAAGAGAAAGAATTCGGCCTGACCTAGTTCACAAAAGAATAGGAGTGGACCAATATCAAGATGGCAAGCCTTAGAGATGTAGCTTAAAAAAGTTATTTGATCTATAAAGACCTTTCATATGGCGGCAAAATAGAAATAAGTGTTAATGCCAAGGCTGGAATCAAAGAATATTGTTCTAATCTTCTTGCTCATTAATTTGGTTTGGCCCAAGGTATTCCTTTTCCATTTATTCACCGAACTTGCAATCAACCTCCCATTCATCGACTAGTTACAAATTTGGTTAGCACATTTTAGACTCTCCATAGATGGTTTGATTTTATAAGTTCTTCTTTCATGCCCCCCTCTTTTACCAATTATCCTCAGTAGCTCGATTCATTTCACTCTTGGTGGTAAAACTATTATAGGACTTTGGTTAGTGGGTTCCATGAATTGATCATCGCCCGACTCTCTCCTTTACTAAAAGTGGAGAAACCTATGGGCGAAACGGAGAAGACGATAAAAAAAGGTACCAAAAATTGCCAGCACCTCAATCGACTATGTCTCCTGTCCAGAGGAAGCCATGATCAAAGAAAATGACTTTAATCACATCAATCATCCCATCCCCATCACTAATAAAGAAGGTCAAACCTTATTCTTTTGTGTTGATAAGAACGATCAAGCCAACTCAACTTGAACTGAAGTATTAAAAGACCATATTTGCAGGTCTAGCTAGAGTGGTTCCAAAATTTTTTTCAACCCCAACACCTACAACTCCTCCAACTATTTTGAAGATTTTTGAGCTTAGGCCTCTTTTAGCATACCGTCCTACATCTCTTATAACTTTTGACCAACTTACTCCAAGAATTTCTTCTTCAGACAATGCTATTGCAGCCTTTGAAAAATATTACAAAATTAAGTTTTGGTCGGGTATTATTCCTTCATAATATTCTTGGGAGATGGAAGAGAAGTATAAGAGACATAAAGATGCTCACTTAAATATAGCTTTTAATAAGTGTTAAAAGAGAAAATAAAATATTAAATTATCCTAATCTTCCCTTTAATTGATTTCTCAAGCCATATCATCCCAATCCTCCTCATTTTCCTAGTTCCAATCGAACTCTGGCTTTGGTCCTTGATCTCACCAAAATTTCATCAGCAGTTGACTAATTTACCACTATCGTTGTTCAATCAAATTTAGGTAGATGTTGTTCATATTCTTTTCTTTTTAATTATTTTGTAATCCATTAATTTTCTTATTGTTTATCTCCTTTTCACGATAACTAGAGAGCTCTCAGCATCTAAAGGGTTGATCTTTATGTCACCTCCTCAAATTGAAACGTTTATCCCAGATACTTCGGTCGATACTGCTCAATCTCTTATAGAAAGAATCAAAGTCTCCAATTTGGAAGATACAACAAGTGACGCTCATCGACCATAAATTTAGACCGAAGGACAAACTCAAGAGAAGGTAATAATATATCAGCTCATGGAGTCCTTTAGTCTCTTTGTACACTCTATAACTTCATCACTCGTACCTAACTAAGATCAGGGAATTGTAGAATCAATCGCATCGAGAGCCTCTTCATCCATAATTCCTATATCTTCTATGCAACTTGATCCATCCTTGGAGAACTGACCGATTGACTAGACCCTACCTCGGTTGACGAACACAAGGTGGTCAAACATCTTGACCAATTGAAGTTTCTCCTAATCAAGCTACACTTACAGAGACTCTTACGGTTGTCGTCACTGCTTATCTAACTGCATCGTTTAATACTTCTCATACCCCATCTTCTTCTTTTGAGTACCCTCTTCTCGTGGAAGATATTTTATCCTCGTTTGATCAAGTCTTCCCCCATGATATTCTAGTGGTTGAATCATCTACACCTTCATCAGAGATTCAACAACTTCAGGAGGAATTACGAGTCCTTATTCACTCCAGTGCCACCGATATCATTTTGTTGGGAGTGATCGAGAGACTCAACCTTCTCATTCGTCAATATTAAATGCTTATCTGATTTGATGAGTCTTTTTTGGCCAAAATGCCTACACTCTATGCATATTTTAGTTTAATTCAGGATCATTAAGACACAATTATTGTAGTCGTGAAACTTCAATTAGAGCATTCAACTATCTTCCTCAAAATGATCGAGATCACAACTGCTAGAGAATAACTCTCTGTTGTATATAGAAACTTGAAGGAGTCAGATGCGTCTCTGATCAATCTGAAGGCTCAAATTTTAATAATGGAGGACAAATTGAAAGTACTGAAAGAAGAAGATAATCTTTGACTGAGCGCAGACATGGTTAAAAGGCTAAGATCAATAAATTGGGCTCCATGCAAGAGCACACTCCACTTATTAATCAAATAGCATGCTCAAAAGCTAAGACCAAAACCTTTATTCATCGACAATAAGCTAGGTGATTGAAGCTTCAAGAAGTGATTGTCACTTTTTCTTCCTTTGAATTTTAATTGCTTTGTGTCTGTTTTATGTTGGTTTGTCTGTCCTATTATCTTTAATACAATTGGCCAGAATGTTTTCTTCCCTTTTGTTCTTGTATTATTTTCAATACTTAGTTTTTTCGTCTCTTTCTCTTCTGCATACATGGAGCATTTGCATTTATGACATGTCATATACATGAGAAGATGTGAGCCCATTCATTCCCTCTTCTTAGGGAGTGTTTCATTCCATTAATAGTGCACTTCAACCATCATGGTGCCTCATCTAAGGGCGTGCTTATCCACTGATAGTGCTTATATAAAGGATCCTCAATGCTTATTCCCCTATACACTTAGATTCTCTTACTTCTTGTCTTCAAAAGTTTTTGCTTTCCCTTATCGATAGTTGTTGTACCTATATCTCACATCGACTAGGATAAAACCTTTTTAAGGAAAATCCTTTCACTTAACATCAATGTTTTTTCTCACTTCATCCTTCAATACGACATCTACCATTTTGTTCATGACCTCGGGATGATTATTAGGGATAATGTTCCTTCAAATGAGATGTTATATGCGTTAACCAGACTCTAACGTATCGACGATGCGTACTTCTTTGCTGAAAAGGATTTAAAAACTCTTGATGCTCATGCAAATGATTATACTACCATTCATAGGGTAACAAATATACTCTCCAATCAATATGATTGGCCTGGTATAATCGCATGTACTAGACTCGACAACATCATTTTAACAAAGTGATGTTAAGAACTTTATAGGTTTAACATAAAGAGGTTGATGGTGACTTCTAAGAGACTGAGCGCATTTACCTTGGAAGGTGCTCGAATTACACTGAGACTCTTCTGAACTTCATCAGCTCTCAGATTGACCTTTATCAAGCTTGGTTGCGTGAGAGCGGTGAACGAAAGATAGAAGCCATGCACAAAGCCGATCTCATCAGTCACCACATTGACTAAGTTCTTCAGTTACTCAACTGTGTTGGACAGTGGAGAGTCTTGTAAGGTCAAAGGAAAATGGTTGAACCCATCAGGGAGAGTGCTACTAAGGAATTCAATAAGATGAAGGCTTCTTACGCCTGAATTTCATTTTGGTCGGGCCCTTCTTTTTCTCTTTGCTTCTTTTTTATTTTCTCTATATAAAAATATGTAATTGCTTTTGTACATTATTTATGACTATTTTAACCATTATTTGGCCTATTCTTTCTATATCTCCCACATACTAGGATGATATGTTTTTAAAAATAGACTGTTTATAGGAATTTTTGCTATCTTTCCATCAATACCATGAAGGATATAAGCCCCTCCATTTAGAGCCTTTATCAATGTAAAGTCCATCCCATGTAGGTGACCACTTACGAAATTCAACATCCTTAGTTCCAAGAGGCAATATCACTTTTTAAATTATATCGTCTTCTCTAAAATCCTTCTTTTTCACTCTATTATTATATGCTCAAGAAACCTAGCCTTGTTTGACATAATGAAATTTAAGGCCTTTATCCATATTTCATCTAAGTCCTCAAGTTCGAGGAACATAGTTTCTATGAACTCAGCTTGGAAAACATTGGCATGATAGGCTACCCATAATGATGACAGAGTCACCTCTAAAGGTAACACAACATTATATCCATATGTAAGCTTAAATGGACTCAACCCTATTTTGATTCGAAATAAGTTACAATAAGCTCAAAGAGCTTTAGATAGCTTAATATGCCACTCTCTTAGGTTTCCATTGATTATTTTGTGTAAAATAATTTTAATAACTTTGCTACTAGCTTTGGCCTAGCCGTTGGCCTGAGCATAGTAAGGCAATAAATGTAACAATTTAATTTTATATCGATCAGCTATCGCTTTAACTTCCTTGGATGAAAAGGCCGTGCCTATAGTGATCAACTTAGGAATCTCAAATTGATGAATTATATGAGTATCGGCTATCGCTTTGACTTCCTTGGATGAAAAGGTTGTGCCTAAGTCTAACTATCGAGACATGTGTGCTATTACTTTATTATTCTGCATGAGTACACAACCCAATCCTTTATGTAAGGCATCTATGTATATTGTAAATTCCACTCATTCGGGTAGCATGAGCATGGGTGAAGAGGTTAGCCTACCTTTAAGTTCCAGAAAAGTTTCTTTGGCCTTTTCATTCCATTGGAAATGCACATTCTTCTTTGTTAGGTTGGTTAGCGGCCGAGTTATCTTAGAAAATTCTTTGATAAAGTGTCGACAGTATCCTGCTAGCCCTAGAAAACTTCTGACTTCGGTAATTATCTTGGGCCTAGCCCATTGAAGTATCACTTCGACCTTAGCTGGGTTGACTGCTATTCCTTGGCGGTTCACTACTTGTCCTAGGAATTTAATCTTTCCTTCCAGAATTCACACATTAAGAGTTTGGCAAATAGTTGATTCTTTTTTAGTGGGTCCAGGACCATCTGTAGGTGGACTTCATGTTTTTCCTTACTTTGTGAGTAGATTAGGATGACATCAATGAAGACTATAATGAATTGGTTTAGGTACGGTTTAAAGATGTGGTTCATGAGATCCATAAAGACGGCTGACGCATTTGTGAGGCCGAAGGGCATTACTAGAAATTCATAATATCCGTACCTTGTCCTAAATGTGGTCTTGTATATATCCTTATCTTTGATTCTCAATTAATGGTACCCCGATCTCAGATCGGGTTTTGAAAAGAATTAAGCTCCTTTAAGTTGGTCAAATAGGTCATCGATGCGAGGAAGAGGATATTTGTTCTTTCTTGTTGCTTGATTCAAGTAGTGGTAGTTGATGCATAATCATAAGGATCCATCCTTCTTCTTGACCAACAATACTGGTGCACCCCAAGGAGGCACGTGTGGTCGGATAAATCCTTGACCCAAGAGTTCTTTTATTTGTTTCTTGAGTTCTGCCAACTCAATCGGTGCCATTTGGAAAGTGAGTAAAGCTATTAGGGAGGTTCTTGGTATTAGGTCAATACCAAAGTCCACTTCCCTCCTGGTAGGCAACCCTGGTATCTCTTGAAACACTTCAGGGAATCTCTTGACTACTGGGATTTGATCCACAGAGATCTCTGCTAAGCCCGTTACCCGTGCCAAGGGTTCCCTTTTCTTTCTACCTTGTATTATAATGGGGGAGTGCCTGAGTAAAGTGAGAGTGATTCTTCTGCCTCTACTTTCTATAATCACCCTAGTTTCATTAAGCCAATCCATTCTAAGGATGACGTCGAATCCCTTCATATTCATTTTCATTCGGTTGGCCGAAAACTTGATGTTTGCTATAGTGATGGGGTAGTTTTCACAATATTTGGTCTCTTCTATTATCTTTCCCAAGGGTGAAGCCACTATGATGGGTCATTTCATGCATTGTAACTCCAGGTCCACATGTTCGACTATGGAAGTTGAGATGAAAAATTAAGTATCCCCGCAATAAAATAAGAGGATAACTGGTACATCTATGATAAAAGTCGTACCTTTTATTAGGCTGGGAGCAGCGTCTGAGTCTTCTGAAGACATCATGGTGTACAGGAGATCTTGTGTTGTTTGAGATGTGATCGAGGTGGATTGTTGTACCCGAGGAGGAATGGGGCGGCCTTCATCTCTCATTTTCTTGAAGCAGTTTTCACATCATGGCCCGTCTTCTTGTAGTAGTTGTAGCCTAGGGGTTTGTCCCCCTATTTCCTTTGATCCGGGACTGTGTTACGTTGTAGGATGGTTTTGGGCCTTTTGTCTGGTATTTTTGGTGAGATAAAGTTTGACTTGAGTCTCTTCCCTGCCTCATAATGCTGTAGTCGGGCTCGTGATCTTCGATCGTCATTATTTTCGGATGGGTGGCCTTATCCACTATGGCGGCATATGTTGACAAGTCCAAACAACATATCTTGGAGTGGATTGAAGGTCTTAGGCCATTCTTAAACCATTTGAGTCTGAAGTCTTCGTCCTCAATTAGTTTCAGTGCATATTGTGACAATTCGGTGAACTTGGCCTCGTACTATGGATTGATCATTTCGCCTTGCGCGAGTTTCAAGAACTTGGACATCTTTTCATCTCGGTATGACTTTGGGAAGTATTTCTTGAAAAACTTCCCCTGAAATTCCTCCCATGTCCAGGTATGATTTTTAGGTACAGTTCTTTCTGTTGCCTCCCACCAATTAGTAGCCACTCTTTCGAATTTAAACGTGGCTAAGGAAACCTGGTGGTGTTCCGGGTATGCCATGGTCTTTAATGTCCTCTTAGTTTGCTTTACCCAATGTTCGGCTGCCACTAAGTCGGGGGTGCCTAAGAACTCAGGGGGTCATAGCTTTAGGAATTTTTCCAACATGAAGGACTCATCATGGTGTTCTGTATGAGGTGGAGTCGGTGGGGTGACACGAGTAGGTGGTGTTAGAGATACCATATTTCTTAGAAGGGTATTGTGAACTTGTTGTTGTAGGCATTCACGGTTTGTTTGGTCCTTTGCATGAATGTCTCTATCTATCTCAGGATGGAATAGAACGGTGCCCATGCTTGGGTATCAGGGGGTGCCTGTCCTGGGGGTGGCCCTGAGAGTGCGGCCTCTTGGTGGGTTGTTGACATAGATGGCATTGATTCTCCCACAATTGCTTCATGAGGTGCGTCATTCTCAGTTGTACGTTCTGGGGGTATGGAGTTTGCTCGAGTAACCTTCCTCTTAGGAGCCATACCTCCTGCAGATAGGGTTGTCTAGTTAGAGTGTGCCCTATGCCTTAGAAAAATCCTTAGTATGATGAGTATAGGTTCTTCGAGTAGTTATGTACTCTCATAATTTTTATTTCTGATCCATATGTTCAATCTATTTGAAATTTGGATCTTAAGTCTCTGACTTATTCTTGAGACTCCAGAAAAATTTACGAGATAAGATTTCACTGCGTGGGGGGTGTTTCATCCTTGCGAGTTGTATAAATGTTTGCTGTCTTGCAGCATTTTCTATTGATTTTTAATACCGTCGGGTTTTTATGGAATTTTGTACAAACCCAATCGAGGTGAAATTTAAGAAGGTGGATGGAGACCTCAGTGATTTATTGAAATTTTTTTAAAATTTTCAGATGTGTCTATTTGCTAGAATAAGTGGAGATTTCGTAACATGTACGAGTTTCACTGAATTAGTCAAAAATCCTGAAAATTTTAGAAAGTCTCTATTCCCATAAGGGAAACTTGTTCTTCTTAATTGTGATCATATTTAAGGATGACTTTTAGTTCAGAACAAGTTTATTCAAAATTTTGGAGATTCATTATGGGGGTACCTAGATTTATAGTTTCTAAATTTCACGTCTAACTTAATATTTCCAATGGGGAACCTGAATAAGGGTAACTAATTCGTCAACATCCAAGTTCTTTTGAGAATTCAATTGAGTATATGTATCTAGTTCATAATCTTATCCTGGTCGCATAAAGCTTATGATGGTCCATGCCCTCATACCCAATTAATCTCGTTCTCATGCTCTGATACCAATCATAACATCCCAAATTTTCACGACCAGAGTTTATACTCATGCCTGAGGAAATTGGGTGTTAATAATGTAAGAAATTGGATGCCTTAAATTCTCATCTTGATTTTCATTTCATCTAGATCACATCCAGTTACATTCATAAAGGTAATCATCCACAAGAATAAAACCAACCGTATCTATCATTCCATAATAAGTGAATTAATAAAATTTGTCAAATGCTCTCTTAATGGGAGCTTATTACAATATTTGAGTTGCATAGTGGAAGTATAAATAAAATAAATCATAAACTATTTTCCTATTTTATTCAGTAAAATCTTCTATTGGGAACTGGTCTTCTAAATCCTCAACTTGTACATCACCTGCATCAGCTGTATGATTGGAGAGGGTAAATGCCCTACTCATAGTGATGGTTATCCTTTAATATTAATAATAATTTAAGAAATTCATAATAGTAATGTAAGGGTTCTGATACGTCTCGTACTCCACTATTACGAGGGGTATCGACATGCGCAACCAATATATATATATATATATATATATATATATGCCTAACAAAGTGTGTGTGGCTCATCATACATAGTGATCATCACAATGTGAAATACAATTCATAGAAAATCTGACTCGACCCACATCCCATAACTACAGATATTCGTCGGCATGTCCAACGCTACCGTGGATTTAAGTGAACACCTCGATGTGGCACAACACATGAGTCAGATGAACTACATGACATGATTTGTTCATGGAGCGATTATTTGCGACATCCAATTTTGAAAATGATGTAGCACGCATTGCGAATTACTTACATTGATTTGTGCACCACTACTCTAACACACAGAATTATGCGTCGACCAAGAGGGTCTCTACCTAGAGTGCATTACGTCCATGATATAAAGATTAAATCACTAGTTGTGATACTTTCAACACATTACTTGCATCAAAGAGAATGTAAACTAAATCATAAGTGTTTTGGAATATCAAGACACATGCCCAAGCCATAAAGGAAGATAGCATAAGGCTAACAAAATAAAGAGGAGAGTAGCAATAACTAACTCAACAAAGAGGAGAGTGGCCATGACCAACTCAACAAAGAGGAGAGTGGCAATAAGCAACTCAACAAAGAGTAGTAAGGGCTAACTTAGTAAAATTGGTAAATGCAAGGGCAAGGCTTGTATCCATCACCCCACATAAAAATAATGAAGATCACTCATAATTAACATCATACCACAATTTTCAAGGATAAATAATTGTTGACAGTAAATTAACAATTGCAGGGAGAGAATCATAATATTATGAAAACATGTAAAAGGCAAGATAATTCGTATTAACTTAAATTAAAGTGAGCTTAGAGGAAAAATACTACGCCAAAATCACGAATTTGTGTTGGACCAAATCCGTCATAAAACCAAATAGACGACGGATTTCATCCATTGCTTGGTCCATGGCTGTTTACTCGGTTATTATTATTATTATTATTATTATTATTATTTGCGATGGATAAAATCCGTCATTACGGATAAGATCCGTCGCAAAAATAAAAAAATTATCGCTATAATTCGAAAAAACCCACTCGAATTATGTCATTAAAAATATTAGCGACGGATAAGGTCAGTCACTAATACGAGGAGGCGACGGACCTTAAATCCGTCGTTAATTTTCAACTTGTTCAAAAATTAGCGACGAATTTGGTCTGTCGCTAAAATATCTGTAAATGAAAAAAATATCGTCAGTTTTTTTCTTTGAATCTTACACCTGATAGTCATTCAAAAAATAATTCACATGATTGGATAACAACAACATCAAATATGGGAATAAGGTTAGGCAATTTTCATAATCATTATGTGCAAGGTACAGTTACCTACCAAGGGAGAAGTAACTACTTTTGTTGATTAATAAACATGGGATAGACATTCTCATGTATCACGACCATCGTAAGTGCATACCAAGGGAGACAGGATTACTTTCATTGATTAATAATGGGTAGAAGTAATTACTTTCATTTCATTCATTAATAACAATGGGACGGGGACCCTTAACTCTCATTTATCATGATTCTATTGTAAGTTGTGAGAACAAGCTTTCCTCATGTATCAGGATTCTATTTCTACAGTTGCCACAAAAGTGATTCTTTAGAATCATAAGCAATTCATGATGGGCTCTAGTAAATAAATGGATCAAAACTTCCAATATGTGATTAACTATTACATATGTTTATTACAAACGCTATGTAGTAGTCCATTGCATAGGTTGATTCCAATCAAGTAAATCAATGTGTTCACACAAACTCAGAACCAAATTACAATAGGAAATAAGCCACCCCAAACTAACATATGAACACAAGAGAGAGAGAGAGAGAGAGAGAGAGAGAGAGAGTGAGAGTGAAACCTGGTTGATGAATGAGTTCTTGCCCCTCGAAGCTGATGGATTGCCAGCCCCTCCATATCCAAAGATAGATGATGGAGAGCTAACCCTTCCATATCCAAACATGAATGATTTCTCACATGCCCGGTACCTTGAGAAGGATTGCTGCAATAGATCCGCAATTAAGACAACCAAGTATAGCAAATAAAGCCATTCTGTGATGGCATTTTTGTACAATTACATACAACCTTAAATATCAAATGAACTAAACGGACAATTACAAACCAAATGGGCCACCACTAGTTTGTCAGCCAATTGTTTAGTACTTAATAAAACACATCTAATTGGGAAATACATGAAAGCATGATTTTGGATTTATTTGAGTCTAGAGAAAATCTATAGCCTTCTTACTTTTGGAGTGGTACGTTGGGGTTGGTAGAATACTGTTTCTAAGATGAAAATGAGTACAACACAAAAACTTCATGAAATAAGTAACTGAAACACCAAGGGATTTTGTAAGGCCTATATCCTAGACCGTACCATTCCTTAGGCTTCCAGGTTCTCCCGGTCGAATACCGGCAACCCGTGACCTGTAATCGGCATTTGTGCGTGACTCTAAGTTGCATCCTGTCGATTGAGTTGGCTTGGCCAAAGACTTGTATTATTGCGACCATGCCGTCGCCACCATTCAAACGTTGCGTCTTGTGCGCCGATGCGACACCCAAGTCAGGAGTTGTGGGCCCGTGTTTATTTTGAGGAAAATGCCGCGTAGAGAATCTCTAACAAATATCAAATCAATCAATCAAATCATGTCAAGTACACATCTTGTCTCAACCCATCAATCTATCCCATCCCCAAGTACACAACCCATCCCTAAAGTAAACTCTCTCTCTCCACCCATCCCTTCCTTAAACCCATCACTCACTCTCTCTCTCTCTCATTTCTCTCTTCACTCCTAAGCAAACAAGAGAACAACCGTCCAAGGGAGAGGAGAAGCTAGGTGTGGCCCACTTTCTACCCCTCTCATCTCTCATCCTATCCCTTCAATCTCCATCATCCTCCATCAAAATCGAAGCTTCGGAGCCAAGGAGTCCATGGAGCTAAAGAAGAAGACGATCGGTGGGTGATCTAGGATTTCTACCTTTAATCTTGATGATTTGAGGGCCCACATGTGGTGAGACCCATTTGATGTATGCATTGTGAGAAAGGGAGGGCCCATAGTAGCGGGGTCCCTCCTCTCCATCATGTTTTTCTCTCTCTTTTTCTCCCTTGTATGATAGCCCACCTATGATGTATGTATTTTATCCATGCCATCCAAAAAGTGGGCTACCTTGACCCGATTTGGAGCCTGCATGACCGGTTGGTCACACAGGCCCAAATGAAGTGGAAAAACAAATATCAACTTGATTCAAATATGGTGGCCCACCCACTTGGCGCCACCGTGATGCATGTGATTTTATCCACACCGTCCAGCCTCCTGGACGATGTGACCCACCTTGCTATATGTGCCTTTCATCCAGGCCATCCGTGCAAGACACTGGATGCTAGGCTGCATTCATATATATAATATTATATATATTGTAATGACCCAAAAAATTTCATGCTAAGACCCGAGTACTATCTCTATTTTTTCCTTAGAAGTTACTTATGGGTTAATTAGCGTTAAACTCGATTGCTTGTGAAATTAGCATCAATCACTTTAAATTTGATCTGCATGACTCAAAACCTGTAGAATCATCAGCGCTATGTTACTCTGAAATCTAGGATTCAACGCTAAATCCAGTTGCTCTTGGAAATTTTTAGAAACTTTGGATCAGACTTGGACCGTGCGTCGAAAGTCCGATAGTAATGATCTTAGACAATTATGGTCACCATATTAGACTTGACCATCACCTCAAAAATTAAGTCCAGATGATGTCCTGGGTTGATTTGATTGAGTCCGGAGTGAAGAGTGTGAGAATGGTGAGAAATTAAATGTGATTTTATGAAATCTGAGTCGTGTTGCTTCCGTGACAATTTTAAGCAATCTGACCGTTGGATTCTGACCCAATTTCACCCTCGGATCAGGGAAGATGGCTCAGGCATGTCATTATGCTTGTGGACCTGATCGAGTTTCAGTGACCGTTGAATTGAGTGTGGTCTGCCACGGCTGATCTATGAAGCCGATCGGTACGAAAACTCAGCCTGACCTAGATCCATGGTCAGTGAGCTTAAGTCCGACCGCACATGGAAAAAGGACCACCGGAAGTGCTCCGTTGGATCGAGAGAGGCCTGATTTGGTTATAACCTAAGTATACCTTGGCCCTGGGGCTATTTTCATCAATGTTAGGCCTATATAAAGACCTTAAAACCCTCACTCTCTTTTCCATACGAATTTCCTAACCCTAGCTAAGAAAGAGAGAGGAAAAGAGAGAGAAAGTGAGAGAGAAGTTGGTGAATCATCTTTAGATTCTTTCCTGTTATTCTACATCCTTAAACCATCACTTTTGAATCGTTATTCCGGCAATTCTAAGTTCATCCTTGGGTAAGTTAACCTAACCCTAATCTGTTTTAGAGCTTAGAATAGTTTATGTGTTGATGTAGCTCATTTCTATTCTTGCCTTAGGTTATTTAGTCGCCGTTGACGAAGACATATCGTCTGAATCAGTTCGGTGTGCTTTTCTGGTTTAAGGTACGGACTTTATTCGTATAGTTTATGGTTTTCAAGGCTTTCAATGTTAGATAATGGTTTATTCTTGTTGTGAGTGCAATTTCACATGCCAAATGCTATGTTTACATTGTATTCCTGCTATATATGCCTTGTGTTGAGATTTGTGTATTCCTTGTGTATGTAGAAAGTACCGTATACATATAAAATATGGACATGTGTTTGCCATGATTATTTGTCATGTACTTGTGCTAATTGTATGTGTGTCAACTCCTTGGCAAAAGGAATTGTCCAAATGCGTGTATTTCAACATGCGTCATATATGTTGAACTATGTATTCTAAGTGTTTGTAGAAATGTCTGAATGGCTTAAAGTGTAACATATTATCCTAATTGCGGGCGTTGAGAAGCGATTCTTAACTCTCCTATTGGTGTGTATGATTTCCTACATGCAAGTCACATTCTTTGTTGTTAAACTTCAAGTATTTCTTATGTTGAAATCCATGTTACGTGATATTCTTCAAATGCTCACATACTGTGTGATTTGAATTATTGTTCCATTACTATTCTAAATTGATTCTAAATTGTTGATATGAATATCTGTTGTAGTGGAATATGTTTGGGACTATGAAATAGTCCAGGAAATCAGTAATCGGCCTTGAGTTAGTGGCTGAGGTTGCTTTCGCCACGAAGGACGTGATTTGACGAACCCGAGTCGTATTAGAGTGTCGGCAGTGGTTTGGCCACACGGAGTGTTTACGCACTCTATGTCATTCAACCCAACGTGCGCTCATGCTAGTCGAGTTCGTCAAGTAACCCGATTATCCGATGTATATTAACCATGTATGGATGCTATTGTTTGAATCTAGGGTACCAAACTTACCGATGAAATCCCATTAACCGTTGTACCTTGATCCGCTAAGACTCATGAGCCGGACATGGTGGTATGGGACACCATGGTCGAGCTGTCGGCCTATGCTAGGGTGACAAGCCTCCCCGTAGTGACCAGTGAGTAAACAAACTCGTGAGCCGATTATGGTGGTATGGGATACTATATGTGCTGTCGGCCTACATTGATTGGTGACGAGCCCTTTGTAGTGACCTCGAGCATACCTAGATACTGCATTAGGGCGACGAGCCTTAGAGTAGTAACGAAGGTATGATAGGCGTGTATTGATTGGTGATGAGCCCTTTGCAGCGACCTAAAACCATATGATCGTATGAGATTGTCTAGGACTGACGACCCTAGAATGGATCACTGCTTGAAAATTGATATGAGGAAGGTACCTTAGCTTCCCAATCCTGCTGTATGAAAAGGACTAATAACAACTTGTAATCATGTTCATGCACCGCATTTGCATGTGCATGATAGTCATTGGCACTACGGGAGGATGTCATGCGTAACATGAGATGAAGATGCAGAGGGAGTAAGGCAAGGGCATGCATCATTTTACATACATCATTGCACTAACAAGAGTAATTAGGACATGTTTGATCGTTCTTCTTTACCATTACTGCTTGATTGAATTGATAACATGTTAACCTTTGCTTTATTGTTCCATTGAGTTGATCACTCACTCCCACATTTTGGGACGGTGTTTAAACACCAACCAGACTCTGTCTTAGATGCAGATATTGATGCAACCCCTAAGGCAGAGCAGGAGTTCGAGGATGATGAGGCCGCATTTTCTTTTATACAGTTTTCAGGCGGGTTCTTGTGAGCCATGTCCTGAGGCACGGGAATTCTGGGGTTTCTTTTGGAATAGATAATGTCATTTGATACTCGTATTTTGTTAGCAACACTTGTAAGTATAACCTGGCATGTATACGTATTTCAGGGACTTACACCTGTACACATATGCTTCTTTAAGTCTTCCGCTTGCGTCTATCACTTATCCCTGAATTATGTTTGCAGTTTGGCTTAATCTATTCCATGTTTTATGTACTCATACAGATAACATACATCCATCATTAAATATGTTGCATAAGTGATGTTTTGAAACTCGGGAGCTGAGTTATGCTCGACCCCCGAATTTCAGGGCGTTACATATATATATGTATATATGTATGTATGTACGTATATGTATATGTATATTTGGCGGGCTCGACGTGGGACCCCACCGTTAATGCATATATTTTAAATCCAGATTGTCCAGTGGTCTAGAAGTGATTGTGGACCACCACGACATGTGTATTACATCCCACCATCCATCTGGATGGTTAGGACCCATGCAACTACACACCTGCTGTATTGACATCAACAGTGGGTCTAATCTCAAGGTAGTTTTTATCCTGACCGTCCATCCATTTTTTTAGGGCATGGGACCCACTCCACACGTGCTGCGCTTGTGGAGGTGGGGCCTACATTGATGTATGCATTCTACCCCATCCGTTGGAGGGACGGTGGTCTCAGCAGTAGAGCTATTGTACCACGTCAACAAGTTCTGTGGGAACTCACCATGATATATATATTTTACCAACGTTGTCTATCCCTTTTCTGGGACATGGGACCCACCCCACATGTGCTGTACGTGTGGGGGTGGGGCCCACCTTACTAATGAGTGTATTCACACCGTCCATCTGATGGTGGAGCCTGCCTATGATGTATGTGTTTTGTACCACAACATCCATCTGTTGGCTGGACTGTGTGGGACCCACCTTAATGCATTTGTTCTATCTGCACTGTCGAAGCATGATGGACGGTGGGGTCCCACATGATGTTATGTTTCATTTATATTGTCCATCCATCTGTCCAGATCTTGGACGTGGGGCCCCACCCTGATGTTTGTGTTTAATCAGCACCTGCTAGACGTCATGGGGCCCTGATGTATGGGTTTCATCATCACCGTCCAGGGACATGGGTCCCCCACATGATATATGTGTCTTATCTATATCGTCCAACCATCGGTAGAGATCATTATATGGCATTACAGAGAGCATGTAATAGATCTAAATTCCAGGTGGGAACCCTCCTTGATGCATGCATATCCATGTTGTTCACCTGCAAGGCCCACCTACTGTATGTAGGGCCCACTTGATGTATGTGAGGCCATCATGGCCATATGTGAAGCCCATCATGGCCGTATGCGGGGCCCGTTGTGGCCCGAGTAATGGGGTCCATTGTGATGTGTATGAGTACCATATGATGTGGCCCATTTGATGTATATGATGACCCATATATTGCAGCCCATTTGATGAATATGAGGTGTTACACCCTAAACTCGGAAACCGGGCTCACAAAATTTTTGATCGCATAACCCATACCGACAGCCTCCGTAGTATCCCATTCTCGGCTCCCAGCACCCATTCGCCAGGTTCCGATCCTAGGATGCTACGAGGAGGATTTTTAATATTAGTTTGATTCGTAATAAGCATAACCAAAGGCATAACCCACATATAACAACCAAAAACACCATCACATTTTCACAGTGATAAAAAATTTACAAGTACAAAGTGCATAAAGGGAAATAAAATGATGATGAATAAAAAGCTCCAAGATGATCTGCTAAGTGCTCTTGCCTTAGCGTTGCTGTGGTCCAACATCACCTGCACGCAACGGTCGTACATAGGATTATGGAAAGCTTAGAGGGTCGTGAAAGTATGTGTGCAAGGTAGTAATATAATTATGCAATATCTGAGTAATGCGGAACATGCTAATGAATCTATGAATACCATTAGTCGTACCAAGGCTATGCGATGCAAGACATGAATGATGCTGGCCATACCAAGGTTATGCGATGCGAGATGCAATCCAAGCACACCAATCCTCATCCAAGCCCATATATCAATATAGTTCAACTCTATAATATAACCGGGGTCTAGTACACTCTGAACCAGATTGCCACCTCATCGCGCGTACAAGGTGAGTGGAAGAGACCTCACTATCCATCTACCAATTCGGGCCTGACTTGTCGATAGCGGACCCATTCCTCGAGCTGGTCAAACTCAGCCTAGCTTTGTCCCCTCCTCTCGAGCGGGTAAGGGCGCACTCCCTTCCAACCGACCACGACACAGTGGAAAGTGCGGTCATCTGGTAATCGACACTCAGCGCTCATATACCCACTCGGTCTAGACGTTGGAGCAACCTCCTGGTACCATAAGGGTTTAGGGACTTTCACCCAGGGACATCTATAGCACCCCATGTAGAACAAGATTTTCGGTATCTAATACTGCCAACCACGATATGCTTGTGGAGGCTATGGCCCTGATGTTGCTAGGGCATACAGTACACATGTCACATAATGAGGAATGCATGAATCACACTATCCAGTCATACAACAAACATGTGCGTACCGCGCGCTCATGTGAAAAACACCCCTTATCAAGGAGTCCATAACAATCTTCCTGATGGCATGTGCTATGATCAATCACTCATTGCATCACAAGCATGTAGATGATGTGTATGAACATGTATCATAATGCTATGTTGTCACAAACCCATAATTGGAATCGAAAATTGGAATCGATTAATCATACACGGCGAATGGGGCCCACTTATTTGGGTCAACCCACGAAGAGAATGGGCCTAACAAGGCCTAAGGGAAGGTCACAATGAGGACATCTAACCATCATTGTCCATCACTATGGACATCTAACCAACATTGCTCCCAAGGGGTGGCCTACATAAGGAATTCATACACAATGCAACGGCCACATATACATCACATTGGGCCTCGCTCATAGGCCTCACATACATCGCATCGGGCCAATTGAATGGGCCGATCGAATTGGTCGATTCAAATGGGCCGAATCAAATGGACCGACCAAATGGGCCGAATCAAATGGGCCGATTCAAATGGGCCGAATCGATGGGCCGATTCAAATAGGCCGACCAAATGAACCGAATCAAATGGCCGGATTCAAATGGGCCGATTCAAATAGGCCAACCAAATGGGCCGAATCAAATGGGCCTCATGTATATCAAATCGGGCCGCACCAATGGGCCTAACCTTCATCAAGTGGGTCATGCCATCTACACCATTCATTTATTCCTAGGGATCTTTTTAGAGTATTAAGAATACATTTAAATCACATGGACTGCACTCCAAATACAGTGGTGATAATGATTCCCACCACTAGAATTCTCAAGACCCACCATAACATTATTTCCCATACAATTTGTTCATAAGGTCACACATACCTGAATTAAGATGAAGAACAAATTTCAAATTGATCCAGAACTGATGTGACCCTGAGAAGGGTTTCAATGGTGGACGTTCAATCAACACTGTTTCCTGCAGTCTGGTCCACTTGATATTACATCTATCTTATTTTTAGTCTCAAGCCTTAGACTAAGCTCGCCCTTTAGATGGATGACTGGGTGATCCATATACAGCAGGTGGGGTCCACGCTCACCAAAAAGGGGTAAATGTTTTGGATGGCATATATTCATCAAGAAGGGCCCACCGTCTAGCCATCTGGACGGTGGGATACAAACATACATTACGGTGGGGTCCAGACCACCTGCTGTGTACGGTACCCAGCCAATCTGCTGGTGAGTTGGGTCCCATGTGGGACACCACAGAATATGTTATATAATATATTATATTAATATATATATAGAGAGAGAGTCTCGGTCTCCTGCGCACCATGCCGCACAAAGTTTAAATACGAGCTCGTATATGAGCTGTTAGATCCCTTCATTGGTTGGGATTCAGGCTCCGTGAGAAGAGAGAGTCTCCGTAGAGATGACTCGCGGCAGTATTTTCAGTGTCTCACGGGACTCTATTTAAAGTGATGTCACCAAGTTTTGTGGGCCACACCATGATGTATGTTTTGTATGTACACCGTCCATCCATTTGGAGAGAGCCTATTACGGCATGATCCAAAAAATGAATTAGACCCAAAGCTCCAGAGGACCCCACCACAAAAAACAATGGGGAGAGTGACGCCCACCTTTAAAAACTTCTGAGGGCCACAACACCACGATGGGATTCACGTCTTATCTTTTTACGTTGCACTTGAATTCAGATGGCATGTTATAGTACCCATTAGGTTTTTCTGCCCTGTCATAAAGATATGGGTTCATATCCGTATTTCAAGAACAGTAACACATTGAGAAGATATCACAATCCCCAAAATTTTACAGGGAGATCAACCAAGATAGCTCATTTCCTGATGACCCATTTCCTCATTTTGTTAGTCAATTTTTATCAAATCTCATGGTGCGTTTGGATGTACCAGCCAATTGAATTGAGAATTCATTCTCATTGCTTCTTGACCAGACCTTTGCTTGCCTCATACCTCTACCTGTGCCTAAATGTGTCCACTTGGGACACCAATTGCCTGTGCCCCTCACCCACAGGAAGCTCCTGTAGGCTCTAGCTATGTGGTGCCCACCGATATGTTTGTGAGCAATCCACTCCATCCATCAATTTCACAAGCTCACAATATGATAGAAGCCCAAAAATGATCTGACAAAAGCGATGAATGGCGTGGATAAAACACTTACATCAAAGTGGGCCCCATAGAGCCCTACCGTCCGGGCAAGGGTAGGATGCAATCCGCGTCCGGGAAGGATTCGTGCGCAACGATGAAATCGGATTGCGTACTGAGTTACTCAGCACGCTCTCATCATACTGAGTAAACTCTGTTGGGCCCACCTTGAATGTATCTGGTCTATCCACACCGTCTATCCGTTTCTCAATATTATTTTAGGGGTTGAGACCAAAATTTAAGCATACCCAAAGATCAAGTAGACCATACCATAGGAAACAGTTGGAATAATGACTTCCACCGTTAAAACCTTTCTCAGGACCACAATGATGTTTATTTTTCATCCAAACTGTTCATAAGATCACACAGACATGGATGAAGGGAAAAAACAAATACAAGCTTGATCCAAAACTTCGGTGGCCCCTAAGAAATTTTCAACAGTAAATGTTCAATTAACACTGTTTCCTATGGTGTGATCTAGCTAATGTTTAGATATGCTTCGTTTATAGGCTCAAGTCCTAAAATTATCTATTAAAATGGATGGACGGAGTTGATAAAATACATAAATCATGGTGGACCCCACATAGTTTACTCAGTACGCTTAGCGTAGTGAGTTACTGAGTACGCAATCCTCTTCCCGCGATGATGGGGATTGGATACTGACAGGCGAAATCGGATTGCGTACGGAGTTACCCAGTATGCTTTTATCCTACTCAGTAAACTTAATTAGGCCCACAGTGAATGTATGTGGTTTATCCACACCGTCCATCCATTTTTCGAGCTAATTTTCGGAGTTGATCCATAATTTTAAGCAAATCCAAAGTTGAGAGGACCATACCACAGGAAAGAGTGGGGAATAATGATTTCCACCGTTGAAACCTTCCTGGGACCTATAGTGATGTTTATTTGTCATCCAACCTGTTATTAAGATCACAAAGACATGGATGAAGAGAAAATATAAACAGCAGCTTGATCCAAAACTTCTATGGCCTCCATGAATTTTTCAATGGTAGAGGTTCAATCGCACTATTTTCCATGGTGTGGTCCACATGAGGTTTGGATATGCTTCCATTTTGGCATTAGAACTTAAAATTATCTGTTAAAATGCATTAATGGAGTGGATAAAATAAATAAATAACCATGGACCCCACAAGGTTTACTCAGTACGCTGAGAGTACTGAGTTACTCAGTACACAATCCGCTTCCCTAACAGGCTGGCTACTGAAGTGACGTCACCAACTTTTATGGGCCACCATGATGTATGTGTTATATCAACACCGTCCATACATTTGGAAAGATCATTTCAGAGCATAGTCCAAAGAACGAGGCAGATCCAAGGTTGGGGTGGACCCCGCCACAGAAAACAGTGATGAGAGTGACGCCCACCGTTGAAACCTTCTGAAGTTCCACCATGATGTTTATTTGATATCCCACGTGTCCATGTGTTAAAGCAGACATGAAAGAAGAAAAACACAAGTATTCCCTTGAATGAGTGATGTCGTGGCCCTTAGAACTTTTTAACGGTGGGCGTCACTCTCCCCACTGTTTTTGTGGTGAGGTCCTCTCGAGCTTTGGATCTGATTCATTTTTTGGATCATGCCAAAATAGGATCTCTCCAAATGGATGGACGGTGTAGATACAAAACATACATCATAGTGTGGCCCACAGAACTTAGTGACATCACGTAATATAGAGTCCCGTGAGACTCCGAAAATACTGCCGCGAATCGCAGCCGATGAAGGGGATCTAACGGCTCATATACGAGCTCATATTTAAGCTCCGTTTGGCAGGGTGCGCAGGAGACCGGGACTATATATATATATATATAAGGACAACCAGCGTCCAGATAGATGGACCGCTGGATGAAAAACATATACAGATGTGGCCCACCGTCTAGGCAATGGACGGTGAGGAACCACGTGCACATCACAGTGGGTTCACCATGATATGGGCGGTTTGGTTGGGGCACCCGCACACGTGGGACCCCAGAACATGCTGATGTTGAGAAGGCAGCGGGTCCCACCCTCTGAACGGCTTGGATGTGCGTTCACATCACGTGGGGCCTATGGAACTTCCTGACTTCCAGGATGCAGCGTCCTGCTACTGGCCGTCCATCAGATGGATGGCCCAGATGAAATGGACGGTTGGGCGTGGCTGTTGTTCAGCGCACGCCAGCCATTGAAATCCCAAAAGGGTGGGTCCCAGATGGGGTGCCACACGTACGGTATGCCTGGTATGGCTATACCATATATACACATATATTTATAATATAATATTAAATCATATTGTAATATTATAATATAACATAATATTATATAATATATATATTCAAATCTTATACATATATAGGTATATATATACTATATACAAGGCCTGACCAATGTCCGGCCACCGTCCAGCTTGATGATACACTTCATCATGGTGGTCCCACATAGTGGGCCACGGGATTTCGATCAAGCTGATAATTGTCCTTCCTTCTCGTCTGGGCCTATGTGACTGTCCGGTCATGTACACCCCAACCGAGATCAAGGTGGCCCATTTGTTGGACATCATGGGTAAAATGCACACATCATAGGTGGGCCACTAATCATAAAGAAAGAAAGAGAGGGAGAAAAAAGAGGAAAGGAGAGAGATCAGCAATGACGGAGGGGCCCCACCACTATGGGCCCCTTTTGGATACATGCATACATCGAGGTGGGTCCCATCATATGTGGGCCCTTAAATCACAAATAGGAAAATACAAAAAGGAAAGAATGTGGGTCCAAGATCACCCACCGTCCACTTCTTCTTGCTCCATAGGCTTCCTTTGCTCCTTAGCTTTGATCCTAATAGAAGAGATGGAGTTTGGATGGTTGAGATGGAAGATGAGAGGGTAGGAAGTGGGCCACACACAAAGCTCTCTTGGAGGGTGAAAGAGCTTGAACGTGTGATTTTTTTCTTGCTTGGAAAAGTGAGTTAAGAAATGAGAGAGAGAGAGAGAGAGAGAGAGAGAGAGAGAGAGAGAGAGAGAGATGAGTGATGGATGTGGAAAGTGATGGGTGAGGTGAGAGATTTGTTGACTTTGGGGTAGATTGTGTAAGAAGGGGTTTGGGCTTGTGCAAGAACTTTTGACTTTATGGGTTGCTTGGGGATGGATGTGAGGTGATGGTGTACTTAACATGTACTTGACCCTTGATGGGATTGATTGATTGATGGATGTGACATTCAGAAGAGATTCTCTTTGGTTTTGCAATGCGCGACGTTTTCCTCAAACTGAACGTGGGCCCACATCTCTTGGCCTGGGTATCGCCTCGACAAGCGAGACACGGCATCAGAACCGCAGCGACGGTGCGGTCGCTAGGGTATAAATCTCGGGTTGAGTTGACTCGGGTTGACAGGACTTGGCTTAGGATCATGCGCAAACATCGGATAAAGGTCGAAGGTTACCAAAATTCGACCGGGAAGCTTTTGGAAGCTTACGGAACGGTACGGATTAAGATACGGGTCTTACATGAGGCTTATATGATGAGGCCCGATGTGTTATATTTGAGGCCCATTTGGTGAGGCCCCTATGTGATGTAATTGTGGCCTTGATGAGGCCCGATATGATGTATGAGAGGCCCATATGTGCAGCCCAATGTGATATATTTGTGACCCATTTGGCGAGGCCCATTATATATGTTGTGTATGAGGCCCTTATATGAGGCCCAGTATGAGGTATATGTGGCTCATTTGGTGCGACCCATTGTGATGTATATTAGGCCTGTGTGAGCGGCCCATTGTGATGTGTATTAGGCCCATGCAATGCGGCCCACTTGATGCATATCAAGCTCATGAGATGCGGCCCATTGCAACGTGTAAGGCCCATGTGATGTAGCTCCATTGTGATTTATATGAGGCCCATGCGATGTGGCCCACTTAATACATATGAGGCCCATGTGATGAGGCCCATTGTGATTGTATAAGAAGCCCTTATATGAGGCCATGGACCCATTATATGTTAGGCTCCATGTGGGCCACTCCTTGGGAGCAATGTTGGTTAAATGTCCACATTGATGGACAATGATGGTTAAATGTCCACATTGTGACCTTCTCTTAGGCCTTGTTAGGCCCATTCTCATTGATGTCAAATATCGAGGCCGATTGTCGAGACTGAATATTGATGCCAAATATCGAGGCTGATTGTTAAGGCCGATTATCGAGGTCGAATATCGAGTCTAATTGTCGAGGCCGATTGTCGAGGCTGATTATTAGTGCCGGTTATTGATACCGATCATTAGTATGTGACAGTATAGCATCATGATACATACCCATACGCATCATTTGCATGTTTGTTATGAGATGTGGTTGACCATTGCATATGCTATACGGCATGTTATTTATGGGACTCCCTGATAAGTGGAGTCGTCCCGCATGAGTGCACGGTACGCGTAACTTTGATGCATGACTAGATGGTATGACACATGTATCTTGCATTTTATGATGTGACTACTTGCACCATAGCGTCATCACAGCCGTGGTCTCCTCAGGCATATCGTGGATGGCCAGATGGGACACAGGAAATCTTTTTCTACATGGGGTGCCATAGATGTCCCTGGGTGAAAGTCCCTAAACCTCTGTGGTCAGGAGATGCTCCAACGTCTAGACCAAGTAGATACATGAGCGCCCGAGTGCTGAATACCAGTAGGTCACGTCTCTCACTGTGTCATGGTCAGTTGGAAGGGGGTGTGGCCTTACCTGCCCAAGAGTAGGAGGCATAGCTAGGCTGAGTTTAACCAGCTCATAAATGGGTTCACTATCGATGTGCCGAGTAGCTGTTAGTTGACTATTGGCCAGGCAGATAGTAAGGTCTCTTTCACTTACATAGTTGCGCATCCAGTGGGCGGCGATCGCGTGTAGAGTATACTAGACCCCGGTAATGATCTCAGGGATGTACAGTACTGATTTGTGGACTTATTGAGCAGGAGTTGCATAATCAACATTTTTTACTCATTTGTTCATTCATTCACTATCCACTCGGGCTGGTAGTGCGCAACTAGTTATTTTTTGTACTTTCGATGGCCAAGATTTCGGTTGGGGTATGCGACCAACCTAAGATCAGGAGTCTTCCACATTAAGTCTGGCTATCCAAATTTAGGTATTGGACTGGTTTGGATAGAAGTCTCTTGTGATAGACTCCATAGCTTACGATACTACATACTATCATTCCAACTTCACACTTCACCTTGGTCATTCCATTCGCACCGCATATTGCATCCGCGACATATGGCATTTTGTGTTGCTATGTTTCTACATTATATGGCCTAGATGATCCAGACAGTATCTGTGGACTCATCAGGATTTGCATATTACATTGCATTCTCAGTATATGATATTTGGCTTACTATGTCTCTGCAGTGCATAGCTGATCTACATTACTTCCTCAGTATGTGATATTAGTTTATTACATTTTGCATCACATAGCCTATATAAGGCTAATAGTATTCATAGACTTACTCGCATGTTTCCACATTACTCTGATATTGTACGATTTATGGATTTTCAGTATTTTCACATACTCTGATATCTATATGCTTTGCACGTGTATCACACACACTTACACCACCCACTAAGCTTTCTATAAGCTTATGCACGATAGATGCGTGCAGGTTGCGTTAAAACGCAGCAGCGTTGAGCTTGGAATGTGTAGCTATCTTCTGGAATTTTGATTATTGACATATGTATTTTCTCTTTCGGAACTGTATTCAACTGTTTATATTAGTGGATATGTGATGATGATGTTACCTTTGTGATTTAGGTAAACTTGTGATTATGCTTATTACGAGTTACATGTACGTTGGAAAATCTTCTGTGCAGGATCCTAGGATCGGAATCTAGCATATGGACAATGGGAGCCGAGAATGGGGTACTGCAGAGGCTGTCGACACTGGATTGGGCGATCAAAAATTTTGTGAGCTCGGTTTCTGAGTTTGGGGCGTGACAAAAGTTAGTATCAGAGCATAACTTGGGAATACCTGAGGATAACATCACATATCTACTAATAGCTACCCTATACTCTATAATTGTTGAGAATTTAGAATGATTAGGTTCCAGAGTTTAAATAACTTAGAGTCTTTCTGATATAGCTCCCTACCGTTGAGATTGCGAGTCTGTGTTATATTATAGTTTTGATCATTTTTTATTCGGGATCCGAGGTTCAGTAAGGGTTGTCATTCTATTGAGGAGGCGTCTTGAGAGCGCGTGGCTAATATTATAGAGCATTATCCCCATTTATTTATAGATTGAGTATGCCTTGTATGGTATTGATTATTATATGTTATATTGATGCTTGCTCTCCCCTTGCCTTGTCCTGCGTGATAGTAAATTTTGAGGATGAAATTTTTATTAGGTGGGTAGAGTTGTAAGGCCTGTATCCTAGACCATACTATTTTGTAGGCTTCCACGATCCTCCTGGTCGAATTTCAGGAACCCGCGACCTGTAATCGGCATTTGCGCGCGACTCTGAGTTACATCCTGTCGATCTGAGTTAGCTCAGCCCGGGACTTCTATGATTGCGAATGCTCCATTGTCGCGGTTCCAATGCCGCATCTCACGCACCAATGCGAATCCTAGGCCAGGAGTTATGGGCCTACATTTATTTCGAGGAAATTGCCGCGCAAGAGAATCTTTACCAAATATGAAATCAATTAATTAAATCATGCTAAGTACACATCCCATCTCAACCCATCACTCTATCCCATCCCCAAGTACACAACCCATCCCCAAAGTCAACTCTCTCTCCCCACCCATCACCCATCACTCCACCCATCACCCATCACTCCTCTCTCTCTCTCTCATTTCTCGCTTCATTTCCAGGAAACAAGAGAGCAACCATCCAAGGGAGAGGAGAAGCTAGGTGTGGCCCACTTTCTGCCCCTCTCATCTCTCATCATAGCCCTTCAATCTCCATCATCCTCCATTAAAATCGAAGCTTAGGAGCCAAGGAGTCTATAGAGCTAAAGAAGAAGACGATCAGTGGGTGATCATCTAGGATTTCTACCTTTGATCTTGATGATTTGAGGGCCCACATGTGGTAGGACCCATTTGATGTATGCATTATAAGAAAGGGAGGGCCCATAGCAGCAGGGTCCCTCCTCTCCATCACGTTTCTCCCTCTCTCTCTCTCTCTCTCTCTTTTTCTCCCTTGTATGATGGCCCACCTATGATGTGTGTATTTTATCCATGTCATCCAACAAGTGGACCACCTCGATCCCGATTTGGGGCCTGCATGACCGGTTAGTCACACAGGCCCGAATGAAGGGGAAAAACAAATATCAACTTGATTCAAATCTGGTGACCCACCCACGTGGCGCCACCGTGATGCATGTGATTTTATCCACACCATCCAGCCTCATGGACGGTGTGACCCACCTCGTTGTATGTGCCTTTCATCCAGGCCGTCTGTCCAAGACGCTGGATGCTGGGCTGAATTCATAATATATATATATATCTGGTGGCCCCGACATGGGACCCACCTAGCATGGAGGTGGATTGGCTAGACCACCACACACCAGCTATACAGTTGCTGTGGTGACCTCACCCAATTCTATGGGACCCCACCGTTAATTTATATATTTTAAATCCAGACCGTCCAACAGTCTGGACGTGATCGTGGACCACCATGACATATGTATTGTATCCCACCGTCCATCTGGATGGTGGGGACCCATGCAACTACAAACCTACTGTATTGACATCAACAGTGGGTCTAATCTCGAGGTAGTTTATATCCTAACTGTCCATCCATTTTTTTAGGGCATGGGACCAACTCCACACGTGTTGCATGTTTGGAGGTGGGACCCACATTGATGTATCCATCTAACCCATCCGTTAGAGGGACGGTGTTCCCAACAACAAAGCTGTTGTACCACGTCAGCAAGTTCTATGGGAACTCACCATGATATATGTATTTTACCAACGCTATTTGTCCCTTTTCTAGGACGTGGGACCCACCCCACACATGCTGCAAGTGTGGGGGTGGGGCCCACCTTGCTAATGAGTGTATTCACACTGTCCATCTGATGGTGGAGCCTACCTATGAGGTATGTGTTTTGTGCCACGACGTCCATCTGTTGGCTGGACTGGGTGGGACCCACCTTAATGCATTTGTTATATCTGCACCGTCCAAGCATGCTAGACGGTGGGGGCCCACATGATGTTATGTTTCATCTATACTGTCCATCCGTTCATCCAGATCTTGGACATGGAGCCCCACCCTTGTCACGCCCCGAACTCGGAAACCGGGCTCACAAAATTTTCGATCGCCGAATCCGGCGCCGACAGCCTCCGTAGAACCCCATTCTCGGATCCCGGCACCCATTCACCAGGTTCCGATCCTGGGATACTACAAGGAGGATTTATAATCATCAGTCTGATTCATAATAAGCATAACAAAAGCATAACCCACAACAATAACCACAAGAACACCACAAAATCCACTATGATCAAAAACTTTTTAGTACAATGCGACAGGAAGGAAAAATACAATGCAACGAAAGAAATAAGACTCCAAAAGCTCGGCTACATGCTCCAATACGGCGAGACTAAGGCTGCGATTGCGTCCTGGTGTCACCTGCACGCATCAATCGTGCATAAGCTTATAGAAAGCTTAGAGGGTGGTGTAAGTGTGTGCGCAATGTAAGCGTACTCAAAATGTAAGGTCAGAGTAATGCGGAATCATGGTGATGAGCACATGAATGCAATCAGCCATACCAAGGCTATGCGGTGCAGGATATGAATACTATCGGTCATAACGCAGCCGTGCGATGCGAGATGCAACTCAAGCATGCCAATCCTCATCATGTATCAGTACAGTTCTCATTCTGGATAATCACCGGGGTTCAATACACTCCAAATGGCACTGTCGCACATCGATAGCGGATCCATTCGCGAGCTGGTCAAACTTAGCCTAGTATTGCCCCCTACCCTCGGGCGAGTTCGCGAGCTGGTCAAACTTAGCCTAGTATTGCCCCCTACCCTCGGGCGAGTAAGGCCACACTCCTTTCCAACCGACCACGACACAGTGGGAGACGCGGCCTCCTGGTGTTCGGCCCTCATGCGCTCATATATCCACTCGGTCTCGACGTTGGAGTCATCCTCTGGTACCATCAGGTTTAGGGATTTTCACCCAGGGACATCTATGGCGCCCGTATGCTAGAACCAAATATTTCCGGTATCCAATCCTGCCATCCATGATGTGTCTGTGGAGGCTATGGCCCTGATGTCGCTAGGGCATACAGTAACTACAATCACACAAATGCAAGTGCATGAGTCACACTATCAGTCATGCAACAGTCCTGTATATACCATGCACTTATATGAGGCAACTCCGCCTATCAGGGAGCCCATAAACAGTCTGTCCAAAGGCATATGATATGATTGGTCACTCCTCATATCAGGCATACATATGATGCGAATGATCATGAATCATGGATCTATACTAAACATGTATAAAGAGGTGGGCTCTGATCAACATGAAGATAGGCCTAGACGGCCTATATACTACAGACATGGGCCTATTAATGGGCCTTAGGGAGAGTCGTAATGCGGACATTTAACCAACATTAACCTTACAATGTGGACATCAAACCATCATTGCTCCCAAGGCACTGCCGCTATAAGGGTCAACACATAAATCATGGTATGGGCCTCATGTACATCCCATTGGGCCTCTAATACATCAAGTGGGCCTCATGCATGGGTCTCGTATACATATATCTAGGTAGGCCTCAATGACGGGCCACAAATGCATCCACATGGGCCTAGTCATATGGGCCTTGCATACATCACAATGGGCCTCATAAAATGGGCCTTAAATTATCTTCAAAATAGTTGGACAGTTGGATGAAACACATGCATCATGATGGAGCCCACTCTAATGGAGGGTATGGTTTACAGCACATACATAAGTGGAGCCCACCATAATGCTTATTTTCCACCCAGCCTAGGGTCCAATAAAATGTTTATTTCCACCCAACTTAGGGCCCAACATAATATTTATTTTCCATCCAACTGTTCATAAAGCCATGTGGACCAAGGTAGGGCCCACTGGACTGGGGCCCACTGCACTGTTTATCTGACCCCAAACAGTTCATGAGGCCACTCAAACCTAGGGCCCGCTGTACTATTTATTTGACATCCAAACTATTCACAAGGTCACGTGGGCCTAGATAGGGCCCACTGTAGTATTTACTTGCCGTCCAAACGGACAGGACCCACGGTGATATATATTTATTTTTTTAATAATATTATTATTATTATTATATTCATGTCGACAGGGAGTCCACTGGAAGGTGGTCCCCAAATCTAGTCCACTCATTATGTGTGTTCCACTGGACTGATGGTTCAGACCAAGATTCAGTCGCATTCAAATTACAGGTAGGCCCCACAAGTGATTTCATATGTTTTTGGCATGTCTTCTCATGATTTTAGATGGTGTGGCCCACATGAGTTCCGTATGAGGCTGAATTTTGGTATGGATGGCTGGTCCATGGGGACCCATCAAATGCACGGTGTTGATGGTCGAAAGGAATCAAAGTGGGGCCCATAGCTGGGGCCGTGACCCCCAGCTCGTCCGCCCGTCCGTCACCCGCAGGCAGCGCCTGCTGCGTGCCCTGACAGTAGCTGCTGCTACTAAGTGTGTTTTTTTTTTTTTTTTGAAAACCAATTTTTCCACGGTTTTCCTGGGGTAGGGCCCTCATCAGGTCGATCCGATCCCGCCACTGGTCCCTGTAAGTTGATACAATCACATAGAGTCCAATATTGGGATATTTCAGATATACAGGAGCTTCAGGGAGTAAATCAAAGGTAAAAACACTGTTTCCTATACCATGGCCTACCAGGAAACCAGATCAACCTCATTTTTCGGTTCAATGCCTTAAATGACCTAAGGAAGAGAATGGACGGCTTGGATTGTATAAAAACATCAAGGTGGGGCCTGCATGAGTGGCCCACCTGTCCCTTCCTTTTTTTTTTTAGTAGACAAAGGGGCTCGCCCGTCCAGCGTCCAGTGACGCTAGACGCTGTGGATAAACACATGCCTTGTGGTGGGTCCCACATGGACGTGGCCCACCAAATATATATATGTATATATACATATAAGATATATATCATATTATATATATAATACATATTACGTTATATATATTATATATATTATATAAAGTATAACATATATATATATATATATATATATATATAATGCATTGGGCCCCTCCAAATAGTGGATGGTGTGGATCATCACCTGTACTAGAGTGGACCACACCGTCTGATGTAGATGGACGGGGTAGATGTAACACATATTGGTGGGATTCACACCATTACAAAGGAAGAGAGGGAGAGATAGAGAGAGATATACGATGAGATAGAGGAACCCCGCCACTATGGGCCCTCTTGATTAAATCACATACATCCAAATGGGTTCCACCAACAAGTGGGCCCTGAAATTTAAAATAATGACAAAGCACCCACCTTATCTTCCTTCTTCTTGGTCCCTTAGACTCCAATGTTCCTTAGCTTCAACTTTGATGGAGGTTGATAGACTTTTGATGGTTGAGATGGAAGATGGGAAGGTGGACCACACTTGGGAGGGAGAGAAAGCTTGGACGTGAGGGGGTTGAGTTGCTTGGGAGAGATTTTCTTTTTGGAGAAATGAGGGAGAGAGAGAAGATATGGATGGGTGAGGTGAGGTGATGGAGTGATGGGTTGGGTTGAAAATTTGTAAAAGGTGTATGGTTGATGTTGAAAATGGGAAAAAGAGGAGTGGTGAGGTGGAAAGAGGGTAGACTTTTGAAAATGAGGGAATGGGTTGTAGTACTTAATGTATGGGATGTATTTATGGTTGATTGATGGGACTAATTATAGAGATTCCTTTGAAATCCGCAACGTGTGGTGTTTCTTCAGAATAAACACTGATTAGCATCTTCTTGCCTGGGTATCGGTTCTGTGCGCAAGTCACGGCGTTGGAACCGTGGCGACGACGCGGTCGCTATGATACAACTTTCGGATCAAGCTGACGTCAGTGCGCGGGACCTGACTTAGGATCGTGCGCAAACTCCGGATACGGTGCGAAGGTTGCCGGAATTTGACCGGAAGGACCGCGGAAGCCAACGGAACAGTACGAACTAGGACACGGGTCTTACAGCTCTCCCCTCCAAATAAAAATTTTGTCCTCGAAATTTAAATAATCATCGCAACCAGACTTAGCTCATGATAGAAGAGGAAACAAGGCATCATCATATAAATATTAGAGACAACATGCAACATACATCATACAATCAATCATCAAAGAGATGAGGATAACGCTCTCGAATCTCAGCCTCGCGCTCCCAAGATGCTTCATCAACAAAATGGTGACCTCACTGAACCTTCACCAAGGGAATGACCTTGGTTCGGAGGACCTGCTCCTTCCGATTAAGGATATGTACTGGCTGCTCGTTGTAAGAAGCGTCCTCACAAACCTCCAACGGCTGCCAATCGATAACAGGAACTATGTCTGACCCACACTTCCTCAACATAGAGACGTGAAAAATATTGTGGACGCCAGACAACTGAGATGGTAAGGCAAGCCGATAGGCCACAGCGCCAATGCGCTCAGTGATCTCGAAAGGTCCTATGAATCTCTGGGCAAGCTTGCCCTTCGCTCCAAATCGAACTACGCCCTTCATGGGCGAGACCTTGAGATACATATGGTCCCCTACATCAAACTCTAAGGGACGACGTCGGCGATCAGCAACACTCTTCTGCCGGCTCTGAGCTGTGCGCATCCTCTGCCTAATGATATCAATAACCTCTGATGTCTCCTGCACAAGCTCGAGACATAGGAGACGCCTCTCTCCAACCTCGGTCCAACAACTCGGAGATCTGCACGGTCTGCGATATAATGCCTTAAAAGGAGTCATGCCAATGGTCGCCTGATAGCTGTTGTTGTATGTGAACTCAGCCAATCATAGATGCTCATCCCAGCTACCACCGAAGTCAATCACCCAGGCCCGAAGCATATCCCCAAGGATCTGGTTGACCCTTTCGGTCTGGCCATCGGTCTGCGGATGATACGCAGTACTGAGCTGCAAATCAGTGCCCATAGCTCTCTAAAAGCTCCTCCAGAACTGAGACGTGAACCTTGGGTCTCGGTCAGAAACGATCGAGACTGGTACACCGTGCAGTCTCACAATCTCCTCAAGGAATAACCTCGCAAGCCGGTCCAAAGGCCTAGTCACACGAATCGTAAGAAAATGTGCCGACTTCATCAGACGATCGATGACAACCTAGATGGCGTCATGACCGCGCTAAGTCCTCAGCAAACCCATAATAAAATCTGTGGATACGTGCTCCCACTTCCACATCGGGACGCTCAACGGCTGCAATAGACCAGGGGGTCTCTGATGATCGGCCTTGACACGCTGGCATGTGTCACACTCGGCCACAAAACTGGCAATCTGGCGCTTCATCCCTGCCCAAAAATACTGTCGCCTCATATCACGGTACATCTTCGTCGAGCCAGGGTGGATAGAAAATCGCGATCGATGTGCCTCGGTCATAAGATCTCTACGCAACTCAGGAATATCCGGGACACACAATCGGCCTCTGAAGCGAAGTCCACCATCAGCACCAATCTGCCAATCTGTCTGACTCTCAGATGCCGCCTCTGCTCGGTAATCCTGTAACGACTCATCTGTCTGCTGAGCCTCGATCACCCTTGCGACAAGAGAGGGTTGAATCGACAGGCTCGATAACTGAACGATAGAAGACCGCAGACCAAAATCAAAGTCGTACTCTGCTATATCCTCGAGCATCTTCCACTCCTGAATCATCATATGTGCCACCAGGCCTCGTGGCTGACGGCTAAGGGCATCCGCCACCACATTCGCCTTGCCTGGGTGGTACTGGAGGTCAAAATCATAGTCCTTCAGAAGCTCCATCCAGCGTCTCTGTCTCATGTTCAGCTCAGACTGAGAAAATAGATACTTCAAGCTCTTGTGGTCAGAGAAGAGCTCGAACCTAACCCCATAGAGATAGTGTCTCCACACCTTCAGTGCGAAGACAACTGCTGCCAGCTCCAAATCATGCGTGGGGTAGTTTAGCTCATGAACCTTGAGCTGACGAGACGCAAATGCTACAGGTTTGTCGTGCTGCATCAGAACAACACCCAATCCAATACGCGAAGCATCAGTAAATACCATGAATCCATCACTCCCAGAGGGAAGAGTGAGGACAGGAGCGGACGTTAGGCGGTCCTTCAGCTCCATAAATGCTCGCTCACAGGCGTCACTCCAAATAAACTCTGCGCCCTTCCGAGTTAACCTGGTCAACGGGGCTACAATACGGGAGAAGCCCTCAATGAAACGCCGATAATATCCCGCTAAACCAAGGAAACTGCGGATCTCGGACGCAGTCGTGGGCTGACCCCACTGACGCACTGCCTCAACCTTCGAGGGGTCTACCGCGATACCCTCCCTCGTCACCACGTGACCGAGGAATCTTACCTCCTCCTGCCAGAACTCACACTTCTCCAGCTTCGCATATGGTGGGCACGGAGGGTCTGCAAGGCGATCTCCAGATGCTGCATATGGTCCTCACGGGTCCTCGAATATATCAGAATGTCGTCGATGAAGACCACAACAAACTGATCGAGATATGGACGAAAGACCTCGTTCATCAACTGCATGAAGACCGCGGGTGCATTGGTCAATCCAAAGGACATGACCTGAAACTCAAAATGACCATAGCGCGTCCTGAAGGCTATCTTAGGGATGTCCTCCTCTCGAACACGAATCTGATGATAACCAGAACGCAGGTCAATCTTCGAAAAGAACTGTGCACCCTGCAGCTGTTCAAATAAATCGTTTATCCTCGGGAGCGGGTATTTGTTCTTAATCGTGACCCGGTTGAGCTCGCGGTAATCTACGCAGAGCCTCAACGAGCCATCCTTCTTCCTGACGAAGAGTACCGGCGCTCCCCAAGGCGAACTGCTTGGACGAATAAATCCCAACTCACGCAACTCGTCCAACTGACGTTGCAGCTCACGCAACTCCATCGGTGTCATACGGTACGGGGCCTTCGAGATAGGCGCGGTACCGGGCATAAGATCGATCTGGAACTCGATATGACGGCGAGGAGGCAATCCTGGAATCTCCTGGAACACGTCGGGGAAGTCGCAGACCACTGGCAAACGTTCAGTACACAAAGCAATAGGCTCCTCGACTGCGCAGGACATCAAACAAGATAACGGCTCTCCTCGGGGCTCTGCAACGAACTGAAACTGCTGCAAGCCTGGTATGCAGAACGTGATCCTCGCAGCATCCAAGATAGCGTGGTACTCGGCAAGCCAATCCATGCCCAAGATAATGTCAAAATCTGTCATCGGCAGCACAAACAAGTCAGCAGGCAAAAAGATATCACCGACAAGAACCGGATAAGATGGACAGAAACGGCCCAATATTGTGGTCCTTCCCAAGGGCATCGATACGGTCAACCCCTCACTAGTAGACTCTGTCGGCAATCCAGTCGATCGGCAGAAATCCTCGGACATGAATGAGTGAGAAGCACCAGAGTCAAATAATACTCGGTGATGCATGAAGAGACGGGAAGTATACCCTCGACGACTCCTCCGAATGACTGGTCCTGTTGAGCCGCGTAGAATCGCTTGAAACCGGGAGGTGCCTGTCCCCTCCGAGGTCCCTCTGCTGCTGCCGCTGCGGCGGCCTATACTGCATCTCTCGCTGGGGTCTCGGCGAGGTGGCTATGGTCGCCGCCGATGGGGTCACTGTCTTTGGAGGATGCTTCTTGAGGTCGCCGTGGCGAGGTGTGGTGCTCTCGGCTGTAGATGAGGCCTGTGATCCTCTCGATCTGCAGATGAGGGCAAGGGCACTTAGACAAGCGATGCCCTGTCCCACCACATCCAAAACAAGTCCTTGCAGATGCCGGGGTGGCGCTGGAGGTGCTGCTGGGGCTGGTGCTCTAGCAAGTGGGTGGCTCCTATACCTCTGTGGTCGCTGGTGCTGCTGGGAGCTTCCAACTTTGTCCTCTCCTTTGATCTCTGTCGGCCTGCGTGCCGGCCCACTCCGTCTCGTAATTCTGAACCCTCCACACTTCTGCCTGAAAAGTCAGGAGCTCGTGATCAATCACACGGCCTCGAAGACCGTAACGCAAGCCGTTCTCGAAACGGCGGGCCTTCCGCCCCTCATCATCAATCATATACGGCGCGAACCTTGATAATGCCACGAAACGAGCCGTGTACTGTGCCATGGTCATATCTCCCTGCACCAGAGTCTCGAACTCTAGTGCTCTCTGACGTCGAATATGGTCAGGGAAATACTGCTCCTCGAACCGGTCGATAAAGTCATCCCATGTTCAGACGTAGTCAGGTCCTGCGACATGGGTAACCAAGGTCCACCAGTGCTCGGCCTCACCCTGGAAAAGAAACACTGCCAACCGGACTCCCTACTTGGTCGTGCATGACATGGTATCAAAAATCTTCTCCACATCAAAGCGCCACCTCTCAGCTGCTGTCGGATCTGGCTCACCCTGGAAATGCGGAGGGTCAAACTGTCGGAACTCTCGAAGTAGGGCACTCGCACGCTCCTGCTCTGCCTGGGCCGGTGAAACAACCGGGTGTCTGCTCTGCCCCTGAAGTGCGGCCGTTATAGCCTGTAGCATCTGCTGCAACTAGGAGGCACTCACAGATACGGTCGGGTCCGCACCGGTCTCTGGTGGAGGAGCAGCAACCTCAGGATGGGCGGTATGAATCTCTGGTAGAGGAGCGACATCCTCAGGCTGGGCAGTAGAAATCTCTGGTGGTAGAACAGGGGTCGTAGGTGGTAATGCGGGAGCCGCAGGTGGTGGAGCCGGGGTCTCAGATGGTGGTGCGGGAGTCGATCGGGTCACTCTCCTGCGCGCCATGTCCTACAGGAAAGAGCGAAGGCGCCTATCAACTTTGAAAACTCTCGAAGGCACGCTCGTTAAGGGTCGGTAATAAAAGATCGCGAGGCTATCCGAACTTAGGACTTAATCATTCATAGTAGACATGTAATGTTGTTCTTGGTTAATCCCGAGTTATGCTCTGATACCAACTTCTGTCATGTCCCGAACTCGGAAACCGGGCTCACAAAATTCCCGATCGCTGAATCCGGCGCCGACAGCCTCCGTAGAACCCCATTCTTGGATCCCGGCACCCATTCACCAGGTTCCGATCCTGGGATACTACAAGGAGGATTTATAACATCAGTCTGATTCATAATGAGCATAACAAAAGCATAACCCATAACAATAACCACAAGAACACCACAAAATCCACTATAATCAAAAACTTTTTAGTACAATGCGACAGGAAGGAAAAATACAATGCAATGAAAGAAATAAGACTCCAGAAGCTCGGGTGCACGCTCCAATACGGCGAGACTAAGGCTGCGACTGCGTCCTGGTGTCACCTGCACGCATCAATCATGCATAAGCTTATAGAAAGCTTAGAGGGTGGTGTAAGTGTGTGAGCAATATAAGCGTGCTCAAAATGGAAGGTCAGAGTAATGCGGAATCATGGTGATGAGCACATGAATGCAATCAGCCGTACCAAGGCTATGCGGTACAAGATATGAATGCTATCGGCCATAATACGGCCATGCGATGCGAGATGCAACTCAAGCATGCCAATCCTCATTATGTATCAGTACAGTTCTCATTCTGGATAATCACCGGGGTTCAATACACTCCAAATGGCACTGTCGCTCTCCTAGCCGCACAGTCCAAGTGAGCGTAAGAAACCTCACTATCCGCCTGGCCAATAGTCTGCCAATACCTATCCGGCACGTCGATAGCGGACCCATTCGCGAGCTGGTCAAACTCAGCCTAGTATTGCCCCCTACCCTCGGGCGAGTAAGGCCACACTCCTTTCCAACCGACCACGACACAGTGGGAGACGCGGCCTCCTGGTATTCGGCCCTCATGCGCTCATATATCCACTCGGTCTCGACGTTGGAGTCATCCTCTGGTACCATCGGGTTTAGGGATTTTCACCCAGGGACATCTATGGCGCCCGTATGCTAGAACCAAATATTTTCGGTATCCAATCCTGCCATCCACGATGTGTCTGTGGAGGCTATGACCCTGATGTCGCTAGGGCATACGATAACTACAATCACACAAATGCAAGTGCATGAGTCACACTATCAGTCATGCAACCATCCTGAGTGTACCATGCACTTATATGGGGCAACTCCGCTTATCAGGGAGCCCATAACGATCTGCCCGAAGGCATATGCTATGATCAGTCACTTCTCATATCAGGCATACATATGATGCGAATGATCATGAATCATGGATCTATACTAAACATGTATAAAGAGATGAGCTCTGATCAACATGAAGATGGGCCTAGACGGCCTATATACTGCAGACATGGGCCTATTAATGGGCCTTAGGGAGAGTCGTAATGTGGACATTTAACCAACATTAACCTTACAATGTGGACATCAAACCAACATTACTCCCAAGGCACTGCCGCTATAAGGGTCAACACATAAATCATGGTATGGGCCTCATGTACATCCCATTGGGCCTCTAATACATCAAATGGGCCTCATGCATGGGTCTCATATATATATATCAAGGTGGGCCTTAAATTATCTCCAAAATGGTTGAACAGTTGGATGAAACACATGCATCATGATAGACATCACAATGGGCCTCATAAAATGGGCCTTAAATTATCTCCAAAATGGTTGGACAGTTGGATGAAACACATGCATCATGATGGAGCCCACTCTAATGGAGGGTATGGTTTACAGCACATACATAAGTGGGGCCCACCATAATGCTTATTTTCCACCCAGCCTAGGGTCCAATAAAACGTTTATTTCCACCCAACTTAGGGCCCAACATAATATTTATTTTCGATCCAACTGTTCATAAAGCCATGTGGACCAAGGTGGGGCCCACTGCACTGTTTATATGACCCCAAACAGTTCATGAGGCCACTCAAACCTAGGGCCCGCTGTACTATTTATTTGACATCCAAACTATTCACAAGGTCACGTGGGCCTGGATAGGGCCCACTGTAGTATTTACTTGCCGTCCAAACGGACAGGACCCACGGTGATATATATTTATATTTTAATAATAATATTATTATTATATTCACGTCGACAGGGAGTCCACTGGAAGGTGGTCCCCAAATCCAGTCCACTCATTATGTGTGTCCCACTGGACTAATGGTTCAGACCAAGATTCAGTCACATCCAAATTACAGGTAGGCCCCACAAGTGATTTCATATGTTTTTGGCATGTCTTCTCATGATTTTAGATGGTGTGGCCCACATGAGTTCCGTATAAGGCTGAATTTTGGTATGGACGGCTAGTCCGTGGGGACCCATCAAATGCACGGTGTTGATGGTCGAAAGGAATCAAAGTGGGGCCCACAGCTGGGGCCGTGACCCCCAGCCCGTCCGCCCGTCCGTCACCCGCAGGCAGCGCCTGCTGCGTGCGCTGACAGCAGCAGCAGCTGCTGTCTAAGTGTGTTTTTTTTTTGAAAACCAATTTTTCCACGGTTTTCCTGGGGTAGGGCCCTCATCAGATCGATCCGATCCCGCCACTGGTCCTGTAAGTTGATACAATATTGGGATATTTCAGATATACAGGAGCTTCAGGGAGTAAATCAAAGGTAAAAACACTGTTTCCTATACCATGGCCCGCCAAGAAACCAGATCAACCTCATTTTTCGGTTCAACGCCTTAAATGACCTGAGGAAGAGAATGGACGGCTTGGATTGTATAAAAACATCAAGGTGGGGCCTGCATGAGTGGCCCACCTCTCCCTTCCTTTTTTTTTAGTAGACAAAGGGGCTCGTCCAGTGACGCTGTGGATAAACACATGCCTTGTGGTGGGTCCCACATGGACGTGGCCCACCAAATATATATATGTATATATACATATAAGATATATATCATATTATATATATAATACATATTACGTTATATATATTATATATATTATATAAAGTATAACATATATATATATATATAAAATGCATTGGGCCCCTCCAAACAGTGGATGGTGTGGATCATCACCTGTACTAGAGTGGACCACACCGTCTGATGTAGATGGACGGGGTAGATGTAACACGTATTGGTGGGATTCACACCATTACAAAGGAAGAGAGGGAGAGATAGAGAGAGATATACGGTGAGATAGAGGAACCCCGCCACTATGGGCCCTCTTGATTAAATCACATACATCCAAATGGGTCCCACCAACAAGTGGGCCCTGAAATTTAAAATAATGACAAAGCACCCACCTTATCTTCCTTCTTCTTGGTCCCTTAGACTCCAATGTTCCTTAGCTTCAACTTTGATGGAGGTTGATGGACTTTTGATGGTTGAGATGGAAGATGGGATGGTGGACCACACTTGGATTAGTGCGGGATTTCTTTGAGAAAGAGAGAGAAAGCATTTTGTGAGTGAGGTATGGAGTAGGGATGGGAATGGGAAGGTATGGTTGTCGTTGAAAATGGGAAAAGGAATGGTGGGTGGAGAGGTAGACTGGAAAGTGGATAGGGTTGGTAGATGTATGGGAATTTATGGTTGAGTTGATGGGAACAACAGTACGGACTAGGACACAGGTCTTACAACCCTGATGTTGTGTTTAATCAACACCATCCAGACATCGTGGGGCCCTGATGTATGGGTTTCATCCTCACCGTCCAGGGACATGGGTCCCACATGATATATGTGTCTTATCTATATCGTCCAATCGTTAGTAGAGATCGTTATATGGCATTACAAAGAGGATGTAATGGATCTAAATTCCAGGTGGGAACCCTCCTTGATGCATATATATCTACGTTATTCCCTTGTAGGGCCCACCTACTGTATGTAGGGCCCGCTTGATGTATGTGAGGCCATCGTGACCGTATGAGATGCCCATCATGGCCGTAAGTGGGGCCCGTTGTGGCCCAAGTAATGGGGCCCATTGTGATGTGTATGAGTACCATGTGATACGGCCCATTTGATGTATATGATGGCCCATATATTGCGGCCCATTTGATGAATATGAGGCCCATATGATGAGGCCCGATGTGTTATATTTGAGGCACCTTTGGTGAGGCCCCTATGTGATGTAATTGTGGCCTTGATGAGGCCTGATATGATGTATGAGAGGCCCATATGTGCGGCCTAATGTTATATATTTGTGACCCATTTGGCGAGGCCCATTATGCTGTGTATGGGGCCCTTATGTCAGGCCCAGTATGAGGTATATGTGGCCCATTTGGTGTGGCCCATTGTAATGTATATTAGGCTTGTGTGAGCGGCCCATTGTGATGTGTATTAGGCCCATGCGATGCGGCCCATGTGATGCATATCAAGTCCATGAGATGCGGCCCATTGTGACATGTAAGGCCCATGTGATGCCACCCCATTGTGATTTATATAAGGCCCATGTGATGTGGTCCACTTGATGTATATGAGGCCCATGTGATGAGGCCCATTGTGATTGTATGAGAGGCCCTTATGTGAGGCCATGGACCCATTATATGTTAGGCTCCATGTGGGCCACTCCTTGGGAGCAATGTTGGTTAAATGTCCACATTATGACCTTCCCTTAGGCCTTGTTAGGCTCATTCTCATTGATGCCGAATATTGAGGCCAATTGTCGAGGCCGATTATTGATGTCGAATATCGAGGCCGATTGTCGAGGCCGATTATTGATGTCGGATATCGAGGCCGATTGTCTAGGCCAATTATCAGGCCGATTGTTGAGGCCGATTAGTGAGGCTGATTATTGGTGCCGATTATTGATACCGATTATGAGTATGTGATAGTATAGCATCATGATACATGCCCATATACATCATCTGCATGTTTGTTATGAGATGTGGTTGACCATTGTATATGCCATAGGGCAGTTGCTTGTGGGACTCCTTGATAAGTGGAGTCGTCCCACATGAGTGCGCGATACACGCAGGTTTAATGCATGATTGGATGGTATGACTCATGCATCTTGCATTTTATGATGTGACAACTGTACGCCCTAACGACATCAAGGTCATGACCTCCACAGGCATATCGTGGATGACCAGATGTGACACCGGAAATCTTTTTCTACATGGGGTGTCATAGATGTCCCTAGGTGAAAATACCTAAACCTCCGTGGCCAAGGGATGTTCCAACGTCTAAACCAAGTGGATACATGAGCTCCCGAGTGCCGAATACCAGTAGGCCGCATCTCTCACTGTGTCGTGGTCAGTTGGAAGGGGGTGTGGCCTTACCCCCCGAGGGTAGGGGCATAGCTAGGCTGAATTTGACCAGCTCATAAATGGGTCTGCTATCGACATGTCGAGTATATATTGGTTGACTACTGGCCAAGTGGATAGTGAGGTCTCTTCCGCTTACATGGTTGCGCATCCAATAGGTGGCGATCACGTGTCATATGTGCTAGACCCCGGTGATGATCCCAGAGATGTATAGTATTGATTTATGGACTTATTGAGCAAGAGTTGCATACTCAACATTTTTTACTCATTCATTCATTCATTCACTATCCACTCGGGCTGGTGGTACGTAACTAATTGTTATTTGTACCTTCGCGATGGCCAAGATTTCGATTGGGGCGCGCAACCAACCTGAGATCAGGAGTCTACCACATTGAGTCTGGCTATCCAAATTTAGGTATGAGACTAATATGGATAGAAGTCTCTTGTAATGGACCACATAGCCTGCGATACTACGTATTATCATCCCGACTTCACACTTTAGCTTGGTCATTCCATTCGCACCGCATATTGCATCTGTGGGATATGGCATTTTGGGTTGCTATGTTTCTACATTATATGGCCTAGATGATCCTGACGGTATTTGTGAACTCATTAGGATTTGCAATTGCATTGCATTCTCAGTATATAATATTTGGCTTATTATGTCTCCGCATTGCATAGCTGATCTACGTTACTTCCTCAATATACGATATTGGTTTATTACGTTTTGCATCACATAGCCTGGATAAGGCTGATGGCATTCATAGACTTATCAGCATGTTTCCACATTACTCTGATATTGTACGATTTATGGATTGTCAATATTTCCCCATACTCTAATATCTATATGCTTAGCACGTGCATCACACACACTTACACCCTCTAAGCTTTCAATAAGCTTATGCACGATAGATGCGTGCAGGTAGGGTTAGGTCGCAGCAGCGTTGAGCTTGGAGCATGTAGCTATCTTCTGGAACTTTGATTATTGATATATATATATTTTCCCTTTTAGTACTGTATTTAACTGTTTATATTAGTGGATATGTGATGATGATGTTGCCTTTGTGATTTGGGTAAACTTGTGGTTTTTCTTATTACGAGTTAAATGTACATTGGAAAATCCTCCATGTGGGATCCCAGGATCCGAATTTGGCATATGGGTGCTAGGAGCTGAGAATGGGGTATTGCAGAGGCTGTAGCCACCAGATTTAGCAATCGGGAATTTTGTGAGCCCGGTTTCCGAGTTTGGGGCGTGACAGGTTTGCCCTTTGTAGTGAAAAGATCTCGGATAGAAATGCCATGATTAGCTTTCCAATGTGAAAGAAGCTTCCCAATTAGCAAACATAATAAGGAGTCTCAACAATGGTGGGGTAAATGCACTTAGGTTACATTTGGATGTTATTATGTTTACTTTAAATTATGGTTCATTTAACCAAATCACCACCGATTTACTTCTGAGGAGGAAGTCATTTTCATTCTCTTGCGGAACTTGGAGATTTATTCCTTCCAAGATTTTTTCTATTTCTTCCTTCACTTCATCTATCTTCTTGGAAGATCCATCTTCTTGAAAGGCCCTTCCACCTAGGCTGCATCAACTGCCCTACTTGATCAAAAGTTAGATTAACCTCAAGTGATTCATCCATCATCAAACAACAAATCAGATTGAAACTCTTTAATAGATTCACGAATAGCCTCTTTCAGCCATAACATTGGCCTCCCTAAGAACTTGGTTGAACGATATATCTTCCAAATGTCTGTAACTCCCAAACAAAGATTTCACATTATTCAAACTTCACTGTTGACGCCAACAAAATATCATTTATTTTTTTATTATTATGGGACTGATATTATAGTGGGCCTTAGAAAGCTTTTAATGGTAGACATTGAAGCAATATTATTTTCTTATAGTGTAGTCCACTTGTGATTTAGATTTGCATCATATTTTCTCATTCCCTAAAATTAAATGGAAAAATGGACAGACAACATGGATAAAAGATATACATCATGATGGGGTTCACAAAGCTTTTACACTAGCTAGCTAATGGGTGTTGGGTCACTAGCCAACACCTAGCACTAGTGACCCCACCAGATGGAAAAATGAATGGATGACATAGATAAAACAACTAACACAAGTGACCCAACACCTCTTCAGCCAGCTAGCTGGTGTTTAAGCTGTGGGCTCCACCATCAGGCATATCCAAAACTCATGTGCATCATGCAACACAATTTTGTGGGGATTGAATGTTGGTGGGTGACAAAAGTTTTGTATCAGAATGATATCTGTGCCTACAGTTTTTTTAAGTGATAATAACCTTATGAACAACTTATACACAGCATGGTCAATTTAAGGAAGGTTTCAACTGTGGATGTTTTCAGAGTTTTAATTCTCTTGATTTTTAGATTCTTGTTTTATTATGGTCTTTTAAAATAGATAGATGGAGTGGCTTTGTCACCAACATCTCTTGGGCCCCACACAGGTGTTGTGGTCCCAAGAAATTCCCTCTCTTTAAAGAGAGGGTGAAAATAGAAAATAACCAATGATGCACATTCAGATGGGGGAATTGATTTAATTAAACGACGAGGATCCTCCAGTCAGAATGTTCCTCGTACTGTAAAAGATCTATGATTGCTCTACCTGATGGACAGTCGAGATTCACGAACCTGTAACAGGTTTACAATTTGCAATGCTAATTGACTAAGGCTAAGAGGAACCATAGGGTCAATCATTGAAAACAAATTATTTCTATTGGTGTGGCCCACTTGAATCACAAATGGGACTGATATTTGGGCGGCCCCGAGCATAAATTTTTGTGTGGAATTTAATAATTTAAGTGGATTTCATATAATCATCATATGGGTCCTATAAAAATCAAGGATGGATGTATCTCTCCTAATTGTTTCCTTAGGTGTGGCCCATCATAATCACAAGTCATTTCCTTTTTTAGCCCTTGGCTTAACATGAGATTACACATCTAATGGTCGGAGTGAGTTTCGCATACACATCATGGTGGGCCACGCCAAATATCAAAGCTAAGATTTTTAAAAAAGGAATTTTTATAGGACAGGAACCCTTGATTTTTTACGAGGCCCACCGTGACGTGTATGTGAGAGCTAGTCAACCATTAAATATGTTAACACTAGTTGGGCTAGAGCTAAAATTTTGGCTCACTTGTGATTCAGGTAGACAAGGACTGAGAAGACCACTCATATTTTTTTAGAGGGCTCTCTTCCAACCATTAGATGTCAGGCCAATATTTTACCACAGGGCCTAAAATTCAAGCCTATCTGTAATTTAGGAGAGTCATGTCAAGGAAAACAGTTTAGAGGGTGAGTGTTGATCTATAACTATTTCCAATGATGTGGTTCATCGTTGATGGAGCTGATTATTTGGCCCTAGGCCAACATGGTTGCACCTGGTTGTCAAGTGGATTTCACTTAAACATCATGGTAGGGCCCACCTGAGGAATGTAAATTATATATTAATTTATTAGATTTTTTATTATTATTAATTTATCAGAATTTTATGAGCCCTACCATAACGTATAAGTTATATTCACCCTGTCCATTTATTTTTTTAGATCGTTACAAGATATAAGCCTAAAAATGAGGCAGATCCAAAGCTCAAGTGGCCGACAGCTGCTTTTTCTTATGATGTGATCCACTTGAACTTTAAATTTGCCTTATTTTTGAACTCACACCTTAAAATAATCTAAAAGAAATAAATGGGTGTGGATATAACGTATACATATTAGTAAAGCTCACATAGTGGATCTCATTTTTCAAATAGTATACCAAAAAGTGTAGATGTAAAGACAACATGCTTGGCAGCCCACAGACCTTTGGCTATTAAAGCTTGGGAAGGTTCTCAGTCTGATCCATAAATCTTTTGGAAATGGAAGCCTTCTTAAATCTTTAACACCAGATATTCTTAAATCTGTACTTGAATGGCCATTTCTCTTATATGCCCAATATCTTTAGATAGTTTTGGCATAAGTTTAACACCGGCTGCCAGCCTGATGCAACCCTCTTTTATCTAGGTTGGGCCCAGCAATGAGAGCACAAGAAGTGGGATAGAATTTGCATAGAGGAGTTGAGATAAAAATTTTAGCCACATACAAAACATATAGGACCTAGTATTATCTACTATATACTAGTAACATACAACCAATATTGGGGCACCATACCATAAGCTACAAGAATTTCATGTCCCCCTAAACAAGGTATCCTCCATTAATAACATATATATATATATATAATAAGTTGTTTATTTTCATTCACATTCGCAAATACATTCATCATCCAACAAACCATTAACAACATTTATAAAAATAAAAGATATCCAACCAACTCTTTATAATAATTTGCAACTTAACCTATTAGGAACCGTCATGCACCGTAATGTCTTACGGCAGAGTGGGTTCTGAGGATTGATGCAAAGACATTCATACACACCCTTTACACTACACATGTGTAATGTCTGACAACAGAGAGGGCACTCAATTTTAGATCATGGCTATCATTTAAATAACAAGAGCTTGTGAAAGACATTCCCAATGCAAAGACAACAACCAACCTCGAAAAATGTGACAAAAATGCCATTGATTTCCATGCAAATCTGTAGCTACCAATTCCTGCTAAATGGGATATTAGGACATATCCTGAGTAGAGAACATGGAAAATTGCTATTAAGAATAACTATAATGCAAGCGCAATGCTTGGAGAATAAAAAGAAAACATATTATTAGAAGCTCACCAGTGGTGGAAGGCATTCATATGCATGCCTTCTGAGAACAGAAAATTAATAATAATAAAGACAAGATAGAAATGAACCATGATGTGAAAAAAAGAGGCAAAATGAAGCATCCACATTATGTAGGGAGATATAGGTAAGTAAAATGATGACTACACAGAATCATGAGAATGGCAACATGATGGATGACCATTCAGTCAAGTAGAACATCAATACATAGAGGTAACAAAGATAGGCATGTCCCGCTATTAACACTTAAGAATCATTTAACCCATAACAACTAAAGTTACCCTCTTTAATACCACAATGCCTTCTTTATGTCCTGATTTCTAGCTCAGTTTTGATGCTTCTTGTTGGTAATACTAGGACAAATCAATTAGTCAATTCACTTGCATTGATCTTCTGAAGAAAGTAATCTATGAATGAGAAAGGGGTAATGGCTTGCATTCTCCACTTCAAAGTACCAAGCACCAAATAAGAAGAAGAAAACGGCCACAATATGAACTTATTCCTACCCAAAAGTGATCCCAAACAATTTCAAAATCTTGTCAATTTCAGTGAAACATATTTCTCCAAACCTGTCCACTGTCAATCGTCCAAAGTACTTGGCCAATTGTCAGCCCAATCTTAGCCCCTCAATTGTCCTATAAACAGCCCTCAACAACTGTCCCTATCTATAGTCAAACAGACCCAAACTCAAGCGCTCTTATCCTACCAATCAAAAGAAAAAAAAAATTAAAATTAAAAATAATAATAATAATAATAAATTAGTTATAGAATACACTAAGATTCAAAGTTCCTAAATAGACTTCAAAGTTCATACATAGACTTTAAAGTTCCTACATAGACATCATCATCATCATCACCCTAATGGATTATACCAACAACACTTGCTGGACCTTTTTCCTCCATTTTATATCTCTCAAGGAAAATTGTACAACATTTCTCTAGAGCAGGAACTTTCATGAATGGATGATGCACACAAAAAAGGAAAAAAAAATCATACCCTTCGTCCATGAACCCTTCCCATAATGACCAAAGCCCAAATCCAAGGCATCGGAGAGCAGCAGCAACAATAATAACAACAACAAATAGAACTGCCCAACAGATGCATGGATATGAAATTATTGTTTTGTCATCATGTACACACATGGGGCCACCTGGGCCTGTTTGGGATCTCCATTTATAGGCTACTCAAACACAGACAATCATTTACCTGCAAATTAGTTGCAACTTAAAGTCAATCACTTATAGCTTAAAGAGAGAAAAAAATAGCTACAGGATAGCACCAAACCTGTTGTTGCTTCATGTATGAGTACTCACGAACATAACAATTGAAGAGATGGGCTACACAGATCAGCAACTCGCCATGTTACATCCTATTCATATGAAAAGAAGAATAGAGAAAAAAGCTAATACAGTGCACTACAATTTTAGTCGGCATTTTCTTTTTGATCAATAAAAAAGCTAAAACCAACTTGTGCAAAACAAAAAATAAATGAAAAAATTTTCTTTTTTATCAATAAAATGCTTCGACTAGCATTTTTCTTTCAACATTTTTTTCTAACTTAATTCAACTGATAGTTACCAGCCTATTCAATCCATAACTGGTAATTCTGTTTGTTTTGTGCTTTATTTTTTCTTATATAATAGTAATCTACAACATTTTGGTCATTTTGGAATAGCTCAAGAGGTAGGTCTCACCATGATCAGGCTATGTACAAATTATGTAATATAAATTATGAGCATGCTCTCTCTTGAAATCCAATTCATATAGTGTTTGGTTGCATATGGTAGAATATGATTGCGGGTCAGACTGTGGATGCATTATGAACCAAAAACTCACTTGGAAATACTTGGACATTGCATATGGCATGCAAGCACTTCAAATCAAATAGTCCAAATTGTAAGGTCGCATTTTAGATGCACCATGAACCAAAAACTACACTTATTTAATCAGTTTATTTTGAGTTAATGCATGCCTCATTTACAAGCTTTAAATGTATACATATCAAGCATCATACTCTGCAATTGATGGCAAGCTCAAATCAGATTTTTATGCCAAAAGATCACTTGATGTCAAGCTAAGATCTCACATCCCAATACATGTGCCCAAGTGGATGTGCATGCGTGTGGAATTAGTAAACCACATAAATTAAGAAATGCAACTAAACATTCTTTAAGGAATTTAATCAAACATATGATGTGCAAGTGTAAGATGTTCTAAAGAGTTACCTGAAATTTGTGGTATGGTGTTGAACCTGAAGTTTTCAAGGAGTCAGCATAACCTGTTGCCAACCTTATGCAAGTGGGTAGAATTCTAGCTACCAATCTTAAGCCACTGCATCTCCAATAAAGAATGAAACAAATGAAGTATGACATATCTACAATGGGGCCAACCGTTTATGTCAAACACCCACATCAATTAGCCAATGGTTAACCTTCAAACCTAAGATTAAAAACTTATTTTCTTTAATCCTAAAATCCTCACATCCTTGATTCCTAAAAACCCCAATTCGTAAAATCAAAAAATCCCCAATTTTAAAAGTCCTTAAATCCCCGAAATCCTAAAATCCCTAAATCTCCAATTTGTAAAATTAGAAAAACCCAATTTGGGGTCCACATTCAAATCTATAAGCCCTAAAATATCCAAATCCTGAAATAAGGGTCCACGTTCAAATCGGGAATCTACAAACTAGTAACTCCTAAATTCCTAAATCGGTATTAATATTAAGAGAGATTGAGAGAGAGAGAGAGAGAGAGAGAGAGACATAGAAAGAAATACTTTCACCTGTGTGAATCTGATTCAACCCAAGCTTCAGGTCCACCCTTTCCATTAGGTGAGTCACCAGTTTTCGCCATGAGTCCTCAAAAATCATTCCAATTCAAAACTTAGGCCACAACACAAGGAATGCAAAAATTAAGCCTTTAAAAAATCATGCTTATTTGAATACAAATCCAAACTAGACTAGATTCTATATGAATCATGCTTGACAAACCTTGAGATCTAGCTCAGATTGGTATGATGTTTACAAGGCAAGCCCATGAAATGTGCCTTGGACCTAATGAACAGTCTAGATCAATGGATTGGGGACTTCTAAATGTCAATAAAGAAGGAGAAATAAATAAATAAAACATAGAAGGTGAAATCCCCAATTCCAAAAATCCTCAGATCCCCAAAATCCTAAAATCCCTAAATCCCTAATTTGTAAAATCAGAAAACCCCAATTCGGGGTCCACATTCAATTATGTAAGCCTTAAAATCCCCAAATCCCCCAATGAGGGTCCACATTAAATAAAAAATCCATAGATTACTAAATCCCCAAATTCCTAAATCAGCATTGAGATTAAGAGAGAGAGAGAGAGAGAGAGAGAGAGAGAGAGAAATACCTCACGTTCAACAAATAGTCGTCGACCGAGCTTCAGAGAGAGAGAGAGAGAGTGACAGCGTGCATGGGCAGGGTGTTCGTGGATCAAAGACACACACGAGAAAGGTTAGGGAGACAGAGAGAGAGAGAGAGAGAGAGATAGAGCGGGAAGAGAGGAAGGAGAGGGGATTAGGACGAGAGAGAGAGAGAGGATTAAGGGGACGCGGATTGTGTCCTATCCCCACCTGGACGGTAATCTGTCTAGGCAGGGCTCTGTGGGGCCCACCATGATGTAAGTGTTTTATCCACGCCTTTCAAAGCTTTTTTTAGATAATTTTAATATGTGAACCAAAAAACGAGGCAGGTCCAAGGCTTAAGTGGACCACACCAAAGGAACCTACACTGATAATGACACTCACCGTTGAAACCTTTTTAAGGGCCAATGAGATGTTTTTTTTTACCATACAATGTATTTATAAGGTCATGTAGACATGGATGAAGTGAAAACACAAATATTAGCTTCATCCGAAGCTTCTCTAGCTCCCAAAAAGTTTTTAATGGTGGACGTTCAATCCCCACTTTCTGGTCCACTTAAGCCTTGGACCTGCCTCATTTTTTGGTTCACATATTAAAATTATTTGAAAAAAGCATTGAACAGTGTGGATAAAACACTTACATCACGGTGGGCCCCACGGAGCCCTTCCCGGACGGATTACCGTCCGGGCGGGGGTAGGATGCAATCCGCGTCTGGATTAGGGCGAGAGAGAGGAGAGGGGGATGCAGATTAGCTACTAACAAGTTGTGTAGTGAGACTTTTTACTGAAGTGACGTCACCAAGTTCTGTGGGGCCCACTATGATGTATGCGTTGTATCCACACCATCCATCCATTTGGAGATATCGTTTTAGGGCATGATCCAAAGAATGAGGCAAATCCAAAGCTTTAGTAGACCCCACGACAGAAAACAGTCAGGAGAGTGATTCCCACTGTTAAAACCTTCCTAAGGCCCACCATGATGTTTATTTGAAATCCAAATTATTCACAAGTTAACACAGACATGAAAGAAGGTAAAACACAAGTATCAGCTTGATCGAAAACTTTTATGGGCCTTAGAAGTTTTTAATGGTGGACGTCACTCTCCCCACTCTTTTTTGTGGTGTGGTCCACTGGAGGTTTGGATTAGACTCATTCTTTTTTTATTTCCCTAAAATGATCTCTCCAAATGGATGGACGGAGTGGATACAGAGAATACATCATCATGGGGCCACAAAACTTAGTGACGTCAGTCTCGCTACTCAACCTGTCACTAGCTAATTCGCGTCCAGGAGGGGGAGGGATTTCCTGCAAAAGCCTTTAACAAGAAGTTCCTGCGCAAGGATGTTGGGTGGGGCCCACAAAGATGTTTGTGAGAAATCCACCCCATCCATCCATTTTATGAGATCATTTTAGGACGTGCGACTAAAAATTAGGTGTATCCAACACTCAACTGAACCACACGAGAGGAAACAGTGGGAATTCAGTGAGCACCGTAGACATTTAATCAATATTGTTTTCCCATGGTGTGGTCCACCTGAGATTTCAATCTACCTCATTTATGTGATATAGTATTAAAATGATGTGCAAAAATTGATGGATAGTACAAATAAAACACATGATCTTGGTGGAGCCTGTAGAGCACCAACCACCAGAAACCTGGATACTCGCGTCACTAGCCAAACCATGTCTGATTGGCTAGTATACAACACACCACCGACATTACTGGTGTGTTCTATTGGGTCCCATATGAGATATGTGTTATATCTAAACCGTCTGTCCATTTGGAGAGCTCGTCATAAGTCTTGGGCCGAAAAATAAGATAGATCCAAAGATCAAGTGGACCACACTACAAAAGGCAGTGGGAGAATGAATGTCTACCGTTGAAACCCTTTTGAGGGTCACAGAAGTTTTGGATCAATATAATTTTTTGTTTTTCCTCTCCATCCAGGTATGTGTGATATTATTAATGGATTGGATGGAAAGTAAACGTTATGGCGGGCCCTATGGATGTTTTAATGGTGAGAATCATTGTCCCACTACTATTGTTTGTGTGGTCTAGTAGAGCTTAGGATATGAATCACTTTTGGGCTCATATTCTAAAATGATTGCTAAAATCATTTTTAGTTATTCCATGTCTGTATTAACTTATAACAGGTTGGATCTCAAATAAACATGTGGTGGGCCCTAAGAAGGTTTCATCGGTTGGTGTCACTATCCCACTCTTTTCCATGATGGGGTTCTCTTGAAATTTAGATCTGCCCCATCAATCAGATGCAACATTCTATGGCAGACCACGGGATTAAAATATAAGGTCAATCCATGACTTGGGTGGGCCACACCACATACTATAGTTGAGAGGGGTTACCTCTCATTAAAACATTCATAATCATATATTGGGCCCACTTAGATGTGATTAACAGATCTAGTCCATTCATTATGTGTGTCCCACTTGGATGAGGGGTCAGACCAAGTTTCAGCCTCATTCAAAAGTCATGTGGGGCCCACCAAGTGCTTTTATATGTTTTAGGATGTCTTCACATAGTTTTAGATGGTATAGCCCACCAAAGTTCCATATACGGATGATTTTTGAGATATCTCATAAACTTATGGGGACACATCAAATGCATGGTGTTGATGTTTGACACACATCATGATGGGCCCACAAAACGTACTAACATCAATTCTTAGGTTTTCACGAGATCAGTAAATTGGGTCACAATTCTAACCAAAATATTTGGCTCGTTTAACATGTATAGTCCATTCACTCTATTTTATAGATCAATACCTTCAATTTCACTAGTTACTCGCCCTGATCTGGATACATATGAGAAATATTGGGCGTACAAGATTGCTTAACAATTTGAATGAAATTTGATTTAAACATCTGAAGTTATTTACTCTTCAATCTGGATTGATTAGATTGTCCAAAAATGGTTAAAGGTTCAATTTGTAGATGTGCCTAATAATTTAGTAAAAATTATTTTTTTTCTTTTTTTTTTTCACAAATAAATCTCAATTTCCATTTAAAAATCACATTTTTTTTTCAAAATGTATTTTTTTTTTATACTCTTAATTTTTCTTTGAAAACTTTTAACAAAATATCATTTTTATTATTAAATATTTCAAAAAAAAAATTAAAATACAAATTCTGAATTTTTATTTTCAAAATCTCAAAAAATTTCTCAAATTAAATTTTTTTCTCAAAAATTTCAAAATGCCGATTTTTTTTGTCCAAAAGCATCATTTTGTTTTCAACTTTTCAATTTTCTTTTTTAAAATTATATTTTTTTTTTTCAAAATCTCAGTGGTTTTATAAATACTTTTTCATTTCATTTCAAATTCCGAACATTTTCAATTATTTTTCAATATTATAAATTTTTTCAACTTCTTTATTTTCCATTTCAAAATGTCTGTTTTTTGTTGAAGTATCAATTTTTTAATATCGTTTTATCTTAAAATTTTCAATTCTTTCGATCTTATCCATTTTTTTAAAGCATTTTTTTTTCAAACTTGTCAATTTTTATCGACCTTCTTAATTTTATTTTATTTTTCAAAATACAAACTCTCATTTTCTTTTTAAAAATATTTTCATTTTTCAACCTGTCAAAATTTTCACTTTTTTTTTTTTAATCTTTTTAATTTTCTTTTTTAGGATATTATTTTTTCTCAAAATTAAATTCTTTTTTTTTCAAAATTATCAACTTTATTTGATATTCTTTTTTTTTCCCCAAAAAATAGATTTTTATTAAATCACGTTTTTTTTTTTTTTTTCAAAATCTCAATTTTTCTCAAACGTTGTTAAAATTTTTAAACTTCTCAATATTCTTTTTCATGTGATATTATAAATCATTTAAATATTAGTTTTAAATTAAAAAACTTAATAATAAATATTTCCACTCATTTAATATAAAAACAAAATAAAAAAATTCTTTGCATTCAATCAATTGTTAAAAAATGATTTTAGACAAACATGTACAATTAAAACACTGAAATTATGTTAAAAAAACAATTCTTAGACTACAAAAATACATAATTTTCCACCATATTCTAAAAAAATAAAAAAAAACAAATGTTTAAGGAAAAATTCCTTTTACGACGGATCATGATCCATCACAAAAGCAACTAAAAACCGTCACGAAGTGCTATTTTGAGCAGGAATTTGCAACTGATTCTTTTGCAAAATCAAAATCTGCGAGGGATTTAATCTGTTGTAAATCAGATTTTAGATGGATTTTGGTCCGTCGTGAAATTCCATGACTTTAGAACTAGGGATTTATGAGAAAAAGGGGATTGACGACAGACATTTTCCATTAGCAACGGATTAAATCCGTCATTAAACCAAGCAATTTCTGCGACAGATGAGTCCGTCGTAAATTCACAATTTTGGCGTACTGAAACCCTCACCTCTAGTGTTGTTCCTTCCTTGAATGTGAGTATGAGTTAAAGGATTAGACTCATAATCTAGTATTTAAAAGTTTGGATGGTTAGACTTGATTTAAGCTAGTTGGTTTTCTTAACTCGATTTTTAAATCAAAGCATTGGGAGAGGAGGGAGAGAGAAGTATAAGTGGGAGAGGTTGGCCATGGGAATACCTGGTATCTCAACTTGCTACTTAGCAAGTTGTCTGACTTGAGAAGCCGTGCTTTTTTTCTACCACGAATTCCTCTTCCTCTCTCTCTCTCTCTTTCTTTTCTCGATTCTTCCTCCCTTTCTCTCATTTCTTCTTCTCTTCTTTTCTTTCCTTCTTTCTTTCTTATCTCTCTCTCTCTCTCTCTCTCTCTCTCTCTCTCTCTCTCTCTCTCTCCTTTCGTTGTGAAAATATTTCCCTGTACTTGCCAATGAAATCTGACCATTGATCGATAATCGGTGACCGTTGATCGTAAATCGGACCATTGTGACAAAACCCCAAGTCCGTTTGCCGTCAAACTTTACTCAACCCTTCATCGGGTGATGAGGCACCTGTCCCATGAATTAGATGGGCCAGGGGGGCATCATGGCAGCCCCAATAGCTAGAAATAGGCCCCACAAGGCCGTTTGAACAAATTAATAGAACACAGGGCTAACTGATTTAATTTCTGGGTATATAAGCTCTTAAGCCTTTCTCTCTCTCATTTCCACTGAAATTTCAGTAGCTGAGAGAGAGAGAGAGGGAAGAGTGGGAGAGAGGAGAGGGAGAGAGGAGTGAGAGATGAGAGAGAAGGAGAGGGAGAGTTATGTAGTGCATGTGGTGCTTGGGGACTGAAATTCCCCGCACCTACACCCCTACATTGCTGAAAACCCCAACCCAATCACCGTAGAATCAAGCTACGTCCGATCCAAGGTAAGATTCAGATTCCAATCCATCTCTCTCTAACAACAAGACACATGCACGCACCTTACCATGATTTTCATGTAACGCAGGGCCCTGGCACCTCAAGTTTGCAGAGCTAACGCCGTTAGAGCGACCGCAAGAGCTTCTAGTCGACAATAGGTGTGGACCATTACCTTTAGGTGGCCGATTATCGTGCCTAGCATAGATCTTAGTGAATGTGAATGGTGCATGTACTTGCATGTTGATGAATTTTTAGAATCTCTTAATTTGGAACATGGACATAGGTTTTCCCTAAAATTAGGAGAGGGATTTAGATCTTGAGAACTCCTTGCTGTGTGAATGTCAATTTGTTGGTCTATTCAGAATTGCATGTGAAATTTCCCAAATATATTGTTGATTTGGTATCTTGAACTTCGTCACATGCAATTGCTAGGCGTAGATTGGATTCATTGTTTGTCTACCTATTAATTTGCTGAATTTGTTGCGTTTGACTTCCCTTATGTTGTTGAATTGCATGATTCATGTTGGTACATGCGAATTAAATTATTGTGAATGGGTTTATGGTTGTCCATCTCTGCTAAATTGCTGGCATATGTTCATCTTGATCTCTAATTGCTATTGAAATTGTAATGTTGACTCTTCACATGCAAATGGTTTGGCGAAGTTTAGCACATTGCTGTCCATATGCCTAAAATGCTGAATTATGCTTATCATTTGTGAAATTGACCCTGAAATTGTTGAATATATGTTATCTACCCATGCACATGTCCCCTTATGGATTGGCCGATCAACTGAAATCCCTCTGGGCAACCTTTCCGTTGGGTCAGCCCACGAGCAAGTTTGGCTTGACTAGTCAAACCGTGAATTGTCGACCATAGTTGGACTACACGAGACGTCGTTCTCATGCCATGCAGTCTGTGGTTCATCTTGTGGGGGCATATTAGCCCATAGATTGGCCATCCGTGTATGATAATCATGATTGTACATGCTTGATTGAACCTGAGGTACCCTGTGACCCTTGCGCCCACTGTTAATCATAATTTGTGACCCACAAGACTAATGAGCCGGGGATGGTGTATGGGACACTATGCCCATGCTATCAGCCGACACTAGGGTGATGAGTCTCCCCGTAGTGACCAGTGAGTACCAAGACTCGTGAGACAGGGATGGTGGTATGGGACACTCTACACGTGTTGTCGGCCTATGCTGGGGTGACGACCTCCTTATAGTGACTGCGAGCATGACTTTGAAGTCCCAATTATTTTTGTACGAGTTTAAAAAATATGGGATTGACGAACCCACAAGGACTAAGGATCACGAGAGTCATATGGCCACGACCATTAGAGTCGCACGATCGGATTAGGGCAATATTTTCTGACAAGGGTATCTTAGTTTTTCCAAACTTGCTGGATGAATGAACCTAATTAATCAACTTGGCTAACATTTACATGAGATTGCATTATTTACTTTGGCAATTTGGCAGTCGAGGTCGCACTGAGGGAGTGTTGGTCATTCGTGATTGTTAAATGTTGTCACTTGAGGGAGTGTTAGTGGTGAGAGGCATGCATCATGTTATTAAATCATACATTGCATTAACTAGAGTATATAGGATTCTATGATGTATGTTGTTCAATAAATTTACTCTTGTGTATGATAATTTATGTAACTTATTGTTAACGGTACCACTGAGTTAGCTACTCACTCCCACTCTGGGATGGTATTTTAAAACATCAACTAGAACCTGTCATAGATGCAGGGTCGATAGATCTGGATGTGTCAAAGAATGCGGGCATGGACGATGAGGAGGAGCGAGCATACTTCCAGACTTTTGGTGGGCCATTCTAGCTCAGTTGGTGATCGCAGGATTGGGTCAGGGCCCTAATCATTTTGGGATTACTGTAAGGATGGGATTAGGCCCCTGATAGATGATGTTTCGAATGTTTAGATTTATGTTTAGATATTTACTTCATTAGTAGCACTTAATTTTGTGTATGGTTTAATGTTACTTTATGCTTGGTTTAATTATCCATTGCCCACAGGATACTTTACATTCATATGCATATGATGCCCGGTAGGGCACACGTGGCATTCAGGAATTCGGGAGTCAAGTTCCTACTCGGCCCTTGAATTTCAGGGCATTATAACTTGGTATCAGAGCATGGTTCGGATTAAACTAGGCCTAGGGTGACAGGTCTATCGCGACATATTTCCAACTTAGGAGGGAGCGATTGAACTTATAGACATTCATAGGATCCCGGGACCATGCCATTTGAAAAGCGCGAAGGCGGAACACTAGTCTAGGGCTTACAAATAAGAGGATCTAGGCCACGTGAAGTGATCTAAATCACTTCTAATTAGATGTTCGATGACTTGATTCGACCTGACTTAAATACTGTAAGATTGAGCTACTCGAATAGCTCACGAGATTTCAATTATCTAGCATACAAGATCGACGGTCCGACCTGACATAGAATCCACTCAATTTCCAGTTAAGATGAGACGGAACATCTCCACATCAAGCCTAAAGGACCTTAGGCCCACCTGGGTCAGCATTTAGAAGATTTTCCAAGCTCGAGAGATCCCCATCAATGCCAGAAAATAGTCCTTAGGCCGTGATGAGTGAGCCCGATGAATTGGGGGACTAATAATACCTAGGAAGGGACCAACGTGGCCCTACCAACTTCAAAAGGGACTGAGGGTGGCGGGCCAGCGCTGAATCAGTGGTGCACTACTAGAACCACCAGAGGGCGGTGGAGGAACCACCGAATTGAGGGTGCGCTCCCGCTAGCACTAGAGGACGGTGGCGCCACCGACTTAGCCGTTCCGACGAACATGTGGGGTCCCTCCCATTTGTGGGTACCCCCTCTACTCATTTTTCCCCTTTTTAAGGCCTGGGAACCCTCCTTCAAGCCATTTCCTACCTCCTAAACCCCTCATAAACCCTTCTTCTCCTTCAAATCTCCATTTATAAGCTCCAAAACCCATCTTTTAGCTTGCATATACCATCTCCAACCTATTCTAACCCCCAATCATCCCAAATCATCCTTATACTCACCTAATCTTACTCATTTGAGCACAAAACCCTTCCACCAAGGGGCCCACAACCTACATTCCCTCAAATCCATCACCTAGTAATCACTTTCTCTAAGAACCTCCACTCCATGGGTTTCTTTGAAGTGGTAACATCCATCTTCTCTATCTCCATGCTTCTATCGCTCATGGAGAAGAAGCGAGCAGCCCCTAATGAAGCCAGATCGAGCCGAGAGAGAAGGTCGAAGAAGAAGCTAGACGCCGGTGCGGGCCCAAGCACCGAGTGGAGGTCGAAATGGGATCTCGATCCCCTAACCCCACCGGCAAGGGTGCTACCGCGGGGCACTGAGTACGGTAGGTTTAGAAACTGTAAGATTGTATTCAAGGCCCATGTAGACGAGAAGCTGTTCGGCGAGCATCCATTACTGGACCACCTTCTCAAAATGGTTAGGGTCTGATGTTCGAAGGGAAGTATCGGGCCACTGAGGGCCTAGTACAAACCTTCTATGCAAACATACAGAAGCCATCTCTCAAGCCCCTTGGATTCTCCATTCCTCTAGGTAAATAGGAGGCTCGAGTCAATGTGGACATAATCGCACGCATCCTCGGGGTAGAGCAGGGAGTCGTTCACGCTAGTGAGGATAACATATCCAAAAAGCATATAAGAGACTACCACACGCACCACTTATGTGGCCAACTTGTTGCATGGAGGTGCGAAAACAGCGTCAAGACAACAAACATGACCCTCGACTATTGCATACCCCACCACATTTGCACCTATAATGTGTATCCAAGGTCGAGCAATCGCACAGAATGCACCAGGTTCATGATAGACTTCCTTTACCGAGTGGGGCAGGGAGAGAAGGTTTTCCTGCCTATGCTTGTGCTAACTCAAATCGTGAAGGCAGTGCAATCCCTTCGAGAGAATCAGTCACTCCCACTTAGCTGACTGATCTATAAGATTTCCCATAACTATGGGTACATGCATCCTGAAGAACTCCCTGTCCAGATCAAGATGGTCGATGAGAATACCCTCAATAATATGAAGATAGGCCCTAAGCAGCATAGGGCCCACATAGAAGAGTTTGGGGATGAAGTGGAAGAAGAGAGCGATGATGAGGAAGAGAGTGAAACTGGAGAGGAGGAAGAAGAAGAGGCCCATGACACTGACTGGGAACCTCCTACCACTGCCACTCGTAGCGAGCGCCAAAGTCAGGATGCGCTTAACGCCCGCCTGACCAAGATTGAGGAGAACCAGGAGAACCTGGGAAGAACTGAAGAAGATGTCTTGCACACTGAAGGCTCTCCTATACTGCATGCAGGATAAGGGAGCACCTCCACGTTTGCAGGAATCAGAGGATTAGGGCTGTGACAACATAGTCTCTTTCTCAAGCAATAGCTTGAATAGGTTTTGTTTGTTTGTTTTAGGTTGTAGGTCTATGGAGCTTTCTTAGTTAATTGGGGACCTTACATTTTCCGTCTTTGTACATGTAATGCGCTAGCATATGTAACACTGACAATTTGCTTAATGAAATGCTTAAAGTTGCCTAAATTGGATTAATGTATTGGAATGTTATGGTAATTGATAATGCTTGTGAAATGTTGCTCTCTAAACATGTATGTACTAAATATTGCACCCATGAGTTTAATGTTATTAAACAATATGGGAATGCCTTTCAGGACAATGAGACCCCAAGGCGATAACCGCCTAGCCCGCCTAGCTCTTGGCAGAAGAGATGAGAGAGGACACACCGCCCCTAATGAACAACAAGGTTACCAAGGTGAAGCCGATCATCCTGACATAGGGAACGACTTATCGGATGAAAAGGCCAAGCTAAGAGTCCTAGAGGGAGGGGGGGTGAATAGGACTATGCCAAATTAAAAATAAACTACGGAATTTAAACAAATATAAATAAAGATAACACTAAGCAGTCCCACAATGTAGAAATGTAAAACAACCTCAAGTGTATAAGTATTGAGAGGTTGATATAGATGTTGTTCTAAGGACAACCTTACACCAAAAACCAATAACTTATGGTAGGACAACCTAATTCCTAGAACGGTCTATGTATCAAAATCTCAAACTGATACACAGGAATAAAGAAATAAATAGCAAATGAAATAACTAAGCTATTACAATATTCCCACACTTGCATAAAAGAAATTACAACATTCTCCACAAATGCATAAAGGGAAATTACATCATCCACAAAATAAAATAATCAATCAATCAATCAATCACTACAAGACCAAAAATTATAGTGGTTTGCTTGTGTGTACAACAACTATTTAGAAAAACAGCTACACAACTACTCCACTCCTAATATCCTCACACAGTGGATATTAGTGTTCACTATGAAAATAGGTTTTTTAAGGTTCACCTAAAACACTCACAATTGTGTCTTTCAAGTGGGCTTACACAATTTAAAAACCCCACACTCTGAGTTTTTTGGATCACCTCAAACAAACCAAAAGAAAGAGATTTTTCTGGTACAATCTCAATGAAACCAAAACAATGAACTTACAAAGTAGTAAAATACTTATCTGGATATTCTCCTTTTGATGCAGCTCAAAAGAACCAATTTGGAGTAGAAGTTCAATGCTCACACTCACTTGTGAAAAGGTTCTAAATTCTAAATTGATTTTAAATTAAATCACCTTGGGCTAGCTTGATTTGATTTTGATTCTAAGAAATGGGAATACTTCAATCCCTCTTTCAAATAAAATTGGAATGCAGAATACAAAATTAAATGTAAAAAGTTAATTAAAGAGAATACGAAATGAGCACTAAATAGCTTAAGAATATCACTAACTTATCTCTCAGAGCGACGTATTGATTTTACTTAAATTGGATATCAAACTCTGAATTTCATATTCTATTTATAAGTACAGAAATTAGATCTACGACTAGTCTTGAGGTCTGTTCAACTAGTCGAAGGACCAACAAACTTTTGAAAATTTGGGCGCGATAAGATCAAACCGTTCCACAACTGGTCGAGTAGCCTCCACGACCGATCGAATCCTATCCACGACTGGTCATGTGGAACTCAAATTAGTTGCAGGACTTTAAGTCGAGCCTGTAGGACTGGTTAAACATTGTTCACACGACCAGTCAAGCAGTCTCTAGGATTGGTCGAGGCTTTAAAAAAAAATTCTGAAAATAAGTAACAACCTTAGGACTGGTCGAGGATTTCTTGGACTGGTCGAGCCAGTGTTAGGACTAGTCGAACTTAGTCTAAGACTAGTCGAAAAACAGTCTATGCACTTATAAAGTGACCCAATTAAAATATGTATTCAAAATGGCCTATCCTTTGGTCAATCTAGGGTCATTCATACCTTGGAAGCAATATATGAATATTATATCTTCTTTTGCATCAGTTGATAGTCGTTCTTTCAAGTTCATGAAGCTTGTGATCTTGACATACGATGAAGCTTGATCTTGAGACTATTTGAAGCTTGAAATTGAAGTACTTGTCTTGTATTCCAACTTGAGTTTTGAGTATCAAAGTGAAACTATTATCTTGCCTTTAGATAAAGCTTTGAAACCTTAAACTTTGAAGTTTGAAGGAGTGAACTATGTACTTGAACTTGTAAATCTCTTGATCTTGCATTTGAAGTTCTTGAGGTAAAGACCTTTGATCTTGTACATGAAATGCAATATCTTGAACTTGTAGATGAGCTACACAAGACATAGATTCCAGGCACTACAAAATTTGACAATAATAGGAGTTAGAAAACATAGCACTTACAATCTCCCCCTTTGTCATATTTGTGACAAAAGACACTTTATTTAAAATAAGCGTAATATGCATAATAAAGAATCATGCATCAATTATCAATATAAACCAATTACAACCTTGTTAAAGAATCATCCACCAGTTACTAACAGGTCAAAACAATTCGCATCTACTCCCCCAACAATACTCCCCCATACAAAAAATAAATAATCCACAATCCACATCCACAATCTAAGATCCACATGCCACATCTCATAAGGCATGATAAAATTCTCCCCCTTTTTGTCACAATATGACAAAGGAAGGAACCACTAAATGATAATGGAAGTAGATAAATAAGGAAGAATAAGAAGAGTAACGAGGAATAAATGAACAAGATATTCAAGATAGTAAATTCATAAACAAGCATTGTTCAAGCATGATCAACCATGTTCAACTCAGAAAACAAAAGAAATCCAAGTATCTTAAAAGTTATTACAAACCACATAAGCAAATACTAATCAGAACTCAAAGAAGGAGCAGGTATGATAAGATCAAGTTGATGAAGTCCTTGTTAAGGCGCCTAAGATATTTGTGCATATATTTGAATTACAAATCATAGAATACGTTCATGTTTTCTACCTTCTCCTCAAGCAAGTGCAACCGCGCATCAAAGTCAGATGACTGATAATTAGGATCATCTGCTGAATCAGATTCGATCTCATCAAAAATATCATTCATATTAATGTCATCAGGAGGCAAATCACCTTCTTCTTCATTTGTAGCATCAGCTCCACCAGCACCCACATTGACTTGGCCTAGGGCCAACTTCAAATTCATCTTATTAATATTGGAGTTGTTGAATGGTAGGTGATAAATGAGAGCTTCTCCTACAGGCATAGCTAATAAACTATGTGTGGCCAACACAGTCATAAGATACGTGAAGGGAATGTCACTATGTCCTAGATGAAGACAAAACTGAATGATGCAATGACAAATTAAGGAAGGAAGACATACAAATGTACAAGAGATGATGGAATGAAGAATATGGACCATGAACATAGTGAGTTCGATTTTGTTACTAGAACGAGGATAAACATTTGAAATGAATATCTTGTGAAGGACTCTATATCTGGGTAACAAATACTTTGAGGCAAGCGTATTTCCATTAGTATTCCATTCCACATCTATATTGCATAAATCTCTAGTAAGCATACGTTTCTTAGTTTAAGATGGTTTTGTTACTAGAATGCTAATGGGAATACCGTCATCGTTGACAGGTAAATCCATTAATCCAGAGATAAGGTGATGGTCTAGATCAATTGGACTTTCCCTGGTCGAGATAGTGAATATCAGATTTTCAGTAGAAAAATCAGTAATACAAGTATACATAGCTTGCACAATGGAGCAGTATGCCAGCCCACCCCAATACAATATGTTATCCCATCCTACAGACTGAAGGAAAGGAAGGATATCAAGCGGAGCTAAATGATCAACATTAACAGGTCGTTCAACTATAACATTGCACAACCTAATATCCCGTACATAAGAGGGATCATCTTCGGGTGACCGAAGGTGGCGCAGTGTTATATGAGTTGATCGAGAAGTAGAAGGACCACGAGATCCTTTCTTCTTGGTTCTACCATCCATATGTACCACAAATAACAAAGAACAAAGAGACTATAAAAGACAGAGAGGTTTTTCATTAGATCAAATTTTTGATAAGAAAACCCCAAAAACTATTATGATTAAGAAATAAACCACATCAATGATGAAAAGGGAGTGCAAAGAACTTGATTCTACAAGAAAAATGAAAACCATGCACTAACCTTCAAGAAATAGGAGATGGGTTCGACCGGTCGACCTAGGAGCCGTTGGAGAAGACACCCAAAATGAGAAAAAGTGATCTTTCCTCCAAATAAAGCACTAAACCCATGCTACACAGCTGGTCGAGTACATGCTCGACCGTCGTCGTGCCATGACTGGTCAAGTATGTACTCGACTAGTCGTGCACAGCCCAAAATATGTAATTTTTATAAAATTTAAAATTTTAAATATTTAAAATAATAAATATATATATTATGATATATAAATGCATGAATAATCAATTTAAATTGCACATACCAATATCATATTTCAATTTAGCAAACCTACTTTTGTCAAGCAATTTTGTGAATATGTCAGCAAGTTGAGTCTCGGTTGGAATATATTCCAAAGAAATTGTCTTTCCTTCCACTAATTCACGAATGTAGTGATATCTAATACCAATGTTCTTGCTTCGTGAATGCTAGATTGGATTTTTGGATATATTAATTGCACTAGAATTATCACAATATAAAACTATATAATTTTATGCAATTCCGTAATTACTTAACATTCTTTTCATCCATACAAGTTGAGTACATGCATTACCTGCCGCAATGTATTAAGCCTCAGCAGTTGAGAGCGATACGGAACTTTATTTCTTACTTTGCCAAGAAACTAAACAGTTCCCTACATAAAAAACAACCACCACTGGTTGATTTTCGGTCATCAATGTTACCAGTCCAATCAGCATCAGTGTAACGAGCTAATTGCACACTAGTATCATGTGGATACTAGAGACCAAGATTAGCTGAACTAGCGACATATCGCAAAATGCACTTAACAATAATTAAATGTGACTCTTTAGGGTCAGATTGATATCTAGCCCAAATTCCTATGCTAAATGCAATATCAGGTCGGCTCGTAGTTAAATAAAGTAAACTTCCTATCATACTACGATGTTACTTAAGATCCACCCTCTTACCTGTAGAGTCTTTTGAGAGTTTTAAAGTAGTACTCATACGAGTATCAAAATTTTTTCCACTCTCAAATCTGAACTTTTTAACTAAGTTCAGAGCACACTTGGTTTGAGAGATAAAGAAACCATCAGGTTGTTGTTTTACTTGCAACCCTAGGAAATCATTCAATTCGATCCCCAACCATGCTCATTTCAGACTTAGACTTCATAAAATCTACAAACTTAACAGTCATGTTAGCACCGTTAGATCCATATATAATATCATCAACATAGATTTTCACTATTAAAATGCGATGATTATGTTTCTTTACAAACAATGTCTTATCAACACTTCCCATTATAAAGTTATGACTTAGTAAAAACTTAATCAACTTTTTGTACCATGCCCTGGGAGCTTGTTTTAAACCATAAAGGGCCTTTTTTAGGCGGCACACATGATCAGCATTCTTAAGGTCTTCAAAACCTGTTGGTTGTTCAACATACACTTCTTCATGCAAATTGCCATTTAAAAAAGTACTCTTTACATCCATTTGATATATTATGAACTTTATAAAACATGCAATGGATATAAATAGTCTAATTGATTCAAGACGAGCTACTGGGGCAAAGGTTTCATCATAATCGATACCTTCAATTTGAGTGTACCCCTGTATAACCAGCCTAGCCTTGTTTCTAATAATATTACCAAGTTCATCAGACTTATTTTTAAAAATCCATTTTGTTCTGATAATGTGTTTATCTTTAGGTCTAGGAACTAAGTACCAAACATCATTTCTAACAAATTGATTGAGCTCTTCTTGCATCACAACAATCCAGTTTTTGTCAGAAAGAGCTTCTTTTACGTTAGCTGATTCTATCTGAGATTTAAAGCACACATAATTACACATATCTTCCAATTGTTTACGAGTGCGTACACTAGTGAGAGGGTTTCCAAGAATCTGATTAGTTGGATGGTCATTAACAGTTCTTAATTCAGAGTTATTTTGACTTGATGAAGTATCTGGTTTATCAATTAAAAGAACTCCATCATTTTCTGAACTTGAGACAGGTGTATTTAAGTGATCGTCAATAACCACATTAATAGACTCTTGAATTACACCAGTCCTCTTGTTAAGAATTCAATACGGTCAACTATTCAGAGCATACCCTAAAAATATCCCTTCATCACTTTTGGTGTCAAACTTTCCTAGATTTTCTTGGTCACGTAAAATGTAGCACTTGCTACTAAAAACTCGAAAGTATTTGACAGTAGGCTTTTTATCAAACCATATTTCATAAGCCATTTTACCATTTGATTTTCTAATATAAATGCTATTAATTATATAACAAGCAGTATTTACAGCTTCTGCCCAAAGATTTTTAGGGAGCTTCAACTATTTAACATTACATATGTCATTTCTTGAAGCACTATTTTTTTCTTTCTACTATACCATTTTGTTGTGGTGTTTTGGGTGAAGAGAATTCATGTGATATTCCCTGATCACTGCAAAACTTTTCAAAACTTCTATTCTTAAATCCTGATCCATGATCACTATGGATCTTACAGACTTGAGATCCTTTTTTCGTTTGGATACGTTTAAGTACCCTTTTTTCCTTCATCGAGAGTTTCTGATTTGTCCCTTCAGAAGACTACCCACATATATCTGGTAAAGTCATCAATAATTACCAGTATTTACTTCTTACCTCCTCGACTCTTCATTCTAGTTGGTCCAATAAGATCCATGTGGAGAAGTTCGAGCGGTTTAGATGTGGCATTGAAGTTCACCTTTTTGTGAGTACTATTGGTTTGTTTGTCGATCTGGCATTCACCACATATTTGTCTTTTTTCTATATTTTGGGTAAGCCTCTTACCAACTCTCTTTTGCTCAATCTATACAAGTGCAGTAGTGAACATGTCCAAGGCGTTTATGTCATAACTCGGTTTCATCGGTATGGACCATGTAGCACGATAGATTAGATGAGTTGAATCACTCACAACGTAGCAGTTTTCAGACGTTCTGCGACCAATTAATATTATAGAACCATTTTTATTTAGAATTTCGCACCCTTGGTTAGTAAATTTTACACTATGATTATTATCACATATTTAAGAGATGCTTAATAAGTTGTGTTTTAACCCTTCTACATATAAAACATTCTCAAACAAAGGAAGGTTAAAGAGTTGAACCATACCTTGGCCAACAATTCTGCAGTTGCTACCATCACCGAATGTGACTGAATAAAGTCATATCTTTAAGATTGGTGAATAGACCTTTGTCACCAGTCATGTATCTGGAGCATCCACTGTCTAGGTACTACTTTGAATGGCTAGAAGCTTTGAAAGCAGTGTGGGCAACCAAGTAAGTAACCTTAGGAACCCATTTCATTATAGTCTTGGGTTTAGGAGTATAGTTGGTCTTCTTATGTTTGTAGTTGTTATAAGACTGACCCATTGAGTTAGATTTTAAAAGCTCCTTAAAAAAGTTAACAATTTTCTTAGCTAAAGGATTACGATTCAGATTTTTATAGTTGATATGATTTCTTTTAGGTTTTAAGGTTTGAAAAGTCTTAGCATTTTTAAAATAGTTTTGATTCAGACTTTTTCCTTTTAAGTTTGAAGACTCACAAATTTAGGTAGAGTATTCTTATGTTTAGGAGGAATACTTTTGTTGTAGCCCAATCCAGATCGATCGCTACATTTTCTGGATCCAGATAAGAGTTTTTTTTTAACTTAGGATCACCTTGGGCATACCTCCAAGTGTCTTTTAAACTCAAAAGTGAAGAGACTTTAAGTTTTAGCTTTTCATTTTCAGATTTTAAGTTTTCAACTTGGGAGTTTTTGAAATCTAAGTCGTACTTAGTTTTTTCAAAACAATTTGAAATGTGAGACTTTTTTTAAAACAAGATTATCAAAATTTTCTTTAAATTTTGAAAACTTTTCTTTCTTAAGTTTTAGTTTTACAGCAATTTTGCAACTTTCCTTGTATAGAGCATTATAAGCATCTTGAAGATCTTCTTCATTTTCATGATCACTATTCAGATTTTCTTCACTAGTTGAATCATCATTATCTGAAAAAGTGAACTTAACTAGAGTCATAAGGGCTTTAACTTCATTACCCGACTCGGTTTCAAAATCTTCTAACTTGGAAGAGGCTTCAGAGCAGGAAGATTTATCCCAAGTAGCCAACATACCTTTCTTTTTCGGTTTGTCCTTTTTAGGACACTTATTTGCTAAATGTCCATATTCATGGTAGTTGTAACATTGACTGTCTTTTAAAGATTTCCAGGTTTTAGATTTAGATCTTTTCTTTTCATTAGGTTTTTGTAAATCAACCCTCTTTTTACTTTTGAAAATCTTATAAAACTTTTTAGCTAAAAGGGCCATATCATCTTCAGAATTTTTTAAATTAGAATTACTACTATTTTCTTGAGAAACACTTTTAGAAGATTTAAGAGCAATGGATTTACCTTTAGGAGCTTTAAAGTTTAACTCATAGGTCTGTAATGAGCTAACAAACTCTTCTACCCTTATATTATCCGTATGTTGAATTAAACCGTTCAAGCAATGAGCGTAGTATCTTTGCACAAACTTTACTTCTAGGATTCTATTACCAAGACCCCACATAGAGTTGACAATGTCATTTAATCTTATATAGAAGTCCATGAAAGTTTCACTTTTTCTTCCATATGTATTTCTTTAAATTTGGTTGTAAGGATTTGGACTTTAGATTTCTTAACAATTGTTGTTCCCTCGTGTGTCATTTCTAAAATATATCAGGCTTGCTTTGCAGTATCACATGATATAATTCTCTTGAAATCATCTGGTGATAGTGCGCACGTGATTGCATTTAGGGCCTTTGCATTGGCACTACTCTCACTTTTCTGAAGAGTGGTCCAAAAAAAATAAGGTGAGACTTTCATAGTTTTGGATCCATTGGTACCAGTTACTTCAGTGGTAGAAGGGGTCCAATTAAACACTGTGGCTTGCCACACGCTCTCATCCATGAATTTTAAGAAAATCCCCATTCTGGCTTTCCAATAGGCATAATTGGAGCCATCGAATGGTGGAGGCCTAGTGATTGAAAGGCTATCAAAATTTGACATCTTAAAAAACTCAGATTGATTAGTTCAGAAAATTAATCTAAAACAAATAATAATTAAAATGAGCTATTAGGATCTGATACCACTTAAAAAGGCCGAGCTAAGAGTCCTAGAGGGGGGGAGGGGGGGGGGGGTGAATAGGACTATGCCAAATTAAAAATAAACTGTGAAATTTAAACAAATATAAATAAAGATAGCACTAAGTAATCCCACAATGCAAAAATGTAAAACAGCCTCAAGTGTACAAGTATCGAGAGATTGATACAGATGTTGTTTGTAGGACAACCTTACACCAAAAACCAATAGCTTATGGTAGGACAACCTGATTCTTAGAACGGTCTATGTATCAAAATCTCAAACCGATCTAGAGGAATAAAGAAATAACTAGCAAATGAAATAACTAAGCTATTACAACATTCCCACACTTGTATAAAAGAAATTACAATATTCTCCACAAATGCATAAAGAAAAATTACAACATCCACAAAATAAAATAATCAATTAATCAATCACCATAAGACTAGAAATTATAGTGGTCCGCTTGTGTGTACACCAACTATTTAGAAAAACAGCCACACAACTACTCCACTCCTAATATCCTCACATAGTAGATATTAGCATTCACTATGAAAATAGGTTTTTCAAGGTTCACCGAAAACCCTCACAATTGTGGCTTTCAAGTGGGCTTACACAATTCAAAAACCCCATACTCTGAGTTTTCTGGATCACCTCAGACAAACCAAAAGAAAGAGATTTTTCTAGCACAATCTCAATGAACCAAAACAATGAATTTACAAAACAGTAAAATACTTATCTGGATATTCTCCTTTTGATGCAACCCAAAAGAACCAATTCAGAGTAGAAGTTCAATGTTCACACTCACTTATGAAAAGGTTCTAAATTCTAAATTGATTTTAAATTAAATCACCTTGGGCTAGCTTGATTTGATTTTGATTCCAAGAAATAGGAACACTTCAATCTCTCTTTCAAATAAAATTGGAATGCAGAATACAAAATCAAATGTAAAAAGCTAATTAAAGAGAATATGAAATGAGCACTAAATAGCTTAAGAATATCACTAACTTATCTCTCAGAGCGACGTATTGATTTTTCTTGAATTGGATATCGAATTCAGAATTTCATGCTCTATTTATAAGTGCAGAAGTTGCATTTACGACAGGTCCTGAGGTCAGTTCGACTGGTCAAAGGACCTACAAACTTTTAAAAATTTGGGTGCGATAAGATCAGACCATTCCATAACTAGTCGAATGACCTACTCAACCGGTCGACTGATCGAGGATTTCTTGGACTGGTCGAGCCAGTGTTAGGACTAGTCGAACTTAGTCTAAGACTAGTTGAAAAATAGTCTATGCACTTATAAAGTAACCCAATTAAATTATGTATTCAAAATGACCTATCCTATGGTCAATCTAGGGTCATTCATACCTTGTAAGCAATATATGAACATTGAATCTTCTTTTGCTTCAGTTAATAGTTGTTCTTTAAAGTTCACGAAGCTTGTGATCTTGACATATGATGAAGCTTGATCTTGAGACCTTTTGAAGCTTGAAATTGAAGTACTTGTCTTGTATTCCAACTTAAGTTTTGAGTACCAAAGTGAAAACTATTGTCTTGCCTTCAGATAAAGCTTTGAAACCTTGAACTTTAAAGTTTGAATGAATGAACTATGTACTTGAACTTGTATATCTCTTGATCTTGCAGTTGAAGTTCTTGAGGTAAAGACCTTTGATCTTGTACATGAGATGCAATGTCTTGAACATGTAGATGAGCTACATAAGACACAGATTCTAAGAGGTTTTGACACTACAAAATTTGATAATAATAGGTGCTTGAAAACTTAGCACCTACACCAGATCAATTCCTAGAGGCACCATCGACTTAAGGTGAGACCTTTTCGTACCGGGTAGCCCCAGCAATGGGTACCATGGAGCAAATGGTACATGTTATGCAGCAGCAACAATGATCTTTACAACCATGGTGGAAGCCATGGCCCACCACATGAACATGCCCTCGCCGGAGCAATCTGTAATGTCCGTTGCTCCATACAACCTCTTTGAGCGCTTCAAGAGGCTCAAGCCGCCAACCTTCGTTGGCATGCATCGTCCTGAGGAGGCCGAGAGTTGGTTGAATCGGGTTGTCAAGGTGATTCGGCCTCTCCACCGCACTGAAGCAGAACAGGTGGAGTTGATCTCCTACTTATTCGAAAAGGAGGCCGATGTATGGTAGGAAAGTGTGATGAGAGCCATCCCCGCCAACTATGTATAGACATGGGAAGACTTTGAGGCTCGTTTCTTTTAAAAGTACTTCCCACAAACCTACTGAATCAAGAAGGAGAACGAGTTCCTATGCTTCTAATAAGGGGGGGATGTCAATGGCTGAGTACAAGAACCGGTTCACTGAATTATCCCGCTACACCCCCCGGATCGTTGCTGATGAGGAAACTTGGATGAGGCACTTCATCGAATGATTGAGAGCCGATATTCGCACCAAGATGTGTTGTGTGAATATCTGAACATATGCCGAGTTGGTGGAGATGTCCTTATGATCGGAGCAGGATGGAGAACGGGTCTCCCGAGCACGCCTCCAAGCCAATTCTCGAGGAAGATTAGGAGGACAATCTTCTTCCTCCTTAGGAAGGAGGTCACAACCGAGTTCTCCTCCCTAGCATGCACCTCCTCCACCCGTGTACACCCGACCTGATCGTGTTTGCAGGTACTGTAAGAGGGTGCGGCATTCGGAGGCTTACTACTTCTCCTGAATGAGGGATCATGGCTATGCACCCCCTCAACGTATGAACCGACCACCCCAACAAGCATTGCGAGCTTCCCTCAGCAAGCCGTGGGTCCAGCCCAATAGTTCCATAGGCCACCGACACCTCAGAATTGGCCATCGCCTTGGCCTACGCACCAACCCAACCAGCCACAACAAGCACGTGTGCATGCACTAACAACAGAAGGTGTGGATGCAGCCATGACCAACCCCTCAGCATTTGAAGTGACGATGCACATACAAGGTACCCCTATTTTTCTTCTAGTGGACACTGGGTCCACAACGTCGCTCATATCATACACAACTGTCAAGCATTTAGGGCTACCCACCACTCTTAAGTCGGGAGTAAGAATCATAACGGCAACCAGGACATTCACCGAAGCTACATTCGTGTGATGGAGTTGCCCCATTAACCTGGGGGGTAAGAGGATACTTGTAGATCTTATAGTCATGAGGGTCTTCCACTACGATGTCATTTCGGGCATAAACTAGCTCTTCGCAATGAGAGCTGAAATTGATTGCAAGGACCAGACGGTGACAATTTATGAAGATGATAGTTCGTCCTTTACGTTTTTAGTTTAGGTTAGCTGTCCACAATGAATCCTATGCTATGCTTCATTAGAAGAGGGCAGTGAAGAGTTCATTAACACGCAAGCCCATTGTTAAAGACTATGTTGATGTATTTAAGCACATACCGGGACTCCCTCCCCGGCGGGAGATTGATTTTACCATAGAATTGGTGTGGGGCAGCAGGCCCATCTCCCTTCCAACTTACCGTATTCCTCCATGTGAAATGGAGGACCTTTGGATCCAAATCGATGACCTATTAGACTCAGGTTTCATTCGACCCAGTGTGTCGCTTTCGGGAGCCCTAGTCATGTTTGTAAGGAAGAAGGACGACACTTTACGGCTATGTATCAATTACCAAAGATTGAATCAAGTCACCGTAAGGAATAAATACCTGTTGCCTAGGATAGATGATCTGTTTGATCTATTGAGAGGTGCCCAGTACTTCTCGAAGATCAACTTACAATTTGGATACCATCAACTACGGGCTAGAGCAGAGGACGTACCAAAAATGACATTCAAAACTAGATTTTGGCATTATGAGTTCCTGGTCATGCCTTTCAGACTCATGAATGTGCCAGCTATGTTCATGGACCTAATGAACAAAGTTTTCAGACCCTTCCTATATCAGTTCATCATCGTATTCATAGATGACATCCTAATATACTCTGAGAGTCATAAGGAGCATGAAGAGTGTTTGTGAGCGGTCTTGGAAATCCTCAAACATAACAAATTTTTTGCTAAATTTCATAAGTGCGACTTCTAGAAGGAGGAAGTTAAGCTCTTGGGTCACGTGGTGTCTAAGGAAGGCATCTTCGTGGACCTAGCTAAAGTGGCAGTGGTACGAGATTAGAAGCGATCGGGCTTGGTTACTGAAGTTAGGAGTTTCCTGGGTTTGGTGGGATATTACCTTCGATTCATTAAGGATTTCTTGAAAATAGCCCGACTTTTGTCCCAGCTCACCAAGAAGGCTCTCAAGTTCGCATGGAACGAGAAGGCGGAAGCGACCTTCCTAGAATTGAAGGAGAAGTTAACCTCGGCCCTAGTCCTCATTTTGCCTGAGCAAGGAGTTAAGTACACTATCTACACGGATGCGTCCCATGTGGGACTGGGTTGCATCCTTATGCAGAAGGACAAGGTCATTGCCTATGCCTCTCGGCAACTGAGAAAGCATGAAGAGAATTACCCTACCCACGACCTCAAATTGGAGGTAGTTATCTTCGCTTTAAAGTTATGGAGACATTACCTTTATGGGAAGGAATTTGAGCTCTTTTGCGATCATAAGAGTCTCAAATACATCTTCACCCAGAGAGAATTGAATATGAGACAACATCGCTGGATGGAGACGTTGAAAGATTTTAAGTTCAAGGTCTTCTATCATCCTGGCAAGGCCAACTTAGTGGCTGATGCATTGAGCCGAAAGAAGGTGTTGGAATTTGTAGCTCCATTGATGGTGGGAGAGTGGAGCATGGTGCAGTTTGTATGGTACTTTGAATTGAAGTTGACGATCGAAGAACCATACGAGGTCATCACACATGTTCATGCCTAATCGATGATTGATAGTCAGGTCATCGAGGCCCAAAGAGGCGAAGAGTTGCTAAGAAAGATGAGAGAATTTGCAGAAGTCCGGAATGACTCCGAGTGGAGGATCAGCTCCATTGGAGGCCTACGATTTCAAGGTCACCTCTGTGTCCTAAAACATCCTGGATTAAAGGAAGAATTGCTAAGCGATACCCATAACTCTCGGTTGGCGATGCATCTAGGAAGCACCAAAATGTAGCGGGACCTCAAGCAGAATTATTGGTGGGATAACATGAAAAGAGAGATAGCCGACTATCTATCTCAATGCCTCACATGTCAGCAAGTCAAAGCCGAACATTGTCGACCACCAAGCCTCTTGCATCCCATGCCTCTTGCCGAGTTGAAATAGGACTTCATATTTATGGACTTCATTTCTGGTTTGCCTAGGGCAAGGAGAGGACATGATTCAATTTGGGTGATTGTGGACCGATTGATAAAATTGGTCCATTTCCTTCCAATTTGAGCTTCTTACTCGACTGACGATTTGGCCAGGCTATACATTAAGGAGATAATACGGCTCCATGGCGTTCCTTTGGAGTCGTATTGGATCAGAATACCCAGTTCACTTCGATGTTCTAGACCCTAATACAGGAGGCGATGGGAGTAAAGTTAAAATTCAGCACTACTTTCCACCCACAAACGGATGGACAAATAGAACGGGTGAATCAGATACTAGAAGACATGCTGAGAGCATGTGCACTAGATTTCTTAGATAGTTGGGATGAGTGCCTTCCCTATGCCAAATTTGCTTACAACAATAGCTTTCAAGCTAGCATCGGCATGACACTTTATGAGGCTTTATACGGACGCCCTTGTCGAGCTCCTCATTGTTGGACGGAGATTAGCGCGAAGAGTTTAATAGGGCCTGATTTGGTGCAGACGACCACTGAGAAGATTGAAATCATTAGGTGTCGCCTCTTAACGGCCCAGAGTAAATAGAAGAGCTATGTGGATATGAGACGAAGAAATTTATAGTTTGAAGCAGGGGACCATGTGTTTCTAAGGATCCCACCAATGAAAGGAGTTCTATGCTTTGACAAGAAAGGGAAAATCGCCCCATGATATATTTGGTCTTTCCCAATCCTAGATCGCATAAGGCTGATCGCATATCACTTGGCCTTACCCACTCCACTTGCCAGAGTGCACAATGTATTTCATGTATCCATGCTTAAGAAGTACATCCTCGACCCTACCTCACCGCAGGCACTGAATGAATGAGTGGAGATCTTCCTTCGCCCTTGCTAATTACCAAGGACTTCATTGCCATTGGGGGCCTTTGACTTTAATAAATAGTCATAAGTGTTTTTTAGCTTCAAAGTATGTGCGCTAGTGGCTTTGAAGCCAGCTGAAAAGCGTATGAGCACGCTAGCATGCAACGGCTTTTCAGTTGTTTCTTGCTTGCTTCAAAACTAAAACGTGCTAACGTGTTTTACTAATAGGCTCACATCATCCGGTGGGAACACGTGGAACTCAAGGACAATGCCACGTATATCCTCAGACCTACCTGGATCCTAGACAAGAAGGAGCAAGTGTTGTGGAACAAAGTGATCCTGCTAGTCAAGGTGTTGTGGACACATCACGGGGAAGAAGAAACCACCTGGGAGACTGAAGTAGAAATCCACAAGCACTACCCAAACCTGCTCAAGTAGTACGTATAGGTACAAATTTTTGAAGACGAAATTTATTTATAAGGAGGGTAGATTGTAACACCCGGCCCAATCTGAATAGTGTCCTGAGGCATCCACGTGTGAATTGATGTGTGTGTGGATTTATTATTGGTAAATTAATCCAGATAAAGCTACTAATTCGATTGAATCCAATTGCATTTGGGCCAAATACGGGCCGTAGAGCCAGACAGCCTAATTGTACTTAATGACTATCTATACAAGCCATGCACCGCCTAAAGAAGAACCAAAACTTTCGAAACTTAGGGAGGCCATGGGCCTCATCAGGCTTGTGGTCCATCATAGACGACAGACTCGGACTACACCCAGAAATAGACAAATTGTGTCGTCCAGTTGGCACTTAGAAAATGCAAGTCGCCTTGCCTAGGGAATAAAAATTTGAAATTTTAAATCAATTGGCCCCGCTACTTGAGTCAGTGAATTTTGGTATTCCAGCCATTGGATCTCTTCTAAACTTACACCGATGGCTGAAGATATTTCTCTGTACTTGCCCACGAAATCTAACCATTGATCGAGAATCAGTGACCGTTGATCGCAAATCGGACCATTGAGGCAAAACCCTGCGTTCATTTGCCATCAAACTTTACCCAGCCCTTCATCGGGCCATGGGGCACCTGTCCCCATGAGTTAGATGGGCCAAGGGGTCATCAGGGTAGCCCTAAAAACTACAAGGCTGTTTGAAGAAATTAATGGAATCTAGGGCCAACTGATTAAATTTCTGGGTATATAAGGTCTTAAGCCTTTCTCTCTCTCATTTTCACTAAAATTTCAGCAGCTGAGAGAGAGAGAGAGAGAACAGAGAGAGAGGGAGGAGAGGGAGAGGAGATAGAGGAGAGAGAAGGAGAGGGAGAGTTGTGTAGTGTATGTGGTGCTTGGGGACTAAAATTCCCCGAACCTACACCCCTACATTGTTAGAAACTCCGACCCGATCACCGTAGAATTAAGCTACGCCCAATCTAAGGTAAGATTCAAACTCCAATCTGTCTCTCTCTAGAAACAAGCCACATGCATGCACCTTACCATGATTTTCATGTAACGCAGGGCCCCGGCACGTCGAGTTTGCGTACCCAATGCCGTTAGAGTGACCGCAAGAGCTTCCGGTCGATAATAGGTGCGGACCATTACCTTTAGGTGGCCGATTATCGTGCCTAGTATAGATATTAGTGAATATGAGTGGTGTATATACTTGCATGTTGTTAAATTTTTAGAATATCTTGATTTGGAACATGGACATAGGTTTTCCCTAAAATTGGGAGAGGGATATAGGTCCCGAGAACTCCCTGTTGTGTAAATATCGGTTTGTTGGTCTATAAGGAATTGCATGTGAAATTTCCCAAATATATTATTGATTTGGTATCTTAAACTTCATCGCATGCAATTGCTAGGCATAGATTGGATGTATTATTTGCCTACCTGTTGATTTGCTGAATTTTTGCACTTGATTTCCCCTACGTTGCTGAATTGTATGATTCATGTTAGCACATGTGAATTAAATTACTGTGAACGGGTTTATGGCTATCCATCTCTGTTAAATTGCTAGAATATGTCCATCTTGACCTCCAATTGCTATTGAAATTGTAATGTTGACTCTTCACATGCGAATGGTTTGGGGAAGTTTAGCACGTTGTTGTCCGTATGCCTAGAATGCTGAATTATGCTTATCATTTGTGAAATTGACCCTGAAATTGTTGAATATATGTTATCTACCCATGCACATGTCCCCTTATGGATTGGCCAATCAACCTGAATCTCTCTAGGCAACCTTTTCGTTGGGTCAGCCCATAGGCAAGTTTGGCCTAACTAGTCAAACAGCAAATTGTCAGCCGTAGTTGGACTACACAAGATGTCGTTCTTAAGCCGTACAGTTTGTGGTTCATCTTGTGGGGGTATATTAGCCCATAATTGGCCATCCTTGTATGATAACTATGATTGTACATGTCTGATTAAACCTGAGGTACCATATGACCCTTGTGCCCCCTGTTAATCGTAATTTGTGGCCCATATGACTCATGAGCCCGGGATGGTGGTATAGGACACTATGCCCGTGCTGTCAGCCTATGCTAGGTTGATGAGCCTCCTCATCATAACCAATGGGCACCAAGACTCATGAGCCAGGGACGGTGGTATGGGACACTGTGCTCGTGCTGTCGGCTTATGTTGGGGTGATGACCTCCCCATAGTGACTGCGAGCAAGACTTTAAAGTCCCAATTATTTTTGTATGAACTTAAAAGCTATGGGATTGAGGAACCCACGAGGGCTAAGGATCGCGAGAGTCATATAGCCACGACCATTAGAGCCATGCGATCGAATTAGGGCAATGTTTTCTGACAAGGGTATCTCAGTTTTCCCAATCCTTCTGGATGAATTAACCTAATTAATCAACTCGGCTAACATTTACATGACATTGCTTTATTTACTTTGGCGATTCGGTAGTCGAGGTCGCACTGAGGGAGTGTTGGTCATTCGTGATCATTAGATGTTGTCACTCGAGGGAGTGTTGGTAGTGAGAGGCATGCATCATGTCATTAAATCATGTATTGTATTAACCAGAGTATCTAAGATTCTATGATGTATGTTGTTCACTAAATTTACTCTTATGTATGATAATTTATGTAACTTATTGTTAATGGTACCACTGAGTTAGCTACTCACTCCCACTTTGGGACGGTATTTTAAAACACCAACTAGAACCTATCATAGATGCAGGGTTCATAGAGTTGGATGTGTTGGAGGATGCAGGCATGGATGATGAGGAGGAGCGAGTGTACTTTCAGACTTTTGGTGGGCTATTCTAGCTTAGTTGGTGATTGCGGGATTGGGCCAGGGCCCTAGTCTTTTTCGGATTACTGTATGGATGGGACTAGGGCCCTGATGGATGATGTTTCGGATATTTGGACTTATGTTTGGATATTTACTTCATTAGCACCACTTAATTTTCTGTATATTTTAATGTTACTTTATGCTTGGTTTAATTCTCCATTGCCCACAGGATACTTTATATTCATGTGCATATGATTCCCATTAGGGCAAACTTGACACTAGGGAATTCGGGTGCCAAGTTCCTACTCGACCCTTGAATTTCAGGGCGTTATAAATGTATTGGTCAATCTACTCTAGAAAGTCAATGTTGTTGTAAGAAGGAAGGAATTTGCTGGATATTCTTGTAGAGACAATTTGATGCATTCATAAATTCCCACTTGCTTTCATAGATTTCCATGTTGTATTTTAATGCAAGAAAACCATTCAGCCCAGCCATTCATTAGTTTCGGCCATGCTCGTGGAGATTTGAATGCATTGGATAGGATCGAAAGATTGTCTAATTGGACGAGCAAAACTTCATCAGGGCACTTTGGGAAGCTGGGCTCGATTTCATGAAGTTGTTCATAGGCAACTGCAGATAGAAAGCAGGACCAAGTGTCAACACTGTAGTGTTTGGTTCGGTTTGGGTGTTGAATAAAAGATAATTAATCACTCCAGACAATAGGACATTATGGTCTTTGAAGAAGGATTCCAAGTGGAAAGCTGAAGCAGAAGAAGAATAAGATGCAGCCATGGTAAATTGAGGAGATGAAATGAGAATGCAAGAGAGAAGAAGTGGTGAAAGGGGAGAAGCGCCAACTTAAGAGTGGCTTATGTTTCGGTTGTGATATATGCACATTAAAGAAAAGGTAATCATAATTCCTCATGCGATATGATTTTATACGATGTGTCACATGCACAACGTAGAAGAGTGAGACAAAGATTATATGTTGATACGACATCGGTAAAGTAGAATTAATGGAAAAACAATGTGTTTAACGATCGATTACATTTATGATGTTGGGCAACGAAACAACGTCACTGTCACCTTTTTCTAAAAGGTGAAGCGACGTGGGGATAATGTTGTACCTTATTTTTTACTATTCTGAGAGAGCCAATAAGAGGACGACATGTGGCATTGCATGAGGAATAAGAAGTGGATAAAAAGATCTTCAAAGATTTAAAACACTTTTTGTAAGGTTGTAGCTAGCGTAAATCTAGTTCTACACGTCAGTGGATGGTCAACAGAGTGTTGGGTCGATATACAAGAAGTGTGGTTAAGTTGTTTAAGATATAAAAGATCATCAAGGGCAATAGAACATTGACCGATAGAAGTGAAGTGAGTAGCAAAGAGGCATTTAAAAGCATAATGGGTGGAGGGAAACAAAAAAAGAAGGATTGGAAAGACTACGTGGTAATGGTTCAAATGACATATTGAAGAGAGAAACATTTAGAAGAATTAATACTATCCATCATTAGACGAATGATGAAAGAAATGCAGCCGAAGTGTGGCCAATGAACGATTAACAACCATAACAGAGCTTGGCCAGGCGGAAGAGGAACGATCATAAAAGAACGATCTAGAGATTTGCTTTTTTATTACCATAGCCATTGCAGTAAGGGAAGAAGAATTTGGAAGAATAAGCACATAATAGAAATCTATAAATAGTAGAGGAATATGAAAAAGAAAAATATCTCTCTACCAACCGAACAAACAACAAATAAATCAATCAATCCATTGATTTATCTTTTATCTCAGCTTATTCCACAAGTAATGATAATTTTTAGCCATAATCTTTAAATTATAATTGAAATCTATGCTCATACGTTGGATTTGTTCTCTACCTAATATCAAGCAATTCTTTCAAGAGACACATTCTTACAGTTACTGCTAGCGATTGATTGTGAGGTTTTTTATTTTTTATTTTTATTTTTATTTTTATTTTTAAAGTAACTCATCTTCAGAAGAAGAACCACACCCTTCAATTATCACCTTATCGCTATAAAATTTTGCAACTGACTGGGTAAGTGACCGATCTTCTCATAATATGGTCATATACATTTATATTGGATATATCTTCTTATTTTGACACTTGGGGTTAAAGTTGATTGGTTTGGATCAAGTTGTTGTGTTGATTCGAACACGTCCTCGCACACTACACATGACAGAAAGCAAATCGAGTGTCCAACAGGTGCTCTGGGAATAATGGAGCAATCTTAGCATGCCCACACACATACATTACTACAAGGTCTTCCTCTAAGGAATGGAGCTCTACGTGCCCAATCAGATGCACCCTTTCATGGTGGACCATACCACATACAACCATTGAGAGTAGATGTCCACTCATTGAAACCTTATTATTTATAGGGCTCGTGAAGCTATAGTTCAGACATTGAGCCCATCTATTGTGTGTCCCACTTGGATAAGGGGTCACACCAAATTTTAAGACATTCCAAAATCAAGTGGCCCTACTAAGGGGTCGTTTAGATGACTGTAAAATCCTTAAGTAGGGATTTGTTTGTAGGTAATTAGATTACAAGGACTGTTTGGATGGATATATCTGCCTGTAATCAGATTGTAGACTGTAATTCGATTACAACTTTTAGCTATAATATAAAACATGAGAAAAAGTCATGTTTCATATTATAGGTAAGGGGATTTCAAGTAACAAGTATAATTCTTGAAAATTTTCAAAGTAAAGAGAGTTGCAGATCATCTTCCAATGATTATAAGATCCAAAATGATAGAAGAAGATGAAGAATAAGAAAAAGAAGACAAATCCCTCACTTTTTCTATCTGTTACTGTTGCTAGAGTTAAAACTTCTCATTTGTTGAGATGTCGTCAAACCTTAGTGGTGTGTTTGAATTGATGGGCCCACTTCTGTGACCTCGCAAATAATTTGTTTACCGTAAAAATTAGCCATAGATTTTATTGAGTTGGGCTTATCCCTAGGATTTATCTTACATAAAAACTTCATATGTTATTTAATTATTTAAAAAAAGAAAATAAAATTTACTACTTCATGTTTTGTTGTAAGTGAATACCTAAATATATGTTGTAAACATATTTCAAATTATCCAAATACAGGCAATTGTTTCTCTATAATCAGATTATAGCGTAAAGTAAAACAAAACAACTTTACAATTTAAATGACTCTATGGGCATGCAAACGTCCCCTAAGTACATTAAATGTTGTAGGCATCGTTTCACCTGGTTTCATATGCTGCGACTCGCCTTAACTAGCTCTGTATCCAGATGTTTGGGACATCCCTTGACCTAGAAAGAATCCACGGCGTGGATGTCCTGCACATATCAACGTCGGTCCGACAGAGCTCGGCCTCATGGAAAGCTCCCATCAGGTCGACCTCATAGTAGCTTTCCCCAAGCATGTATTGCATTACAATATTGTAAACTATATTACAAAGTATTAGAAAACTTAGGTTTACAAGAAAACAAATTATACTCTCGCAGCATAGGACTATCCATACGCATGCACAGAGAGTCTAGCTTTGAGTTCGATACGTGCCTAAATCTAGTCCTTATAAAAAATTAAGACCCAATTCATGTTAGTCATTTACCTAAAAAGTCATATTAGCAAACCTCTTATAAATAGAAATTGGTTGTTGAATTTAGACTAGTTACTATTTTGCACTTGAACTTCGATTAATGACCACAATCTGGGTGGTTGCGATCATATGTTCATTGGGTCGGATGGTTTGGACGGTTCGGATTAGCAGTCGTGCATGCTACATGTGTCCAATGGCACTGAGGTGGCACATACGTCACAATAATACACCAGGGATGACAAATAGCTCACCTGGGATTAGGACGTAGGCAGTGGATTAGGCCTAACCAATACCATGATTAAGTAGCAAGAGCTTTGCTCATACCATACACGTGTACAAGGCATCTTATCACCACGCCGACATGAATCATTTTAGGATGATTCGCTTGGAAGGCATAGGTTGCATCCAGAAGCGCGCTGAATGCATTGCATCCAACGCAAGTAAAAAGCCCTATGGCTATGTGAGCGAACTCGATTCGGCGGTGACCCCTATATCATCGAGCTCGGAAACGGACTGGCTACTTCCCACGCCACCAGCCAATGGCTGATGGTCGGTGCTCTGTGGGCCCCACCATGACATGCCGTCCATCTATTTTTCCAGATCATTTTATTGTATGAGATTAAAAATTAGGTATATCCCAATCTCAAGTGGACCACATTACAAGAAACAGTGTTGAATGAGCTTAAAAACCTTATAGGCGCTATAAAAGTTTCGGATCAAGCTGATCTTTGTTTTTTCCCTTCATCTGGGTCTGTATGACCTAATCAATAGATTGGATGTCAAATAAACAGTACAGTGGGCCTTAAGAGCATTTTAATGGTGGATATCCAATCCCTATTATTTTCCTGTGGTGTGGTCACCTGAGATTTATATCCCTCTAATTTTTGGGTTCAAGCTCTAAAACGATATGTAAAATTGGATGGATGGAATGGATGAAACACACACATCACGGTGGCGCCCATGGAGCACCGACCATCAGCCAACGGGCTAAGTGGCAGGCGGAGTAGCCAATCCGCGTAGCTCGGTGCTGGCCGAAGCTCAGCCCCACTATGATGTATGTGTTTTATCTACGCCGATCATCCATTTTCCTGCTTATTTTACGGAATGAGCCTAAAAGCGAGGCAGATTCAAAGGTCGATTGGACCACACCACAGGAAAAGTGGAGATTGAACATATACCATTGAAAATTTGCTGAGGCCACAAATTTTTTGGATCAAGCTGATATTTGTCCTTTACCTTCATCCAGGTCTATGTGATCTCATGATCATGTTAGACGGAAAATAAACATCACGGGAACAGGTTAGAATAAACATCATGGTGGGCTGTGGGAAAGCTTCAACAGTGGCAGTCATTCCACTGTTTGTTGCGGTGTGGTCCACTTGAGCTCTGGATCCGCCTCACTTTTAAGAACATGTAATAAAATGAGTACATCATGGTGGGTTTACAGAGGTTTTTCAGTACCTATGGAGCTGGGCATCGGAGGGATCACTGCCCAATCGATTCCTGTGGGCATTTATACGTGGAACCTACAATATTATTAAAGAAGTAAAAATTCCCTGCATGAAATAATCATTTGCCATTTCAATGTATGTCCCACACCTGTATGCCTGGCCATGGGACATCGCCCAAACTTTTCACAACGCAGGTAGCCCTCGGGAACCTTTTACATGAACTTCCTGAAAGGTTACTGGGTTTCACCGTTGTGTTTGCAAGAAATCCACCCCATGTATCCATTTTGCCATATCAGGTTAGAACATAGGCTAAAAAATGAAGCAATTCAAACTCAAAGTATATCAGGCTAAGACAAGGCCCTCAGAATGAAGTAGATCCAAAAATCAAGTGAGCCATATGATTGGAAACAATGAGGATTGAATGTCTAATATTAAAACATCAGCAGTGCCACAAAAGTTCTGAATCAGGCATAATAGTGGACCCCAAGGAGGTTTCAACACCAAGCATTTTCAAATCCACTTTTTCCTACTGTGCAGCCCACTTCAGTCTTGGACCTGCTTCGTTTTTGGGCCCATGTCCTTGTATGATCTGGCAAAATGGATGAACCGGGTGGATTTCTCACAAACATTGCAGTGGGCCCACAATCTGTGTCTGACTTTTTTCTTGTTATTCTGAGGCGAGTCTTGCTATGTACCAATGAGTGTGGGGGAGATGAGTGAAGACAATGGACACGAATCGCAGCAAAAGGCTCTCGTGAACTTTTTGTGATGAGAAGTTAGGTGGGGCCTACGTTGTAGAAAACTCTGAAAGAGAGTCCTTCCATTAGGGCTCGTCTAGAAATGTGAAACCAAAGTTATTTGTGGGGATTTGCTGTTTTTTGGTTATTTGGTAACAAGGAATTAGAAGGATCTGGATTTGAGAGGAATCTAAAACTCGAAATTGAACTTCTACGGCAAAGGTATGATTTCAAATCTACTCAATTCCGTGTGGGCTAAAATCTACCCAATTCCACAGGATTTCGTATCCATGCATGCTTGCAGATATTTCTTTGGTTGCTTCTATGTTCTTTATTATGCAATTCCAAGAGACTACAACATTCACTTAATTTTTCTTTTCATGTGGTTGATATGTTCTTGAAAAAGTTAACTCATTTTTAGAATCGTATGACTTATGTTACAATTGTCGGAGCTTGTGAATGTTGAAGGCTATAGTGACTGGATATGCTTAGTAGCAGATTTCATATCAAAGTCTCTGCAGTCATGGAAGATTAGGATGAAATTTTTTGGTCACTTCAAGTTTGTTGAAAGTATCAAGTGAACATGATTGTTGTTGGTGTGTGGAACTGATTCTGTTGTTGTGTCTATTTGCTAGTAGGCCAGCAGCGGTGTCTTCTACCTTTTAGGGCTTTGCTCCAAATTGGTGAGGTCTATACCTTATTTGAAAGGTGATACACCAAGTTCGTTGGATGAATTTTTGCTGAAAGTAACTGAAGGTTTTATCACATCAAAGTTGGACTCTATGCAGGTATGATTTCTTGTGTGTTGATTACTTTTTGTCCACCCATTGGGAATCAATATATTTTGAGACTTCATTTACTGAGAGAAATTAACACTTCCAAATTTCTCCTTCCTTGCTGGGTATTTGTTCCAGGCTGGCCTGGAGTTCCAGACGACCAATTAGAAAATCCATTGGATAATGTTGAACTTCTTCAGGATCAGTTGGAATGCTTTCCATACATGTGTAAATTCCAGGTTCAAATCTTTGTGAATGGCTTGTGGACTTGTACAACATAGTTAACTATAAAGTGGTTTAGGCAGCATTTGAGTTACCATGAAAAGGTGGTTGGCTGGGTTCCTAAATTTACTTATCATGCTTGGTGTTTGTGGTGGTGTGTAACTCACAACACTGTGTGGGCTGATGTTTTCCCGCTTTTGTGCCCCAAGTCCCATGTGAGATAAGAATGGGAAGGTCCCATTTTTATCTCGACTACAATTTGGTTGTATACATCTTATTAGCCCTTGACCTGGGGATTTTATGCAAACCTATAAATTTCATTTTCCACATAATTATTTCTTCACCTAGTTTGTTTCATTGATTATGAATTATTATGCTCCATGTAACAGTAGAATTCTGATATAGTCTTTTAATTTGAGTTGTCCAATAAATGCCCCACCAATCTGATGGTCAGATAATCACGTAAGCCCCATTTTCCATGAGGTATCTAAATTGGGATGCATAATTTGGACGGTTTAATTTGGAGTCTTATATGTCACATATGCAATTTCTAAGTAATTATTAAGTTTTTGCATATCATATATCACATAGCTAAAATATCAAAGTTCCTTTTTTTTTTTTTTGCTAGTGAGTGTTGGCTCAAATTGGCCAATATGGTTGATATATACTGGTTTTTATCTGCACGTTTATGGTAAGGAGTTGTTTTGAGCAAGGATCTAGGGGGCTCAAACTTAGAACTGGTTACTGGGAAGTATCTGTTTAGGTGGCAATAGTATGCAAGGAGGCTTTAATAAGATGCCATGGATGATATAAAACGATTGGGGATGCAATTTGAACAAGTATTACTTGGCCCACTAGTTTGTGTACGGTAAGATTTTTATTTTTATTTTTTATTTTTTCCATATACAATAGAATTTCTTATACAAGATTGTGAGTACTAATTAATTTCTTTTTATTGTTTTGTTTCGCAGGTCTATGGAGAGATGGATTGAGCTAAATAGAAGGATCTCTCTTTCTCTCTCTTGAAAATGTTGTGTTTTGTGCATGGGTTTAGGATTGATGTGTGACTATTTTTAAAAAGAAAGTGTTTGACTCTGATTTTGCAATTTAGATTGACTTAAGATCCAATGCATATGATAGGTTGGGTTTTACTAAATCTTGTGACTTGTGGTGTTAGCCTTCTTGTGATATCCATTTTGTTGTGTTACACTTTCATTTGCTATTACCATCCTCTATGCAATTATGGCTAATTTAACCCGTGCACTTGTTGCAGAGGCAAATATGCTCTTATTGCATAGGCAAATATGCTCTTTCTGTGTTGAAGTTACTAAGGCGGTTATCATTTTTCTGTATCTTACTCGGTCCGAAATCACCTCAATGTGGCACAGCTCTTACTTCATCTCGGGCTTTCATCTATAAATTCTGAGATAATTGGCAAACCTTGATGTTATGAATCCAATCAGTTTTGGTCTATTTTCATTTGTGGAATTCCGAAGGAATTCTGTTTTCAAAGTCGCAGATTACCATGGACAATTTTGATTGGGTTGAGGCCCTCTATTAGTCTTCTTCCTTTGGTATGTTTGAAGAATTTATGTTCTGCTCATTTGTTTCTGTAATACCGATATTACCTGCAACATTAAATGTATAGATGACTAAAGATATAAACATTTGGATTGGGGTTGGTGGTTTGTTTGGGATAGTGAAGCCGCCAGTTAAGATCTAAGGTTGTTGGTTTGAGCTCATTAGTTCGATCCAAGGTTTAAGGCTAAAGCTTGTTCTGTTATGGGTTTCTCTCACTTGAATTTTAGCATCATTTTTGTTAAAATTTATAGATGGGTTTAGCTTGACTTCTTTAACATGATTGAATAGTCTTTAGAAGGTAGTCTTTAGAAAAGCTAAAGCTTGTTCTTTAATGGGTTTCCTTCTTCTTTTTTCTATTATTGAGAGCATCATTGACATGAAAGGGTGGATTGGTTGCTGAAAGCAGGTTCATGGAGGAACATTAGGAGATCTACTTACACTTTGGGCAGGTGTTTAGATTGTTCATAGGATGAGTGTAGTTGAAATGAGGATGTTGTTGAAATGGATGAGTGGGAAGACTAGGATGGACATAATTAGAAATGATTGCATTTGAGGGAACTGATGGGTAGCACCAATAGGTAATAAGATGAGGGAAAGTAGACTTTGATGGTTTGGTCTTGTGCAACAGAGACCAAGAAATGCACTAGTTAGGAGTGAGTTGGTACAAGTTGAAGGCTCTACAAGGACAAGGGGAAGGCCCAAAAGGACGTGGATGGAGGTATCAAGAAAAGACTTGATGACTTATGGTCTAACTGAAAATCTGGGCCTTTGTTTGAGTGGGATGGTGGAACAATATTCATGTTGCTGACCCCAATTAATTGGGATAAGGCTTGGATAATTGATGATGATGATGATGAATTGAAAGTGCACACCATTAAACCTTCTAAGTGACCCAACTTCCTCCCAAAACCTCCAAAAATATTTAGAATATTTACCAAAATTTAAAAAAAAAAAAAAAAAAAAAAAAAAAACACCAAAAGAGTTAAATATCTATTTCCAGCTAATGAACTTATTTTGTGATAAATCATGAAATTGATCCATTCACGGAGGCAAGATTGTTGTTCCAAGTAGGCAAGTTCATAATTAGTGAAACATCTTGACATGTGAACACACATTATAACATCAATATCGTGATTTTGTAATCATCATATCATCATCCCTAATTTAAAAATAAAATAAAGTTAGATCATCATCTATGTTTGCTGTGTTTGCATTAAGTTCCTCTTTCTGTTAAATATTATGCATCAATGTTCCATTTCTGTTATTGGAATAGTTAGTAAATAATTACAACTTTCAATAATGGCCATCAAACATTCACAACATTTATCCTCCATTGACGTGCTGACGAGTAGGAACAGACTGATTTGAAATTTGCTACGTAAATGGAGACTTTGAGAGTTCTTTGTTGTTTTTAGTGTTTTGAAAAAGTAGGGAAAAAAATCTAGTAGCCAAATTCCCGCCCACAAGTGTTTAATGCAAGCGAGAGAGATTATCTGGGGCTTGAAAAGGCCTTAGATACCTTTATAGAGTAAAAACAAGGAAATAAGTTCTTTGTTGTTTTTATTGTTATGAAAAAGTAGAAAAATAAAAAAATCTAGAAGCCGAATTCCCACTCACAAGTGCTTAATGCAAGCGAGAGAGATTATCTGGGGCTTGAAAAGGCCCTGGATACCACAGAGTAAAAACAAGGGAATAAAAATCCAACCTTATAGGCCATGGTTCAGCCCACAACCATGATTCCCGTTTCTTTATACTTCAAATGAAATTGTAGAATTCAAGTAATGAATTGTGAGATTAATTCAAAAATTGTATGATCCAATTAGGATTTGTGGAAAATGCAATTTGAATATAAGGGTTCAAGTATCTTTCTGGAGAAAAAACAAAAAGAAAAAAAAGGAAGCACTCTAAGAAAATAGAGAAAAGCCGATGCTGGAGGGGATCCTATGATGCTAACTAAAACCGGGTGTCGGCAAACAATCCCTATAAATACAACATAAAAAGTTTGGTTCATTAAATTGATCAATTAATTTTTTTTGTTCTTTACTAATTTTTAATAATTTTTGACAGATGTTGCTGGAAACAGATGTTGTAGAGAGATCAACAAGTTAAATGATAATGATAACAGTGTATCCTTCCTTGCCTTGCCTTATAGGGTTTCGAAGAGACATTCACTGACCGTGCATTGATTGGGATCAAAAGAATGGGAGAACTTGATGAAAAACCATTCCAGACAGCTTGTGCACTGAAGTTTCCAAGAGAAACAATAGAAATTAGAACAATGGAGTTATGTTCCCTATGAGAAGATGACATAAAGAATCTTGCATGGCATCCTTACAAGGTGGTTTTAGTTGGAGATAAGCAGGAGGTGTTTATTTCTTTTATCTAGCATTACAACTACTATCATGGTGATCATATAGTTGTCTTTAGTTGTCTACATACTATATTGCATCTACACATGGGCATTGTGTTGGATTTATCTGTTGTATTGCATCTCATGGCATGGGTGCTTCTTTTATGCATGCACACATTTTACTAATGTTCCAGATGGGGATTATAATCATCTAAGACTTATTTAACTATGAACATGTTACAGTCTGATAATTAAGCCAGTTGCCTCATTTATTTGGTCATACATGCCTCATGCAATGTCCTTTACAAAACAACCAAAAAATTTTAAAAAATCAAGTGAAACAACCAAATCAGTGGCCAACAAATGAAAGAATTATTAGGTTTTAATGTGTCAAATGTGCCCAGTCCATACAGATGGACTATGATAAGGCAATCTAATCTGTTGATATGATGGACCCCCTGTAAATGGGAGATGCACCAAAAATCTGCCAAATTGGAAGATCCTATTGGGTTTAATAGTGAAGCAAAAAAATATTGGCATTCACGTTCAGTGATGGGCACATTTATGCCGAAAATCATTCATGTGAGCTTGGACTCATCCACCAATCCACGTGTTCCACTGGTTTAGGTGCACCATTCAATCCATTTTCCCCTAATCAGAGAGTATAATTCTTTCAACGATCTGATTTTAGAATTCTTAGTTACTTAATGGGCCTCTTTTGAATGTTTACAGGTTTGGAAAACATTCAAACCTGAAATGGCCCAAGAGCATGTTTGGATGCACAATTCAATTTGATTATGAAAATTCAGTTCAACTAAAGCAAAGTAATGAAACTGCAATTGTTTTTCCTAGTATCCAGAATGAGGAAGTAGCATTCAAACCACAATTAGATTCCTTGCTTAATAAAATGGAGGGTAACGTAACTACAAGTTGGAGCATAGTCCTTAAATATGAATAGTAAGGAGGGTAAGTACAATTTGATCACTTCCACTCTATCAGACTAATCACTACAATTCAATCCAACAATGCATCCAAAAGCATCCACAGTGTTTTCTACAAGTGACTACAAATAAGCAACTGATTTGCTTTAATTATCTTTTGTAGAACAAAGAATGAGCAGAGCTAATTGGGAGGATGTCTCTTTTCTATTGGATGGGTTGCTCAACCTGCACAACCGTGATTGAGGTTTTTCTTTTACTATTATTTTTTCCTTTTTTATTTTTATTTTTATTTTTTTATAAATAATATCGGTGCTCTGTGCTTTAGATTATTATATAATATGAATTATCTGGTCCTGAAATATAAATTGATGTCTTATCTTCTCTTATCTTGTATAGCTTGGAAGAATATCTATGTCAATGAAGAATTTTGAGAAGGATCTTAAGAAAAAAGATAAATTTCAAGTATGTTTGGCTAAAACGCTATGACGTGGTATTTGGGTTTGCCCATGTTGATAAATATTCCTCTTACTTCTTGCGTGCGTGCCTTGTTATATATATATATATATATGCTGCAAGTAGGGTCTCCTAAGTAGATTTTGATTTCTTTGAAGTTTCTTTGATGATCATGGCCACATGGTCACTACACCAAAATTGTCGAACTGGAATGGTTCAGATTTTGGTTCAGAAACAGCTTTAAGCCGTTCCTGATTTGAAACGGTAACGAACCGTACTAGATTCATTGTGTTATACATGGTTTTTTCCACTGTTTTGTTGATGTGTCCCAATTGAGTGTTAGATCTTCTTATTTCTTCTTATTTTGTTTTATTATTTTATTTTGAAACAGATGGACAATGGATTCGATTAAAAACCTCTGAGTGGACCCCACAAGGTCCAAGAGGCACGTTGCTCTATATCTGCTGCAGACTACCAATGGGTTTTAACCCTTTTCTTATGCCAAAAGCCCTAAATTCCTCGTTTTGCATCTCCATCACCGTCTCTGTCTCTGTCTTCCTCTCTCAATCTCCCATTCGTTCAATCTTTCGATCTCAACCCTCTCTATTGATCTCCCTCTCACTCTCCCTCCTTCTCTTTCGATCTCCCTCTCCCGATCTCAACCCTCTCTCTCGATCTCCCTCTCCCGATCTCAACCCTCTTTCTTGATCTCCCTCTCACTCTCCCTCCCTCTCTCTGTGTAACAGGCCCACCAAAAACGGGTCCAGAACAGATGACGAGAATGAGTTCTGGGAGAAAGTGAGTGTGGCGGAGGAGAGGAAAGAAGCTATGGTGGTGTTGTGGTGTTCTCAGTTGAAGGTTCTGTCTCACTCGTCTGTAGGGTGCTTTGTGTCGCACTCCAACAAAGTGAGATATTCAGTCATTTAGTCATTTGAGTATAGTTTCACATGAAAAACATAAATGATTATGTTCCTTACCAATCTCCAATTTGTTAGTAAATTACCAGTTATTATTAATTTTTTTCTTTTCGTTTTATACAAGTTGGGCCCCTTTTTTCAGATTTTTGGTGCATGGATCATATATAATATCAGAATTTAGGTCACTGAACAATGGCCTCACTTGTAAAAATTGAAAAATCCATTGTATATAATCTCCTGTATGTCATCTATGCTAACTGTTTGATGAAATGTCTCAACAACGAATGTTTTGTGTGGATCGCATTTGAGTTCCATTTTTTTTCTCTACCCATGAGTCGGCCCACGTGGTTGTATGGCTGGATGACTGCAAATTTTTTTTTGAAAGTTATGGAAAATTAGTAAGTGATATTTTCTGAAATGAGGTCCCTCTCTTGTTGAGCATTGCTGTTAGTCATTATTTTTATTATTTTTAATTTTTTTTTAATTACTCTGTGTTTCTATGTACACCATCTGCTGTCATCCTGCGATATTTGTTTTGGAAAATTAGCTTGTGATTTATAGGAACTAGTTTTATCTTGTGTATGAAGAATCAGCTGGACACCATCTGCTGTTGTCTTGTGATATCCCATATGTTGTTTGCAGCAATCCGCTTGTGATACATCGTTTGAAGTAGATTGTGATGTGTTGTGAAGGAATCCTATGATATGTTACAAAAATCAGACCATCTGCCATTATCTGTATGCCATCTATTGAGTACGTTAGGAGGTCTTTTGGGTTTTTCTAGAGGATCTGATTGATTCTATGCACAGAATTCATCATTATTTACAAAGGGGAGCTAAAAACATAGAGTTTTTCCATTCGTAAAAAGGTCTGTTTTCTGCCATCCATTTCTCTCATTAATCAGCTTACCATGACAAGCAGATTCCTAATACTACATGGATCTACTTTGAGCTATCAGCTCCCCCATTTTGCATGGTCAAAATAAATGTAAGCCCATGATATATGATTTAATTGTGGACTTGTTTTGTGTAAACTGAATGTTTCTTTTGCATGTGCTCCTTGGACTCGAATTGCGTAGTGTGGCACACAGCACCAATGTCAGTACTGTGCACTATTGGAAAAGCTGTGGCTCCCCATCATGATGTATGTGTTTTATCCACGACAAGCAGATTCCTACTACCACATGGATCTACTTTGAGTGATTAGCTCTCCCATTTTGTGCAGTAAAAATAAATGTTAAGCTGCGATTTCGTGTGTGCCACTAATTAGATTGGCAAGAGTTCTACAAACGGCTCTGCCCACTCTCCATCACTAATAGATTCATGTGTGCCACTAATTAGATGACAGGGCATTTGATTACAAGTAAAACTTAAAATTCATTCTGAAAGTTTTTTTTTCCCTTATATTTTCTTCCCTTCATTTCTCTGATTTATGCTCTATGTTTCTGTCTGTTTTGTGTTATTCGAGAAGGAAATACAGAAGCAGGAAGGACATTGAAGTGGCATATGCAGAAGGACAGAGAAGTTTACATTTTCTTCATTCTTTTAACTTCTTTGATATTCCATTGTATTAAAGCAGTCTTGTACTAAGAAAGATTTGATTCACAACTTGGAAAATCACAGAGCAACAATATTTTTGTGAATACAAATTCCTCATGTTTAAAGTAATCAAATACCTGATTGGTCAAAAGCTTCTCAATCACCATTTGTCAGCATTGCCTGCAATTTTCATATTTTTATGCAATCAGGTGGTGTTTTTTTTTTTTTTTTTTCTTTTTTGTTTTTTCTTTTGTATGCCATAGGTTGCATTGTTGGACAAGGGGCTATGATATTGACGTTTTCAAACTTTATATATTGACAAATTCAGTCTTTGCATAATCTATATAACACAATGAATTCACAATTAGCAGGGGCTGAGCAACTCTCTGATTACCTCTTAAAACAGATGGATGTGCTTAATATAGAGTCAATGCCTGTAAAGAAACAGAATGTGGCAAAAGAGTTGTTTGATTCAATTGGCCTAGCCTATGATCGTGATGGCTTTCTTTTTTTCTTTTTCTTTTTTTTGGTTTCTTTAATGAATTTCTAGTATGTGTTGTGGTATTTTTTCCTACTTTATTTGATTATGTTGTTGGGATTTTGATGTTTTGCTTTATATGAGTTGCATTGAGTTGCGTTTTTTTTTTAAAAAAAATAAAAAATAAAAATTGGCAGGCATCATTGGAATGTGAAACGGGTTTATCTAGTGTCAATTGTAGAGGAATCATTCTATCCTCTTCTTCTTCTTCTTCTTTTTTGGGTTAGTTTCAGTCTTCTATGATTACTTTGTCGACTCTATGAATGGTTCATTGCTTTCCGTATTCTATCGTTTCCACATGCTTCTCTCTTAGTAGTTAGTTACTTGGAGTTCTGCAACAATTTACTTTTTGTGGACAAGTATAGTAGTAGGGAGTACTATGTTAAAATGCTCTAGGCCATGGTCAAATAATTTCTTATGTTATTTGTATTCTTTACTTCTCACAGTTATGCATGACTTGCGACTAATTCACACAGATCTGAAGTCGGAAAATATTCTTCTTGTTTTTGTAGAATATGTGAAGGTGCCTGATTCTAAGGTGTACTTAAAACATGCATATTTAGGTTTACAATTTCATATGAGATTTTTATTGAAGTTCAACCTAGTAAATTTGTTTTCCTTTTTTTTTTTTTGTTGAAATATGTATCCTCTGACATGCATCATCATCTCATTTTTATTTTTATTTCTGTTTTGTTTTGTTTTTGTTTTTGTTTTTGTTTTTTGTTTTTTGTTTTTTGTTTTTTTTTTTGATTTGTTTATGTTATATAGATATGTTATATGTATACAAACATGCTACAAGGATTTAATTGTGTTTATTTTTTTTGTATCATGCAGAAGGCTTCCTTCTACAAATGTTCAATCACTTGACATAAATGCACTGTAGTTCTAGAAATGAGAAGGTATTCCATTCATATGAGTTTTTAGACCATTTCCACCTTTTTGTCTAGAGAATTCCACACTTGGATGCTCAAACTACATTTTTCTATTGTTCTTATTTTAACACATTTGTGACTGCCATTTTCAGAAAGCCTGCATTTGGTAGTTTTCTATGCTGAAGTTGGGCTAAAAGGCTTTCTTCACATCATAATTTGTTGCAACTTGTTGACAGATGTGTGAAGTCGTGCGGGATGTTGCAAACTGTTTCCCAACAGCAATAATTAGTGGAAGATGACGTGATAAGGTACTGGAGCAATTAGCTACTTTGCATGGAAAATGATCCAATTTCGGACCTGTTTATCTAAGTTATCGTGCATTGCATTTCCATACACTTGGCATGCATGTACTGTTCATCTGCTAGGCATTGTCACGGATGGCACATGGCCCAAATATGCTAGTCAGTGCATCATAGCTGCCGAGTGGACTTTTGGGATTACAAATGTTCTGAAGACGGGTATTGATGCTGCCAAGTTCCTTGCATATTAAGATAAGTTTACCAAATTCATTCTGTAAATCAAAGCTTAAACACTCTGTAACTGAATGTTCAAACTCAGAGTTGTTGGATGGTTGTAATGAATTCTCTATATCTTGGATCCCCATTCGCATTGAGTTTGTGTTAGCATTATCATCTATTTTGAAGTCCCTAGGCTATTTTGACCCCTTTCCATCTTGGTCACATTCTTTTTTTTTTTTTTTTTTGGCTGACGTATATGTGGGGGCTAATCCCTTCACTCTCAGTCTCTCATACAAACTCTGCTATTTGTAATTGGCATATGGTGGTATCAATGGTTGCAGGACAAACTGTACAACTGCCCCATTGTTCGAGGCATTTGGAGGAGTGCCCTTTCAGTCAGGTCCATATGAGTCCATCTAAAAAAAATAAAATAGGGGCATGCATTGGGTACATCGCCGGTATCAGTCAAATACATCCAATACAACATGGAGGTTGGAATTTGAATTTTGTTTTTTTTTTTTTTTTTCTTTTCAAAATCTCTCTTCTTTTTTCTTTTTTTTTAATAGGTGGACTGTGTGTATGAAAACAAACGAATGGTCAATAGAATTGGACCAACAACCCATGGTGCAGGTGAACAAGTTCCCTTTCTTTTTTCTTTTTCTTTTTTAAATAATGTTTGTACTATTCCCTTTTTACTTTTAAGATTGGCTGGTTTTCAAATGGCTATAGATTGTTGTTTTACCCTGCTATCTAATCTAGTCTTTGAGTACTCTTTTGAATTTTTGAGCTATTGATCAAATTGTCAAAGTACTTTTAACTAGGTTCTTTAGGTTTAGAGAAACCCAAGCTAGCTTGCTGTAAGTATAGACCGACTCAATTTGAATTGACTAGATCAATTGAATTTGTTCATTACAAGTCAATCAAACTTAGACCCTTTTTATTTGCATGAATATTCTTCCTATATGTCATAGAACTGCATATTGTCATGTTCAAGCCTTTATTATTGTATGGCATCTCAATTCATGGGAGATGCATTGGCCTTCTTTGATCCAATTATATAACTAGGACTTGTTGATTTATGGTACTTTCCCTTCATTAACAGTCACGTATTTATCAAATCTATTTTCTTCTAACTGTGGCATGATCCAACTGATTCACATAAGTTGGATGCGGTGGATTCGCATAATATTGTGATGAATGGTAGAACTTGATAGATTTTATTGGCATAGGTATTTAACTGAATGACAAGGAAAGTAAATAGCTATGAACAAGACATTTTAGTGAATGAAATTTGCAACAGTTTCCAGAACTGAGTTCCAGACAATGAATTCAATCCTTTCATCATGAGTATACTTGATTTTCCATTTGTCCATGCCAACCAAAAACCAAGATGTATTTATCTCTTTTTAAAACTAAAAACCTCAATTTCCTTTTGAGAGGGCTCTGCTTCACAAACTGTTTTACAATAGTAACTTAATACAATGTTCTCATGGTTATATCTTGAGAAAAGCTCATTTCTTGGAAATGCTAACATTTTTCTATTGGTTTTCATTACTTTCAGCATCTCCACCAGGCATCAAGGTAGCATTTGCATAAGTGTGTTGTGGAACAAAACATGCCTTGTTAGATAAGCTAATCTCTTATGCATTTGCATTACTTGCCAAATAACCTAATCTCTTATGCATCTACATTATAGTGCTGTGGGACAAAACATGCCTTGTCACAAAAACTGGATTATTACAAGTGATTTGTACTGTAAAGGCCGAACGACATAAGAAGAAAGATGCAGAGCGAAAAGCCTTCATTAAATATAATCTGTTGAAACTCTGGCCTACCACAAAATTGTGATTATTTGATTTTATTAGTTTTTGTTGCAAGCAACATCCCAAGTATGCTTTGAATATAGCTTTCAGTGAAAGAAAAGTATGATCCTTTTGTGTCAAGGTTAATCTTGCATTCTGGTAGAACATTGCCTATCTGATATTAGTCATTCTTATTGTTTTCTTCCACCTCTAAAGACTTTAGTAATTTTTGAAGGTCATCATTTGAAGAAGGGCAACAGCACACCACCAATCCCAAAAACAGGGCATATCTCCACTCTTGCACAGTTTTGGGAGGATCCCAGAACAGATGGGGTCAGCCTTGTACTTGGCTAGAACCGATGTCCAGGATAAGCTTGATGAAGTGGAGGTTGCCAACAAAACAGGGGCGAGAACAATATTTCGCTGGGAGAGTCCAGCAGTATCCTGGGCTCATGGTAGTTGTTTTCGTGTGGAGTATGTTCTTCTTGGGCTTTTTTGCATGTTACTTTTTCTTGAGAAGTTGACATGCTTTTCTCATACCCAAAACTCATACACATTATGGAGCTGACTGATTTTTTGAGTTTGGAACTGTGTTCTTGCTTCACTTGTGTAGGAAGAAGAGGCTCTCATTGCAGCTCATAGAAAAGAAATTGAAGAGACAATGGAGATTGTGCGTGAAGTGTGTCGTACATCGTCTCTCTGCTACCTTTTTAATTCAAGATCACCATATGTTTCTCAATTACTAATGATGCATGACTTGTGGATTCTAACATATATTATTGATTGGGATTGATTTTCCTTCCATCCTTATTGCTCGTGGAATGATTGCTTTCCAACGGATCTACTTTTGTCGCTGGAATACTTTTATGATTTCCATGAGCAATGCCTCCTCACTAAAGTGTCATTTTTACTAACTGTACTATTTTGCAGATTGCATTAGTATACAAACTATATTTGATCGTGGTGTTTCTCTTATCTAGAATGTTTATGTTGAATAACTCTGAGACATGGTTTCTTACTTCTTCGGAAACTGGTACATGATAGCACAGCAGCATTACTAGTTTGTGTATGAAGCGTTACTTTCCATCTGCTGAATTTTACTTTATTGGCACAAATTTCTCGAGTCTACGAACTACACCAACCATCTGGTGTTGGAAAGTAATCTTGTTGATGGGGTTTGTCAAACTAAATTAGGAAAGCCCTGTTTAGTAAAGAGTAAGAAGCAATTGCTCAGCCAACTAATTCTCAAGTCATCTGATACTTACATTAACATGGTTGCATTGTATCAGGAAATGAAGCTACTTGCAGAGGTGGACCAACCGGGCAGCCTGATTGATAATTATGTGACCTAGCTGAGCTTTGTGCTCCCACGCAAGGCTGCAGGTTTGGTCTTTTTCAAATAGTTCTTGTATAGTTCAACTACAAGGAAAACCTCTACTGTTTCAGTCTAGGAAAAATAAAAATATAAATCAAATATCTAGGTTGCATTTGGATGCTCAATTGAATTGATTTCCAATAGTGTGATTCAAGGAAGCGGAAGGAAGTGGAAATGACTGAATTGGGCTAGTCAATTTGTAATTTAGAACATCTTCATGTTGTGAAGTGTGGACCAAATTGTTACCATTTTTTTCATAAATACGACTCCAAGATGATCAGATGTATGGGCATGCAGGAATATTGACAATTGGATGCCCCATGAATGTCTCAGCAAACATGTGCCATTTTGGTTTGGCACTGCTGGGACTTATTTTGTGTAGTGTGCTTGAAGACCAGTCATCTTCGAAAAGGCTATTTGTTGTTCTCTGGTCCTTTCGGTGGCCAAAATTGAAATGGACACAAACCAATTTTATGCATCTGCTCCTTTGGAGGCATGAGTTAGACACTCAACAGGGGCTTATGTCGGCTATTAGTGTGGTGTGGATGCCGCTATCCTTACATGTGAGTGTGGGCTTAGAATCCTTTCCTCGTCTTTCAAACACAGTGAAAACAGAGTTTTGACACTATACTAGCCTGATTGGCTTGCATGTAATATTAGTGGTAACCATCAACTAAGAAATGAGTTAAAAAAATGTAAATACAAGAAGTCAGGATGACATTGAAATAACAATGTTTTTTTAAATCCATTGATCACATTGAAAAATTGATCATAACAACTAAGAAATGACTTCTGTTGTTGCCTGTTAGAGACCTTGTACTTTTAATTGCAAAGCATTGATTTGGGTTTTTCCATTTGCATGGACTTAGCAGCAGCAAAAGAATACCTCCTGATCGGCAATCGCTTCTTATTCGACCGTCGATCTGAATGATGGAACGGAAACGGATCCCGCTCCAGATTGGGATGATGAGTGTTTTTTTTTTCAATTTTATTTCATGTTAGCGATTTGGTTGTGGTTTTTCCCTCATGATTCTGAAAATGGAATGTTTCCTCAGCTCTTTTATGAGCTGTTTGCTAAATCATTTGAGGGGAAATGGATCGTATCGGAGAAGGATGAGTTCACAGGTACGATTTCAGATCTGGGGATACTAGAATTCCTTTTATTGCGTTTTGTTGATGATTTTTACTAGATTTGCTTTGCTTACCAGTGGTTGGTTTATATGATGTTTGGAGTTGTTATCTTAGAACGGAATGTGTGAAAAGGGAAATTCAGATAGTAAAACTATATTTCCTTACTTCTGGTTTACTACGTAATAGGGTTTCAATAGATATTATGTATGAAAGGATTTCAAGTGAGTTTGATACCCATTAGGTAGTGACAGTAACACATCCCTTGTACCTGTTGCAGAATAGGTTGCACATCTATACCGTCCTTATTGTGGGGCCCATTGTTGGCTGATTGTTGATCTTACAGATGAATGGCCAGCAGGGAATAACAAATGAATAACTAATAATTTAGACTGATGAATGATCAAAAAAGTGGCCTAAACAGCTATGATTTGGAGAAGAGGAAGAGCCAGTTGTGTTCAACCTGGCGAGTGTTACCATCTCTATCCTAGATGTGTATATGATGCATTTGCAAATAACCAGTTGCTGGAACTTCTAAGGACACCTCTACAATCTCTTTGCTTGCAAATTAAGAGTCTGTAGCTTGGAAGCATTTCAGAGTTCTTATCTAGGGCCTTACAATCGCCTGAACTACTGTCGGTATGTGTAGATTGTGATCTACTTTTCTTTCTGCTTGCATATTTTCATTGAATCACCTGCATGGCAACTACGGTGCAACCTCAACATTTTTATTTTATTTTTCTGAGGAATTTGGTAGCATTTCCTTAACTTCCCCTCCAATTTTGTTTGCCCCACATTGTCTGTCTGCATGGCTCATGTTATAACAGTTACTAAAGGGCATTTATCTTGCAGGTCCAAAATGTTGTTGAATATTTGAAAATCATTAAGGCTTTTTGGATGAGAATGAAAATCTTATGGTTCTAGGTGTGCATGTTCTGCCCCATGTACATTGATGCTTTGTTACTCAACATTGTAGATATTTTTAGATAAATGAACTTAGTTGCAGTCTTAAGACGAGCATACCTCTATGTTTCTTATGTTTTTCTTTGGATTAATCTCTATTTTGATGGAATGCAGTAAACTTCTGTTAATTCATTTCCCTTACCTTAAATTTCGCGTGTTTATCAGGGTTTGAATTGTTCTTAAAATTTCGTCCCAAAAGTTTGACCATTGGCAACATTAAGAACGGTTTTACCGTTCCTAAAATGTTACTGTTAGCACTAGAACGGTTTAAAACCGTTCCTGCTTTTTGTGATGCCTCATTTACGAACAGTTTTAAACCGTTCCTAAAGCATTTAGGAACGGTTAAAAACCATTCCTGAATGATGAGTTTGGTCTAGTGGGTGTTGCATTTGTTATCTTGGGTCAGTGTTAGAAACCAATCAACGTGGAAGTTGTGAACCATGAGATGTGCCAGAGGAATCAGGAAATTGAAGGTACGAATTCTCTAATGCCTTTGTTTTCAGTTTTCTTGCAATTATGCATCATACTCCCAAGAAAAAAGAAAAACAAAAACCAAAGAAAAAACCAAAAAAGAAAAGAAAGAATAAAGGAAGAACAGAAAGGAAATACTTAAGAAAGGCTTCATAAGCATCATATTGTATCTCTTAAGGAAAAAAAAACAAAAAACCAGAGAAAAAACAAGAAAGGAAATAAAGAAGAAAGGAAGAAAAAAAAAAGAAAAAAAATTAAGAAAGGCATCATATAAGTAGTATCCCACCATCAGTTAAGGCAGATGTTGTATGTAGTAGCCCCACCATCAGTTAATATGCCTTCTGGGCTAGCAGAACTAGCATCTACAAGGTATGGTCTTTCATTTAACCCAAACACCTGAAGTTATGTGATGGAGTGGAATGGTAGAAGAGGATTCATTTTTCTATCCAATTACTTGGGATAAGGTTTAAATAATGATGGTGATAAATTAATATAACTACACATTAATGGATATGGTCATTGCCATGCTCCAAACTCGAGAATTGGGTTCATAAAATTTTTAGCCGCCAAATTCAAAGTCAACAGCATCTGTAGTACCTCATTCTCGGCTCCTAGATCTCATGTGCTAGGTTCCGATTCTGGTATCCTACAAGGAGGATTTTCAGGGTAGATTTATTTTTATTTTTTGTAAAGGAACATAACCACAAGTGTACCCAAGTCACAAAACATCATCACCACATATCCACTAATATAATCTTTGAATACAGTGCCGAAAGGAAAATACATGATATAACAAAACTACAAAAGATCAGGCACATGCTCCTGTCTCAATGCTGATACAGTCTAGCATAACCTACACATAACGAAGGTGCGTAAGCTTACTACGAAGCTTAGACAATGCGTGCGTGTGTGTGCAATGCATGTGCCAAGCATACAAATGTCAGAGTAAGCAGAAATTGATGGCTAAACTGGCAAGTCCATAAATAATGTTAGCCATATTAAGGCTATGTAATGCAAGGCCTACATGGTCGAATGTCATATGTTAGAGATGCAATGCAAACATGCTAATCTTCAACTAGTCCACATATCAGAACAATTCATCGCTGGAAACATCATCGGGGTCTAGTACACTCCAACACTGGTTGCCGCCCATGATGCACATCACCAAGTGAGTAGAAAAGACCTCACTATCTGCCTTGTCAGTGGTATGCCAATGCCCACCCGGGTCGCCGATAACGAACCCCTTTACTAGTTGGTAGACTCAACCTAGCTTACATCCACCTACCCTCAGAAAGGTAAGGTCACACCCGTTTTCAACCGACCAAGACATAGTGGGAGAGGTGGCCTACTAGTATTTGACACTCGGACACTTATGTTATCCACTCGGTCTCAATGTTAAAGCATCTTATTGGTACCACAAGGGTTTAGGGACTTTCACTCATGCACATCCTAAGTGCTCAAGTGTTAGAACAGATATTTTTGATATCCAATCCAACCATCCATGATATGCTTTTGGAGGCCACAACCATGATGTTGCTAGGGAGTAAAGTGATCTTGATATACAAGATGCGAAATACATGAGTCATACCATCCAAGTCATGCATCAAACTTGCATGTATTGTGTGATCATGTGGGGCAACCCTATCTCATATGGGGTCCCCTAAGTATCTCTAGCCGAAAGGCGTATGCTATGATCAATCATCAATCTACAACATGCATACAAATGATGCATATGGGCATATAACTAGGCATGATATCTGTCATGCCCTAAACTCAGAGACCGAGCTCATAAAATTTTCGATTGTCGAATCCAACGCCGACGGCCTCTGTAACCCCATTCTTAGCTCCCAGCGCCATACACCAGATTCCAATCTTGGGATCCTACGAGGAGAATTTTAAATATAAATTTATTTCATAATAAGCATAACCATAATCATAACCCATAAACAATAATAAGAACTCCATCACAAAATCCACTATGATAAAAAAAACTTTAGGGACAATGCATAAGAGAAATACAATATCAATATCAAAAGCTCCAGAAGATAGCTGCACGCTCCAATCTCAATGTTGTTATGACATCCTAGCGTCACCTACACACAACGATCGTGCATAAGTTTATAGAAATCTTAGATGGTGTGTAAGTGTGTGCTATATATATGCCAAATATGCAATATCAGAGCAATGCAGAAACATGTTGGTAAGTCTATGAATATTATTAGTCATACCAAGGTTATGCGATGCAATGCATGAATGCTATCGGCCATACCAAGGCCATGCAATGTAAGACATGAATGCTGTCAGTCATATCAAGGCCATGCAATGCAAGGCATAAATGCTATCGGCCATACCGAGGCTATGCGATGCAAGACCTACATGACCAATGTCATACGTAAGGTGCAATCACAAGCACATCAGTCTCAGCTGGATCCACATATCAGTACAACTCATCTCTAGAATATCACCAGGGTCTAGTACACTCAACACCAGCTTCCCGCCTCATCTAAGCGTGCAACTAGGTAAGTAGAAGAGACCTCACTATCCGCCTACCAATATCGGGCTCGGCTTGTCGATAGCTAACCCATTCCTCAAGCTGGGTCAGACTTAGCCTAGTCATTGCCCCCTCACTCAGGTGGGTAATGTAACACCCCATACTTTTCAGTACTCGGGTGTTGCCACATAACCTAACTTAGTATAAACACCAGTCTAATTAAATTAAATGTCCCCATGTCTTAGCCTAAAACCTGAACGTAAAGACCGCTACATCATCAAATAAATCTTGTATTAAAATTTCAATCACTTGATAGATAAATCAAACCGTCCAGACATTAGATGATACTTCATAAGTACATTAATTTATGCAAACATAGATCAAACTTTATAGATGTATTTTAATAATTTACTTGAAAAAGTATGGAATATGGTGATATGTATATATTTAATGTATATGAAATATTTTGAAAATAATATTATGTTAAATAAACATAATGAGTGGTAATTTCACAATGTATAATTGAATTATAATATTAGTTTAGCATTAAATATCCTTCATAAATATGCAAACAAAAATTGTTAGATATTTTAAATAAAATCGAGTATTTAACAATGTGATTTCAAATATGATATTGCGCCATTTTCAATTTATATGTAGGTATAATATGATATTGTGTATTATGAATTTTATATTAATAAATAGGTGATCAATAGCATGTATATGTTAGTATGTTCATGTTAATATATATATATATATATATATATATATATATATATATATATATATATATATATGTATGTATGTATGAGATTCTAATTATTTTAATTTCTAGTAATATGCCAAAGTAATGAAATCTATATTGATACTAGTATTGGTTAGTAATATAGGATGAAAACCTTACAAATGGCCCCTTGGACCTTTTCAACCATTAACATTCAGTTTCAGGGTGATCCGACCATTGGATCGATGTAACAGACACTTAAGGATCTTGATTCGATTGGTATGGCCCACCCGAGCCTTGGATCCGCCTAATTTGGCCAAGAGGCCCTGAATAGGACCTTCCCGGATGAATGGGCGGATTGGATTTCTCAAAATCATCACGATGGACCCCACCACTGATCCCGTGGGTGCACAGTGCGTGTGCACCGGCAGTGCACTGGTCCATGAGACCCAGTCAAATCGGGACTGACCGATCTTCCAAAATAGGAGAGATTTCTCCCTCCCTTCTCCCGCGCCAGGCGCGTGTTTGAACGAACGCAGGACCGTCCGTTTGCAACCGTTGTGGCCCACCATCTTAGACCCCACACTCAATCTAAACCGTCCATCGTGTGCGTCCCTCAGCCCTGACCAAACCTTAGGTGGTTTCACCTGATGGCGTGCACCCACATGCACATAGGAACCGGCGCAAACAGGGCCTGGAAGCACATTGTTTCCAAAAATGGAAACTGCTCTCCCAGCCAGCTCAGCGATCCGCGTGAGCTGCTCCTGCGCCATCTCAGCCCTCCGTTTCCAGACGGATCCCAGCCATCCGTTGTTGCTCACGTGAGCTAGGGTTTCTGGTGGAAAACCGAAGCCAAAAACCGCCATTCCGCCGACTGTTTTCCAGAAAACCGGATAGCGGGATTCAATCTCGGCCTTCCAGTCTCATCCAACGGCCCTGAGGGAGTTCAGGGCCCGATTTAACTCCAAGAGATGGGAATTTCAATGGGTCTCTCTCCCACTCCCTTGCCTCAACTCGAAAATGGCTGTTTCTTCATTCCTTCAAAACCACCAAACAAACCTTCTTCAAGCTCCGTTTTCTTCATCCTAGAAGCTTCCTAGGACTGGTCATGACCCTCCAGAAGCTCCGCTTTGGAGAAATATCAGTCGGGTCCAGATCTGCCATTAATGGCGATCATCTTCCTCGGCAATCCATGATCACGGATCTGCTGCTGGCGGCGTTTTGGGTGTAGCAGAAAAGTAAAGAAGGAAAATGGAAGAAGAAGGGGAAATGAATGAGAAAAAGAGAACATGAAGAAAGGAAGTAAGAAAGAAGAAAAAAAATGTAGTGGTGCAGTTGTTGCACCGCACCCGACCAAGTTCAGGGTGAGCTGGCCGAGTTGGAGCCACGGTCAGACCGACTTCAGCTCGGGTCTGGTTCATTCCAGGCCTCCTGAAAGACCAGGAAGAAAGTGGAAGAAAGGACAGAAAGAGAGAGGGCGTTGCTGATCGAGTTCGGGCCAAGTTGAGGGGCCATTCTGGACGAGTCGGGTTGCTGTCCAGCTTGTCCATGGCTGCTGTTGTTGAGCTTGAGGAATTGCTGGAAGTTTCAGCAATAGGGATTACAGGAAGAAGAGGAAGAAAAGAAAGAAAAAGAGAAGAAGAAGAAGGAAGAATCAGAGAGAGGAAGAGAAAGAGAGTTGGTAGCTGAGTCAACTCACTGCCGGGTTCCGTGTCAGGCTCAGTTCGGCTGGGTCCATTGCTGGACACCTTCAGCGGAAATGGTAGGAAAGAAATGAGGAAGAAAGTAAGAAAAGAAAAGTAGAAGGAAGGAAAGAGAAGGAATGATGGAAGAGAGTGGTGGTGGCGTTGCACCACACGTCGAGTCGAACCGAGTTGACTCAGCTGACTTGTGAAGGTGCTGCGCTACTCTGTCTCAACTCACTGATGAGTTGAGTTGAGCCTTAACTGAGTTAGAAAGAAAGGAAAGGAAGAAAAGATAGGAAGAAAGAAAGGGAAGGTGAGGCCGTGAGGGTTGAGCCGAGCCAACTCGGACGTCGAGATGTTGATTCAAGTCAAATTAACTAGAGGTGCGTTTTCTCTAAAAATGTTGTATTGGAATTTTAATTAACATATTGGTAGGCTATTTATGCTATAACCAGCTATTAAAATCAAAAGGTTGTAATTGTCAAATCTTAGTAATTATTATCATCATTAATGTGACTATAATTTTTGCGATTATTAAATACGGCTAACCATTAATAAGTTAATTCTGCTAGTGTTAGTTATTATGAGCGTTAGATATTAACATTCATCATGCTATACTTATTTTGTCATTGTAGGTTATTGACAATAGGTCTAGCATCGTTAGTGTTAATAGACAATTATTATTTACTTTTACTTCATCCTAATATTATTATGGATTAATTGTATGAGTTAGGTTTCAAACTCTAAACCAAAGCCTAAAGTTAGATTGGTGAATGAAACCCTGAGTCTAAGTAACCTAAACCATAAGTTATGATCATAATTATATAAATTGATAAGTTGTTCTTTAAGATA